>NC_082341.1:77169467-77784110 GCF_027477595.1 Haemorhous mexicanus
TTCCAAGGGCGGTCTTAGACATAATGAAACAAATGGCTGAACGGGTGTTCCTTGGAATGCCTTCCAAGGAACCGGTCGTGCCCTACATTGCCATCTGGCAGACGATCTCTGAGCCCTTTGTAGATTTCATCGACTGGGTCAGAGCTGCGGTGGAGACAAGAGTGGACAATCCCCAACTACAAGAACAGCTCACGCTTGACATCGTCACCACCAATGCCAACGACGTGTGCTGAAGGGTCATCCTTGCCCTTCCTGCCTCACCACCACCTACCCTAGACCAGCTCATAGAGGAATGCACGCGCAAGGCAATGATTATGGTGGAAGACATGATTCGGGCAAATCGAACACCTGATAGAGCGGTGGCAGCAGCTTTTACTTCTTCGAAAGGACAGAACTACCCCGCAAGGGCTCCCATACCACCGGGACAATACTGCTTTCATTGCGGGCAGGACGACCATTTTATCAGTCGTTGTCCTTTCCTGGGGAGAGCTCCCCCAAGTGTGGGGAATGAAAAGGGGGGAGGGAAGGCAGATGAAGACACGACCCAGGCGCAAAAAACCTAACTGATCAGCGCGAGCCAGCCCCACGGGACGATATAAGTAGGGCAGTTGGCGGGGGGCACTCGGGTCAAAGAGATCAATGTACCTTAACTACTGTGGACAATTCAGAACCTTACCGGCTAAGACTCACCTGTCCCCTTTTCTATCCCAATCAGGACTGGCACGAGATTGGCGCAGAGCCCGGACTTCTCTCCCACATTCAGCAGGTGGAGACATTCAAGAACATGCCAGCTCGTAATTGCAAGTATCTCGTGGTTGGGGACACAAAACACACTCCCCTGGGGGTCGAAGTAGTTCCTGCGGTCCTTGCACTCAACCCTGAATGCTTCGCCCTCATGACGCACTGTGTCCATCCCTGCCTCTCCCTGCTGGAGGGCCAGATCATTGCACAGGCCATTCCAGTGCCTCGCTTCATGTGTGATGACCTGGACCTCTCAGTTTTTTACACCGAGATGCTGGGAGAGGAGAAGCCCCTCGTGTGGTGTGGCCTTAAGTGCTGGGGTCACTCGATCCAACTTCAAGGGAGGATGGACACGGGGGCAGATGAGACGGTCATTCCTCCACACAAATGGCCGCCACAATGGGAGCAGCAACCCGTGGATCGCTCAGTTAGTGGTATTGGGGGTTCTCAACTGGCACGTGTCTCGAAGAGCATAGTACAAATTACGGGGCCAAATGGACATTTGGCATCTGTGCGTCCATTCATTTTGAATTCCACCTACACCCTGTGGGGGAGAGATGCCATGTCTCAGTGGGGGGCAAAATTAGATCTGCCCAGTCCCCAGGATTTTTAGGTGCGGCCACTGTAGAGTGCCCTACTTTGACACTGAATTGGTTAACTGATAATCCAGTCCAAGTAGCTCAGTGGCTGCTTGGCAGACAGAAATTAAAGGCGCACACTCAGATCGTGGAGGAAGAATTGGCCAAAGGCCATATAGTAGAAACCAACAGCCCCTGGAACTCCTGTTTTTGTCATTCAAAAGCACGGAGGGGACAGGTGGAGTCTCCTCCACCACCTGAGAAAAATAAGTGAAGTTATTGAAGACATGGGACCCCTCCAACCAGGGATGCCTTCCCCATCTATGCTTCCCCAAAATTGGAAATTGGCCGTCATCATCATCAAGGACTGCTTTTTCCATTTTCCCCTTCACCCAGCTGATGCGCCAAGGTTTGCCTTCTCTGTGCCCTCCATCAACAGAGGAGCTCCCATGAAGCGCTACCATTGGCTTGTTCTCCCACAAGGGATGAAAAACAGTCCTACCATCTGCCAATGGTGCGTCGCCAGAGTTCTGTCCCCGGTGTGCGAAAGGGAGAAAGATTGTATAATATACCATTACATAGATGACATTCTTCTTTGTGCCCCTGACAACGACATGCTTGCACGCGCTTTAGAGGACATATTACGGACTTGTTGGCAGCTGGATTTGAGTTGCAAAGCGAAAAAGTTCAAAACCTGCCGCCTTGGAAGTATCTGGGTCTTGAAATAATGGCGCACACCATCACGCCTCAAAAGATCTTGATTAATATCAATCCTAAGACTCTGCAAGAAATGCACCAGCTTTGTGGCTTTTTGAACTGGGTCAGGCCCTGGCTGGGGCTCTCCACGGGGGACCTGTCCCCTCTTTTCAACTTGTTGAAAGTGGGGGAGAGCCTGGTTTCTCCGAGGGCCCTGACTCCAGAGGCCTGGGCTGCACTTGAGAAGGTTCAATCCATCATTGAAAGCTGGCAAGCCCACCGATGCCGTGAGAACCTGCGCTTCAGCTTCATCATTTTGGGTAAGTTGCCGCACCTTCACGGGCTGATCTTTCAATGGGACACAGACCAACAGGACCCCCTCTTAATCATAGAGTGGGTGTTTCTCGGTCACCAGTTGTCCAAAAGCATCACTAAGCCACAAGAGCTGATGGCCCAGCTGATCATAAGGGCTAAGGCTCGCCTATGTGTGTTGGCAGGGTGTGACTTCGCATGCATCCACCTCCCCATTCAAATACCAACGGGGAAAATAGACTCTAAGACCTGGGAGCATTTGTTTCAGCGAAATGCCATTCTGCAGTTTGCCCTGGATAGCTACACCAGACAAATTTCATTCAATCATCCGGCCCACAAATTGTTCTCAACCGAGTTTAATCTGATCCCAAAAGAAATCCAAAGTCGCCATCCCCTCAAACCTCTTACAGTCTTCACAGACGCATCTGGAGGATCCCACAAGTCAGTAATGACCTGGAAGGATCCTCAAACTCAGCAGTGGGAAGCCGACATTAGGATTGTGGAGGCTCTCTGCAAAATCGCTGAGTTGGATGCAGTTGTCAGGGCTTTTGAGAAGTTTTCTGAACCCTTTAATTTGATAACTGATTCGGCCTATGTAGCAGGTGTAGTGTCCAGGGCAGAACACGCAGTACTCAAGGAGGTTTCCAACCCTACCATCTTTCACTTGCTCTCGCGCCTCATTCATCTGGTTTCCCACCGAGAGCAACCATTCTTTGTGATGCATGTGAGGTCGCACACCGACCTCCCTGGTTTCATCGCCGAGGGGAACCGCAGGGCAGATGCTCTAGCCGCACCAGTGCAGCTGGCTGGCCTTCCTAACATCTTCCAGCAGACCAAACTAAGCCATCAGCAATTCCATCAAAATGCCCCAGGACTGGTCCGCCAATTCCACCTTCGGCATGACCAGGCCAAGGCAATTGTGGACATGTGCCCCCACTGTCAGAAGACAGTCCTACCATCTCTGGGTTCAGGGTTGAACCCTAGGGGGCTCCGCAGCTGTGAGGTGTGGCAAACTGACATCACCCATGTGGCAGAATTTGGGCGGTTCAAATACGTCCATGTATCTGTGGACACCTTCTCAGGCGCAGTCTTCGCCTCAGCCCACGCTGGGGAAAAGGCAGCAGACGCACAAAAACACCTAATGCATGCCTTTGCAGTCCTAGGAATTCCATCTACAATTAAGACAGACAATTGCCCAGCTTATGCTTCCAAGGCGTTTGGTGAGTTTTTGCAAGAATGGGGGGTTCAACACCGGACGGGGATTCCTCACTCCCCCACCGGCCAGCCTGTAATAGAGCGCACACACCAGACTCTTAAGCAAGTCCTCACCCGCCAGCAGGGAGATATCCAAGCTCTGTCCCCACATCTCCAGCTCTGCAAGGCGCTTTTCACCATCAACTTCCTGAACTGTTCTTATGACTGGCCAGAGCCGCCAGTCCTGAGGCACTTCCGCCAACACCAACAGGCGGGATTCAAAGAGAGACCACCAGTTTTGATTAGAGATCCTGACTCTGGAGAGATCCAGGGTCCGGTTGATCTTGTCACCTGGGGACGTGAGTACGCCTGCGTGTCCACGCCCTCTGGGGTCAGGTAGATTCTAAAAAAGTTTGTCAAGCCATACGTCCCGGGAGAATCAATTAGAACGCCGTGAGATGCCAACCCTCGCCAGGAGGACCCGAACGACCACACCTTCGCCCACAATAGAAAATGGCACAAGAGAAGAGGAAGACCCTGAACCTGTTTTCCCTGTCTGCCTCCTCCTCCGATGCCCTTGCTCGTTGTCCTAATCCGACTCCTAATTTATATTGTGTTTCCTTTGTTTTCAGGCTCCACTATGCTCCTCGTAACAAGGACTGAGTTTATTCTCTTAGTCTTGCCCCTCTCCTTCCTTTTTAAACAAAGAAGGGGGAGATGTGGCATTGTGTTTTTAAAGATTTGTTGTTACTGGTTGTGTTGGTTGTTTTGTGTTAAGAAAATGGTTTGGTCCTTGGTTCCCCCCATGTTCTCCCCTCACGGTGGATTGTCCCAGGTTGTTTGTTACTTTCCTTTCCTGCCACTTGCCTGCCCATCAAACCCAGTGATCCTTCCCTCCTCCCTCCCTGCCCTTATAAGTCCTCTCCCCTCCCAGTGGTGCCACCTACTCCCCTTGTCAGTTACTGTAATCACCCCCCCTTTTGTTCGAGAGTTTTCGATGTCAGTCATCCTTACTGTGCTGTATGATTTGCCACCAGGGCTTTTCCCCTCCTATGTATGATCCCCATTGGTTCAAGTATGTTGTCCACTCCTCCCCTGCCCTTTCCTTATTGGCTACCCTGAGTCTCCTCCTTCCACGCCCACTCCCTTTATCAGTTCCTCTCCAAGCCTGTCTCCCTTGTCACTTGCCACTGGACCCATTGAGCAATAAAGCCTCCTTGACAGCCACGCAAGTGTCCTCTCTTTTCTTCCTTTACCTTGGACTCCTCGTAGTCTCATCCTCGCCTGTGTCACCCACGCCACAGACGGCACCACCACCTGGGGTCCTCTAAGAGATCCTGGGGGTGGCAAATCTTGTGCTGCCTCCGGCCAAGCTTGGGGAGCAGCTAGCCGGGACTGACTTGCTCCCGTGGCCACAGGGAAGGACCACAGCCTACTATTGCTGCAGTAGCAGAGTACTGCTTGCTCCCCTGATGATTTCATATATGGATTTCATACCTGACATCTGCACCCATCCAGAGGCCAGAAAGTGATTGTGTATTAGGAAGAGTCATCTCTCATCTGGAAAGTTTTCAGTAGGCATCTAAACACAGCCAGACATGGGCATATCATTGGTGTGATACTGTGTACCTTTCTCTACCCAGCCCTACAAATGTCCCTTGAGCACAAACTGGATTGTTCCCGTGCTGTGCTTGTGAAGGCAACAGATCCAACCAGCAACAGCAAAATCCTAGTCATAGCTGAGATAGTTGAAGATAGGAACTTTCCATTTCCCAGCAGCATTCCTCAATTTGCTGTCAGGTTTGTCTGGATAAGCAAAGCACAGCCAGCACATGAGGGAAGTTGGGAGTGCATGTAGGAGTGGGCACAAGGACAATGCTTGCAAGACATACAGCAAGGAAAAGTAAGAATTAGTGCACCTGAATACTTGCTGCTCTGAATCCTCCCTCCCATATCTTTTTCCTGAGAAAGTTTATTGCATGTCAGGCAGAGGAGACACAGTGCTCCAGATACCAAAAGTGGCAGCAGGCATTGGCAATGAAACACCTGGTCCAGTGGCAGTAGGAGGGCTGAGCCTTATTTCACTGTGGCTCCTCCACACCATGTAAACATGGCTGCTGATCTGAAAATTAAAGATGCTTCTGGCAGTTGTTGAGTTTTCCTGGCTCATTAAACCACTGAAATAGCTTCACCCTTCTTCACCCTTGACTGTCAGTCCAGCTCAGCTACTGGATCAAACACTGTGTGGCAATCAATCCAATGGAGCTAAGACAGGATCGGATCACATCCTTGTTGTTTTTATTGGCTGTTGGGTTTTTTTTATGGCAAAGAGGCCCAGTAGCCAATCAGGCTACTTTTGCCTTTGTTTTCCCGTTTTAAGGGTAATTTTGCTAATATGATAAATTATGCAGTCTGGTGACACTTTGCCAAGCGCATTTCCTCTTGTCTTCCCTGGGCCCTGCTGTGAGACCGGTGTAGCAAGACCTGGTCTAGGTGTGACAAATCAGAAGATGTCCAAGGCAAAGTAAGGCTTGCACTAGGAGACAGCAGGTGATGGCCTGCTCTCTGTTACCTGAAATAGTCAGTAATGGAGTTGCTGACAACCTTGAAAACTCAGGGGCATAATAAAGGGAGAGGTGAGGAAAATCTTGGGAAAGGGGAACAACTTCATCAAGGGATGCTTGGTGGTACAAGTGGAGACAGTTCCTATGGGAACCGGATGAAGAAAGCAGCACAGGCCAGCAATGCTTGGTTACACCAGGGCTGGGGAAGACGTAGGCAAATGTTTGTGCTGCAAACCATTAAAAACTTTGATATGATATGGCAGAAAGGAAGTTTAGAAATCTACAGATGGAATAGCTGTATATAACTCAGCAGTATGAGAAGAGTAGAAGCTTAGAGAAAGAGAGAAGAATTTAACATAGAACATTTACATGACATCTGTCTAGCACAAAAGGCATATATTAAGTCAGAATAAAGGTCTAACTAGGATTCATACATATGACAGCCTGATAGCAACCACTTGTGAGAAAGGACAGGTCTACAGATGTTTTCTTCTAAGATCTAGCACCTTGGAATTTTTGCAGCCCTACTATTGAGTCTAATATGCAATGGTATTGCTGTCATTCTTGAATTTGATTGTGTGGTATCTTTTAAGATAGGATCAAATTTACTTGTCTGCTGAGAACCTGCTGTAAAAGTAATTTTGTTTATGAAAAAAGAAGCTTTGTGGTGTACACCCATCCTAAGTGGCCAGTATCTTAGGTAGTTTTAATTTGAATCATACCATTGACATTTTAGTATTTTTGCTGAAGTTCATCCTAAGATACATATATATATGTGTGTATACATATATCAGAATATATATATGTGTGTATATATATATGTATATATATATGTATATATATATATACATATATATGTGTGTGTATATATATATATATATATCAGAAACTATTGAAGATGGAATTTGAGGAGACCTCCACTGAAGTTCACAGGCAGTTTATTTCTCAGCTTAAGTACATTAAACTGTCTATCAGGACACAAAGGCGGAGAGTGTTACATTTCATTAGCACATACTTTAGTCTATTTAGACATGGTTGAAACCAATTATATTAAAACTTTTTTCCAATCTAAATGATTCTAGGTTTCCATTACTTTGCTATTGGGTTCCAGGCCCAGAAGCTGAATTAAGTGCACATTGACTGTGCACCAAGTCTGCTGCTTCATTACATCATTCTGGAAGCCTTTTTGTTTTTGTTGGGCCTTTTGCCCAACCTGGAAATGAAACTCAAGATAATTTTAGTGAGGAGATGTCCTGGTTTAGGGCAAATTTGGGAGAGAATCCCCAAAAAGGGGCTTCTCCAGAAAACAAACCCACACGTCCCCTCCCCCCAACTGGTTTGGGAAGAATTCCTCGGAGAGAAGTGGAAAGAACCTGTTTATTTGATAAGCACAGCACCCCCCAACTCACGAAATGAACAATACCATTTGACACCACTCTTTCACCGCTCTGAAAAAGATGACAAATTCAGGAAGTCTCTCCTGGGGGGTGGTCGCTGTTATCAGTCCCTCTGGCACTGGGGCAGCTGCTGCAGCCACAAGATGCAAACTCTCTCTCAGTGTTTCCCTGGTCCCAGTCCGGAGCAGGTCAGTAGGTCCAAACAGGAAGGGGAAACAGTCCAAGAAGGAATTTGGACTGTTCAGCTAAATTAACTAATGAGAAGAGGGGAAAAAAGCAAGAGCAAGCAAAAGCAGAAGCATAGCAGAAGCAAGAGCAAAAGCAAAAAGCAGGGCAAAAAGCAAAAAGCAGCACTATGTACTGTACTATCTGTATGTCCTGCCGAGTGGCTGATAAGAGGCCCAAAACAAAACTTTCACTCTGCAGAGCCAGTCTTAAAGGCACAGAACCTAATATCCAACATAAATGACACACACGAATGGGGATAACAGTCACCCTAAGACAGGAGACAATATAAAAGGGGATATTTATTTGAAAGCCTTCAGGAGCAATTATGGAAAGATGTCCACAAAAGCGCACTCCCTCAGGGGTGTGTACATTTTTATAGATTTTAGAAAATTAGCATATTTAGCATAAATGATAAAAAACACCAATTAGGAAGACAAGTGGTGATGTAATTTCTCCCCAGGTCAAGCCCCTTCTCTCTATAATAACTTTCCTCTTATATTATAACTTTCCAGCTTTAGGACCTAAATATTTTCTCTGGATGTATTTGCAAAAAAAAAAGCTACCTCCTTATTACTACCTCCCCTCTTTGTTACATTAGGTAGTGTTAAGAATTTGAAAAGTGGGATTCTGTACAATCCTGTATGGACTTTTAGATAAAAGATGATGCTCTAGAGGTGAAATATTAGTGTTTCAGGATGACTAATTGACATCTGTGAAAACTCAGCCGTACTGAGTTGTGACAGACTTGAAATTATTAAAAACCCAACAAAGAGGAGAACCTGCAGGTATGTCTTGTCACTCATGCTTCACTCTAGTGGGTTAAATTAAAATATTCAATGTTATAGTGGTGCAGGAGCAAGTAAACCCACACTGTATCTATTAGGAACTGCCAAAGAAATGTTATTTGGTGAAATAAGTCTCTGTATACAGCTTTGGAAGTATTGAGAACAAGTAGACTCCAGCTGAATCATGTAGAAACTTGCATCTTGTTTCATGAAGAATTTGTCATAGACAGTGATTCAGTGGTTCTCTATGAGGAAGGATGTTATTATAAGATGTCCTTAATAAAAAAAGATTTGGCTTACACAGAGGATATCCAGGGAGAGCAGCGTGTATAATAGACACTAGAACTTTAGTAGCTATTCTGGACTATTTAATATAGAGGTGGATGTACAGCAGAAGAGCAATCAGTCTACAGAAAGGGTGCCGTAATATAAGCTCAGTTTTCAATCTATTTGGCAGCTAGCCTTGAGCTGAGATTACTTTTAAGGTTTCCAGTAAAAGTGGGTAAATTAAGTACAGAAAAATGACTCAAAAAATCAATGAGAAAGTTATCTAGCCAATGGCGTTACCTACAGACTTTCTGACCACATTCAGTGACTTTTGCACCAATAAGTTGTAAATCAAAAATGCTTTTCTATGCTGACCTTCATCAGAAGATATGTAAGGGCTGTTCTTTCACCAAGAAAGTCTACAGGTTTTGAAAAATAATTTTCAATATAATTAATGAAGAAATTTAATCTAAAAATGAGTATTTAAGCACAAGTTGGTCAGGGTGTGTCGGTGTCTCATGCTGACCAGTTTCAAAAGCAGTTTAGTACCTACACAGAAGGTTTGTACTGGTAGCTTCCAGCTCAGAGTAAATGGGAAGTCGATCACTTAATGAAAATACTTTGAAAAATTGATCCCCAGATGAGTTTAGGTAGCAAAATCTACCCATAAAATAGACACATGGTGTATTTTATACTTAGAAAATCTGGTATCAAAATTATATGTAAAGAAATCTGAAAAAGATCTTTTCTGCTTGAGAGTTATGTTACTGTCAGTACTCAAACCAGCTTATTTAGACATTCTCTTGAAATTTACCGCACAACCTGTAATATCAAAAACATAGCATATAGATATAGTCCCAGTCTTACAACATCATGAACTAAGTGGTTCATTTTCTAGATCTGCTTACCCTTATTCTGAGACATTATCTTGGAAATTCTAGCCTTTGAGCAAATTGATTAATCAATAAACCATCTATCTGAAAAGAGAAGCAAAAATAACTAAATTATGTCGATTTTACTGATAACTACCTCTCTATTCATGCATAAAGCAAATATTATGCACTTTAAAATTATGGTAATAAGTTTTATATTTGCTTGAAGAACTGATAACATTTGTAGTCCTAGAGCAAACCGTTGATCTTCTGTCATTGTATAATGCAAAAATTCACAGTGGCACGCCTATGCGCATTGAACAGAAAATTTCAAAGGAATAATAAGTGTTTTGTTACCAACCATAGTCTGTCATACAAGTATCATATATTGA
Source organism: Haemorhous mexicanus (assembly GCF_027477595.1). Classification (NCBI taxonomy): domain Eukaryota; kingdom Metazoa; phylum Chordata; class Aves; order Passeriformes; family Fringillidae; genus Haemorhous; species Haemorhous mexicanus. Next base: position 77,179,494 of record NC_082341.1, read on the forward strand.
AATGCAATCCTCATTACTTCTGTATGAAACCACTGTTCCTAAACAAAGCCATTAGATTTAGTCTGTATATCTGTTTTATTCATTCACATAAACACAAACATAAATAGAAATTATTGTATATCTAAAACTAGCAGTGTAGTATGACCACAGGGTTTTAATCATGGGTACTATCTCTTCTCATGAAAAACAGCACAATGTGCTGCTATCCTACCACAGCATGGTAAAAAGCCCAACAATAAAGATGGCAGAAGGAACTTGATGTTCTTTTATGCTACTGGTATAATAAGCAAGAGCTGCTTTGAATCAAAAGTGTGTTGGATGTTACAAAGTCATTTTTTGAAGGCCAGATTGTGCCTTATAAGCAATGATACATGATATGTATTGATAGTGGTGGTATAATATTTGCTGACATCACTACTAAATCAACCCTTGGGAAGTATAGCACAGCAGCCTGTACTAATCCCTCAGTTACAGGCTCTTCTACTCCAAAAAAAGTTTATGAAGGCATCTGTCTGATACCACAGTGGAAATGACATTAGATATAATTGAACTAAAAGCTGTTGACTGCCTACGTGGTGAGGAATTTCAGTCTCTACATCACCAGTTGATTGAGCCCTGCAATTACAGGCACTTGAATTGTCATATTTGATCTCAAAATACATGTCCCATCTTTTAAGTGTGAAGCCTGGGGACTCAGATGTGAGTATTTGCCCTCACACATGTGGAGTTACTCTTCAGCCATGTCACATTCACTGAGCAACATTAATGTGACTGCAAGTAACATGACTCCCTTTGGATACTCTCACTTTCTCACCAGGCCTAAACACATTTTCTTTCTTACTCTAAGGGCCCCTAAGCAGGAGTTATATTAAGGCCACTCCAGACGGAGGTGGCAGAGTTTAGACATGCCTCTATTCTTGGCTCTTCCCCACCTATTAGTTAATAGATTCCTACCTTGTCCTTGATGTCAGGTTAGCCTTTGCAGCCTTAACAACAGGGGAAGCTCTGTCTCACCCTCTGTATACCAGGATCATCACTAGACTAGCAGAGCATCACCTCCTTCCCATTTTAGATTTTATTGCAATGTTTTCTATTTTTATTATTTTTCAATAGCACACTGAGATTTTATTGCATGTCCTTCTTGCAATTCATATGTTAATTGGCTTTCAAATTGCCTGTTATCAGAGATATCTGCTGCTTTGCTGGAATTGTTGATTTGAGTTCAGTCTAAGGCCAGTACTTCTCTGTGCTGTGTTTATGGGATAGTTTTCCACAACCCATTCCCTGCAATTTCCTCGCAAAGCCCTCAGATTTGCAGATGCGTTTACCCCTTCAGATATTTTGATAGTTCTAATTAGTGTACATCTTTAACGTTATGCAATTGTCTTCAATTATCTGTTTCAATTTTAGAAGTTTTTAAATTGCCCCTATGAAAGTGCACAGTCAACAGAGACTAGCAATAAAGGTAATCCTGAAAATAGCAGAACCCAAAATGCATGGTGACGAGGTTTGTTAATTACTGAACTGGAATTAGAGTGTATAATTAAGATTTAATTATCCAGTTCATAGACAGAATGTCAGAATATGGCCCTTCAAATACATCACTCATCTAGTCTGTAATTCTTTTACTCTAATTTTATGGCATATTAGTTGTCTCAGTAAATATCATCTGACAACTTTTTTACCTGAAGAAATGGTTTATAAAAATGAAAGTGGTTTCTGTTATGGTAGTTCAATTCCCTAGAAATCTGAAATTGCTTGCTAATGCTGAGAACACTTGAAAGGTTTCAGGATTTCAGAGCCATTAGCAATATTACGTTATTAACAACCTTACCTCACAGAAGTGTGAATGAACTATGTTATACATCAGCTTTGAATTATTGTACATTCTAAAACTTTGCTTAGGATTGGAGAGAAAAAAGGTTTTTCAAATTCCATAGTATTACAATATTTATCTTGTGATTTTTTTTTTTGTTGTTAGCCCAGATTATGAAAATGGACTGTCATACTCTGTTTACCATGCAAAAATATTGCTTCCCCCTACCACTGAGAGCCGACTTTGTTATTGTGGTGGGATGACCTTGGCCATCTACAAAACCACACTCAGCTGCTCTTTCAGTCCCCCTCCTCTAGGGAGGACCAGGAAAGTGGAGAAGATTATTGGTCGAGATGAAAACAGGGACACCACTGGCCAGTTATTTTGATGGGGCAAAGCAGACTCAACTTTAGGAAAAGTAATTCGATATATTGCCCATCAAAACAGAGCTGGACGTTTCACAAAAAAATTCAAAGCTATCTTTTGCTGAAAAAGGAGAGAGGCTAGGATGTGAAGCATAGAATTACAAGAGTAATTTGATTCATATTCATGAGGCATCCTATTCTTATTGGATATTAGGTCATTTCAAAACCTTCTCTTTTCCAGGTTGAAAAATCAGTTTTCTCATCCTTTCTTGATAGGACATGAGCGCCATCCATTTAATCACTTTGGTGGGCCCTCATATGGACTTGGTCTGACAGGTTGATGTCATTCCTATGCTGGGGTCCCCAGAGATGAGTGCTGCACTGCAGGTAGGGTCTCACCAGAGCATGGCAGAGGGGCAGAATCCCCTCCCTCACCCTGTTGCACATGCTGCTTTTTGCCTTTCTCAGCTGTGAGTGCACATTGCTGGGTCATGTTCAGCTTTTTATCCACCAGCACCCCGAGTCCTCAGCAGGGCTACTCTTGGTCTCTTCGTCCCCCAGCCTGGGCTGATTCCATCAGGGGATGGGGAACAATTTGGTTGACCTTTCTTTTCTGACCCATGTGCTTATAGAATCCCTTCTTGTTATTGTTCATATCCATTACGTCTGTGTCTTGGCTTCCCTGATCCCATTCCTACACATCCAAACTGAATTCTTGTACTTCCCACAGGTAACCTGTCCCTGCTTCCACTGACATATTTTTCTTTCTTCTCAGTTTGAACAGCAGATCTTTGCTTGGCCATTTCAGTTTCCTGCCTGCCTTGTTTGATTTCCTATGCATGGGGATGGACAGGTCTTGCACCCTAAGTGTCCTTCATTTTAAAGTGTCCTTATTTGTAATAAAAGTTATGTAACATGAAATATTTTTGCACATTAATAATTTTCCTTTCCACTGTTTATCCGTACATCCCTTTCCCCTTTGTATATTGGTAGGTAAGACTAAGCTCACCACATGTTACATATGAAGCTCATTATACATGTGTGAACAGTCCTACTGATTTCAGTGGAACAGCTTATCTCTGTAAAATATGCTGTATGTACAAACTTTTAAGTCGAAGTATTCATATTTGGATTCCACATAGGAAGAATGTGGGAGGAGACCCTAGGGACAATGGGGTGGAGATGCCTTGGGAGGGCACTCCCCTGTAGGTGTCCGTCAACTATGGCTCCCTCCCAAAGATCCAGAAAGTTCTGTGGTTCCCCCTTCCCCATTGGCCTCTATGTTGGTGCCACCCTCTTCCCCTCATTTCATTTGTACATCCCCAATCACTCCAATCCTGCTCCTCCCCTGGTCCCCTATCCCATTGGTTCCTTGTACCCTAGCCCCTCCTATTCGCTACAGTGTTATAAACCCTGTTCCCGCCCAGCTTCTTGCTCTTTGCCACCTGCTTCCCTTCAGCTTGGTTGTTTCCCTGCTTCTCTCCTACCCACCCTGCCTGCGATCCTTCACTGCTCTTTCAATAAACCCAGTTGGACCCTCAGCAGAGTGTGCAGAGTCCTCCTTCTTCACCTGGTTGGACCTTTCTAAGCTACCTGGGATTGTGTACGCGTGAGGAGAATCGAGGAGACAGCTCTCCTGGGAGTTGGACCACCTGCCCAGGATCCCCTCAAGTAGGAGAAGCTGCTGTGGAGGGCCTTCTCTCTCTCTTCCTCTCCACACAAGCGACAACAGTCCCACAGCTGGCGCCCAAACGTGGGGCCTGGGCAGTCATCGGCTCGTCCAGGTCCTAGAGAGCGACTCCTCGACGTGGGCACTCTGTGAGCAGCCGCGACAGGAAAGAAGCGCCATTTGGTTCCAGCTCCAGGGAGAGCAAAATCCTCGATTGTGCAGAGGACTGCTCTGCCTGGCCTGCCGACACCCCTCCGTGCTTCGCTGCAACTTCTGTAGCTCCGAGGGAGCTTCAGCGAACCCGAGGGACCGGCAGGAGCCAGCCAGCGTCCGCAAGGATCTTTCTTTTCGCCCGGTGTTTCCGACTTTGGATGAGTCAATTTGCGCCTAAGGGCGCTCCACCTGGGCTCTTCTTTTTCCTTTTTACATTTACCTTGTTGGGGGGAGTTCGGGGAGATGGGTCTTAAATTAACCCACCCCGAGAAGGAGTTTTATCTCTAAGTTAAAACTACCCTTGTGTTGGGGAACATTTCTTTTAAAAGGAGGGAACTTAATTCTTTTGTTAAATTTCTTTTTGAACATTTTCCTGACATTTCTCAGGAAGATGCCTCTTCTCTTTCATTTTGGGGAAAAGTGGGGAGATATATTTATAATGAACAGGTTAAGGGGAATTTTCGTACGGGAAAATTCAATGTTATTTTTGATCCTGTTTTTAAGTTATTAAAAGAAAGGGAGAAAGTTGGGGTCCCCAGTTCTCCTCCCTCGTGTTCCTCCCCACATGACCCTAAGCCCTCTTCCCCTATGAGTGGGACAGGACCCAGATCCTGCCCAAGGGCACAGGGTTGCCACCTGCTCCCTGCTGCTTCCTGCCCCACTCAGTCCCTACACCAACCTGGGACTGGCCACCCTAGCTTGGACTCTACCCTCACCCTCAACCCAAACACCCATGTTCCTAGTTCACAGCCTTGTTTTGTCCCCAGTTCAAGTTCGCAAAATGGCGTCAACCACGTGGCGCCCCAAAATGGCTTCCCTTCACCCCCTCATAGCTTTCCCGCCGTTTCATCGGCACCTCCCGCCCCTTTGACCACTCCTTCCGTTGCGTCATGTTCTGCCCCTGCGTCGGGTCCCGCCCCTTCCAACGCAGCGATGACGTGTCCGTCGGGTTCTATCCCTCCTGCCTCGCTTGCACCTCCCCTGGGTGGGCCTTCAGTGGGTGGTTCTACTCCCCAAGAGGGCTCCACCCCTGAGCGTGACGTTAGCCTTCCACCTGGCTACGCCCCCACGGGCCACACCCCCCGGTCTCCAGCCTCTTCCGGTTCCCAGACCGGAACCGGAAGTGGGCCAGGCTGGAAGGCAGCCATCTTGGATTGCCGGGGTTCCAGTCACCAGGACCCTCCAGTCAGCCGGAGGCCCCGTGTCTTGGCCTGCACAGTCTCATCATCGGATGAGGATGGCACTTGCTACACTCCTGGCCATACTATCAGGCCGGGTAGTAGCTGGACACAGATCCGGGAGGAGGCAGTCAGGGAGGGGGACCTCGAGTTTGCAAAGGACCTCGACCGGTTTGTGGCTCCAGTCATCGTGAGCTGGGATGGGAACACGCGGTGGGAGCAAATACAATATTCTGAAATAAAAGAATTACGAAAGGCGGCCAAGGACTTTGGGAGGGGTTCCCCATATTTTAAAAGCCTACTGGACTTGACTTTTACGGGACACCCTAATTCCCCACGACCTCCGGTACATAATGACGGCACTGTTGTCCCCCACTGAGTTCCTCCTTTGGGAGGCTCAGTGGAAAAAACTGTTGAAACCTTTAATAGATAAACATCAGGTGGATGGGCTGGGGAATGATGCTCTGGATGCCTTTTCGGGAGACGGCGTGTTTGACAGACCTGAAGACCAAGCCGCTCTGCTGGTGGATGTCTTGAATGACATCAAGTCAGCCGCCCGAACTGCCCTCCTGAAATTGCCAGACAGTTCCACCCCGCTCCAGAGCTTCTCCTCCATCCACCAAGGAGTTGACGAGCCTTTTATCAAATTTGTTGATTGGCTGCGAGAAGCCATCGAGCGCCAGATCGACAATGTAGAGGCGAGAGATGAACTGTTACGGAAGATGGCCATGACCAACGCTAACCCAGACACCAAGAAGGTGCTCAGGGCCCTTCCTCAAGACCCCGAGCCCTCCATCACCCAGATGGTCACCGCCTGCACCAGGGCCACCTCCATCGAGCACACGGTAGCAGCAGCGGTGAGTAAAGGTGTCGGGGAAGCGATGGTCGCATTGCACAACACCCAATGCTTTAATTGCAAACAGTATGGCCATGTGTATGCCAACTGCCCGTATCCCCTGTCGGACGGTCGTATCTCCTCCTTTGTGCCCTCGCCATCGGCACGCCTGCCTTCTACCACCTCACCAGGCATACCAAGGCTCCAGCATGCCCCTCGGCGGCCGGGAAACGAGTGGCAGAGTGCGCAGCGGTCCTGCGCGACGACACCAAATGGCAGGCCGTTTCTCCCCACCATCCAGGAAAGCCTATGTCCGGTCAAATCATCTCAGAGGAGCGGAGCCACGAGGACAGACTTAAATACCTGCGAAGGACAGGGACATTAGATCAACGCTTTGGCAGGGTCCTCTACAGCTCTGTTCATCTCATGCTGGATGACGAAGAGGTCGTCCGGGTCCCTGCAGGCTACTTACCTCCGCCATATCACAATCAGGCCGTCTAAGTACTCCTTTTAGGGGACAACAAGCACACCCCCTTTGAACTCTCCGTCATCCCCGAGGTCGTAACGGTGTGGCCGTACAACGAAGTCACCGTTACAGTTGCGTGCAACTCTCCACCTTTTACGCTCTGCAAGCACGCTCCTTTTGCCCAGATGTACATACTCCCAGGACAAGACGACGACAAAACTGACCATGACGTTTTCTATTCTCGAGCGCTCACTAGGGAAAGGCCCAACATTGGCACATTGATTTCCTGGAAAGACAGGAACTTTGAGCTGACCATGATGGCAGACACGGGAGCCGATGTCACCATCATCCCCAAGGCGAAGTGGCCCCGCGACTGGGAGTTGGTGCCCTCTTGCAGCACTGTCTCTGGAATTGGTGGAGCAGTCAACTCTCTGAGGAGCAAGCACCTTGTCACCATAGAGGGGCCGGAGGGGCAAATCGCAACGGTAAGGCCATTCATTACCACCGCAAACATAGCCTTACTGGGCCGGGACGTTCTGTCTCAATGGGGGGCTCGTCTTGATATCCCTGATGTCACCTGGGATTTTTAGCTATGGCCACTGCTGAGTGCACCACCCCACCGCTTGTTTGGAAATCACATAAGCCGGTATGGGTGGAGCAGTAGCCCCTTCCTGAAGACAAATTAAAAGCGCTCAACGAATTGGTAGAAGAGCAGCTGCGCCTGGGACACATTGTCCCCTCCCACAGTCATTGGAACACCCCAGTCTTTGTGGTCAAAAAACCCGGCAAAGACAAATGGCGCCTGCTTCAAGACCTCAGAAAAGTTAATGAGGTCATTCAAGACATGGGTCCCCTTCAGCCTGGTCTCCCCTCCCTCTCCATGCTCCCGAGAGACTGGCCGCTCGCAGTCCTCGACATCAAAGACTGCTTTTTTAACAACCCGCTGCATCCTGGAGACGCCCCCAGGTTCGCTTTTTCTGTACCTTCCACCAACCGACGAGAACCGTATAAGCGATACCATTGGGTCACTTTGCCCCAGGGAATGAAAAACAGCCCGATGCTCTGCCAGACTTTCGTCGCTCAAGCCCTTTCCCCAGTACGCAAGCCCTTTCCGAAGCCGTCATTTTGCACTACATGGATGACATCCTTGTATGCGCGCCAACTGAAGCCTACCTAAAAGCGAAACTGGATAAGACGGTGGTTGCTATTGAGCGAGCAGGACTCCAAATTGCGTCAGATAAGATCCAGCTTTCCAGCCTGTGGAAATACCTCGGCTTTCGGATTACTGAAAGGACCATCATGCCTCAGACCCTTGCCATCCGGAACGATCCACACACTCTACACGACCTCCAACAACTTTGCGGGATCATCACGTGGATTCGGCCATTCCTGGGTCTCACCACAGAGGAATTAGCACCGCTGTTCAACCTGCTACGTGGCGACCGAGACCTCGCCTCACCTCGTGCCTTGACCCCAGAAGCTTGGACAGCTTTGGACAGGGTTGCAGCTGCGGTGAAGTCCCGCCAAGCCCATCGGGTAGACCGGTCCCTTCCGCTGGAAATCGCGGTGTTAAGTAAGGCCCCTCAGTTCCACGCGCTCATTTTTCAGTGGGACGCAAATTCAAAAGACCCGCTCATTATCATCGAGTGGTTGTTCCTGCCGCACCAGCCACATAAAACTATCACTACACCACAAGAGCTGGTGTCACAACTTATAATTAAGGCTAGGAGTCGCCTCCGGACCCTTGCTGGCTGTGAGCCGGCGTGTTTTTGTTTACCATTTACCCTCGATCATTTGGACACTCTCTTGAAGACCAATGAACATCTACAGGTCGCTCTAGATAGCTATCCCAGACAACTTTCCACTCACTATCCAAAACACAAATTTTTTAAAGACTCATTACAATTAGCTCATTGACCACTCAAAAGCAACATACCACTCAAGAATGCTCTCACGGTGTTCACTGACGGGTCTGGGAAGTCCCACAAGTCAGTGATCACCTGGAGAAACAACAACACTGGAAGGTGGGAATCCAATGTCAGAACTGTTGATGGATGTCCCCAGATCGCAGAACTTGCTGCGGTCGTGAGAGCATTCCGGAAATTCCAACAGCCATTAAATGTGGTCACTGATTCGGCCTACGTCGCCGGGATAGCTGAGCGGGCAGAACATGCCCTGCTGAAAGAAGTCCAAAATGAAACATTGTTCAGCTTGCTCTCTGAATTAATTTGGTTAATATCCCACCGAGAGCAACCTTACCATATCACACACGTCCGGTCTCACACAGACCTGCCCGGTCCCATCACTGAGGGTAATCGGAGAGCAGACCACTTAGCCATGGTAGCCAGCTCGAGTCCCACTTTGGGTGTCTCCCTCCACACTGTTCCGGACACTTTTCAGCAGGCTCAGTTGAGCCACAAGTTTTACCACCAAAATGCCCCCGCCTTGAGGCGGCAATTTAAAATTTCTGTGGAGCAAGCCAGAGCAATCATAGCAACGTGCCCCAACTGCCAAGCCTTTTCCCTACCATCAATGTCAGTCGGTGTCAATCCCAGAGGCTTGGGTGCTCTTGAACTTTGGCAAACAGACGTTACTCACTATGCCCCCTTTGGGAGGCTCAAATACATACATGTTCTATCGACACTTTTTCAGGCGCTGTGTTTGCGTCAGCCCATGCAGATGAAAAAGCACGGGACGTGCTCAAACATTTTTACATGGCTTTCGCTACCCTGGGAGTCCCAAAGACCATAAAAACTGACAATGGTCCAGCTTACAGTTCCAAACGGTTCAAGGAGTTCACTCAGCAATGGGAAATTTCACACACCACAGGCATCCCTCATAACCCCACAGGTCAATCTATTGTCGAACGAGCACATAAAGAAATTAAAAGGTTATTAGAGCAACAAAATGATCCAGCGGTTACCTCATCCCCTCCTGAAAAGTTGTGCAAGGCCCTGTACGTCATGAACTTCATGAACTGCTCCCAGAAGGAGCCCAATCCCCCTATTCTTAAGACATTTTCATAATAACACCCATGCACAACTCAAGGAAAAACATCCCGTGCTCGTTCGAGATCCAGAATCAAAAATAGTAGAAGGACCTTTTCCACTTATTACGTGGGGGAGAGGCTTTGCTTGTGTCTCTACAGGGTCTGGACCAAAATGGATTCCCGGCAGGTATGTGAAACCATACCTTGACTGCACACCCGAAGACGCCGCAGCCAACAAGCAGGTCAATCATGCCCACCACCGCATACAAAACACCGCTTTCCCCTGGAAGAGGAGGAAGAAGAAGGGGATGTATCCCAACCTTGTTGCGCGAGTCCTTATAACGCGCCGATACATCCCTTCCACGGACTGCACCTATATATCGGACAAAGACATACCCCCACCCTTCCCAAGCTACTGTCACCCTTAAAGCCCCTTCCAATTTTTTAATAAACAGAAAAGGGGGAGATGTGGGAGGAGACCCTAGGGACAATGGGGTGGAGATGCCTTGGGAGGGCACTCCCCTGTAGGTGTCCGTCAACTATGGCTCCCTCCCAAAGATCCAGAAAGTTCTGTGGTTCCCCCTTCCCCACTGGCCTCTATGTTGGTGCCACCCTCTTCCCCTCATTTCATTTGTACATCCCCAATCACTCCAATCCTGCTCCTCCCCTGGTCCCCTATCCAATTGGTTCCTTGTACCCTAGCCCCTCCTATTCGCTACAGTGTTATAAACCCTGTTCCCGCCCAGCTCTGTGCTTTTTACAACCTGCCCTCCTTCAGCCTGGTTGTTTCCCTGCTTCTCTCCTACCCACCCTGCCTGCGATCCTTCACTGCTCCTTCAATAAACCCAGTTGGACCCTCAGCAGAGTGTGCAGAGTCCTCCTTCTTCACCTGGTTGGACCTTTCTAAGCTACCTGGGATTGTGTACGCGTGAGGAGAATCGAGGAGACAGCTCTCCTGGGAGTTGGACCACCTGCCCAGGATCCCCTCAAGTAGGAGAAGCTGCTGTGGAGGGCCTTCTCTCTCTCTTCCTCTCCACACCAGCGACGACAATCCCACAGAAGAAAATGAACTAAGGAAAATTTATTATTTCTATTTTCCACAGTTTCATGGAAAATGGTTTTTGCAATGCATAAAATGAAATCATAATGACACAATCATAATGAGTAGCTCCTTAGACACAAAAACCCTCATGGCTCCTTAAATGTGTGTTGTGTAATTGTCATAATATTGAAGTAAACCTGGCCAACGATTCTTGTATATAATCAACAAACTGATCCACAATACTATGATTTATCACATGATTGATGCTTTAGGAGAGATGTTTGCAAGTGGAAATATAATAAACACTAAGATACATACAATTAGTCTATATGATCAGTTGTCTCATTTTTTTGTGTCAGAGTTTAGTGAAGATTGCAGCTACATTCCTTAGAAACATAGTCTGTAACATTTTTTTCTGAAAATAAAAAATTAAAACTTTATGGAGGCCTCAGACGAGTTTTTTAAAAAGTCTCACTAAGTGGATGATTATATACTTTGGGATTGTATCTTTCCTGATGGATTGCAAACACAATTAATCAACCTAAGAAATATTTCAAGTAGCTGTAGTAATTTCCATCAGTTGAAAGATTCAGAGGTACTTAATGGATAAACTTGTTTCCCGTCTGTATTTTAATTGCTCACTAATAATGTGCTAGTTTATAATCTGGAGATAATTTCCATAATTGATTTTTTAGAGTTGCAACCATTTCACATCCAAAACATCAGATGCATTTAGAAAAAAAAATCCAATTACAAAAAAATCTTCTGTACCATACTTGACTTTTCTTAAACAATCAAATGATAATCAGATAATGTTTAAGCTTTATTGAGTGATTTTCCTCCCCAGTAATCTTTCAGTGCTCATCAACAATAAGCCATGGAGAAAAGGCTATTTGGATTGATAGTGGTTTCAATCCTTATTTTGTAAGCCAAATTACTTATTTTACCTTTTTGCACTAAGCAATATACTTGAAAATGCACAAATCTCTACAATTTACTAAGTTAGTGGCTTTCTCAACTATACTCCACATGATTTTCTCAAGGAAATAGGAGACCTTAAGTATGGCATGTGATGATGATGGCTTAATTTGCAGATAGCCTGCTTGCAAACCTGAATTTTTGAAGATCCATTACATCCTCTTTTTGAAATCATCCTGCACAACATGACTAACCCCATATATTTTTGTTTTTCTGTGGAAAACTGGGTAAGAAAAATAATATCCTGTTTAAGTATCTCCCTGTTTTCAAGCCAGTAGTCAGCTATACAAGCATAGCTGAAGTTTGAGGGGTATGACTTGCTGAAAACTTAAAAGGAGCATATAAACATCAGTTGTGACATTCAGCATTTTTCTAAAATCCAGTGATCTTCTCCAGCTGTCCTGCTTTTTGAGAACCATGGAACATATGAATTCTGTGACAGTCATAATAAAAGGAAATGGTGCCCTTCTGTACACTAGCTCTGAGGTTTTTATTCACAGAAGATGGAACTGGGAAGTGATGACTGGTTGGCCTAAAAGGTAAAGCCTTTTCTACAACACTGTCTAGATGCTGCAAAAGACATGGAGCCAAAACATGGGCATTCCTGAAGAAAAATGTGACAAGAGACTCTCTGAAGAGAGAAGGAAAACAGATAAACAAAACCATTAAAAAACCCCACTCACTTTAAATGCAAAGTTTTAAATACAATGCCCAAAGACTAAGAAAATTGCATGGCAATTACTTGTTTCAGTTTGGCTGGAATACACCACTCTTAAAGATTACCTAAACAGTTATTTACCTGTAATATTCAGCCAGATGTAGACAGATAATTGCTTGCAGCAGTATTCCAATACTACTCCAAATAGAAGTTTTGAGAGAAGGGGGGTTTATTTTTGCCCTGGATTTTATCTCATTGTTAAACATTAGTTTCAAAGGAAAGCAGTCCCAGAAATATGGTCTGTAAGGGAGGTTAACCTTTATATTTTTAGATATGTAATAATGTAGGAATTTGACAACATGTGTATTTCAGTAATATATGTAAGTATAGGAATCTACCCAAATGAATACCTAGCTGTTGTGTCTTATGAGAAGAATATTGACGTTTGTCTTCCTGTGTCTTACTGGAAGAAAAGTAAATACTGACCCCCTCAGTTCATGCCTGTAAACCATAAATGCTCCATAGAACACTACATCAATGCCACCAGCCAGCTAAACTACCAGTACAGAATCTTGGACAAACATTTGTATCACCAGTTTCAAACATCTATTTCATATTGCGTAATGCATTTTTGTTTATATGAAAGTCCATAGTCAATATTTAATCTGCCTGTTGAGAAGTGCATTTAAGTGGCAAAATTTCTGTCTGCTATTTTTGAATAAAACCCACTTCTTTTCTGAAAATGAGTGTTTTTTAAAAGGCATATGTGCTACAGAATTAAACTTTCCTAACTTCCGAGTTGTTTCCAGATGCAGTTTCAATTAAATTCTCTGGTTTAGGTATATAATACTCTTAAAATCACAGGAGAAATCTGTCATCACAACCTTTGTTTGTAACTGTTGAATATAAACAAGGAAACAAACAAATAAACCAGCCTGAAAATAGTGATCGTGACCTGAACTGTAGGGAAATTAAACAAGAACAGGTGTCCTTGCATTTGGAAGTAAGTTTGGATTTAGAGTAAATTATCTTGAAAGCTCACACCTGCAGAAGAGACCCCAGCCAAAACCCTAACCCATTTTTTGTGAAGCCTAAGTTAGTAAATGACTGCATCCTGAAATTCAATAGACCAGGCACATTTCCAGCTTCACCCAAGTCTAAAAGGCTTATACAACTGAATCCTGGTCTGTGATAGCTACACCTTACAGAAGTTCCATCAACTCTAAAAACTACATTTTTGCATCCTAACTGTTCTAACATTTTTACTTCTGAGAAAGAAGTATCTGCAGTCTGAAATATGATTTCTTCAACTGGATTTTTGTTACTGCAAATTTAATGAGACACGTGTTTCTTCAAATTGCCAGAACACTAAATAACTCATTTCTGTACAGCAGTGCCCTGACTGGATTACTTCAATGTGATTCCTGCTGTTCTTTGGCATATTTTTACGGTAGTTATTTTTTTTGCTAGTAACCCACTTTTAAACTGCTTTCTGGAAGCACTGCTCTTATAATAAGGTTGAGTTTTTCAAATATCTGTAGTGTTATGGCTTTATTTCCTAAAGAAATTAACCTTAAAGATCCTTTTAAGTCTTGATTTCAAGATTACTATGAAAATTTTTATGATTTTCCCTTAATTTTACAGTGTCCACATTTGACTTCCTATTAAATCAGCCCTACCCTGCTGTCAGTGCAATTTTCCTGTCATTATTTGAGCCATGCAACTTACTGCTGTTCTCCAGAATCATTTGGCATCTCAGGATAAATGTACAATTTTGTTGGGGTCTTATGGACTGCACATGGTTGGGAGCTTATAAATTGAACACCCTGGATTGTGAAGTGTATTCTTTAAGCATGGCTTCTGAAAAACTGCTCAGAAGATGGTATAATTTTCTTATAATTGAATAGAAATCTTTGCCAGTGTTGTAGCCAGTTTTTTTGACACAGGGCTATGCATATGACAAATAGCAATTGAGAGCAATTGCTTTGCTGTTGAGTGTTGGAGAATAGATATTAGATTTCCTCATGAAAGAGAATGGGAGAATGAAGAAGATGCAATAGTTAAAAGTAACAATTCTAAGGATGAAGAGTTCCTTTGAGGACAGTCACTTGTCAAACAAACAGCAGTAGGGTTGGTGCTGCATTATGCGGTTGTGGGGTTTTGGTGTGTCTTTTCTTTTAATGGGACAGGGTAGAGTTTTTGGTAATGACTTGAGCTTGATTCTTCCTTCAGTGTCGTACCATAGGAAAACTTTTTAGATGGAGGCAATCAGCATAAAGAAGGAAAAAAAATCTCTGAGCATTATTTTTCCTTCTGGTTCACTCAGGTGATATTTTTACCAGAAATCAAACAAATCATATGGTTTCATTCCACATATTCACTTTGAAGTTACTGTTACTGACTCACTTAAGAGGAAATGACTGGTCTAGATAGAAAACTGCATTCTTTTGAAAAAAAAAAAAATGGGGCTTTTTTTGAAGATAAACAATTTAGCTGAAGTTTGGCAAGAAAATATATAAAACAGAAAACTTGCCAATGAGTAATATTTATATTTCTCCTTTAGACTTTAAAAAAATCCCTTTTTAAAAAAAAATCTTATATTAAATGCAAGAGAAGTCTTAATCATAAAAGAGTGGTCTTATCCAGAATGAGTTTTTTATTTGACAAATTGAAATTCTGAGTAATTTTTTTGGGCAAGTTGAAGTCCTTTGAAAATATTTTCACAGCTGAAATGCTGACATAGTCTTAACTACAGCAGTGTGATCATACAATAATTTTTTTTTAAATCACATAATTGATTTTAACAAAACCAAACCAAACAAAAAGCATGTGTCTATACTTGCATTTTCTGACGACATATCTAAGTTTTGGATCCTGCCAAAGTGCACTATTTTCCTTGAGATTTAGTGTGCATAAAGGAAACTGAAGATTTTTTTTGTTTTCAGTAATGGCGCTCAGTTTCTACTAAGAGCATTGCATATTAGCCTGTCAAGAAAAAAAAAACAAACATCACCCAGCAGCTCCAGGAATCTTTCTAACTTTCTGAGTTTCTACCATATGCCATTAAGATGTAGTCATGTCTGTCTGTGTGTCTTCCTGTGCACTGCACAATTATGTTGCTGAGTGTATACAAGACTTTTGATTTCATGAGTAGCACAGAAATTTACATATAAAGTGGCTTCTTTCCTGCTCACCTTGGTGATAGGTGATACATTTTTAACACATAGCAGTTTGTTTAAAATTCAGTTCCAGTTCTCAGGATACATTTTCCTGCAAGGTATCTTTTCTTCAGATGAAGAAGAACAAGACGTTATTTGTGCTGAGTATTTTAGAACTACCTCTTCTAAGTCATTGATTTTGTTTACCATTACACTCTTCCCTATTTCTTTTTGGAGCTGAAAGAATTCTCCCTTATATTCTGACATAAGGATGTATCATTTTGAAGTAGGACAACCAGATATCAGGCAAGAACCATGCAGCTGCAAACACAGTGGCATCTAACAGCACAGTGATTTGAGCCATGCAGAATTATACTTTACTGTAGGTAAGCACAGGAAGGAATAAACCGAAATCTACTATTTTCTTGGGATGTTTGGGGTGTAACACATTGTTGTGGTTTAACCTCAGCCAGCAGCCAAGACCCACTCACTCCCCCACCAGTAGGACTGAAAAGAGATTAGAAGGGTAAAGCTGGAGAACTCAAGGGTTGATATAAAGACAGTTTAAGAGGGAAAGCAAAAGTCATGCACACAAGCAAGGTAAAACAAAGAATTAATTCACTGATTCCCAAGGGCGGGCAGGTGTTCAACCATCTCCAGGAGTGCAGGGCCCCATCGTGTGTAACAGGGACTTGGAAAGACAAACACCATCACTCCAAAATTCCCCTCATTCCTCCTACTTCTCCCCCACTTTATATACTGAGCACGAGTTCATATGGTTTGGAACATCCCCCTGGTCATTTTGGGTCACCTGCTCTGTCTGTGTCTCCTCCTACCTCCTAAACACCCAAAAGCTCCTCACCAGCATGGCAGTGCAAAAAGCAGAAAAGGCCTTGGCTCTGTGTAAGCCCTGCCCAGCAATAACAAAAACATCTCTGTATTATCAACCCTGTGTTCAGCACAAAACACAGCCCCATACCAGCCTCTGTGAAGATGGTTAGCTCTACCCCACCCAAAACCAGCACATGCATGTGTATGCATGTGCTACCTCTAAAAATCACTGGTTCTTCATCTTCTGCTGTTTCTCTTTGCACTCTGATGTCTGGCTCCTTGTTCCTGTTGATACTTGTGGAAAATGTGTCAGAATAGATAGTACTGAATAGGTACTTAGTAAATATTCCTGCAAAATGAGACAAGAAAGAATACTAGGAAAAGAAGAAAAGAAGGAAATACACGGAAAGAGCAATTAATCTATAGGGTATTACTTGCTAATTAGAATGGGAAAGAATTACCGCTTCAATAGAAATCAGCATCAAGAAATGTTTGTATCTTAAGCTTGTGAGCCTGCCTGCTATAAATTAGAGTCTGCTGTAATCCTGAAGACACAGCCTGAGCTGAGTGCTCAAGCTCTTAATTAATCATCACGTCTTTGTTCTAATGTCTGGGGTTTGAATCTCAAATAAATAGTCCTAGAAGCAAAATTTCTATCAAATCAATGTTACAAAATAATATTTCCTATAATAAAAAAGTTTTTCAGATGAAAAATTTGAAATTGCTGAGAAAAGCTAATAGAATAACTGGGTTCTGCGTGATGACATTTGACCACACACTGAGGATATTACAGGTGTTTAATGCTTTCAGGTGGAAGAGAAGGAAAATAAGGGAAATGGTGTGTTCAGTACACTGTATTCTGAAGCATAACAAACATGATTCATTTATCCATTGTACACAGTGGCGCTGACCTTGGCCTGGCCAGGTGACAACGACAATGGGGGCGCGACAGATCCTCCTGAAAACTTCCGCAAATCCCAGCTACCAGCAGTGGTTCAGTGCAGGAACAAAAAGGCAGCAGCACGGGTCTTGGGATGGCTTTATTTCATGACCAGCACCCAAGACAAGGACCCAAGATGAGGGCCCAAGACTTGGGGATCCAAGACTTGGGGACCCAAGACAAGAACTTGGGGGCAAACAAGAGCTTTTATAACGTCACTCGGTAGGAGGGGTTTAGGGTAGCAAGCCAATAGAGGTATGGCTGAAGAGGGGTTAAAAGTGGGACATTTCACACTTGAACCAATAGGGAGGCAATAGGGAGGAACATAACTTAGATAAACCAATAGGGTTCTAAAAGACACAGGATAGACAGGGAATTTTCCAGAAGAGAGGGCAGGTTCAAGGGAGGATTGACATTCTGGGGAAGGCAGGGACAAGAGGGATTGACCACTGGGAAGACTGGGGATTAACACTAGGTAGGGAGTGGTTGGATGAAAACAAAGAGACTGACATCTAACTGAACTAAATAACAATGAGGGAGCGCGTCTAGTTTTAGAAACACAAGATACAAAATGTCTGTGCCACTCTGGAGGACAATACAGGGGGATTACAAAACCCACAGATCAAACAGTGAACAAACCACAAATTAAGCAGTAAACCTGTTGAACAAAGAAAACATACAGCAACAATTGTACATGTATGCATGTATTGTTTCTTTTTGTGTAGTCTGCTTGGGGAGTGAGCTGTATATGAAACAATTCAGATTTTCACAACTGCAGTATAATCTCCAAAACTTAAACATGAAAAAGGCTTTCTAGGCTGATAAAAATTTAAGACTATATTTAAGCAACTTTAGTCCTATGTATATAGTAGGAAAATTATGTTAAGATGAATTCCACAACAGTTTTCTGGAAACAGCAAAAACAAAATGCAGAGGAATGTTCATAGGCCATGTTTTTGTGCGGGATCTGTGGCTGCTGTAGAGGGGATGAGATGACCCTCTCAGGTTTCACCCGCTGGAGGGAATCCTGGGCAGGTGGTCCAACTCCCAGGGGAGCTGTCTCCTCGATTCACCTCACGTGCACACAATCCCACGTAGCTCAAAAAGGTCCAACCAGATGAAGAAGGAGGACTCTGCACACTCTGCAAAGGGTCCAACCAGGTTTATTCAAGGAGCAGTAGAGGATCTTTGGCAGGGTGGGTAGGAGAGAAGCAGGGATACAACCAGGCTGAAGCAGAGCAGGTGGCAAAAAGCACAGAGCTGGGCGGGAACAGGGTTCATAACATAGTAGCAAATAGAAGGGGCTAGGGTACAAGGAACCAATGGGATAGGGGACCAGGGGAGGAGCAGGAGTGGGGTGATTGGGGATGTACAAATGAAATGAGGGGAAGAGGGTGGCACCAACATACAGGCCAATGGGGAAGGGGGAACCGCAGAACTTTCTAGCTCTTTGGGAGGGAGCCATAGTTGACGGACATCTACAGGGGAGTGCCCTCCCAAGGCATCTCCACCCCACTATGCCTAGGGTCTCCTCCCACATTTTTGGATTCAGTGTCCATCTGCCGATGAAGGTTCTCAGAAAATAATTGTAGAAATAAATATAGAAGTGGTTTCATTTGCTAAAAATGGCATTTTAATTAGATTGTTATGATTTCATTTTGCTCATATTCCAAATAGTCAAGTTCCTATCAGGAGGTTTCTTTATGCAGTAAACTTCTAATGACTTGGGCAAACTTCTGATAACTTGGGCAATCATACAACATGAGAAAACCTGTTCTGGTATATAATTTTATGAAAATTAAAATTACCATATACTTGGAAAAAACATTTTATAAGCTGAAATTTTGAGAAACTACAGTACGGTTAGTTCAGATCTCAGTGGGAAAGATGAAAACCCGGTGTTTGATGCATAACTAATTCAGGTCTCTGAATAGATAAAGGAAGAAAACAGAATTCTTCTCCTGCTCCTCTGGGTTTTATTTCACCATGAAGCATCACCATATGGAATCAACACCATTCAATAAAATCAAGTAAATGTCTGGCATGGTAATTAGCTTTGTGTTACTACTGCTGTAAATTGTCACTCCACATTTAGTATTGATGTATGTCACAGGATGGTACAGTGGTCTAGTACCTCTCTCAAAAATATGCATTCAAAGGAGAAAAGTTTGAATACCTGTAATTTCAATCTTAAAATTAATATTTTTTTTCCTCTTCAGTACTTTAATTGACAAAATTCCTATTTTCTGAAAAGAAAATTTCACTCTAACTAGAACAGAAATTCCAAACAGAGTATAGACTTTAGAAATATATCATTAGAGGTAAAAATAGAAACTAATATTACCTTTTGGTCACTCTTACACTCACATAATAAGAATTTAATAGCTGAACTATATTATCACCTTCTTGCAGTTGTGTCATGTCCTGCATCTTTCCCTAAAAGTACTGATAATTCTGAAGAAGCTTTTGCATTTCTTGAAACAAATATTCTTTCACTTTACAGAGAAGAAATGGCTTTTGCTGTTCAAGTGGAAAGTATACTGCACTGTTTTCTAAAATTTTAAAGCACCTAGGTTTTTAATATAACTGTGACTTCTGGTTAAAAGCTTGAAGAATAGAACTCAAAATTAAGGCTGTTTTCAAAGGATTTCAGCCAAAGCCTACCTCGAAGTCTTATGTACATAAAGAACACTAGCAGAGAACTTTGCCACTTTTTTCTGCTCAGTTGCCTGGAAAATTGGAGGCATGTAAGAAATGCAAAGAGAAAGACCATGACAGACTGTGATTTGTAGAAGTAACAGCTGATGACTGTCATCCAAAAAAAAAAAACTTAAAGTAGTAAGTAAAGTAATCAAAAAAAGAAAAAGATATTAATAATAAAGTTTCTACTGCTGGGTTTCATGGTTTGTTTTTTTCCCAAGTATTACAGTTCAAAAGCTAACTTCAATTTTCCTTCTTGACACTAAAAACCACAACGTCATCATTAATATTATATAACATGTCTTAGGCAGAACCCTTGCCATGTTCAATATATAAAAATAATCTGGTTTATTCTCTGTTTGACATTTACTTTGTGTGTCACCTAATTTTGAGAGAGAAATGTGACAAAGAAGGAAGATGGAATGTCTAGCCATCCATTATGTCTCTGACATACTCTTCAATAGCAGATCTCTGGAAGCATCATAGTCTGTCATTTTCAAACTTAACTACAAAAAAAAATCACAGTAAGACATTTTGGTTACAAATTAGTGGTGTAAGTCAAAGAGAGCTAGAATCAAATCAAATAAAATAACCATCCTAGAAAGTAATGCAGATTCTGCAGAGAGTCTTCAGATAATCATTTACTACCATATGCGAAGACACATAAAAAGGCAGAAAGAGAAATTAAAGCATGGTGGGTCACTCCACTTTCTCCCTCTTCCTCTGCTTTGTACATGTGGCAAACATAACACCAGAATATGATACAGTGGAAAAAGTTTTAAATTTGCTGATTATTTGTTTCATGGAAGAGCTGTATAGGGAGCTGCAAGAGGAGGTGCAATCTGTGATTTGGTGCCAAGCAGTGTCCAGGGTCTGGGTAAAGATTTTATTGATGAGGAGTAACTGTTTAACAATAATCACCATCATATTTAGCATCCTCACAGGACTTACAAAAGCCAGTAGGGTCATTGAAAAGTAACCCGTGTAAAAATAAAGACACTTTTAAGGAAGAAACTGATGAGAAAAACTAAGGGGATTAAATCCTTATCTATTTTGTGGCCATTATTGAAGTATACCTTCCAAAAAGTGCAGGACTAATGATTTTAAGAAAAAGGTGTTTTAGCCAAAAGATAAGAAAAATCTTTAAACATAAGAAAATGTCTCATATTTATAAAAAGCTGAAGCAAGCTTTTTCAGAAGGAAAGTAGAAAATATGAGGAAGCTTGGCAAAAATACATTAAAATTAAATTAATCCAAAAGATTATGAAAAGCAATTGACATAGGAATCAACAGCAATAAACAGCAATACCTTCTTCAGACAGGAAAATAAAAAAAATGTTTAGCAAGTCTGCTAATTTAGTTGCAGATCAGGCTGTTAAAGAGTGCTTAGAGAAGGCAAGACCTGCACAGAAAAGCTAAAATTGTTCAAGAGGTTACACTATGAAAGAATGACAGCAATTCACATGCTAGAACTCATCATAGCAGATGGCTCAGCAGAGGATAAGTCTAAAATTGAGGAGGATATGGAACAAGTTGATAGCATGTACACTCACAAGTCAGCAGGACTGGAATGGTATTTACTTTCTATCAGAACTTAGGGGTAGAGCAGATAAATGACTAATAGTATTTTTAAACAGGAGTTTATCAGTTTTCCTTGCTACCAAGCTAGGGTAGAAAATATAGCACTGATGTAAAAAAACTCTAGAAAGAGATATAGTAAAGTACAGATATATTAGCCTGACATCATTATTAAATCAGTAATATAAAAAACTGTATTAATTAGTCAGCATCTGGATTTGGGTGGTCTGTTTGAGAATGGATTTTTTTTTTTTAAGAAGATATCAGAGCCTCCTGCTTTTAAAAGTTTTCTGAAGGAATTAGCAAAAATGAAGATAGGATTGACTCATATATCCCCCAAATGACTTTGCAAACAGTTTTCTAAAATGTCTCCCAATGCTAGTTTAGCCACTTCTGCTTTATAATACCATTGTTTTTAAAGGAAATCCCAAGCATTGACAGCTAAAGTAAGGATAACTTCAAAATGAGCTCAACAAATGTAACAAGGATATTTAAATCTAGAAAAAATAAGCTAATAGGAATATTCAGCTCTTTCATCTTTTAATAATGCATTTCAAAGATTTAGGGTTATGACCTTCAAATTTTAGACATGCAGAATATTAGAACTTAAACCCATTTCTCCTCTGGATTCCATCTTGGGTTTGGTTCTTTTTTTTTTGGGTTTTTTTTTTCCCAATGTAATTTTTGTTTCTGCTTATTTCTTAAATTGAAGTACCAAGTTGAGTTTGGACCTGCTGTTATACAAAAACACTAATACCTCAGAAAAGTCTACTTCCTTCTGACAAGGAAAATCCTTCTGAAAAAGAAATTCTTGTGACAAGAAAACCTCTCCAGTATGTGAAGTGTAAGTATACAGACAATTATTCCAGTTTTAATAGGGGATATCATTACAGAATGCATACTCAAAATGAGCAGCTTGGGTATCCTTAAGATGCCTATTGTTTGTGTTGAAAATGGCTTTTCAGAGGCCATTTCCTGTCTGTTAAGTGTGCAATTGCAATAGCTCAATGGAAAAATACAAATGTTAAATTTTGTGCTTGCTCTATAGTTGTTGTTTTCTGTTTTTTTTCCTTTTTTGGGGGGGGGGGGAGAGGTTTGTTTGGTTTGGGTTTTCTTTTATAAAAACCCCACATCTTTACATAAAATTTGTAAATTAAATGGCATTTTTTTTAGCTGCACTCTAAATTAAATTTGCAGTACAGAAATATTTAGGTCACCTCAACAGGTGAAAGTAAGCGGCGGGAGCCAAGAACAGAATTTAATCAGATTGTACACACTGTTGACAGATTATGTTTAACTGCATTTCTCTGATGAAGAAAAATCTTTGGATAGATTTTTGAAACATACTTTAGTGAAGATTAAAGTGCCTCATTATATTAAGATAATTAGAGATTCCAGCTGTTAGTAAATCAAGAGTGAATCTCAGCAATTTTCAGTGCAACAGTTGGTATTTCCTTTGTCTTTGCTTCCATTTAAAGAATGTTCATTATTGCATACAGATGTTCAGCCTTCACAGCTTTCTTTTTCTGATATTATAAGCTTATTAGTTTATTCCACCTCAGCTTAAAGAATACAATTAGTGATAGGTTTTGTCAGAATATTTGTCATGGGCATTGTAATATGGAGCCTAGCTTTATTTCCTTGTTTTCCCACTGCATGGTGTTGATTACATCAACTCATAGCTTCTACAATCTGTCATTATTATTTACAAATTCAAATGTTAAGAAAACATTTGAATTTGCTCTCCTTCAGACTACCAATCCTTTTGTTCTGTGAGTTATCAAAGCCCACAGCAGTCCTTTAAAGTCGTGTCTGCAAAGTCACTATGTTATGGGAGTTGTAGATATCAGACATTGGCATCAGAGGCATCAGCTACCATAGTGGTTTTAAGGTGCCATGCTGTTTCTCAGATATCAATTAAGCCTGCCTGAATGAGGATTCGAAGTGCCATATACAATATGCTTCTATTATGAACTCTGTATTGAGCAAGTGTGCTGTAACAAGATGAAGCCTGTAAGAGTCATCAACTTCTGTCAGAGCTGCACCAATTTTATAAGTTTTAAGTGTCAGAATTGTATAACTGTTCTCTACTACTGTTTAAAAAAAAAACCAAGGATGAATACAGGTGTATTGGTTTTGCCTGGCCTGGTTTTGGTAGTGGTAGGGGGAGCTACAGGGGTGGCTTCTGTGAGAAGCTGCTATAAGCTTCTTCCATGTCCTGCAGATCCAATCCCTGATGGCTCCAAAGATGGATGTGCACCTGGCCAATTAGGAATGATGGCAACATCTCTGTGGTAACATATTTAAGAAGAAATCAAAACAAAAAGTTTTTTTATGGTTTTAATTGTGGCCAGAGAACAGCTAAGTGAGAACACGTAGGGAGAACAACATGGAGACACCAAGGTCAGTGAAGAAGGAGGGGCATGTGGTGCTCCAGGCATCAGATCTGGGATTCCCCTGCAGGCTGTGGTGCAGACCATGGTGAAGCAGCTATGCCCCTGCAGCCCATGAAGGGCCATGGGGATGCAGAGATCCACCTGCAGCCTGTGGAGGAGCTCCACACTGGAGCAGCTGGATGCCTGAGAAGAGGCTGTGAGCCCATGAGAAACCATGGAGAGAGGGGCCCTGCTCCTAGGCTGGAGCAGCCTGTCCTTGAAGAACTGCACCCTGCGAAGAGTGACCCATGCCGTGGCAGTTTTAGGAGGACTGTCTGTCTATGGGAGTGACTCAGATTGTAGCAGTTTGCAGGGAGCTGCTGCTCATGAGATGGAGCCATGTCAGATAAGTTTCTGGAGAATTTTCTCCTGTGGGAGGGACCTCAGGGTGCAGCAGGGGAAGGACTCTTCTCCCTGAGCAGCAGGAGAAAACCTTCAGGGATGAACTGACCAAAACCCTCATTCCATATCTCCTTGTTCTGCTGCACTAGGAGATAGGGCTGGGAAGGAGAGAGGGGTGGGGAGAAGGTGGTGTTGAGGACTTATTTTACTTATTATCCTGCTCTGATTTTGTTAGTGTAATAAATTCAATGCATATCTCAAAGTTGAGCCTGTTTTGCCTGAGAGGGTATTTGATGAGCAAATTTTCCTGGTCCTCATGTCAACCCATAAACCCTCCAGAGGATTTTCTCTCCTCTGTCCAGCTGCAAAAGAGGAGTGTGTGAGAGGCTTTGGTGTGTGTCTGGTATTGGGCCAGTGTCAACTCACTGCATCAGACAGTTCAGAAATTTAATTACCAAATTGTGTAATTTGCCAGTATTGTGAACATGGATATATCCTTCACTGGAAATGAGTCTACAACTCTTCGACGTAATTTTGTAAGATGTTTGTACAGATGAGATTGCAATAAAAATAGCTTTTATACTAGTCCTGGTTTCAGCTGTGCACACACAGGCAGCGTTAACTTGTGAGGTAGCTTTAAACTGGAAGGTGCACTGGATCAAATGTTCACTTTTGAACTGTGCAGCTAAACTTTATAATCTGTGAAAAAAAAGAGATGCTCAAAGTACACAATTGATCTTAATCTAAAGAAAATGTTTGAAAGAGGTTATAAGATTCATGGCCTAAAACTATGAATTTCATTTTATTGACTGAAAAGCTGAAGCAGCTCACTCAAATACAGATTCATACAGAGTAGAAACTGAAATCCTGAGAAGGAGATGAATTCCCAGTACCAGACAATCAGTTTTCTTACATTCTGTTTTGAGCACAGTACTTCAATCACAGATGTTGTGAATGAACTATTTCAAAATGTTGAGCCACAGTTACCCTCCAGCTGTTTTGTATTTGGACATTAATGCGCTTCTCAAATAGGAAAAAACAAAGAACTTGCCTCTTGTCATGTGATAAAATGTTCCTACAGTAAAATAGCCCAGAGTCAATGAGTTAATGAAACATTTCAGTATTTATATGGACTCTCTAATTCAATTTTTTTTAAGTCTTGTGAATACCAGTAACTAATAGGGCTTTTTGAAAACGAGAGCTGTTATATAAAGAGTAGCTTACACAATGAGATTCTTGCTAACTGTTTCACAATACATTTACAAAAGTACTAATGAAACAGAAAGCAATTAATTTTAAAAAAGCTAAATATTTAATTTCATTACACAATACTAATTATTTTCTGGCAGTCATTGCTACAAGCTATGACTAATGCAAAGTCTGTAGCATTAAAGGATTAATTCTTTATATTACTGAGGGTACACCCTTAGATAAGATAAATCCCCTCAGAAAGAAGAGATAAAATCTTCATGTTTCCAAGCATCAGGAAGAGATTTCCTGTGTGGTTGGATTACATTTCCAGGCAGGTTTGCCTGCCACTTAGCTAACATGATGATAAACACTGCTTCCTACCTTTGCTGACACCTAAATTTTGATTAATGTCATATTAGGGAACTTTTAGTATAACTTTAGTCACAACCTAATTTTATCTTCTTGTTTACCAAGCACAGGGAAGTTCTTTTTTCTTTCATTGAATCATTTATGAGTTCTTGGTGTGGAACAAAATCTTCAACATACGGGCCATCATATCTGGCATGGATATTACCAAATTTTCAGCAAACTAACCAAAACTGCTGAAAATGGTAAGAGGTGCATTCTTTAGAATGAAATTAATTAACTAGAATTTAGGATCCTGCACTTTGGCCCTCTAAGAAAATCCAAACACTTAGTTTTTTGCAGGCTGGTAGCTTATCTGTCTCACAAACAGTATTTAAAGGGCAGGGTGGTAGGGGGTTTTTCTTCTGCTGAAAACTAGGAATTATTGTTTAATCTGAAGTTTTATTAGTATCATGTCATTATTTTAAAAAGTATTAAACAAAATCAGAGAAGACATGTCTGCGCATACCAACATCATCTTCTAACAAGATCAGAATTTATCAGTCAAACACAATACTGAGCTCAGAATGCCCTAGCCAGGCCTTCAGGTTTGGCTACACTGAAAGTTCCCCACAGTATTACTTCTCACCTTTTGGCTTTTTATATGTGACATGTAGTTGATGACATTAAGCTTCTGCTCATTTTGTGAGCCTTCATGTTCTTCCTTTGGAAACAAGCAGTACATCTGACAGCAAGCATCACATAGTTGAATGATTAAAGATGATGGTTGTTGATAAGCAAAATCAAAGAGGATTAAAGAAAGCTGAAAACAAGCTACAGTGTAATTTTATTTTTAAATTTCTACAAATATATGCAAAAGGAACATTTCAATGGCTTTTAAACCTGAGAAAAGCTTGACACAGACTGATCTAAAATTCGTACACTTAAATCTAAGGTATGTAACAATTGCTGTCTTCATTCAGAATTACTGTTTTGGGACTTTTTTACTTGTGTCTCTTTATTGCTTCATTTACTTTGCAAAGTAAGACATACACGAATCCCATTATCTTGAATAGATGCATAGGTGCATGGTCCTTCCATATCATATTATAGTGAAAGGATGACTGCAACTTTTGTGGCAATTACTTCTGGCAGTTCCAAAAGAGTGTAGAAACAACTAGGAATATATTAATTGAAGATATGAGCTTCCCTGAAATGAATGCCCTTTTCAAAGAACCTGTTGTATTTGTTGCTTCTATAGATAGCAAACAAAAGATGAAAGGACAGCCAAAAGTCAGAAATGCTATAAGGTAAAGATTTGTTTTTATTTAAACCATGATAATAGTCTTTTTTGGAGATCTGCAATCAGTTTTCTTCAGATCTGCAATCAGTTTTCTTCCTTAGATGTCAACGTGAAAATTAGCATCACTATGTGATATTCAGGTATCTGTCATCCATCAGCTTAGAGAATTTTGATTTGGCTTACTGGAAAAACCCTGACAGATTCAGCATGTCTACAGTACATTTCTCTAAGTAGATCTGATTTACCCTGTGTGAATTTCACAGTGAATATTTTGGGTTTGGGTTGTTTTGGGTTTTTTTTTTTTTCTTCATATTATAGTTCCTATTTGCTGACTAGATTTATCAGAGCATTGGAGAGACCTTGATACACTGACAATGCCTGATGTACTTGCTCAGTGGTTGAGAGATTGGTCAATCTGTTTTAGCACAGTAAAAATATTTTCAATAAACTATAAAAAGGCTTTTCACAACTGTTACATAAATTACTCTGGATTCCTATAAAACTTACAGAGTCTGGAAGAATGAAGTAATGTTCAGTGTCTTGGTTTTTTTTAAGCTGTTGTTTGGTTAAGTCTTACTAAAATGCATTTACTTGTTAGTACTCATCTATATTTTCACATATCAGGTCTGATGATGTCAGTTATCTTTTAACTGGTTCCAGTAATATCTGTTCACCTCTGCACATATATGAAATAGATTTTTTTGGTATAAGATTAAAGCATTAATATTATATGACTCTTCTCCCATGAAGTGTTCAAAAAACATTCAAAATGAAATATACTTTTGAGAAAGACTGACAATATTTGAAAAAAAAAAAAAAAAAAAAACCAAACCTGGAAATTAGGAACAAGATGGGATGCATTTCTAAATTCTGTCATGTGCAAAAACATTAGACCATGACCTAATAGTAGCTTATACCATGACAGCAGCTTAACAAAGTTTTGATTTATGTTTAGTTCATTAATCAGGGACATGGGATAAACAGTGAGAGATCAAAGTTTGCAGGTGATTTCTGGTTATTATGCCAGAAAGAAAATAAAAGGCAGCTGAGGGAGTAAATTAAACCAATGTGTACCATGATACTGAAAGAAATTAAGCGTTTAAGAAGGTAAAGCAGTTGTATGAGGGGATGACACCCTATAACTGCACACTGCTACAGATTTCAAAATTAAATGCACACACTCCAGAAAGTGATCTGGTTACTAAAGCGGAAAACTCGCTATAGGATGCTCAGTGAGCAATTTCAATTCAAAAGTAAAAACAAAATGCTTAATAAGGACATTAATTCTGTAACTGTGTTATTAATATGAGAAGCAATATAGGGTATCTCCTCTCAGAGGTCTCTCAAATTGCTCTGAAAGACTCACTATGAATATGCTGAGCAGTGGGTGAGGTAGTGTTTATATTTTTTATTCCAGGGAAGGAGATGTATAAGAAGCAGCATGATAAGAATGTAAAATCAGAAACAGCTTAGACAAGTTAAATTGGATGGAGGATAGAAGAGCAATGGGGTGGCAATCTACCATTCAGTTTGCAGGCTACTTCTTTTATTTATCTAAAATTACATCTTTAAATTTGGGGTGGCTGTGTATTCATAGAGATTTTAGATTTTGTAGGTGTTACAATGTAAACTTAATTGAGCTGTAAAGGGGCAAAGGGACAGAATTTAAGAGAGTTATGGAGGTGTTTAAGGTGTGAATTATGCAGGCATGAATTAAAACTCAAACTGCTGGAAGTAAAAGGCACAAGTAGATTTTGGTTGGATCAGGGTGTCAGTATTTCTATTAGCATACATACAGGTTTGGCCACCAGGGCTCTCAATTTATAGATGTCATGCAGGTCTAAGCTCTTAACCAGGCACCATTTTCAGACATTTGACTTCATGGTATGCATTTGAGCAAACAATGGCATTTCAGGCAAGCAGGCTGTGGCAGAATTCAGCACAAAAACTGAGCAGACTGACTGAGAGATACACATACTCCAAACAAGAGTTCTTTGAAGATATCTGTCCAGTAAACAAGGAAACCACTTTAAATCTGCATGAATGGAGTACTTTGTCTTAAATAACCTGATCACTTGCCTGTCTTTTGTCTACCATGACACTCTATAGATTGGCTGACTGTAAAAAACTTCTCTGTAATAAAATTCAACATGCCTTAGAATGACATTTGAGTTTAATTTCTGAAAATCAGTTGATTAGTAGTCTGGAGAAAACAGTACATTTATGTTCCATTAATTCCACAAGCTCTTCATCTGCTTTCCAGAAAAACCTGCTTTTTCATTTCAGAACTAAAATTTTGTGCTGTAAGTAAATAAGAGTAATCAAAATCCATGGCTGAATTTAAAAGTTATATTTCCCTTAACCCCTCTCTAGTCATAAACAAATTCAACAGAATACTCTTCCTCCTTTATAAACGTGTTTTAAAATTTAATTTATCACAGATCATTGATACTGTTTGCCAGCCATGAACATTGGGCCATTATTTTCTTCTTGCTATGCACCATTGGTTTATATGCTTTCTAAAATGCAAATCCAAATTAAGAACTGTTGAAACATCACATGAAAAAAAAAGATTTCATGAATAATGGAATAAAGGAAGTGATCACGCATCCAGGAATTTTAGCATTCTATTTCTATCTTGTAGCTCAATAAATCAAGCTGCGATAAAAAAAATCTTTAATGCCTAGAAATACTTGTAACAGCGTCTGTTGTTCATGTATAAGTAACAAAATGAAATTTTGCTTTAGAACAGAAGATCTAGACGTGCTTGAAATGTGGAAAGAAACCAGCCTCAGTTAAAGCAAAGCTGTTCTGTGGGCTGTATATTTCCCATCACAAAAAAGGAGTTTAAAAGTAGTAGAAATAAGAAAAATATTTTACTTCATGATAGACAGGATAATCAGTTTGTTCACTTGTGTTGTTGCAAGATACTTTCAGATAGGTAAATAATTTCACTTTGCAAAACAATATTTTACTATTTGGTATTATGAGGCAGTTGTTACTCTCAGCTGGGTGGCTTTTTTTCAGCTGAATCTTCAGTGTGACTTTCAAGGAGTACAGCAAAAAAACCATATATACCTACCATTTTTGTCTTAGCTTGCTCTCTTTTCACTGGGTTCTGACATTTATATGCATTTGTTTTTATTCTGCATAGAAACGTCAATTCTGTTCTCTTTATGACATGGAAGATAACGTATGATCTGAGTCAAGTTTTGACATACAATCCATTTTACAGCTCATTATGACTTCAAAGTTATAAAAAATCAAAAAAAGCATGAGATGAACTGAACTTTTGTAGTTAAAAGGTTAAGTATGTTCTTATTTAAAGAGCAAAATGGGAGTCATCTTACTGGAACTGACAATTTCATTTTACGGATGTTATAAATCAGTACTGTGCCAACATCTTTGCCACTGCTTCCTTACTATCAACTTCATTTCCCCTCTTTTTACATTTAAATTTCAGTGAAAACATATAATAGAAATGCAAGGACTAGTTAAAAGAGCAATGAAATTGCTATCAGTCTTGTCTTTTGAACAGCTGACATGTCAAATTTTCATGTATCATACATCACTCCTATGAAACTTGTCTTCAATACCTAGAAAGAGCTGCTGAAGATTACTACTATTGCACGCTCAGAAAATTTTTATCCATTATTATTTTTTGCTGAAATGGATATTTTCATGTAGTGCACATTCACTAATATCTACTGAATTTTAACAAAGATTTGATCACTTTATTTTCCTTGATGTAGGGATTATTGTGTCCTAGGGGTATTAACTTATTTGTAGACTATCAAGAAGAGACTTCATTTTCTTCATCTGGGTGTCAAAATAAGGTTAAATGGTATCATTCTACAAGGTGATGCAGAGCATTAACCAGTTTGTAGAGAAAGCTTTCCTGTGAACAGTCTGGCCAGTATCTTTTGGGTATAAGCTAGCCTTGAGCATGAAAGTGCATAAATGACAGTAAAAAAGCCTTCTATTTCCTTTCAGAGCTACTGAACTAAGACATTTTTTGGATTAGAAAGAGTTTTTAAACATCAAAAGCAACTATCCATAAGAGGCAAACAAATTCTTTTTGAATCTTTCAGACCAATAAGCTTGGTGGTGTAGATTTGTCAAATAATTTTGAATTTATTCAAGATATAGTTGAAGAGGTAGCAGTATAAAATTTTCCCTTCTTGAAATAGCAGAAAAGAAGTGAGGGGCAAAAATAGCATATTTCTTCAACCCAGATATGAATTTGTACAGTCTTCTGATAAAACCTAGTGAAGAGAATTATGTTTTTGTCTCATTCTCTAAATGTTTTTTTTTTTTTTTTTCAGTTTAGGAAAAAGCTTTAAAGAACTAACTACATCTTACCAATTGCATGCTTCTTCCTTCCATATGGCATAAAGTCTAACCAACCATTTTAGATTGCTTTTAAATTATTCCTCCATTTCTATGAAGAAACAGGAGAGACAAGGATTTGATGGCTGGAACACTCAATGGATAAGGAATTGCATGGATGATTATACCTAAAAAGTTCCAGTTAGCGGCTCAATGCCCAGGTGGAGACCAGAGACAACTGGTGTTCCCTCAGGAACATGGACAGTGCTATTGAGGAAGAAATTCTTTACCTTGAAGGTGGTGAGACAATGGAAGAGGTTACCCAGAGAAGTTGTGGATGTCTCATCCCTAGAAGTGTTCAAGGACAGGTTGAGGGAGCAGTCTAGTCTATTGAAATGTTCCCTGTCTATGGCAGCAGGGATGGAAGTGGATGATTTGTAAGGTCCCTTCCAAACCCAACCACTTAATAATTCTATGATTCTTGGTTCATGAATGTATTATTTGCCAAAATAGGAAGACTACTGCATAGCAGTCAGAGGTAGTATATAATCAGCTTTAACTGAGAAATTTAGGGGGACGGAGAAGATAGCTGATAATTATGTCACTGTATTCAATCATTATAGTTACCTTCTTTATGTAGCAAGTTAGTGCTTCCAGGAAAAAAGCTTTTTATTTATGATTTCAGTTGGTTTTGGAGAGTGATTGAGTAAGAACTGGACAGACAGTCTTGTGCTTAGATTTCCAACAGATTTCCTGATGAACTTGAATAGTAATATCTTTCAAAAATGGAAGCAATACAGTTGATCTAGGTGGGATAACAAAATCACATCTAAAGGAAATTGTTATGATCCACAGAAAAGTGACAGAAAAATTCTGCATATTTAGTTCCCATTACAGGGAAGGACAATTTCATAATCATCTTTATAGCCTATGTGGGCTCTTTTAGCCTTGCACAGTTCAGCATTACTTCACTACACAGATGTTTGTTTTATGCTACAAGTTTTGTGCCAGTCAGTCAGAATTAGCAATAAACAAGATGCACTAGCACAGAAAATGGTTTTTTCACTGAGAACTCACTTGGAAACATCAACTACTCTATACCTGAATGCTTGCAAAGAGCATGCTTGTGTGCAAGCAGGGCAGAAGCACACAAGTACAGATTTGCTGCTGTAAAGATACAGTCTTCATATCCAGTGGTTTTACTGTGTTTAATTTCCAAACTCTTTGGTTCTATATTTGATTATTGTTCCCAGCAGTATTACAAATATAACAAGCAAGCTCTCCTGAGTCCTGTTATAAGTAAGAAAGCTCTTACTTAAAAGCTTTCAAAGAATAAGACTTGTTCAGGGGGCCTCAGGCCCTTGTCTAATTCTCTGAGGACATTCTGCTGAGTATCCACTAACTGGATCTGATTCCTCTTTCCATCTTAGTCTTGGGAAAAATCAGTATGTGCTCAGGATTGTAAATAAGAATGGGGTTTTGACCTTGAATGCTCATGTTCCAACCCAGATCATCTTGCAAGCAAATATTTTAATGAAGAATTCATATGAACCAAAGTTCTATAAAATTGTTCAGTCTTCTGCACATCTGTAGGCTGTGGCCAGATGCCAGATCCCCTTCCAACCACTCTCTCACTTTCATTCTACACAGTATGGGGAGGAATAAGATGGTAGTTGTCCTAGGTTGACTATATGATGCTTTTATCCCCAATCGTCTCGTTCCGTTTATGCTGAATAGTAAGTTTTGCACCTTTAAGACTTGCTTCAAAGATTGAGGGGGGGAGAGGAGGCGCGCAGTTTGTTTTCAGACACTGAACTCACTCCTACACATTCCTGCTTCTGGACTGCGTGGTTCTGCGGATGAACAGATGGCGGGACAGGGCTCTCTTTTTTCTTGCTTTTTAGTTAGTTTAGCTAGCTGAGGCAAAGAAGTTCCCTGGACTGTGCTTTTTTTTTCCTTTTTTTCCCCTTTCTCTGGACCTGTTCACACCTGCTCTGGACTGAACAACCATAAGAGCACCAGCAGCTCGCCTCGGTGGGCCGGGCCGGGCCTGGGCCACGGCATTTCCAGCGCCGGAGGGACTGATAAGGGACTGAGTGAGCTGAACTGGAATCTGGGGAGGGGACTTTCTGGGTTTGTCGTCTCCTTTGGAGCAGCAAGGGGTTTTATTGTTTAAGTTTTCTTGTTTAATAAACAGTTTTTTTCCACTTTTTTCCAAGGAAGTATTTTCTCCTGGACCGGTTGGGGGAGGGGTGGTAGAATCCGATTTCCTAGGGGGGCCCTTTGGGGGTTCTCTCCCAAATTTGCCCTGAACCAGGAGAGTAGTTTATGGGGCGAGGTAAAGACAACCACTATCATGGAGAAAGGAACAACTTTGAGAAAATTGATTTCATTTGTTTCTAGTTAAAAACAGAGTAGGACAGTGAGAAAAGAGTGATAAATCTTCCCTCCATTACCCCCTTTTCCTAGGTTTTCCTTTACTATTCCATTCCCCACTGCCTGAACTGAGCAAGGTGGTGGGGAACGGGGGGACTGCAGTCAGCCTACCGATCTCTCCTCCTCCCACATTTCCCTGCTCCAGCCTGGACCATTCCCACGACCCGCAGGGTCATCCCAGCCCGCCCGGGCTCTCTCCAGGCCGCAGGGCCATCCCTGCCGGGTCTCTCCCGGCCCGTCCCTGCTCCCGCTGTCCCCTCGGGGCTCCCAGCGCTGTTTCTCGCTCGCTTCCCCTGGCTCAGCCCTTCCTGCCGGGCAGCGTTTTGCCCTCCCTTGCCCAGGCTTTCCCCGGGGCTCAGGGGCTCAGCCGTGCCCTGCGCTGGGGCCGCTGCAGCCGCCGGCACCGCCTGGGGCCGGCCCGGGCAGCGCCGGCACAGCCCCGGCACGGCCCCGGCACAGCCCCGGTACAGCCCCGGCACAGCCCCGGCACGGCCCCGGCACGGCCTTGGCACGGCCCCGGTACGGCCTCGGTACGGCCCCGGCAGAGCCCCGGTACGGCCCCGGCACAGCCTTGGTATAGCCTTCGTACAGCCTCGGCACGGCCCCAGCACGGCCCCGCCGGGACACCTCGGCCCATAAAGACGCAGCAAATTGCCTTTGTTTGCCTTCTTAAAAATAAATATTTAGAATTGTATAAATATTTTGCCTCATTGTGTTGCGTATGTGTACCTTTCTCTGTGGAATATTTGTCTAAAAGGAATGAGCTGAGGACCAGCTGTACTCGGTATCACTGTGCCACCCCAAAAGCTCAGAGCACGGAGCTAACGTTCTGCAGTATTCCTTCTTGGTGTTACAGTATAAACAAAAGAAATGGTGAAGACTAAAGCACTGTGTCTGACCTCCATCTATGGGAAATTCTCCCTAGAGCTCATGATCCATCCTGTAGGTTCAGTCTACTGGGTTCTGCATGGTGCTGTAGAAACTATTAGAAAACTGCCATGAAATGAGGCATAGTTTCTTGATTATACTTAGCAGAAAGAATTCAGGTCATGAGCTTTCATTGATTTCTTTCTGTGTACCTTGAAACATATTATGAATTTTGATGTAGTTATTTAGAAACTAGATATAGTTATTAACATACAGGGATGGTAGAATTGTTGGGCTAAATAAAGCATAAATGTTTCCCAGAAGGTTTTTTTTTTGTAAGTCCTCTCAAACTACACTCTTGTCTTAGAGAAACTGCGACAAAACTGAGAAGAATTATTGACAAATTCAATTAAAAAAATAAAAAAGGAATTTGTTGTGCTGAATACCAAATGTGTACTGGCTGTGTAGAATAAGCATTACTTTCAATAAATGTTTGTTTAGGCAGCATAACATTTCATGCTTTCATTGCAAAATACCCATGTTTGGCAAACTTTCAAAAAATATTTTGAATTTTAATAGAAATAAGTGGTCTAGTGAAGTTTTAATAAGCAAAGAGATGTTGGAGGTTAAGATAAGAGTCTATTTTTCATTATGATCAGTGCCTCAGTTTTTCAGTTAAAACAAAAAGCCATAAAATTTTAATATAGCCTATTATTGTATTAGTTTTTTGGTCTTGTCTCATGTATTTTAAAGGTCACTGAGTCTAATATAAAACCTTGACCTTACATTGTGGTTGAGGTTGAATGCTATGGTTACATGCATTTAAAAAAAAAATTAGCTTTATAATACACAGGTAGTGAATATTTGTTCTTTTTCTAAAATTCTCTTGGGAATGACTCCATAACAAAAGGCATGGTCTCCAACTTGAGGTCTTTGTGACTGTCACAGCCCTCTGGATTAAAGCTGTGTAGGGCAGTATATGCCCATGCTAACTCTAAAAAAAAAAAAAAACAACGTGGTGTAGACAGCTGTGTTTGTTTACAGCAGATTTTTGTCCAAAGGAATAATCTGTAGGAAAAGCTGCAGTTTATACCATCAGAAGTCCATCAAGATCCTTGTCAGTTTTCCTTCATAAAGAATTTTTTGCTCCTTTGTAGTTAAGGGCTAACAGGAAGTGTAGGTAGCTGGATGAGCTCTCCTGCAATACGAGATGAGTCTTTTGTGGATCCATTCCATGTCTTCTGGTCCCTTTGGCTCCGTGTACCTACTGACTGCTTAATGCCTGCTAAATGTTAAATGTAGAAAAGAGTGCCAGGGTCTGCTGGCATTTCAGAAACTTGGGAGATATGTGTGGGATGGAGGACAAATATTTAATTTGTGGCAGATGGGAAAGATTTGGAGGGGTGGGTAGTGCTCGTAGTGCTCAGGAATTAGCTGGGCATTGGTCAGTTGGTGGTAAGGCATTTCATTTCCATCCTTTTTTTTGAGTTTTATTTTCTTCTCTTTGATATTTTTCCTGTATTCCATTTTTAAATTAATGTTGATTTTAAAAAATTAACCTTTTTTTACAATTTTCTCACTTTCAGCCTTCTAATTCTCTCCCCCATCCCACTTCGGGGTGAAGGAGACCGTGAGTGAGGGGCTTTGCATGCTTAGTTGCCATCTTTAGCAAAACCATGACAGGTGATTTAAAAAATATATGAAACTTTGACTTTCTAGTTACCAGATACATTTTCAGGGATGATTTAGTCTTGGATTCAGAAGTCTTTTGAGATTAAAATGCAATCTCAAAAATACACTGCAGCTGTGATCGGATTCTTTGCAATCAGATTTTTTGGCGTTTTAAGTCAGTACTGCTTGTATCAACTCTGGTAAGTCGGTTTTAGTTTGCCACAAGAAGAAACATGATTGAGCACCATATTAGTACTTTGATATCTGGTCTAGTCCCAAACAGGAAAAATATTTAAACCAACTGAGGATATTTTGCTCTTTCATATGTGGCTATTAAATATCTGTTAATTCAAGGTATTCAAATTTGTTGAGCTGCTAAGTTTATTGCTTTAGTGTCAGGCTCATTCAAAATTAAAATGTATACAGCACTGTGCTGTTGAAAGTAAAATACTTTACCATAAGAAGTGAAAATTAATAAAGGGTTGGGGGATTCTGCTGAGACATATGCAAGACAAGAAAAACTTCCTGTGTACTGAGAAAAAAAGCCCCCAAACAAACCAAGTCCCTGAAAAATCTACTTTGGGGGAATTCTTTTACGTTTTAAAACACACACATACACACACAAACACACACACACACACACACACACACACACACACACACACATATATATATATATATATATGAAACCACTGGAATTTTGAAAAGATTCTTGTCTTCCTCAGGAAAATGTAAAAATACATTTGACTGTATAAAGAGGACCAGATTTTGTTAATGGCTGTATTTGAAACAAAATATATGATTACATACAATTTTCTCTTTAGTTATATGTCTCTCACATCATTAATTTAACAGCTACCTCATTAAAATAATAGCTACAATTCCTTGGTGAGAAGATTATTAGCAAAATTTAGAGAGAAGCTGAGCCTGATTAGAGTTTTAATTTGGAGAGGCTTTGACCATCATTCTGAGTTTTTTGAAACTGGAGCAATTTCAGGTGCTTTCATTTACTGTGTTAGATAACAAATATTCCATGGTCATCTAACTAGATCCTGAGATACTTCAGTATAGATGATCTGCTAACTTTTCATTTCCTCTTGTAGCTTGATGAATTCAAACAGGTTCACTGCTGCCCTCTAAGCCTTGCAAGACCTGGGCCTTTTGTTGCATTTTTCAGTTACACTGAAATTTGTAGATCACTACAAATAACTGTCTTATCAACTCCATGATAATGACAATAATTAAAATAGAGAAAGCAGGCAATAATAAAGAAGAGTTAAAGGTAACGCGTACTCTTCTGTAAATGCTATTTTTAAATTCTCCAGTTTTGTTTTCACCGTAATATCTGTGATCAAATATTTAATTTTATTTTTTCTATTCTGTGTTGAATGTTAGACATTTCAGTGAGGTTTTTGTGTTTTCTGTCACCCAGATTGTCTGAAATTTGACCTATTGATACAAATTAGTTGCATGATATTGAAAGTGAATCCACATACACAATATAAAAACTTACTATCTCTGAAAAGAAAATACTTCTCAAGACTACTGACTCAGGCAAAGGCTGGCCTTCATGATACCAGAAACAGAACTGTCTTCACACATTTAAACCATTGCCCACCATATGCCTTATCCATACCTGAAATGGTTGGTAGGACTTCTTCTGCCCTGCTGGTAACAAAATGCCCTCTTTGCCCATGCTGGAAAGGTAAATGGAGAACATATACAAGACAGTCAGACTTGGGCCGAAGTGGAATTCTGCTATAGAGAGTTGGTACACCAGTTATAGCAAATAGATTTCTGCCAATAAAACTCCAGTATTAAATGGATTGTGCAAAGCCTGGAAATTGAACTGTCCAAGATTTCATTGATTTTCATCATAAATGTAGATCTGGGAGCAGCAACCCTTACCCTATTATATGAATGGACCTGAAAATTTCATAATAAAATTAAGTGTATGTATAGTTGGGGTAATGTCAATATAAAATATGGGGTATTCCAGTCCCTTTGTAAATCTGTTAATCAGATGCTACCTCAGTTGATAAAGTGACAGAATTCAGCAATTGCAAAACTTATAACACTGCTCCAATACCTTGAAAAAGAATTCATTTTTATTTTGTGTATTTATCTTGTGTGTTTGCTTTATAGGAGCACCAAGTGTTTTGCTTGCATAAATGTTCTTAGAAAAAAAGCATTTTACCTAAATTCTCTTAGTGCCCAGTACACATCAACACAATCCATCAATACAATTAAAAAAGGATTAAAAATGAAATGTTAGTAAGTAATTGAGTTTGAGTTATCCTTGGTTATTCTGCTGTATGTTTCTTGCAGAACATTTAAAGTATTTGGAGTATTTTTCAAAGCATCCTGCTGCATGAAGAATGACAAGTAATCAAAATTTCTATTGGAATAGGTTAAAGGACGTACTCTCGTTGTAAGTACATTTTTCATCTTTAAGGCTTAGAATAATAGAATAAACTGCATGTTTGTTAGTTTGTCTGTAATAAGCTGTGAAAATTTTTAAAAAATTGATTTCTGAGGACTGTGTATTCCTAAGCCTGGTCTGGTAAAAGTAATAACTCTCTTAATAAACTGCTGAACTCCTGAAAGAATGCACAGCAGCAAACCCAAAAATATGGAAGGGTTGGATGCTTATACTCAGAAGCAGATCAATATTTAATGCAACTTTCAGAACATTCACAGTATTCTGAAGAAAAAAAACAATTGTTAGACTCAACACATGTATTATATTTTTGTACAGAATGTCCTAGACCTGCTACAATTACTGTGTGTTTTAAATCAGATTCTGCCATTGTTCTGTATAATATCTGCTTGAAAAATTGTCCCATTGTCAGCTAGGGTGAAATCCTGACTGTCCAATTTAACACATCTCTATA
Source organism: Haemorhous mexicanus (assembly GCF_027477595.1). Taxonomy (NCBI): domain Eukaryota; kingdom Metazoa; phylum Chordata; class Aves; order Passeriformes; family Fringillidae; genus Haemorhous; species Haemorhous mexicanus. Next base: position 77,218,723 of record NC_082341.1, read on the forward strand.
TGAGTCTGAATTAGAAGCCTCATTAGAGTGTACTTGGAATATAGGTTTCTGTCTTTGTCACACAGGCTGTGTGCCTAAGGTTAGGCTGCAATGTGAGTATTTGTAGAGAGCAACTGGAAAGTCTACTGAAATACTATTATGGACTCTGATCTGCAAAAACTGGGAACAGGGATTTTGATAGGTTGAAATAAAATCACTGTCACTAGAAACAGTATTTTTGCAGTTGTAAAAAAAGTTATGCATCTGGAAACTTTTGATCCAGCCCTGGGTTAGGATAATCAAACACCTCTGAAGTCCATTTGTATTTAGATCTAGAAATACTTACATGTCTCTAGCTCTTAAAAGTTTCACTGTGTGGATGTTTTACATCTTTGAATCTGATACACATTTTCACTGTCCATTTGCATGATTTTTGCTAGTAGCTTTTTGCTATTATAATAAAAATGATTATGGTAAATCTTACATTCTACCCCAAGTAAAACATATAATAGTTCCTCAGAAGGAACTATTAAATGATCACCTGTAATACCTGAACTAGTACACACTGTTAAACAAATTATCTGTCCTTTTTTCTGCTTTGATAGCTGAATTTGATCTTATTTTAAACAATTTGGCTGGAGATGGATCAGCACTGGAAAAAAAAAATAAAAGGTAAGATATGAGAAAAATAATTTGAGAGCTGAGGCATCATACAGTTTATACATTCAAGGAAGCTGTTTCATTTGGGAAATAAGATGTTTGCCAAAGAAGCAAATACCTAGAAAACAAAAATCTGTCAGGGGCAAATCTCAGTCTTAGGATTTAGAAGTTATTTAGACCCTGAAAAAAATTATGTTTATGGTTGATGTAGGGATAAAAGGGAAAGCAGAACAGATCTCAGAAATGAAATAGAAGGGAAGATTCTTTATTAGGGAAACAAATGATTTGCATACCTGAAATATAGTTACTGTAGCATTTTGTCATGGTGTTGGTACTTTTGGCAAGTTTAGTGTTGTGTTTTTGTTGGTTTGTTTTTAACTAAAGGGCTTACTTTAAAAAGGCCCTTCCAGATTGTTTGAGATTGACTTTATTAGGGCGCACATGCCAGCCTCTACACTGTGTGATGAAGAATGATAGAATGCTTTCAAGTGGAACTGAGTGTATCAGGCTTTGAGACCCAGCTTCTACATAAAAGTGAGTTATTTGATTAGAGAGTCACTAAATCAGACCTGAAACCACAGTCTGTGGAGACATATGTCTTGAGCTACCTAGATTCTATAAAATCAGACACAGACATTTTAAATGCTGTTTCAGTTTAGGAAATAAATCCATTTATGCTAATAATTTCCAGATGACTTACATAGTACTTAATGGTGTATAAATAGCACTGTTGAACATGCACTTGGTAAATGTGAGGAGTTTTTAGATTCCAGAAATTTGTATTTCAGATAATCACAGCTTACAGGGATCCATTCAAAAAGCCTGCTAAGGCCAGTTCCACTGATTTTTGGGAAATTATTTTACTATTTGAATTCCAAAACTACTATTTATTTCATATTCAAGTGAAGAAAAGAAAAGGTCTACAATTAATCAGATGCATTCTTTTACTTCTAGTGGAATAAGGGTGTTCCTAGAAGTATTCAGAAAAGTTGTCTTTATCTGTAATATTCTTTGTCCTTTCTTCAGTTCCTGTTCTGCCAGTGATCCAGTTCTGAGAGACTTTTTAGTAGATAGGTTCAATGAACACATCTTTTAACATGAATGTATCTATAGATGTGTCAACATTTATTGTCTTCCATTACTAAGTATTAATCCTAGCTAATTCATCAAACTTGAACACATTCTTTCCTGATTTACAATCTTTTTCTAACAATACCAGTAAATCTTTTATCGTCATACTACTGGACTTTAAAGATAACAGTAAAAATCAGAAGATAAATACTTTTGGGGTAGGTTCATCATTCCAGGTGATTATCTTAGCCTGAGATGGATGCAAATACCTCGATTTTAAAATAATATATATCTGTAAAAATGAAAAAAATTACCCCATACTGTGATTGGAACAAACCCAAACCTGCTTAATTTATTTTTTTCATGTGAATATGTAACTCCTCTCATTTACTTTGCAAAAACAGTTGCCTTGAAACATCTGACTATTTTATTCAATCTTCTGTATTGTTCTATTTGTTTCAGTCAGACAAATAGAGCATGTATTTGTGATTTAGTTTTCTTATTCACTGAATCTGTATGAGTGTAATAGTTCTACTGAATATCTTTTTAGGCTAATGTGAAGTGAGAGTAAGGCTTTCACTCAGGTGTGCACCAGAATGCTCAGGAACAGTTACAGAATTTTGCAAAAAGCACTGGTTAAATAAAAAGGGTTGACATATATTACGTGATTGGTATATTATTCACTGCCAATATATTCAATTTTCTCAAAGGATTTAATCTGGCAGACTCGTTTGACTAGAGGCAAAACAGGTACATTTGATTAGAGAAAATATTTTGGTATGTGTCAACTGAGCAGTTATGACTTTTATTTCTTTCAAATTATACATAATCTGTCACCTGCCTTAAAAGCCCTTAATTATTACTCATTCTGACTGTTTATTTTGCCAGTTTTTCTGAATTTTGTTATGTACACCTCATAATCTAAAGTGTTGAAAGAGCAGATAGAAGAAATTATGGCCAGATTCTCAGACTTAGCACTTTATCCAAGGTGTGGTTTCATCAGTTTCAATGGAATTACTCATGGAATAAAGCACTGATATAATCTGAGTAAGAATGTGAACCTCCTGTAATAAATCTGATGGTGATTTGCCAACAGAAATCTGTGTCATTGTTGTGCCTTACAGAATAACAAAACAAATTACCATCTGTTACTGAAGAAAAGGAGAATGTAACATACAAGTCTGCTATTAGAATAGGATATGTCCCTCCTAACCCTGCTTCTTGGTATCAGTAAGTAGTGGTGTGTGGAGTGTGCAGAACAGATAAAATACCAGGTATTTGATTATTATGATGGAATATATTCAGAAAATATGTAATATGGTATTTTTATATCCATTTTATATGGTAAAATCTGAAAAGCTACCAAATAGAGCCTTATTTTTCTTAATAACACAACTTGCTCCAAGTGAAATTGCAATATAATTTCCATACTTTCTGAAAAAATTATCTTTAAAATGTTGAGACAGTCATGAATTAGCAGATGGGTGTAAGAGGATCTCCTCTGATCAGGCTCCTGATACTCCATCTGACTAAGCTTTATAGGAGCCGTTGTGGAATCTCATTCCACAGGCATCCCCTTTCTTCTGCTGCTTCTCTAAAGCTTGTCCTTGGCAAATCAGATAGGCTTTAATCCATAGGCTTATTATGGCATTCAGCATTAGGAAAATAATTATTGTAATATCCATTAATGAAATAAGAAGGAAAACAGTTTTAATTTAGTCAGGTCAGAAAACAAGATACGTTGATCGAACACAATTACTTAAAGGTGCCTCAGAGAAGAAAATTGGGTCTGTGCCCTCTTTCTTCATTATGAAATATTAATAAGATCAGAAAGTTTGTTATTTTTCTTTAAATAAACATTGCTTATATTCACATTGAATATTAAAAATCCAAATTAATCTCTGTCTTGGAACATTTTGTAGGCAAACTAATTAACAAGTTTGAGTAGCAAGGCAGCATTTTTTAATGTCAAGCAGCATGTAAAGAAGAGTAAGATATGTTCTCATGTCACTTACATAAGTCACACATAGGCTTGAGTACAGGACAGCCTCTACCTGATACTTTTGCAGACAAACTCAACGTTTTTGTAACATTGGTTGTAGAATATTTTTAAGCAGAACCTGGCAATCATAGTGATCATGGCAACAAGTGAATAAGCTTTACAAAAACTACACATAAAAGGTCTGAAGTTCTTCAATAACTGAAATGAGACTTCAGACTTCTCATTTGATCATACTGCTGAAGACACTATTCAGCTAGCAAGGACAAGTTAAAAGCCCAGGGGTATGAGTGAGTTACCTTCTAGTGTTTGCAGCCAGCCTGCAAACTGGTCCTTAACTGGTGTAATAATTTACATGCTTGCTTCTCAGCTAACCTGAAAGCATTTCCAATTGATTTTAGTGTGTTGAAATCAATGCCCTCATTATTCTCGGGGCTATCAACATCTACAGCATATCTGGAGTAGGAGCGATAATGGTACCATTGCCATATTTTATGAGGCAATAATAATGACCCTAGTGAAGTTAAAATGAAGAAATGTAATAACAGGAAGGATATATGCCCAGGAGTGTAATTATGGCCATTTTTTTTCCTTATCTCGATTGAAGGAATATCTTTCTGTGAGCAGACAGATTTAGAAACAGTTCCTCTGAAAGAGGAAGGTAAAGAAAAGGGCACTGAGTGATAACAACTACTCTCTAGCTCTAAAGGGAACATTCTCAGCTGGATGGAAAAGGTGAAGATTACCATGTCATAAATTCTTAAAGACTCTCATTTTCTCCAGTGTTGTCACAAAACTCTGTCTGTTTGTTGAATAAGGAAATTACAACTTCAAGTCGCTGGAAGCTGTCAGTGCCAGCAAGGATGCCAGTTACATTTTTGGAACAGTCTCTTACTACACCATCTGGATGCCTTTAGTACAAAGTCCAAAGATGAAATCACATGAGACCACATTTGTAACAGTCATACTTATTCAAGAATAGGAAACATTTTGCAATATTTATGTGCTGGGGGTTTTTTCCCCCTCCATACAGAAATACTCGACTAAATCCTCAATAATACACAAGTAAACTGGATTTCTCAACTTTTTATAATTCAGCTCTTTATCTGAGCTTTCTTAGAGATTTGTAATAGTACATGGGATATAGATGACAGGATGTCACATCATGGTTTTAACATTGTGAGGCATTCAGAGAATAACTAGGGATCACTTCCTTGATTTTTCCAGTGTGACAGCTGTACTGCAGTCTTACATTCATATTTATGTAAATGTTAGGTATTTTACTGGTAGCAAATTTTTGGCTTACATTTTCACAATACACCCTTTTCTTCCTTCTATAGGTATAAAATGAAAATACATGTTCAAACCAAATACTAATTTAATTGAAAACTTTTTGCTCAAATTTTACCAATTCTTTTCAAAATGTTGACTGTTGCTAATGAAAAGTAGGAATCTCTGGCTTTGCAGAATTGAGGACTTCAGTCTTCAAAGTAGTTGAATACTTGATGACTGAGGCTCATATCTGTTACAATCACATGTCACAGCAGCAGTTTTTGCAATAACTTACAGCTTGTGCAACTTCCATGCTCAGCATGTGTTCTGAGGTTAGGCTAAATAGGTGTGAGTGGTAATTCACTATGGTGGGGTTTTACTGCTGAATTTTCAGTTATGCTAGCAGGATCATGGTTTTTCTCAGTTCTACCTCTTATCTGTAGTCTTTCCATATGCAAAGCCAGAAAGAATAAAACATTATAAACTTACTTACACTGTTTCATTTTGTCTTCATTATGAATTCCAAATTGACTCTCACTTAGGTAAATAGTTCTATTATGAAGTCAGCAGAAAACTTTGAAGAGACTTCTGATTTTTCTGTATGTTTGTATATCACATAAAGTATTTGGTGGTTAATACAAATTGCTAGGATTAGGCCTTTAAGCAGAAATCACTTCTACCTCCCAGATATTTTCATAGCTGTAACTGTAATCAAAGTATTGTTTATGTTAGTGGTTTTTTCTTGGGGAACTATAATAAAAATATATGAGGCGTTTGGTGAGATAGAGTTCACTAATAAGTCCTGGATATAAAATCACATACAGGCTATCTTAAAACAGAAAACATCAAGCTTTCTGAAAGACATATTAGCCCTGGGTGGTTTTCAGATTATTTCAGTTTTTCTTTTTTCAAGTAATCTAAAGTCAGTGCACAACATAATGTGTACATGGTATGTAGATTTTTGTACAAACTTAAATGTTACCCTCAAATGTGGTCCAAACCTGTGTATAGAAGGACAGTATTTTCATTTGCTAAGCCACCAGTTCACAGAAAATAATACTTCAATCTGTGCATTACCATAGCTGTAGTTCCTTTGAAATGGATGTATTTGTATCCATGTAGACAATAAGACAAAAGGAGAAATTGCATAGCTGCTTGCAATGTGACAGGATCCTTTATGAAGCAATAGGATACAGCAATATGTTACTCAAATAAAGCTATTTCTGTGGCTAATTCTGACAAAACCAGAAGAAATTAGATTTGCAGATTTATGCTTTAACAGCAGTGTAATTTTGTTTCAGAATCAAAATCTTGAATTGCCAGTACATCCTACAGTGCCAGTAGAATTTTCAGTTTTACTGAATTTGCACTTTAGGAAAAAAAAAATAGAAACCCGGAAAATTATCTTTGCATGCAGTCAACATTACTTGTCTCTAGAAAAAAAGGATCAGAATATTTTTTGATACATTTGCTGCATGGGTATTGAACTTAGAAGTGAATGTTTTGTGTAAGGAATGGAAAATAAATTCTTGGGTTTCATCTCCTCCAGCTCCTCCCTTTGTTCTTTTGCATTAGATTGCATTAACATCTCAGTTCACGAGAAACAATGGAGAAGGGGATCTCTGCCTACTTTATTAACTTTGTTACGATGACTGAGCACTAGTGGAGTATCTGGAAGTATCAGTTATATAATAAGAATAAGATTGTGTGATAAAGGTGTTTAAAAGATATTTTGCAAATAAGGATCATTTCAATGGCATAACATTTCTTCCTGAGCGGACAAGAAAATGTGTGTTTCTAAATAAGTAAAGGAAAAAAACAAAAAAAAGAAGAAGAAGAAAGAGAAAGGCTTAATTATGCTTTTATGTTTTTTATGTTTTACTTCCTGTTTCTGACTGTGTCAGCAGCAGTCAGCTACAAGCTGGATGTCAACAGATAAGTTCTCTGCTACTTTCAAGGCTTTACAACCACATATTTTGGCAAAATAAGCTTTAAAAATGTGTAAAAACATTTATCTCAAGTTAGGAAGTTACTTCAAAATGGCATTTTCAAAATCCTTAAGTTATAAACAACAACAACAACAACAAAAATCTGTGGTTTGCAATGCCAAAAAATATGAATGGGTAGGACAAGCAGATGCTAAACACCTCTGAAAAATCAGTCTACCAACCTCAGTGTCCATTGTCTTGCAGAAATGTAAAACAGGAATAAAAGAAATGCTCTACAAGTTGGTGGACTTATGCATAATTCACTGACATTTCTAAGATGCTCAGATACTATGGTGATGAATACTTACAACTACAATGTTAAATACCAGAAGTAAGCATAATTAATTATTAATTTATGTGATGTTATTTCTCTTTTCACTTGTCTCTGCTGAATAGAACTAAAAATTAAATGAGTTTGAACAGCAAAATAATTGGTATTTTTCTTCTTGAAAAATTAAGTATGTGGAATTGAAAAGCTGAATCTAAAATGTTTGTGAGTATGTGAAAAAAAAGTTGTCTTCTTTAATGTGTTGACAACTTCAGTTGATAGTAGTGATAGCTGTGAATTTCAGTTATTAGATATACATTAACAAAATAAACTTATGCATCATTATTTTCTAATTTTAGCTTTAGTCTCCTACTTTATGTTGAATAAAAGGCAGAAACTGAAGAGATTTACTTCTGGTTTAGTCTCTGCTTAGATGTTATGTGCTGTATCAAATAAAAATCCTCTTGTGTTTTCTTTTCCAGGAGAAATCCATAATACTCCACTTTTTACTCCACCATTTCATATTTGCTTCTTCAGTGAAAATGGCTTTAGAAGAATTGTAGTGTGAAAGAGTAGAGTTCCCATGCCCACCAGAAAAAGGCTTTGAAGTACTCTGCCATCACTGAATAGCACCAATAGGGTGGACTTGGAAATAAGGCATGGCACTTATGAGAGATGTGGACCAGATACACACAGAAAGCTTATGTCAATTTTCACCTCTTCTACATCAAATGCCACGTCCACATTTTTGCGCTAGTCAAAAAAACAGGGTCCTCACTTCCAGCACTTCTCTTTCTTCCTCTCTTGAGTGTCTGTCATCCTCCCCCTCAAACATTATACAGATATTTTTGTCTCACAGCCTCGGACAAATGAAGTCATCTTACCTGCAACAACTTGGACAATTTGCATGAGTTGAAATGGATGTATCAGATTGCAAGGGTAGTACTACTTGACTTTCATACCTTTCAATTTCTTCTCTCCTCTGATGCCTTAAGTTTTAGCTTTCATATTTTTCAGATTCTCTACTGCATTGGTGTGTAGCTCTGATCTTCATATGGAGTCTTGGCAGGTTCTCTTCACAGTTTGGTAGGACAAAACAATCCTTTTCCAACCCCAGAACCAAGGACACCGTTGCAGCTTCATGCTTCAAAAAGTATAAAGAAAAGGAAATTTGGGGGAGCAGAACTGGGAGAATGTGACTTCATAACCTGAAGCTGTAATTGGTCAATTAACCCCAATTCAGATGGACCAAACTCATAAAAGTGTGAAAACTCATGACCCGGTGTCCATCTTGGGTGTCACCTCGACTGGGCTCTTGTACTACCCAAGGTGCCTTTGAAGGCCTTTTCAATAAATACCTACTTTATTTCTTTACTCTTTCTAGCCTCTGTTCTAAGTAGCCTCTCAAGACATCACTTTCATGGTATGACTGGCTATTAATCACCTTTCCTCTGGGTTGGTAAGTTGATCTTGAATGAAAAGTACAGAATTTTCTGGCTGAATAGTCTGACAACAGCTTCAGTGTCTTAGTGCAAAGGTCAGACACTCTTGATTTTAGAGTGAGGTGTATTTTTTTTAATCTTTGGCTTCAGCTATAGCTAGCTTCCTTTTTTTAGTTGGGGCAGATTATATCCAATTCGTGGCACTAATTGTCTGTAAGTATATTATCACTAATCATGTAAATTATGTGAAAATATTTTGTCTGTTCACAATGAAGGAGCAAAGATCTCAACAAGTATGCTCCTTAGAATAGTAGTCATCATTCTGTAAGGGTTGTTTGTAAGCTTACAACATTTTAGAGCAGCTATAATATTTTAAAAGACATTAGATTTTACTTGTGGGAAAGCATGCAAATATCTCTACTCATTCTGAACCTCTAGTCTTAAGTTTTGGCTGTTTCTATGTGAATAACATTTCCCTTGAGAGTCTGCTTCTATCCATGTTTAAGTAACAGAAATGGGCTGCTCAGCATTTGGTGTGGCGGGTTGACCTCATCTAATGGAACTGACTCCTTTCTGCTGCATGTCAGAGGGAAAAAAAGGCGGGTGATAAGATTCATGGATTGAGAAAAAAAAACAACAAACTGTATAATAGGTGGAACAAAAGGTACATGTGAAAGGAGAAAAAAAAGGAATTATTTTCTTCTTCCAATGATGAGACAGAGTTCTACCAATTTCATGGAAATCACGACTTCAGAATGCATAACAGTTACTTGGAAAGAAAATACTTTAACCATCAACTTCCCTGGATCTGTTTTTATTTTTTTTTTTTTTTTTCTTTTTCCTTTAGCTTTTATTGTTGGACACAACACCATATGGTACAGAATACTGCTTGATCACTTGTAGTTGTGCTCTCCCAGCCTCTTGCCCACCTCCAGCAGACTCACAGGGGCAGCAGTGTGGGAGATAGATAAAGCCTTGACTCTGTTCAAGTACTGTTGAACCTCAGCCAAAACACTGCTGTGTTATCAACACTGTTTAGTCACAAGCCAAAGCACAGCAGTGTACTGGCAGCTAAAAGGAAAGTTACTTCCATCCCAGCCATGCCTTGAATAGGTGGGGACCAGCAGCCGACTAGAAGGCTCACTGGTTCTTTCTCTTTCCCTGTGACAGTTCTGGGTTGATGCTTGCTGCATTCAAAGGCAGATAGGGCATGAATTTTCAGAAAAAATTTCTTTTTCAGGCCCTGCTGTTAAAATAATTTTATTTTACCATGGAGACTGCAGTTTTGGGAGTGGCAGGGGCGATATTTGAAAGATAGTATCTTCAGTAAGTAGTCTGTGCTCTTTGGGGTAGTTTTCAAAGACTTTTGCTCTAGCATAGTGCCACACAAAGTAAGCAACTACCATATATGTAGCATTTCATTTGACATTTTCAGTTCTCTATGTATCTTTAAATGTAGGCACAAACTAGTAACATTCATTAAAGAACAGTGGCACTTCCCTTTCCCAGCACGGAGCCAGGGCTCCATTCCAGAATCTATCAGTGGTGGGTGAGGCAGATTGCCAGCTGGGCTGGACACTCAAACCACAGAGGAGTCGGAAGAGGTATTTTATCACAGCAAGGTGTTCCACTTGTCTGTTATCTAGAGAGTGTGAACTAACTACAGCATGAAATAAAATACCAGAGATTTTAAATGCACAATAGCTACTGCAAATTTAAATTATGTTAAAAATCAAAAAGTGAAAGACCATATACATAGGTGAAAAACTGAAACTATAATTGTTGTAAACCTTTTGGATGGATCTTGGGTTGTGATTGGATACTGTATCATGTTTGTAAGGTTGGGTTTTGGTAGTGAGGGGACTACAGGGATGACATCAGTGAGACCTGGCCAGAAGTTGCTGCCATGTCTGACAGAACCAGTGCCAGCTCCAGGACAGATCTGTTTCTGGCCAAGGCCAAGCCAATCAGAGGTGCTGAAAGTACCTCTGGGGTTACATATCTAAGTAAAAAAGAAAAGTTATTGAGCAAATTTAATTATGGCCAGAGAAGAGTGGGGTCAGAACATGTGGAAGGAACAACTCTCCACACACCAAGGTCAGTGCAGAAGAAGAGGATGAGGTGCTTCAGGCACTGGAGCACTGATTCCCCTGCAGCCCTTGGTGCAGCCCATGGTGAGGCAGCTGTGCCCCCACGGCCCTTGGAAATCTGTGGGGATGGAGAGATTCACCTGCAGCCTGTGGAGAAGACCCACACTGGAGCAGGCAGATTCCAGAGGAAAGGCTGTGAGCCTGTGGGGGACCTGCAGACCTATGGAGAGAGGATCCAATGCTGGAGACATTTTCCTGGTAGTATTTGTGATTTTGTGGGGTACCCACACAGGAGCTGGCTGTGCCTGAAGGACTGCATCCTGTAGAAGAATGACCCGTGTTGCAACAGTCTGTGAAGAATTGTTGCCTGTGGGATGGAGTCATCTTGGAGAAGTTCATGGAGAACTGTCTCCTGTGTAAGGGACCCCACACTGGAGCAGGGGCAGGACTCCTCTCCCTGAGCAGTGGCAGAAACAATGTGTGAGGAACTGACCATAACTCCAATTCCCTGTCTCCCTGCACTTCTGGTGGGGAGGAGGTAGATCTGGGAAGGAGGGGGGGGTCAGTGGGGGAAGATTTTAAGATGTATTTTCTTCTCTTTATCCTGTTCTGATTTTGTTGCTAATAAATTCATTTAATACCCCCAAGTTCAGCCTGTTCTATGACTGTACTTGATGAGTGATCTCTCACTGTCCTTATTTCCATTCACGACCCTTTAACTGTCTTTCCCCTGTCCAGTTGCAGATGGAGCTGATAGGGTGGCTTTCGTGGGTACCTGGCATCCAGATAGGGTCAACACACCATAGTCTTTTTGGTGCTGAAAACTGGGAATGAAACAGGGACCTTTAGGGACCTCATAATTTTTAGTCTGCCTAGACATTCTAACAACAGATAAAATATTCATCATTCATATGTTGTGTTAACCACAAGACAAATTTCGTTGACATCATTTGTAAGTTTAAAGTTAAATTGGTCTCTAAACATACCATTGTTAAGCATTTTCTTTTTTGTGTCTGTCTTCCTCTGTTTGTCTGTCTCCCAAAGCCGTACCTTCTTTTACTTCTTCCAAAAGAATTAACTGCTAACAAGAGCTCTAAGGTTTGTCAGCTAAACTTCACAGACAGTTTAACAAGCTACTTATTACAAATCTTCTTAGAGAAAATCTTGTTTAAAATTACATAGTTTGCATTTGAATTTATAATGCCGAAGTAATGTTAGTTTACAGGTCTACAGGAATAAGAATAATAACAAAAAATAAATGTAAGCTGTGCAATGAACATCCCTTCATTTTCATGAAGAAAAAGCTGCAGTTTAAAGATCAACTGTTGACACAAGCATGGTTTCTGATCAAACAGCTGGAGGAAATCCTGAGTTAAAAGATTTCTTTTGTTAAGCATCTTACAAGAATTAGCCATACACTTGCATAGCTAATCCAAGTTACTGATCTTCAAAAAGACATGACAAAATAACACATGGGCTGTAACTTGTTAAGATGCCCATAAATCATTATGACATGAATAATAAACTTAGCTAAATGCATGGTTGTCAGTTCTATAGGATTAAAAAGTGCATTTGAAGGGTTTAATTTAAAGGGTTCATATAAATATCCCTAAGGCCTCACATTAATGCACAAGTTGTTTTGCAAATTTGCTTTTTAAATTGCCAGTGACAGCAAAAAGAGAATTTATTTTTTTTCTTTTGGATAAAACCTTTACACAAATACCATAAAGCCTTCATGCCACGGTGACTAAGACTGGATCTAATGAAGAAATAAGGCACCTACAACTTAGGTCCTACAATGTTTTAATGGTTAGCCCCTCCTCATTAACAGAAGTTCAGAAAGAGGTACTGAGTTTTCTTCTAGTAAATAGGGCATTCAGATTCCCCACCATTAGTTTGAAAATCTAGATGTTCATTTTGGTTGAACCACAGAATGATAGGATGCTAGGAAAATTGCTCAAAGATGTTTAGGGCTTTATCCTGAAAATCTTGAACCTTGAAAATCTTCAAGGATGGAGACAGCACAGCCTCTCTGGACTGCTTCTGCAACTGCTTGTCTGTCTTCAGGGTGAAGAAGAGTTTCCTTACAAAATACTGTTTTTCTCAGTGCTTACTGTTACTCATTTCCCCACTGTACACCACAGCCAAGGTGACTATCTTGTTGATAAACTATACAGAGGTACCAGCAGGCTGCATTTATTTCCATCCAAAGCCTTTTCTCCTCCAGGCTGAACAAGCCTGGTCCCTCAGACTCTCCTCACAGGAAAAGTGTCCCAGACCTCGGCCGACCTGAGGGCCCTCCCTCCTTCCTGTGCTGGAGGGATCCCATAGCTTGGAGTATACAGATGGGAGCTTAGGAGTGCTGAGCAGAGGGGGATAGTCCTTCCCCTCAGTGTCCTGGCCTGTCCCTGTGAATAACTCCCAGTGTGCTGTTGGCCATCTCTGCACCTGGGCACGCTGTCATGCTCAGCTCATGTTTTCCAAGACCTCCAGGTTCTTTCCATCCACCTGTGCCTGCGCTCCCTTGCCAAGGGAAGCACTGACTTTGTTGTAAAGCTCAACAGTATGAACCGACTGAAATAATACACCTAGTATTACTTCTCAAAAGACTGAGAATGAAAATAAGATCATTAAATCCCCAGATGAACCTGCAATCGATCGCTGCTAGATGTTCTAGCTAGCAAAGTATTGAACTGCAATCACATACTTTCTGAATTTTTGGTGTGGTGTCTTAATTCTGTCTAAACCCCATTTTAGAATAATATATCTTTTACTAAATGACTATTGATAGCTTCTAAACATATGGTGTTATAGAAGAACGTTCGCCAGAGCCTGTCATGTTCAAACCTTTTCCAGCACTACACTGTTCCTAAAGTCGAGTCTTGTAGGATGTTTCCTTTGTTGTTGCTTTATGGTTGTGTTTGTCTAACAGTGATGGTTTTCCTCAGACAGTTTCCTGGCAAGCATATCACTCTACCTCAGCTATCAATAAACGAGGATGAAGCATTTCTGCATCCACTCTAAAAGCAAAGTACACTGCTGGGATTTAGCGTTCCACAGGAAATTTATTTCTGGAGTTACCCAGAAATGAACAGATAAATATACTGCCACTGTTCAAAGAAATGAAAAAGGCAGAAAATGTAATAATTTTCATAAGCAATTTTAAAGCAAATATGAGGGAAAAAATACCCTTCGAGAAGGAATCTAAAATTATTCTCTGCTTAAATTAAAATCATCTGGCTGTCATAGTGTTCAAATAGTGTACAATGTGAATTAAAATAAAATTCTCTAAATCCACAGAAATCTGGCAGCAAAATTATGTCTCTCTCTTCTAGTGGCTAATAGAACATTGAACTGTGGCCTTAGTATGAATTTTACTAATATTCCCTAGGTTGTCTTTAGAGTCTGAGCTTTTTTTTTTTTTTTTTTTACTTGCAAACTAATTTGGGAGCTGTAACAACATTTGAGTATGTTTGAGTAATTTTTTCTTGGTTTCTTTTGTTCGGTTTTTAAGGTGAAGGTAAATGTTCAAGGGTGTGTTCAGAGAGGACTTTACAAAGAAAAGAAAGATGGAATAGAATGAAATGCTGGGATCAGAAAATGTCACAATGGAGTCTTCTTTGTTCATTATTTTTAGCGATTTTCCCTTCTCTTCCTGCCATCTACTGAAAAATCCTGGATGTTTTTAAGGTATTTGTTGTATCTTGTATTGAAAATGAAAAATGGAAGCCTGATCCAGCAATTTTCAAGCAAAACAGATATTTCAGTACCTCCTTTTTTTTTTGGTGTCAAATATGTTTTTTTATTGATGGCATCTGACAATTCCTGAGCTCATGATACTAAATGAAAGCAATTGAAACTTTATCAAAGTCTTTGCAGGATTTGTTGAAGAGTTATAAAGAATGGCCAGGTTTTTGTCACTACTCTTTCCAAAATAAGATTTTGGTTACAGATATGGAATATTAAAAATCAATATAATCTGGAATATTCAAACAGGCCAGTGTCAAATGAAGAAAAGTTATGAAGAAAGAAAATGGAATTTAAATCTTCAAATAAAAAAAAAACATAGTAAGTCATCAAGTGAATGGCACAAGCAGATTAAAGAGGAAATGAAGAAAATCCTTCAAAAGAGAAAAAAACTCGACATTTCAGTGGTCTAAAGATTTTTTAGATACAGGGAGTATTTTTACAGAAGTATTTGCACCATTATAAAATAATATAAAAACAATGAAAGATTTATTCTATTTTTGATTCCAAGTCCACCAAGAACACCTATGATTATTGTACATGGTTTTTAAAATTTCTTTATTTAGCCATGAAATTATGTGCCCAATTTTTTTTTCTCCAGTGGATTTCTCAGCTGATGAAGCACCACTTCTTGTTTTCCTATGCTTTGGATTTGACATAGGCTGTTGATTTAAAACGGGATTTTTTTTTTTTTTTTTTTAGCCACTGTATATACAGGAAAAATCTTACAGAAGTTTAAGTTGTCCATTTGTTACTTTTTTATTTTCTTATCTGTGTTCATTTAAGCAAAGCTTTGCCCATGGATTTGGAGTTATTTTTCCCCCAGTTCAAGCTCTTGTCAAATTACAATTTTGTATTTGCATTAAAATATGCTAATAAGATATTCTTCTCCCTACTCTCCTACTCTCCTACCAAATCTAGCACTGAAATTTTATGCTTAAAAGTGAAACTGCTTGTATTGGTTTGGCACAAACTGGTTTTTGGTATTGGGGGGCCACAGAGGTGGCTCCTGTGAGAAGCTGCTGAAGCTTCCACCACGTCTGGCAGAGTCAGTCCCTGATGGCTCTGAAGATAGAAATGCTGCTTATCAGGGCTGGCTGGTTAGAGATGGTGGTAACACCTCTGTGATAACTAATTTAAGGAGAAAATCAAAACTAAGTGTGGCACACAGTTTTAATTCCAGACAGAGAAGTGGAGGAGATGAGAATGTGTGAATGAAAGCACACAGAGACACCAATGCAGAAGAAGGGGCAGGAGGTGCCCCAGGTGAAGGAGCTGAGGTTCCTCTGCAGGCCATGTGAGACCATGGTGGAGCAGCTGTGCCCCTGCAGCCCAGGGGGATCCCTGGGGGATGCAGAGATCCACCCACAGCCCATGGGGGAGGTGCCCATGCTGGAGTGGGTGGATGCCTGGAGGAGGCTGTGATCCAGGGGGAGACCCGGTGGAGAGAGGGGCCCTGCTTCCAGGCTGGAGCAGCCTGGCCTTGGAGGACTGCACCCTGTGGAAGAGTGACTCACACCACAGCAGTTTTGGGAGGAGTGTTTGCCCTTGGGAGGGACTCATGTTGCAGCAGGTGCAGTAGAGCTGCTGCTCGTGAGATTGGAACCATGTAGGAGAAGCTCACAGAGAACTGTCTCCCATGGGAGGGACCCCATGGCCTCCCAGAGCAGTGGAAGAAAATCTCGGTGGTGAACTGACCAAAACTCCCATTCCCTGTCTCCCTGCACTGTCGGTGGGAAGGAAGGAGGGTCTGGGGGGAGAAGGTGTTTTAAGGGCTTACTTTACTTTTCATTATCCTCCTGGGATCCTGTTAGTAATACATTCACTTTGCAACTAAAGTCAAACCTGGTTTGCCCTTAAAATATTTTCTCCTGGTCCTTATCTCACTCATGAGCCCTTTGTTAATTCTTTTTCTTTTTTTTTGCTCTCCTCTTCCCAGCTGTGGCAGGGGAAGGTGCGTGAGTGACTCTCGTAGGTGCCTGAAGTTGGACCGGCATCAAACCATGACACTGGTTTACTAAATTCTTTGACAAGCATTCTGATTAGAAATGCATTATTTCCTTATTAGAATTATTTATCATGAGAACCTGAAGGAATTATTTCAAACTGAAATAAAATCAACAATACAACAGCAACAACAATGGAGGTCATTCAATAAGAAATAAAAGCAACATCATGACTTATATAACAAGTTATGAAATGGTACGGGCAAATGTCCAATCTATTCAACACCAAGTCTGGTATCACACCTGAAGTTTTAGAAATATTTTAAAGTTGCTTTTGCTCTTTTGTGCTAAAACAATCCTTCAGTGTTGTTGCAATTATTAGACAAAAAAAGAAAAGTAATTTTAATTTAGTCTTTAACTGCTTATGCAGGTTAGAATCCTCCACAAATACAAAAAGTACTTTGATGTGTCTGATGTTACTGTATTTCTGCCAAGAAAGAAGTGCTGCCAAGAAAAATTATTCCCGTTGAAGACTGTTGTGATGTTTTTGATGTGGCATTCTGCCCTTTGTTTTTTTTTTACCTTGAAAACACTGCTGTTGGATTGAATATATGATGGCTGAACAGACTGTCAATGGATTAGCAATGAGAAATCAACCACAATATATGCTACTCTTTTAATAGTCACATTGAAGCTGAAAAAAATTATTCTTTTCAGTGACTTCATTGGATGCACATATCACCAGCTGTTACTCTTCACTGGCTCAACAATTCTGTGGATAGCTGTTGCTTCTACTTAATGTCATGAACTTGAAATTTGCTGCTATGCACGAAATGAGTTGTATTTGTTCTTAAACTTTACAATCACATTTTCTTTATCATGGGAACCTGTCATGACACCTTTAAAAAGCATTAAATTCTTTCTTTCATTCAGTATAGTCTCTGAGATACCTCTTTATCTTCATTGGATTTAAACAAGTGTTGAAATTTAGTTTCAAGTTAGGCAAAGCCTATATTTTGTATAGATAGTGCAAGCTCTTTGAATAATATTTTTCAGTTTAAATTTCTCTTACTGACATTTTTTAGTACAGAGTGATTATCAAAAAACATGATGTCATTTTTTCTTGGTATTCTGAGGTATCATGTTCTTACCTTTTCAGTACAGTAAGGATGATCAGACAATTGATAAATTCTTAATACAGGTAGTGGAATACTTAGGTGTCCTGCCATGTAAGTAACCTGCAGTGATATCACACACAACAAAAGCACACTGAATGAATCAATCACTGTTGAAAGTTAACAACGTTTTGTTCCTAGAAGGAAACCATTTTCTTCAAGAAGTGTTCAAAATAGAAAATTTAATTAATTTCATAGCTAAAGGGTGTTATAAAAACAAACAACTCCTGCATACACTCCCACTAATTTAGTTTGCTCTGTGAGATTTGCAAAAACCTGTAAGGTCAAACTTGGTCGATTAGACTTTGGCCTGAAAGCTTAAATCATGAACCCTGTGGGCTTAATGAGATTTAATGATTTTGCATCTGGTGGTTATTTACTGTTATTTTTTCTCCTGTTGCTCTTTTGCTTGTTCATAAACTGTTATTTTTTAACTTATATCTAGTTGTATGCATTCCTTATTGGTTGAAAGGGATTGGTTAAAACTAAGGGAGATAATTCAATTTAGAGTTCCTCACCTCCTAAATTGTCTTAAACCAAGACAAGCATATGGTTATTTCTGCTCAATCATTTGATTTTTTCACAGGGAAAATTATTATAAAAATGAAGTTGTTCTGGTTACAGCTTTTTAGCTTCATTTTTGTGTTCAGTCCTCTTAAAAAGTTTCATTTAAGTTTTTTTTCTGCAGTATCAGATACTTTGACAGGACTGCTATAAACTTTTGTCTCCATTCTCTTTTATACACTATAGGACTTCTAGTCATGTCTCCTTGTATGACAAAGAAGGAAGTAATTCTCTAGTGAGTTACACATGAGAGGTCTGACATCCCCTGAGAAGGAATCCATTTTCGTAATTCTATTTCCTGCTCTGAGCAGCTAATGAGGGAAGACAGGACCTTATTTTAGATGAAACAGATCATACAAGTTGACAGTATAATTTACTCTAGCAAATAGATCTTGTCCTGAAACCCACCTTAGAAATACCAACTATTCTCAACTATTCTCTCTTTTTTTTTCTCTTCCTTTTTTTTTTTTTTCTTTTTTTTTTTTTTTTAAGTTCACAAAGAAAAAAAGCCAAACAGGTCACTACATTTGTACATGACATTCAGGTAGAATGAGTATAAATATCACTTAAAGAATCATATAGACTGACAGCTCTAGGATGAGTAGTGATTAGTGCCTGTATTTCCTTACATGGCACACTTTTAGGGTTTCAAGGAGTTCTTGTTAGTACAGTTTTTTCCTGTCATCAATCACCCTACTGCCATATTCTCTCTCTTCCAAGCTATACATGTTGTTCTCATTACTGCTGGCCTTTATATTTCCTTCATACAGTGCTTGGTTTTATTTGTCTAATATTAAATTAAGCCTTATGTATCTGTCATATTCAATCAGCTTCATCATTTCTGACAAGATTTCTCTGTGTGAATGTCTGCCTGAAGTGAATATGAGAAATGGGTAGAATTTTAGAAGACATGTAATGTCTCCCACATCTAAAAAATGTGCTTATTTACTCTGATATTTTATGCCACAGAGAGAAATACTAATTAATTTTTTTTTTCCACATGCTGTGCAGCCTATCTGTATTCAAAGCACTTATTTTATATGTTTTGTTGTCATTCCTGAGTCTGTAAAATATGAGTTTAGGAAGGAAGATGATTTTTTTTAATATAAATTTTTGGAATGCCTATTGTCACTACTTCCAGGAATGTTTGCAAAAATAATTATAAATGGAAACAAACAAAAAACAAGACCAAAGCACAAAAAACCAAAACCAAAACCAAACCAACAAACAAACATACAAAAGCAAAGAAACAAAAAACCAAACTTGTGTTTCTGCCTCTCTCCTACTTTTTCATTCATGGTATGGTGAACAGCTAATTCCCCATTCCCTTTGGTAACCTCAGAGACTGGACTACAAATCAAACCATGTAGGCATTACAAAGAATACTTCCATCTCAAGCACCCTAAAATACATCTCCCAGATTTATCTAAGTATCACGTTAAGGAAATATCATAGTAAGGAGGATGTAATTGTTTGACAACTATCTCTACATCACACCTGATTATTACTTTCCAAATAAATTAAAGTGTAATTTATGAAGGAGACCATAAGATTTTTGATACCTACTAGGTTGCATAATGCTAAGGGTGTCAGAAAACTGCTTATGTCTCTGGTATTTGACATACCCATTTTTTTCAGTGCTGATAATGGCTTTCATCTTACTGTTTGGCCAGCCAGGTTTCTGTTCTCCTGTCCCCCAGCAGTGTGTCATTAGCAGTAGGATTAGTGCTTCCTACTGTCTTTTAGTCAACTGCATCTGCAGAGTGGATTTGCAAATGTCCGACACTTTAATTAGCTGTGTAACCTCTTTGGGGTGATATCCAATGGCAGAGAACTGAGAATCACCAATATTTTGCAGGCATATCCCCATGTCCCTGTGGGCTTACCAGGAATGTTTATACTATAAATGGTAAAAAAAGATTGTTTTAAAAAGTCTCACTTAAGAAATTATTTAAAATGCAATATCCAAGCTCATTCAATTGAACTTCACTGCTTCACTCTGAGTACAGTGTTTGCAGGAAAAACTGAGATTTGATAGAAACTGTTCTGTCAAATGATGTGCACTGTAGAAGAGGAACATGAAAGTTATCTGCAGCTGCAGGCTGACAGACTGCCTAGGAAGCCCTAGCTTTTCTGGCATTTTAGTACAGTGCTCTGTGCTGACATGGTGGAAAAGAGAACAACTGATAAAACCCCCATAATATAAATATATTTGCTATTTTAAATAGAGTAATTTAATTCTATATAATATAAACACATTTGCTATTTTAAATCTAGCAATTTAAATCTGTATACACTTCAGTACACTTGGTTTTATAGAAATTTGCTGTGTGAACATTTATTACATTCTGAGACCCCACAGCAACAAAAGCATTGAGGTAGAACTTTATATTTTCCTTAAAGTAAGCACACTGAGAGATATCAGAAAGCTTTTCATATTTAATGATGTTATATTGCAGCATATTTATATTGAAATTAGTTTTGAATTTAAAAAAAAAAAAAAGTTTTGCCAGCAGATACAGGTTCTGAAAGTAATTTCTTCCCTTTTTCTCAGTCTTACACATTGTAATTGCGAAAGTTATCACGTCAAACTTGATCTCATTTATCAAGTGTCAAGGGCATTTTAGACTGGTAAAGGCTTCACACAGTTATCACTGACTCTTTGAGAGAGTCTGTTGGTATTTTTTCTTATCACACCAAAGTTTGGCTCACAGCTGCCCTTCTGCCACCTTAGAAAATTCCTGTCTCTCATGGGCAATGGTCTCTCTGCCTGTCTGGGGGTTGGTGTGGTCATCTGGTCTCTAAGAAAGATCCAGCCTCATTCTATCTTCTTTTAGTTGTGCCTTACCCAGTGTGCAGCAGCAAGAACATGGTAAAGTCAGTCATTCTACTTGCCTTTAGTCAAATATTACATGAATTTAACATGAAGTCCACCTTATTATTATCTTGATCATAGGAAGCAAGCCCATTGATCCTCCAGGTGTACAGTTATCATCTGCCAGCTAATAGAAGTGGTGCCAGCAATAGGAAAAAGGTAATTGCAACATTAATATCACTGTTTGAGCAACAGTTTTTCCTCAGCCATGTCTTAGGCATCCTATATTTTTAGAAAATCTAAAGAATTTCCTTTCAGGAAGCTTCTGAACTTCATTTGGGAATTTGACCTTAATGTTGCAATGAGGTAGCACAAGGAGCAGTGACTCCTAACTGAAGTGCATTCCTAAAAGTTACAATAAATTGAAATAATTTTAAAGTCTGTGTACATACACTGTCATATGTTTGCTTTACATACCCCACAAAAAATCAGTCTTTATACAGAATATACTCAAAATACTCATTTTTGTCTTGGGCATCAAGCAATAGCTTTCTTATTATTCCCAGCAATCTGAATCCCTGTCAGAGTACATCTTTTGGAAGATTTGGATTGTCCTCTTCAAGAGACAAAGCTCAAATGCTCATTTATTGCAAACCACATTTCTGGTATTGGAGCTCACAATGACAAAATACTTAGATGCAAGAAATTATTTTAAATTTTCTGCAATGCTAATTCACTGAAAAGCCATGCAATCTGTGTAATAGTTAATAAAGTTATATCCTTGCACACAAAAACTTTCTAGTGACAGTTCATTCAGCTCCTATTCAAAAATTAGTTGTGAAATGAGGTGTGGCTTTCACCAGAGAATTCCCAGTGGAAACCAATCCCGAGGGTCTTAGGGAAGTAGTCTGTATTAGCAATTATTTTTTGTGAGCTACTCTGGTATTCTAAGCTATACTTTAGACTAGAATAAAATAAAATAACATAACAGAAGGTCTCTTCTTTATTTATTTTCCCTTCTTTCCTTGAGTTATCAAAAATTAAATGCAACACTTTCAAACTGAAAATGGGCTCACAAACTGCATTCATTCCAAGCTCTGATTTTTGCCTTCAAAATGTTGTTTTCTTGTGCTGGGTCTAGCTGTGTTTCACCACATCCCTTTACTCTGGATGATTACTTCAGTTCTTTATTTCCTGCAGATGGTATCAGCCAGGCAGAAAAATGTTGAAGTTTACAATTTGCATATGTTGGAAAACTCTATTTTGTATTCCATAATGGAAACTATTAATGCGTCCTAAATATCCTGCAAACATTTTAAACATGCAGACACTCTTATCCATATTCTATAACACATTATCCACAAAGGTTCAGAAAGTTTAATTAGGGTTGCTATAAAAGTCATTCTTCTCTTAAGCTGAAGTGTCTTGTACCTAATAGAAAGTACTTTGTACACCACTTGCTAAGTAAGTGTGTGGCAGACAAACAGTGTAGGTGATCCATTTTTATATGGAGTGATAATATTAGAAGAGTTAGAAGCTAATACACCTTTAGCTAATGATTTTTCTTTTTTCAGTACATGAGACAGTAGTTCATGCCCATTTTTCTATTTCTATGCCCTAGCTTTGGCTGAAATAGAGTTAATTTTCTTCTTAGTAGCTGGTACAGTGCTGTCTGTTGGACTTCATATGAGAATAATGTTGATAACACACTGGTAATTTAGTGGTTGTTAGGTAGTGCTTACTCTGATTCAAAGGATTTTCAGTTTTCCATGCTCTGACAGTGAAGAGTCTCACAAGAAGCTGGGAGGGAGCACAGCTGAGACAGCTGATCCAAACAGCTCAGGGAGTTAATCCATACCACAGAATGTCATGTGCAGTACCTAGGATCATGAGTACCTTTCCCATGAGGTTGCTCTTGGTGGATG
The DNA here is from genome assembly GCF_027477595.1 of Haemorhous mexicanus. NCBI lineage: Eukaryota > Metazoa > Chordata > Aves > Passeriformes > Fringillidae > Haemorhous > Haemorhous mexicanus. The sequence continues at coordinate 77,241,664 of NC_082341.1, forward strand.
GGCTGGGCATTGGTCAGTCAGTGGTGAGCAATTGTATTGTGTGTCACTTGTTTTTCCTGGCTTCTCATTCTCTCTAATGCCTTGCAATGCAATTTAAAGTAGTAGTTGTAGTAGTAGTAGCTGAAGTAGTAGTACATTTTACTTTATTTCAATTATTAAACTGTTCTTATCTCAACCCAGGAGTTTTACCCTTTCTCTATTCTCCTCCTCATTCCGTGGGGTCAGGGTGGGGAGGGTAGTGAGCAAGCATATGCGTGATACTTGCTGTTTGGGGTTAAGCCACAGCTGTCTTTCTTGGTGCCTAGTATGGGGTGGGTGATACAGCAACAGAAGTTTTTGAGAAAAGGAAGAATAGCCCAAATCTTTCTGAAATCTGATTTTGCCATAAACAAAAGTAAGGTCAAGAGACCTGCAAGGAGATAGAGTTTTTAGGAATAAACTGTATGTCGTAAGCTGCCAGTGGATGCGAAGAACAAGGTAACAGCAATGTCTCCACCAACTAACGCGAAAGAAACACAAGCTTTTTTTTATCCATTGTGGGCTTTTGGAGAATGCACATTTCAAACTGCTGTTTGATTATAAGCTGCCTCTATCAAATAAACTAGAAGAAAAATTATTTCAAATGGACCCCTCAACAATGACAAGCCTTTGAACAAATCAGGCATTAATTAGTTCATTCAGTAGCCCCTGGGCTAGTCAGGACAGAGCAAGATCCACAAAATGTTCCCTACACTGCACCTGGAAAGAATGGCTCTGTCTGGGGCCTCTGGCAGAAGACCCTGGGGAACACCTGAGGTTTACCCCTAGGCTTTTGGAATCAGGGATACAGAAGATCTGAAGCCACTGTACTCCAGCCGAGGAGATACTGGCAGCTTACAAAAGGGTTTAAGCTGCTTCAGAAGTGATTGGTACTGAAGCACAGCTCTTCCTGACACCTCAGCTGCCAGTGCTGTGCTGGTTGTTCAAAGGGAGGGACTCCTGTACAGATCATGCAGCTGATGCTGCATGAATTGACTTGCACTGATCAAACAATAAGCTCAAATAACAATCCCCAGTCATCCAGAAATCCTAGAAGTGGTCTGTCTGGCCAGGAGGCAAAGACTTGGGAATGCTGCCAGAGGACAGTGACCTGTGCTGGAGAAGCCCCACTGTGTAATAATTTACCAGGAAGTGAGAAGCACTGTGCCTTGATGGGTCCTGCTGTACTGTAGGAAAGCATTGGAGGTTGAAGGCAGTTGTATGGAGTCCACTGTGACACATCAGAGAAACTGCTGAAGGAGAATCAAGTCAGTTTGCAGAGGTGAAAGCCATCCATCTAGCTTTAGACATTGCTGACCAAGAAAAATGGCCAATATTCTATCTTTGTCCGGCTCATGGGTGTCAGCAAATGCCCTGTGAGAGTGTTTACAGAAGTGGAGGTGAAGCAACTGGCAGCAAGAACTAAACCCCTCTGAGCTGTGCCAAAGTATTGCTGCTTGGGTGAAGAACCTGGTTATGAAGGTGCATCGTGTGGATACTCATGCACACAAGAATTGGGCCACTGAAGAGCATCAAGACACCCAGCAAGTGGGTTAGGCTGGTAAGACTGAAGTAGCTTGGTGGTTCTGGACTGGAAACATGAGTGACTTATTTCTAGCTCAGGGGGCCCATGGCACCCTGGGCCATCCAGAAAGAGATGCAACATGTACACGGCCTTGTGATCAAGGGGCATTTTTTCACAGAATCACAGAATATTCTGAGTTGGAAGGGATCCACAAGGATCATCAAGTCCAGCTGTTAAGCAAATGGCCCATACAGGAGCCAAACCCATGACCTTGGTGTTAGCACCATGCTCTAAGCAAGTTAGCTAATTAGACTTAACCACAGACATTATGGTTCGGGTTATGAATGTGAAATTTTATGCTATAAAGCCTCCTAGTATAAAGGACAATGGCTGAAATATGAATATGGGGAGGCCTGGCAGATTGACTCTATCACACTCCCCCAAATCTGTGACCTCAAGTGCCATGTGCTTATAATGGTGGACGCCACAACCAGATGGCTGGAAGGATATCCTGTGCCACATGCCACCACCTGGAACCATACTGGACTTTGAAAAGCAAGCCTTATAGTGACATGTACACAGAAAGAATTGAGTCCAACAACAGGGCCCATTTTTGAAACAACCTCATAAACACTTGACACTTTGTGAGCAATGCAGGAGGATGGGGAGGTTCAGTGTGTATCTTGAAGGGTTTGATTTTGGGTGAGAATAGCCAATGAATTAAGTTGTACATTGTTACTTGCTATATAACACTGGGTATCATCACCTCTATGCTGGGCATGTGCCCATCACTGTGCAGGACATCTCACAGTGCCTGTCTCTGCCACTCCAGATTTGAGCATCTGAACCTGACTCCCTTTTAATCATCACATTAATGAAGAATGGACCTTGATTAAATCAGGCAAGTCCAGCAGTGATGGAATCAGAACTGGCCTCATCTTTCAGAAATCCAACACCATTTTTTTTCCTGTCCTTAAAGGCTGTTTCACTTGCATCTAATAGAAAACATTTTATAGATTACTTGGTGATGAGTGCAGCAGAGAGGCAATACAGGTGATCCATTTTTATATGGAACAATAGGAAGAATTAGAAGCGAATATATCCCCAGCTAATGACTTTTCTTTTGTTTTCAGCACATGAAACATTATTTCATGTATAGATTTATGTCTCTGCAAAGTATCTAAATCTGCATTTGGGCCAAGCTTATTTTTATTATACAAGTGAAATTTATTCTTCCATGTGCAAGTTTTTGTGAGAAATGGTGGAGATGGATTGAAAATTAAAAATTCAGACATAAGAAGTACTTAGCTCACTTATTTTTCCCTATACATCATGCAAAAACCCCTACTGGTAGGTTATGGCTTGCAGAGTAGAAAACTAGGACTGGACAATAGAGATTGGTCACTACAATTCCATGAGGAATATAGCAAAACATTTTACTTTTCTGGGATAGGTATTTTGAGTCAACAGAAGTAAAAGGAGTCTGGCTCACTAAATTACAATACAAAGGACCTATGAAGGGCCTATGAAGATTTTTCATAACAGGAAATGTGATTTTGATCCTGCTATAATTCCTGCTTTTGTGAGTGCTGAAACTGCTTAAACTTTTTCATGCTCTTCTCTGAGTGATACTTCAGTATGCTAAATGAAGTACAGCTATTTTGGTGATAAATTATAAAGTCATAGATTTTTGAATAATTTTTCTTTTCTTTTTTTTAAAGCACTAATCAAAGATTTCATATGTGACAGGAAGGTGAAAGAGGAGAAAGAGGAAATGGCACAGAAGAAAAGGAGTTGAAAATCTTAGGATTAAAAGTAGGACTAGACCGCTAGCTTGAAGCTACACAAGTTCATGCAGGGACATTGGCTCCTGTGGAGTACATCCCTCCCTTAGCCACTCTCCTTTTCTATTCCTTTGATTGTCATGGTTTAACCCCAGCCAGCAGCCAAGCCCCATGCAGATGCTCACTCACCCGCCCACCAGCAGGATGGGAGAGAGAACAGCAAGGGTAAAAGGTAGAAAACTCATGGCTTGAGATAAAGGCAGTTTAAAAGGGAAAGCAAAAGTCGGGCACACAAATAAAGTAGAATAAGGAATTATTCACAGCTTCCCATAGGCACGCAGGTTTTCGGCCATCTCCAGGAGAGCAGGGCCCCATCACACATAACAGGGACTTGGGAAGACCAACACCATCCCTCCAAATGTGCCCCCATTCCTCATACTTTCCTGCAGTTCTTATGCTGAGCATGATGCTGTACGGTGTGGAATATCCCTTTGGTCTCTTTGGGTCACCTCTCCAGGCTGCGTCTCTGCCACCCCCATGAACTCCCAAATTCCTCACCAGCAGGGCAGTAGAGAAAGCAGAAAAGGCCTTGGCTCTGTGTGAGCCCTGCTGGACAGTAACAAAATCGTCTCTATATTATCAACCCTGTGTTCAGCACAAATCCAAAACACAGGCCCACACCAGCCACTCTGAAGAATATTAACTCTACCCCAGCCAAAACCAGCACATTCTACTCCTTGTATCCCATCAGGCTAATCTCAGCCTCTAATACAGTCAGTTGTTTGGATCCCCCTGTCACTACAGGCAACTGATCAGTACAGAACAGTACTGTATTCATTGATAATTCATTGAAAATCCTGTCCTACCTGGTATAATAAATTTTTATTTATCAGGGTTCAGGACCAATTGATAAATAAATACACTTTTTTTTTGGTAGGAATATAGTACTGAAATTTTTGATTCCCATTAAATAATAACTTTCATTTCACTCAGAAATACAAATGTGCCTTGATAGGATGGAGAATTTAAAGTATAGGGAAGAGAAGAAAGAATGTCCTGCAATAGAACTCTATTGTCTTGGCTCTTGAAGAAAAAGGAAATAATGTTTTAATAATAATCTGCCACTTTTGGTCCAGATAGAATTTTTAAACAAACCTTATATATATTTTCAAAATCATCAATTCCAGGATCTGCATTTTTCTTTATTTTTTTTTTCTTATTTAAAAAAATGCTCAACTCTGATATTAATGGAGAAGTATTTTGCTGGTACTAAGTTTTCTAGTGGATCAGTTTAATCCTGTAAATCCTCAATTTAGACAGGGCCTATTTCAGTACAAGTATACACTGCTGTGTTAGCACTGTTGTAGTGCAGGCTACTTTAGGTAGAGAAAATAACCTCCCTAGAGCAGCAAAGAAAACCTGAGTTATAAAATAATTTCCCAAATATTCATGAATAGAGTTTTGGGAACCCCTTCAAAGAGCTTTTCATCCCTCACCTGACACTCTGTGTAAAAAACTTTAATCTTGCTTAGGAGTAATAGGTAATTTGGCACCAAATGACCTTATCAAATTTTATCAAAAGGAAAAGCAATACAACCAGATTCCCTCAAGTAATTTCTTGGAAGCACTTCTAATATAATGTTCAACCAGGGAATTTTTTTTATCACTTTCTTTTAGCACAACTTTATCTGGGATCATGTTAAACTGATGCTGGAACACTTTCATCTACTATAACTCGAGTATTAACTTTTTCACTTAAACATGTCATGTTCTATTTTTAAAAAAACCTTTATATATATAACATTTCTGCTCTTTGTACACCCTCTTTGATTTGTATATAGAAGCAGCTGAAAGCTGATGAATACATGAGGGAAATTGTGCTTAACTAACCTGATTGCCTTCTGTGGTGGGACAATGGCTGGATAGAGGAGGGAAGAGCAGTGGATATTGTCTGATTTCAGTAAGGCTTTTGACACTGTCTCCCATGATATCCTCGTAGACAAGCTCAGAGTGGGCAGTGAAGTGGATTGAGAGCCAGCTGCTGGGCAGATCTCAGAGGGCTGTGATCAGTGGCACAGAGTCTGGTTGGAGGCCTGTCACCAGTGGAGTTCCCCAATGTCCAATGCTGGGCCCAGCTGTTGCTTAAATTATTCACCAGTGAAAGGAAAGATGTCATAGAGAATATCAAACCTAAAATATTTCAACAGCTTTAGAATATTAGGAAGTTTCCCACATGAGAAAAGATTGTAATGGAAGGATGTGCCCAATGTGCTTGTGCAAGCTATATTAGTAGGTTTGTTCTGTAAAAGCCAGAATAATTTTTTTCGCTTATTTTTTGTAGTCCTTTGCATAGAGCTCTTGGTGATAAGACTAATGTTAACTTGTGCTTGGGTTAACCTTTTCATAATTTCAGTCAACTAAGCATTCCTGTTGTTTTTCTGTGTTGTTTTTATCTTTGTTTTCATTTTGGTTTTGTTTTTGTATTTTAAGGTAGAGTAGGGAGGGTAGAGGATAGGGAAAGAGAGAGTACTTGAGTAAATTTGAAGTTTTGTGGAAAAGAAACCAGACATGTAATGGTGGGGATCGGAGCATGTGCTTAACTAAATCTTTTAAAGGAAAGACCAACAAATTTTTACAACATTATGAATTAGGTAAAGATAAAATTATAAAAAAAACCCCACCAACTTTGGATAGCTGTGGACCAAGTTTAATGACTTCTAATGAATGGTCTTTTCTATAATGCTTGTGGTAAGGATATTTTTTCTGAATATATATTCATGTTACTTGGTTTTAAATGTTTGATTAAAAAATGGAATGCTAAACAGAAATATTTTCATAAAATCCTTAAAAAACTAGACACCAATGAATTATGCATTATTTAAAGAATGCAACCCATCTTTGTTATTGTAAATGGACACTATTACATATTTTTAGTCTGCTGCCTTCTGTCAATTGTTTGAACTTCAGGGATGCTTACTGAATTACAAAGCAAAAATCGATCAGTGTTTTGGATCAATGGAGCTAGTTGAAATATTTATTTATTTAAATAGCTTAACATATTTCATATGACCAGATATAACATCACATTTTGTACTGAGATCAGAAGCCAAGTATCAAAACAAATACAAGAAAAGCTATTACTGTTTAAATTCTCTCATGTTTAGGTGGTCACATACTAAAGTGATTTTACAATCAAGTATCTGGTCAAAATCCTTTGCATAAGATTGCAGAAATTAAACTGAATTTCTCATGATGTCTTTGATAATAGGCCCTCTTTCATAAGAGCAATGTACAAGAAAAGACCAACTCAAATGGACAGCTGAGAAGAAACTAAAATGAAAGTAAAAATGAACAGCTGATGAGCACAACATTTTTGGGATATTTTGAGGACACAAACAAACCTAGTTTGTTCTCAGAGTGTTTTGGTCTTGACCTCTTGGAAAAAAAGAAATAAGGAGAGTAGGAGAATTTAACAAACCTGAGTGGATGCTTGCATGATGAATTATTGTTAACGAGTAGAACACTGACTCTAAAAGTAAAGCATAAAATTTGCACCAGTAAATGTAAGAATCCCAAGTAACAGCTGATGTCCCATTTTATCAATTGCTGCATATGGAATTTCTGGGATATTTGTTTGGAAAATGCTCAAAATCCTGGACTGTTTTCAGAAGCAATCTGTCATAATTATCAGTGTTATAAGAAGGTTTAAGGACTGATTGAAACAGATGAAACAAAGTTAAAAGCCTTTACTGATATTTCTTTTGGCCTGTTGAATCTGTAAATTCCAATTTTATTTTGTAAATTTATTAATGTATAAATGGTTGTTAAATAGATTTATTAATGCTTAAACTGATCATAGATCCATGTTGCTCTCTAAAATTTACTGGCAAAAAATAATCACACTCTTATTGCAAAGAACACACAAAAACACAAACTGTGCCTCTATTACTCACTAGAGCATGCTTTCAGATAAAAATACTGAAGATCATGGTTTCATTAAGATTTTTAAATCTAATCCATATAGAAAATGAGATTGCATTCATGAGTTCAAGTTATGTGTATGTTAATATTTGGATAAAAGCCCACCACATTCAATATAGAACCAATGAAAAAATCTGACCACAGATGAATGTGTCTTTTGCACACAATTTATACACAAATACATATATAAGCACATATTCACTTGTATTAACATATATCTGCATGTATGGGTATGTAAATAGATATAGGTGTATAGATGCATATAAGCCTACCTAAGGAGAATTAATGACAGAAATAAAAACAAGGCAGAGAAAGAAGAAAATAAATCATATTTTTTAATTAATCTGTTGTAATTTTTATCATTTGATAAGCTTGTAAGTTAAAGTTGTAGTTTGACTAGAATTATAGCAGAGCTCCCTATTTCCCTAACAGAATCAAAATTCCACCCCTTATGCTTACATTCCTTGTACGAAATCATTCAGACCAGTCATTACAAAATCAACCCTTTATATAATTCAATTGAAGAAAAGGCAATATGTATGGGATGCATTTTCTTCTAATCCTTACCCGTTCCTTACAGCATGAATATTATTCAAGATCACAAAAATGTGATCAATCTTAAGACTGATCCCTTATTCATTGGTGAAATAGCTAAAGAAAGAAAGCTAAAACACTTTCACAGGTTTTCCTTCTTTGAATGAATAACTTGGTTATACGCCAGAGCTATATGAGGAGGAGTATTCAATCAAGAAAACATTAGCATTCATGTATTTTAACTTGCAAGGAAAAATGCCTCACTTAATAATTATTTAGATTGTAAACTGAATACCCTTTGAGATCAATACCCAGATGAAACTGATCATGTTACCGAAAATAAGGATTGAGAATAAGTGGGAGCAGAAGTGTGACATATAAGAGCAAGGAGTAAAACTGACTTTTAATGAGAGGGAAGTTGTTAGATCATTATAGAAACAATGCAGGAGGAACTTTTGTATGAGTCAAATGGGGTGAATAAATCTGAGCTGTCAGTAGGTGACTGTAGCAGATAAAACTAAGTAAAATAAAAATTTAAATCCATGTAGGAATTGTCCATCATAGAAAAACCTTATACTCTTCAAAAGCACTGCTATTATGATCAAATAGAATCTTTACATTTTGTAATTTTGAACATCTGGTCATTATAAGGAGAAATTCCTAAGCAAAAGGCTTCCATTTGTTACTGTGCCTCACATGCAGTTGTGGAAACTAATATTCTGAAAATATCACTTTGGTATTCTAATAAGGAGCTTAAGCTCATGGCACACTCAAGTTAAATTAGAAAACCTGACTGAGGTTTTTAGAACTTTCCCTCTTTTTTTTTTTTTTCCTTTTTTCATTGGTGAAAGCTAGAGAACTTCACAAGAACTATTAAAATAACTCCTATCTTGACTCCTATTCTTTACTGAGAGAGTGAGATTGGTGGGACACCAGACCAGGTTTCCCAGATATGTACATGTCCCATCCCTGAAAGTATTCAAGGTCAGGTTGGATTGGACTTTGGGCAACCTGGTGCAGTGGAAGGTATCTAGAAGATCTTTAAGGCCCCTTCCAATGCAACCCTCTCTTTGATTCTATTACTTACATGGGTTTGGATATGTTACTGTTATTTACTTGTCCTCAAGTATTTTCCTTATCCTCAATTGCCAAGTGTCCAGTGGATTCCTACTTCTTTCTCTTTTTGCACACCTTTTCAATGTGCAAATTAATTCAGTAGTATAAGAATACTTCATGTGGAAAAAGAGTTCTTTTTGCCTGAAATTCTATTATTATAATTGACAAGTGTCAGGATCCATCACATCCGTGTCACTTCTTTTTCCAAACTGAATAGATAGCACTTTGGAATACCATGAAAAATAACTTGCTTCTAAAAATGCTACAAAAATATCATCATGAAAATTAATAATTAAGTAAAAACCTTCATTTTTCTAACAAAAGTAGGGGAGGGAATGAAAAAATAGATCATTGTGGAATTTTTTATCAAATGTAATGTATTTACCTCTGGGAGTCTGTCAAAGTACTTGTATTTTGCTATCAATTTATTCTGAGGAAAATGGTTTCACTCAGCATCTTAATACATACAAATTCAACATGATACAGGTGAGGTAAGAAGTCTTAGCTGCTGGGGAGCTATTTTATTACCTTCCTCATTGTTTTGGGTTCCAGCATTGCTGTTCCCCATAAAAAGTAACTTACCTGTAGACATGACATTCTTTATTATTCTCAGAATTTATAGGAATTTTTCTTAGTTTTTTTGTTTTCAAAAAAATCAGTAGCCTCTGAACATTTTCAAAACCACATCCTCTAACTGACAGCCATACAAATATAAATAGAAAGCAAGGTTACATGTGGGCTACTAGAATATATGTGGAGCAGAACTCTTTGAACCTTTGAGTTGATTAATAGGAAGAAATTACAGCATAAAAACCCTCTGATGAGGTAATGTAGTGATATAGTAAGTAAAGACTTGGTTTACTCCAAGTCCATTAGTGTTACTCCATTAGTGTTACTCCTGTTTTTCATTGGCACATCCCAGTAAAGTCAATTGACTAAAGCTGATTAATGCTATCTCCATTAGTTTAGAAACCTTTTAAATACTGGTGGTTTTTTCCAGGGGTCAGAAAATTCTGTCACTTCTATTTCTTCTAGTCCTATTAAAGCTCATTAACATTTTTGCAGATAAGTTAATAGGCTGCTAGTTTTAATCCAGTGTTTAAAACCATGCAGTCTTGAACATTTTCTTATTACATCTTGTTTTTACCTGTGCTGGTTTTGGCTGGGGTAGAAGTAACATTTGTCATAGTATCTAGCTGGCATGGTGCTGTGTCTTGGATTTGTGCTGGAAAAAGTGCTGTTAATAGAGAGATGGTTTTGTCACTGCTGAGCATTGCTTACACAGAGTCAAGGCCTTTTCTCCTTGGGTAAAAGTTGTGAGGAGACAGAGCTGGGACAGCTGACCCCAGCTGCCCAAAGGACAGAATGTACCGCCATGCTTAGGATACAAAACTGGGGGAAGAATAAGGAAGGGGAGAGATGGCATTTGTCTTTCCAAGACACTGTTACATGTGATGAAGCCCTGCTTTCCTGGGATCACTGAGCACCTGCCTGCCCATGGGAAGCAATGAATTAATTCCTTGTTTATTTTGCTTGTGCACGTGGCTTTTGATTTCACTGTTAAGCTGTCTCTATTTCAACCCATGAGTTAACCCATGAGTTTTCTCACTTTTACTCCTCCAATACTCTCCTCCATCCCTCTGTGAGTGAGTGGCTATGGGGCTTAATTGTCAGATGAGTTTAAACCACAGCATTATTTTACAGCATTGTAATGTACCAAGGTTGTACACCTAAACAGGTGAGTGCAAGTTGTCCTACTCTCTCTTGTATGCTGTCAACCATCTATGAACAGCATCAACTCTTACAATTAGTTATCTGGCACAATTAGCAAATGGATGAGCTGAGGATAGGTTCTTATGGTTTCAGACTGGGCACCTCAATAAGGTAACAGGCCTTTTTTGCTACAGACTAATCTTCTTCTCTGAAGAGAATAATACCAAGCCTACTCAAAAGATGCAGAATTAGGGCAAATTGTGGGATAAGCTACACAATTATATACTTTTTCTTTTTAAATTTCAGACATCCATCCAGTTAATTAATAAATGAACTAGAGGTTAAACAGAAAGAATAGGATTTATTACAGACTATATTATTGTGTATGGTACTTTTTGCAATAAATAAGTGCAAAAAGAATTAAAGGATGGTTACATATTATAACTTTACTTAGTCATAAGCACATAAGGCCAATCATATCAGTTCAGATCAGATGTGCAGAAGCCCTCAATCCTATTTTCAAGAGTGAAATAGATACTTAAGAAAGAGCACTAGGACAAATAAATTATATAAGACTTCTCTAGACATCAAGGGGTTTTTATCTTAGCAACATCTTGAACCAGAATGCTACCTGTATGTAAATAATCCTTGACTTTTTTTTTTCAATTTTAAAATTTATTATAGCATTTCATCTAATTGCTTTTGCAGTTCTCAGAGTTCAGAATAACACGTGGCAGGGAGTTTCATGGCTTATTAGATTGTCTGTGAAGAATCACATCTTTCAGTATGTTTAGAATTTTGCTTGGATTCATGTAATAACCTCTGGGGGTGTTATTAAGAGATGGAAGATAAAATCAACTACAGTTCTCACAATTTTCTAGATTGCTGTCCTGAGTTATCCTTTGTTTCTCTACATGGCAGCACTCTAGCCTATCCTCTACACAAACATCAGATGTTTCATCCCTGTGGTTATTGCTATTACTTTCTTTGAGAATGTGCTAGTTTTAGTATACTCTTCCTGAGAGGGAATCACCAAAACCACCAGAGCTGTTCAAGACAAAAGCTGATACACAACTGTGTCCAAGCCCAGGTTGGATGGGGATCTGAGAACCTGGTCAAGTGGAAGGTGTTCCTGCCTTCCTGCCCACAGCAGGGCTTGGAATTAGATGATCTTCAAGTTCTCTTCCAATCAAAACTATTCTATGATTCTATGAAGGATAGCATATTTTTCTCTTTTGTCCTCAATTCCTTCCAGTTTGATTTCCGACATTTGTTCACCACCTGCCCAAGTTTTCTTTTAGGAGTGGCGTTCTCCAGTTCAGAGCCAACTGAACTTTTCTATTATGTAAAACTAGCATTCTTGTTTTGAAGGTATGGCATTTCACATCCATCTATGTCGAAATGATTTACCATTTTATTACAGAATTTTCCATATTATGAGTTCCTTTTGAAAATTGGTCATATTTGGGCAACATCTTTTTTACCTTGAATTCAGTAGATGGCAAACATTATTATCTCAGTAATTCTAATGTTTCCAGACTATTCTTACTGATGTGCTTAGTACAGACATTTGACTTGATGGCTTGGCATCTCATAAAGTGGCCTAGAATATTTTCTAATAATTGACAACCCATCATCTGTCTTTGAGTAGGACAGCATTTGGCAATTTGGAGAGGGATTTCATATGAAAGCAATATTTCAGGTGTTTCATCCTTTGGGAGTTTTTGCCAATCATATTCTCATCCTTGTGATTTATTGCAGTTCTCACAAGCTTATACTGAGTATGCTTTATCAGCAAGTTTTTAATTCAAGAGAGAACTTCCCAAGGGCCACCCGTGTTCTGACATGAGTATTTCCCTTTCTATTCCTCTTGTAATGTAAAAAAAAAAAAACAAAAAAAAAAAAACCAAACCTTATTATTTTTTAAAGATTTAGAAGTTGGTCTTCCTTTTCCTGTTCATGTTTAACTCTTTTGTATTCTATATATGAACACAACTTCATCTTCAGTCTGAGTGCTTAAATCAACATAGAAACAAGAATGCAATATTTGTCAAATGTACTTAGCTAATTCCCTTTTTTCTCCTCCCAAAATTCTTCTGTAGTCAACTGGCTTTACTTACCCTCACCATTTTTCACAAGTCTGCCCAGACTCCCAGGTGCAATCAGTGTTTCTGTAGAAAGGCTCAGACCCTTTACTATAACTTTCGTTAATAGTTTTACCCCACCAAATGGCATTAGAAAATTTGTCTCCTGATCGGTTACCTGATCTTCATCATTTGTGCATTCAAATTTTTCTTTTACACTGATAAAAAATAATTCCATGGTATATTTGGTGACAAACAGTTTGAGGGTAAAGCCAAATTAGTTGCACAAGATTATTTTTTGCTTGAGGAGAGGCATAAATAGATTAAATAGCAAAATATCTTATAGATTCATATGAAAAGATTTTAATCCATTATGTAAGCACACTAAAACATTCTTCTTAGTTTTCTTAATTGTGAAATGAAGCTTTAAATGAAAGAGACTGTGTTTCTCCCGACTTAATAGCCACCATGTATGGGTTAAAAAATAAGACAGAAGAAAAACACAGAAATGTTTATGTTATTTGAAAACTTCAAATAACATAAACATTTCATTGCAGTTTTCTGGATTGTTTGCAAATTTTATGTTTAATGATCATATTCTGACGTATGAGTGACTTAGATTAGAAATCTGATCATAATAGGCATTTCTTTTATTACTGGATAAATGTAAATCCAGGGATTATCTTCCTGGCAGAGATGTCTGTTTTGACTTTGAAATGTGTCTTCCAAAAACATTATTTGACATTCCTCTCAGTAAACGACCTTCCCTAGAATTATTCTAGAAAGTAATCAAAATGGGGATCACACAGAGTAAAATTAGATAATTTTAAAGATATTGGTGTTTACCTAGGTGCAACCATATTCTGTTTACACTTGTTTCTTCATCCTTTGATCCATACACAGCTACAAATGTATAAGCAGATCCCAGGATCAAAACTTGGATCCCTCATTATAGTGCTGTACCAGCAGACCTCAACACTAGCGAGACCCACTTCTGAGTAGGAAAATGCAAATTAAGAGACAGTTAAGGACAAATTAATATCTAAAGTTAATTATAGCTTCTGGATTTAGGAATACACGGGAGTTTTGAGCTATACTCTCATGCATACATATTTATACTATTTGTTTTATTTAAATTGCATGCATGGAATGGAAGCAAATACATTAATTTCTTTATTGTTATTACCTGTTGATAGCATGTTTGTCAAACTTTCATCCTTTGTAAGAAGGGATCATAAATTACAGAAATCACAGAAATCACAGAAACAATCAGGTTAGAAGGGACCACATTGGATCTTCTGGTTTGACCTCCCTGCTCAAACGGGGACATCCTAGAACACATTGCACAGGGTTGTGTCCAGATGGTTCTTGAATATCTCCAGTGAGGAAGGCTCCACAACCTCTCAGGGCAGCCTTTTCCAGTGCTTGGTCCCCCGCACAGTAAAGACGTTCTTCCTCATATTCAGGTGAAAGTTCCTGTACATCAGTTCCTGGCCATTGCCTCATGTCCTAGAGGCTGGCACCACCCAGAAGAGCCTGGGCCCATCCTCTCAGCACCCCCAACTTTAGATATTAGTACACATTGATTAGGTCCCTTCTCAGTCTTCTTCTCCAAGATGAACAGGTACAACTCCCTCAGGTTTTCCCTATAAGAGAAATGCTCCAGTCCCCTCATCAGCCTTGTTGCCCTCCACTGGACCCGCTTGAGGAGCTCCATGTCTCTTTCAGGCTGAGGAGCTCAGGACAGGACAAAGGACTCCAGATGTGGCCTTGCTAGGGCAGTAGAGGGGATTTCTTAATATATTGTTTCTCTGGGATTTCTTCATTCTTATTTATTACAGTTTCCTTTCTGAGTTATTGCTGTACCAGTTCTCAAAACCACAGAATTTTGTTGATGATTCATAATGACCTCCTAGCAGACTCTGCCTATGTATCAAAAAGAAGCATTTTCCTTTATCAGCTACTTTTTATGAGCAGCTACTCTTTTGTGCACCTGTATTGCACATAAAACTGAAATAAATACAGAAAAACCTTTGGGATATGGTACCTAACACCATTTGTAGGAGAAACAGAAAGGAAGAAAGGATAAAGAGTTGCTTAAAGGACAGTGGTAATATTTTTGGTTTTGATGCATATCTCATAATGCATTTGATTTGGCCAAGGAACAGATTGTTTAAACTGTAATTTCAGTACTCAGTCTGTGTTCTTCATAAAGGATGTGAACATTTTGTGAACTTAAGAATTAAGCTGACCCAAGGAGTTATATTCCTGAATTGGGCTGGTGAGTGAGAGGTGAGGACAAAGTTGAAAAAGTAGAAGAGGACTCCCAGTGCTCAATCTATCACCACTGATGGATGATGTTATCTCTTTTGGTAAGAGTACACAGTTATTTTAAAATTGCTTTGTGTATTTTGTTCTGTTTTAAAATAAATATGTGCAATAGAAACTGGAAATTAATATAAATCTGCATCATCACTCAAAAAACATATAACTGTTTTTTGAGTGATGATGCAGTCACATTAATGCAGGTTGATAATGAAAATAGAGTAGAACAAATGGGTTTTGGTCACAGACCAAATTTTATAGTGACATTATTCCTTCTTTCACGTGTGTAGACAAACACTGAAAAACAGCCTTTGGTTTTCCTCTGTTCTTGTCAATATAATTGGGATGAACATCACCCACTCCTTTCTCCCTAAACACAGCAAAAACAATGCTGCTCGTTCTGGGTTATGTTGTTTTGGTAGCAATAATAACCGATTTGCTTGGGGGAAACTGTCAAGTCTCTGTGTAAATTATTAACAGACATATTTCTCTATTATTTATAAGACATTGAAATTATGGCTTAATGATCATTTAAAATGATGGCTTTAGAAAACAATTGTTTCTTTACAATTCTTATTGACACAAACAGTTTTTCATTTTATATGGGGAATATTTCACAGAGTAGCAAAGAAAAGCACAATTTTAATAGTATGATTTTTGCATTTACCTCAACATTTTCTATCCCTTTTATAAAGTAAAATTTTATTGTAACAGACACAAAAAGTCTGAGAAGAGAGTAGAGATTCACTTAGTGTGAAATTAGCTCTACTGTGAACATAGCTGTAACATATCTTTTTTTAATCACGTTAATCATGTTAAAGTGTTTCTTCTTGATGAAAACCATGAAGAAGACACATGTGATAATTAATTCTCAAGTTCAAAAAAGCCCTGGGGAATATTGTGCTAATGTTCAGGTTCTGAACAGAAGCTATATAAAACATACTCTGCTCTCCTGCTGGGCATCAGAGAGAGATCATGGTCTCATAGTCAGGAACAATCTCTTCCACAGATGCCTACCCTGAGCTTGGATGAATACATAGCCCTCTGCGTGACTTTATGTTTCTGGTTTTAATTAATTTTGTTGGTAACTTCTCTGCACACATAAGGTGATGTCAGTGTGTATTTACACACTATATGTCATTGTGCCCATATTAATGGGATCACTGATGCAGTATTAGCACAGCCTGACTCTCATCTGGGACAACGATGTTTGCATGAGCTTTTCTGAGAAAGCTTGCTATAAAACTTTGGTAAAGAGAATCAAAAACTACATCACTTACCTTAAAAACTTTTTAAATCAAATTTCTTAATTTTACTCTGCGTTTGTTCAAAACTTTAAAGATTTCTTCCTGAGTGTGTGCCACATGCTTTCATGGATACTTCCTCAATTTGAGAACAACAATTAAACTTGTAGCTCTGATTCTTGATAGCAATAAGTGAGATGTCTTAATTGTAAAGAATGAAAACAAGGCCTATTGTTGTTTAATGGTTTGTTGGACATTATTTAGGGTGTAATTATTTAGAGGAGACATGTTAATTATTTCTTTAGATAAAATTTTACTTATGAATTATGTAACAATTCAGGGGTATAAATAATTAAAAGCAATCTTCAGTGTCATCTATTTTTCAAAGTTTGTCTCTTGCATTTTTTACTTCATTAATACACATTAGAAAGTGAAGAGAAAAACTCTTTCACAGACAATAAAAATACTAAGTTCTGTTTTGTTAATCATCAAACTGTTTTGAAATATGGGGAGATTAATTTTTTTTTTCAAGCAAAATTTGGATTTTGGAAAGGACTTTTTCTGCTCACATGAAGCAATATCAGCTCTTTCCCCCAAACTATTTGGTCTTAATTAACATTCAAGTAACTGCTGTAAAGCCAACATAGGAAATTCTTCATTCTATCCTACTGCATCAAGAAAGAGTGTCCAGACTCTTTCTATTAATTTCCTTCTTTTGTTACTATGGCTGCAGAATTTCTAATGGGATTGTGTCAAATAATGAGCTATCACAGACTGCACTGACAGTAATATAAGGAGATAACATCCTTTCATCAGATTGTTCCTATTGATGATCTGGGTTGTGTAGACAAAGCGTTTATAGTACCTTTATTTCCACCCATCTGTACATGTTTTTTCAGGGCTGAGTTTGTGCATGAAAGGATGTGGCCAGGGCCCAGAAAGTTGCAGCGATTTTCTGTCAGGTGATTTTGAGTAGCAGAGCCTGTTATGATATTCTTTGGGCTGTACATCTTATACTTGCAGCAGAGGTATATAAATAATCTGAATATAAACAGCAATTTGACAGCATGCTATTTCATTGCATTGTGTCATACTTCATTCTTCTTTTAAATGCAAGGACACAATACATGAAGCCAGACTGATGGGCAGAACCAATAATCAAATATTTGCAAGCATTTCTGCTGGATTTCCCTTCTTGACATTAAAAAAGTTATTCAAAAGAGAGTTTTAGAAGAAAAAGTCAGCTTGTTCATTAAAGTAAAATTTCATACATTTTCACCTAGGACTGAATCTGAAGGTTCACAGCCTACTGAAAAAGATAGAAACAAATGATGACACTGACTTTTTTAATACTAATGAAGTGAATGCAGCTATGAGAGAAGCTAATAAAAATATTTTTTAATTAATTTGCTTGAAAGGCAATAAAAATTCTTGTTCCTTGATGGAACAAAAGTGTAATACAGCTATTAAAGAAATTTCAGGGAGAGAGAGATATAAATAAATCTGATTCATCACATTTAGTATAAGGCTTAATGGCATATAGGAGTCTCAAAATGTTATGAGGCTGAGAGAAAGTATATATTGGCATAAGATTCATTCAAGTGTTAGATGAAATACAGTGTCATCAAAACTGAGATGAAGAAAAGGTCTACAATGCTAGGATAGGTAGAGGACATAATTACAAAAAAATTTATTACTTTTTGAAATTTGAACTGTGATTGTATAAAATGGAAGGCTTTGTTGCAATGCATCTGTAGCACCTTTTGATGCATTAGGACAGGATAAGCATAGGGATGCTTTGAGTGGCCAGAGAAGACACCCTGCTAAGAAGCAGATATATCCCTATGTCAAAAATAGGTGCTACATTTAATTCATTAAAACTCACCACTTTGGAGAGGAGTGGTATATGGAGCGTTTCACTTACAGGCATCTTTGATTCTGGCTTTATGACAGTGAGAAGATGAGCATAAACATTTTCCTTTAATGGTGATCCTTCCAGTAAGTAGAGACATCCCTCAGCAAAAAAAACCAAAAAGCTGGAAAACACTCCTACTCACCTTGTTCTTTTCTGAAAGACATACTGCTTTTATTCCTTCCACTCTGAGTGCATCTGCATTAGCATTCTAGTTTGGATCAGAAGACATCGTATCTGTGGCTCTCCTGATTCACTCTCAAGTTATTTTGATTTTAAAATTGAGTGATCTTGGATTCATGGGATGTAATTATCTTGAATGATGCTAAACCACAGATACACGTCAGGAGCACACCTGTTTCACTGCAACCACAAATGAACATTCAGGCCATAGGGACTCACAAGGGTCAGTTTTACACACCCTCTTCCCTCCCTACAGTGTGGGTATTCATCCTCAGTGTCAACTATCTTTCTTTATAAATTTGTGCTTGTTTGCACGTGCACTACCACCTTACAACTACGTGGTAGTTGCTAAGGTAGATGTAGCCTTGGTGTAGAGTACTCCTCATTATTAGAGGATGTGACAAAAAAGTAAAAGGTCTTAAATCACTGGCCTTTAGTAAGCAATAAGGCATTGGTAAGCTAATGGAAAGGGCTGCAAAATATTTTTTGTTGCTTTATGAAAATAATCTCATTCAAAGTTTTTCTTAATCTGCAGGAAAAAGCTTGACATTGATTATGTCCTTTAAACTTTTGACAAAATAAGTCTTGTTTCATTAGTAAACCCCATCTTTTTCCTCCCTCTAGTTTTAACAAATGAGCAAGCCTAGCAGAAGGAAGGCCTGTGCAATTTATCCTAGGGTTTTAGTAGTGATTTTATTTGCTAAACCTATTCAATCATTTGTTCTAAGTCTCTTTAGAACATGCCATATTGAGCTAATACTGAATGGATGGGATTTGCATTAGTTTAGCACATTGAACTAAATAGGACATGAAGACTCCAGTGAAATCACTTCTTTTAGATCTCATAACTGATTAATCTGTAGATGGTAGAGTAGTAGTAGATGGTAAGAGCTTATTTTGGCTCAGCAGACAGTTCCAAAAGACAGCTGAAGTTCAAAAGTGTTTGAATGCTTTGTTACTTTGACCTTTATATGTACTTTGTCTTGTTTGAGGAAAAAATGAAGAAATGAGCAAAGACATCTTCTCATAAAATCACAAGAAAATTCTTATAATCACTTAATTTACTATTGCTTTCTGAAGTAAATGTTTTCCACTTATCCAGTAGAGGGAAATTAAAGGGCTGTGAAATTTCAAGTTAGATTAAATCCTGTGAGCCATATGGGAAGCAAAAATCTCCCTGGTTAAAGAAAAACAAACAGTCTTAGAAAAGAGTAATTAAACTGCAACTAAAGTACTTTAATGAAACACAGATTAGAGAGTCCCTCAAAGTAGAAAATATGTAATTTTACATAACCTTATTACTAGGTCTGATGATAAA
Source organism: Haemorhous mexicanus (assembly GCF_027477595.1). Taxonomy (NCBI): domain Eukaryota; kingdom Metazoa; phylum Chordata; class Aves; order Passeriformes; family Fringillidae; genus Haemorhous; species Haemorhous mexicanus. The sequence goes on from NC_082341.1 coordinate 77,261,401, forward strand.
ATATAACGTAAACTCCCGATACAATCTTATGATTCATTATAAAAATCCCCAAACATTTTTCAGAAGACTTCAGACTGTCTTAAATTTCTAGAATTATGCATATTTCTTTGAAATTGTGACTGATGCTTAAAAGCAAAAGATAAGAAAACAATTTAGCAAATGCATCTATGTAGTATTCATACTAACTGTGGTGCTTAATGATTGTCTTTTTTATACTGTGGCATCCAAAACTGCACACAGGACTCGAGGTGAGGCTGCCCCAGTACAGGACAATCCCCTTCTTTCCTGGCTCGTGGTTCTGTGCCTTATTCCCCCCAGGACACGGTTGTCCCTCCTAGCTTCCAGGGCACTGCTGGCTCAATTTGCTATTGACCAGAAACTCTCTTTCTGCAGTGTTGTTTTCAGCATTTCTCTTCCCAGTTTGTCTGTACATCCAGGGTTGTCCCATCCCAGGTGCAGAATCCAGCACTTTCTCCAGTTGAATTTCACATGGCTGGGGATTGCCCGGCACTCTGATTTGTTGAAGTCTCTGCGGGGCCACCCTGTTTTGGACAGAGTCAACAGCACCTCCCAGTTTTGTATCATCTGCAAACTTCCTTAGCATCCCTTCTAGACTTGTTCCCAAGCCATTTATGAGGATGTTGAAGAGCATGGGGCTGAGGTTGAAGCCCTGCAGAACCCCACTAGTGACAGGTCACCAGTCTGATATTGCCCCATTCACTCCTACCCTTTGTGCTTGACACAATCGGAACACGGGACTGCACTGGGAAGTCCCCAAGCCTATGTGCTGAGTGCATTGGTATTGCATGGAAAAATCCTCCAGTTCTTTCCATACTAAATAGTAAAAGTGGTATTGAATTCATAGATAATAAGCATAGAAAATTGGTGTATAAATATTTATGGAGGTGAATGCATGTTTGTGGTAATAAGCTTGCACAGCAAGACTTCCACCTTAATGTTAAAGTTCTGGCTTGGAGATGACCCAGTTATTGTATCAATTTCCATTCACATATGCCAACATTAAATTTCATGTAAGTGTAAATTTCATGTAAGTGACCATTGCTAGGCATCAAAATATCAGAAGACCAAGTCTAGCCGCATTTTTTTTGTGTAAGTTTTTACTGTGTATATAGCATTCTTATCTCTTTATGGGTGTGTTGGAAGAAAACTTTTCTGCCAGTTACCACTAAAGAAGCTATAGTTGACCTAACCCATCTGATGAAAACTTTTACAAGATATTGTTGGATCTTATTTGCTACTAAAGCAGCTATATAAACTTTTTTTTCTCTAAGAGCTAAATGCACGCTGTTCCTATTTGAGAAGTTCAAACTTTCATTATCTCTGTGCTTTTAGGTTCTCTTCTTCAACACCCTTATTTCATTTTAAGAAATCAGATTTAGCAGGCTATTACAACCCTTAGGTATTGTGGTTTACTTCTTCACTCATCTTGCCTCTGTATTTCATTATGCAAGTATTACTTTTTTGCTGTCCTGAAGGATTTCTTTTTCATTATGTTGACCAGAATTTGCTTATGTGTCCTCATTTTGTTTGTATTAAAAATTTATGTAAAAGTGTTTGTAAATAGGAACAAACCATATAGCTCATATCTGGAATCAGCACAGTGATGCTCTGCACATACACTGCAACATAAGAGACATAAAAAGGAGAATTGAATGTGGTCCCTGCTACATGGGAAAGCATGTAATTAATTGGCAAGACATCTGGGAAGTGATTTAATAGGATGATTTTTAATATAGGAAGGAAAAAGCCCTAACATCACAGCTTGTCCCAGACAACCTGCAGGTTACAGCAATCTGTCACAACAGTAATGGAGTATGCTAAATGTCAAACCAAATGGTCAGCCCACCCCGACCCACGCATGACTTTTAAAATCCTTTTCATCCAGAGAAAATCCAGGGACTTTCAGAAGATATCCTCACACAAAGAAGATAAAAATATGATGGTTTGGCTGTTGCTTATTCTCTTTTTTAAAATATATTAAGTTTATTTAACATTTTACATCTCAGTTAAGTTCCTTGCCTGGAGATTAGACAAGGAAATATGAAATCCTATTCTTTCTTTTATATCTTGCATATTTATCATTCCATCTTTTCTTGTCATCCACAGTGACAGTATTTCCTCTTGGTTTTTTTCTTGAAAATGCCAGTCCCTCTTCTCAGCAGTATTTTTCCATAGGTTTCCATATAGATTTCTTCAAATATACAATGCTTAACATTCCATGAGGTTTTGGAAATGGTGCTGCTCAGGAGCCAGAGGAGGTCAGGCAAAGGAGCTCTCCTCGTCTGGTCTTTGATTACAAGGCACAGGGCACACAGTGGCAGCAGGCTGGTGATCCCACAGCCGACTCCTAAATCCTGATTATAAAGCAGCCATTTTGCTTAAAGAGCTCCAAGATAGTCAGTAAGGGTGGCTTCCTTGACTCATTTCAAAGCCACCCCTGTTGGAGCCCCACTGAACAAGTTTCCCCTGGAAGATAATGCTGCTGGTGCCTGCACCAGTTGCATCAGACCCAGCTCCACATTACTGGGTCCTGCTTTAAAAGATCTCCCTACTTCCCAGCAGATGTTATTTCCAGGCAGGTCATTCTGAGTGGCCAAAGGGATGGGATGAGACCTTGTGGGCAGAAAATACATCCATGGAGAGGCAAGGGCCAGGCTCTTCATGGGGATCAGGCACCAGATTGCCTATGGTGACAGGAGGACAGGCTGCTTTGCAAAAGGAGGGGGCTTGAGCCACAGCAAATACTTTTCTGCCACTAAGCCTGGGGGAAAAAAATGCCTGCATCCCTTTTGCTTCTTGTTGCCCTTCCATGACCTGGATCCTACTGGCAGTACCTCTGATAATTTATTTACTTCGACTTTGGGTTAAAAGCAAAAAAGAAGCTCTGCATGGATTTTAGTAAAACTGCTATAAATCCCAACCCAAATGGGAACAATGCCAGCAGGTGTCTAAGACTCTTTGGAACAGGACACTGAAAACATATTTGTGTCAGCTCAGAGCTGTGCAGGGAAGCAATGAGCTTCCTGATGTGTGGATACTCCTACATAATTTAGACTGTAAAAAATCCTTTCTCAGTTTATTTAATGTGTTAGTTCAAGGTCTAGGGAAGCCAGTGTCATGCCACTTACTATGAAGCCTTTTTCTGTGCTGAATTTCTCTAAATCTATGCTCATTTTGTCAGTTTTATCCCATGCTACTTTGCATACTGTCATTTAATATTAGCAATATTTTAGAGAATGGAAACAAGCCATTGGTATTGTACCAAAAGTAAAAAATAAACCCTGAAGCTTGGAGAATAAATGCTTTCTTCTTACTTGATGATTTCTCTTTGTTTATTATGTATTTGAAATTACTGGGTCTGTGACTCACAGAAAAAAGGAAAAAAAGGAGACAGGGGAGGGAGGAAGTGTACAGATGGCAACTTGAATACTTTTTCTGACAAAGCTATAAGAATGACAGAGATTATTTCCAGACTGTTTATTATACTGGGTCCACCCTACTGTGTGGTAATTACATTATTGAGAGCTTGAGACTCTTGTACAATTTGGAATCAAATTAGAAACAAGTACCACTAATCTCAAGTCCTGTTCCTTGTCACTGTGAATTTCCCTTTCTTACCTTGTAGGAAAGAATGATAACTGAAAACAGGGGAGGCCTTTTAGTGGAGGCTTATAGCATATACTGAATAGAGAAACAAGGGTCATGCAAGTAAAATCATGTCTGTATACACAGCTGCCTGACTTGACACAGGATTACTGCTCTTTCCAGTCAGACTCCAGAGCTCATCATCTGAAAGCAGCCTTTGGACTGCAGCAACTGTGGTTCTGGATCAGCAGGACAGGTAAGAGTGGCATGATCATTACCATAATCCATGGTCATCCAAACCCTATATAGTGACCTAAGAAGTTGCTGTAGAGGGAGCTAAAGCATGGTGTATGTGATTAGGTAATTGTTAACAGAGGCTTTGAGTTTATACAGACAATGAGGTTGCCTTGGGAGAATGTGTCCCTGGCTGGGGAAAATTCCTGTGATTGATATCCAGCTCTCTCTCTTTCTCTCTGCCTCCCCTGGACACAACCACTTAGTTATCCAGTTGGTTCCCAGATTCTAGAGGAGTAGCTCGCTTCTCCTTTCACTTAGTGTGATCATAATGTACTGATACAGTCAGCATTTACTGCAGAGCAGACTGCACATGGCAGCCAGCAGCTCCTGGGGAAGGTGGGGCTCCCTCACTCATAATGGTGGCTTGGGAAGGCAAACATCCCAGCTCCAAATGCCCATACTTACTTCTTCTTCCCCTCCCTCATATGCTGAGCATGATGCCACAAGGTATGGAAGTTTGGTCAGCTGGGATCAGCTTTCCTGGATGCATACCCTCCCAGATTCTTATGTGCCAGCAGCCTGTTTGCTACTGGGAGAGTGTGAAAAGCAGAAAAGGCTTGGATGCTGTGCAAGTACTTCTCAGCAGTAACAAAAACATCCCTGTGTTATCAACACTGTTTTCAGAACAAATCTAAACCATACTCCTATGCTGGCTACTATGATGAAAATCATCTATTCCAGCCAGACCAGGTACACAAGTGCAGATGCAGATGACTCAAATTCTAGCAGTCCACACAACTTCTGGGCAATACCTGGCCTGTGGTACAGATCTGATATATAACTGCTAAAACCCATCAGATTTCTGGTATAGATGAAACAAATTATCAAATAGGCAAATTAAAAAAAGAAAAGAAAAGCCCTCCACCTAAATCAGCTGTGCATCAAAAAACTTTATTCTGTAAAATTAGAATGATTTATGAGACATCATCCTTAAAAAGCATGAGCATTTGTAGAATATCTGAATTTTGGCAATATGTATATATTTGAAATAATGTGATTTTTCTGTTCAGCAACACTTGCACTCTCTTTTCAAACAGTTCTTCATTGCAATGTTACATGACTTAGAATATGTACAAGATTAAGGCCAACCTTGCTATAAAAATCATGCCTCACACCCAGCAAGTGTTTCTGAATTGATCTTTTATGGAGCAAAAAAAAAATCAGTGAAGAGGAAAACTTAACAGCTAACTGCTGGCTTCAGTAGATCTGAAGTAGCAAAGAGGAATATGTGTATTTCAAGATCACAGAAAATTACCTTCAGAAAACAGAATTAAAAATATATGAAATATGCTATTCTATAACAGCTATTTTAACATAATATAAGCAGAACGCATAAAGACTGTCTTTTTTTTTTTTTAACAGTTTTATTGACTTTTTTCTCCTTTGGGCAAAGAGAATTTCCTGTTTGTCTTGAGAAGTGAGTAGTAGTATGAATATATATGAGTTTGATATGTATAATGTCAGGAATGTTATTGAGTAGAGATCACAAATCTTCACTGCCTAATTTCACAAATTCCTATTAGAGTACTATAATAGCACTGAGAAAGATGCACCTTGCAAATGCAAGCTTTTAATGGTGGCCTATTTGTCTTGCAACAATTGAATTTGACCAAGCTTTAATGAAACATAAGAAATTGCTAAAGCTCTCACAGCCTTCACACTTTTCAATGTCCTTTCCATTCTGTGTGAGTAAGACCAAAAGATGAATGAGCTGAAAGTCACTTAAGTCCACACAGGAGGTAAAAATGAAACTACCACTTTGAAAAACTGACCTATAGATATCTTTCACACTAACTAAATTGCACCACATGGCAATGTCAAATTTTCTGTCTTATAAAATCCAATAAAAAACCCCACACAGAAGACAACCTACATTTTTCAACAGCTCACAAGTCAATACAACTGTCTCAGACCTTATCTCAAAATCAGTAATTACAAAAAAAAATTACTTCAATTTTGCACCAGCATCTGAATTTAACTTTCAGTTAAGTAGAAATTCTACCTAATTTTCATATTATATATGAGCATCTGCAAATATAAACAATGCATGGTAAATGGTCACTTGGTCAATGTCAGCTAGAAAACACCAACACCAGAGATGCACTCTTGCAGTGACTGCATGGTGTGAATGTGGCAGCTTGGCAGTGAAAGGTGGGCCTTTCAAGGTGAGAAGTAAAAGGATGCTTTATTCCCTCGTTTCCCATGTGCCTTCCTCAAATATGCAACAGGCAGCTTTATTACTTTGGGTGCAAAAAACCTCTGTGCAGCCTTGAGTGTGTGCCTTTGCAAACAGAAATGTATTCAGACATGCCTTTGGAACTACGGAGGTTCAAATCTTCAAAGCCCAGCATCAAAGAGGTTATGAAAAAATGGCAAAGACTAAGTTTCAGAAATTAAACCAAAGACCTATTCCCTGAAATACATACCAAAATATGAATGCTTAATTAGTGAGGAAGGATCTGTAGTCCATTTACAAGAGACATGTGATCTGAGAAGGCTGTGGGAAGGTCCAGGCCCTAGGCAGGTATGGCTGGGGAGAGCATGGATGAAATCCTGGAAGAAGAGGCCAGTTCCATGCACAGAGCACCTCTCGAGCAAGGCTGGGAAAAGCATGCCAAGCCCAAGGCATGAAAGGAAAGAATACAGGGAGAGTTAGCATCACCATCAATATTCCTGCTCTTTTTGCATTCCTTATTGTGGTAAGCTCTAACAGAGATTGTGCTAGTTCTTTTATTATCTGGCTTGGAAGTGACCCCAAACTTAGTATGGCAAATCTGTAGTGAACCCTACGCTGATCTATGAACAAATTCTAATTTCTGTCACCTGAATAAATACAGTTAATTCTCATTTGTTCTCGTAAAAAATGTAGGAACAGTTAAAAAGGAAAGGAAACAACAACCTAAAATTGACAACTCCAAAATGCCCCAAATATACAAACATTAAAACCAGTTAAGCTTTAAAAGAACTGTTCTGAGACAAGCCCATTGAATCATAAAAATTCTTCTATGTGTGAATTGAAGCCCTCTATTCACTTTCTACACCATCGGCTAACTCGTGAATTCAGTTATGCACTACTGAAACAATTTACTGGTTTAAAACTGCTAACCTCTTCAATGCAAAAGGCAATTCATTACACACTAAAATAACAGTAACAAATAAATACAGCTTAACCATACTACTAATAGTTGTTTATTACCTGTTCACAATAAATTCCTGTTGACAGTGAAATTTGTACTAAAAGATTACTTCCCCTGGTGCTTATCAACTCTGCTCCATCTGACAGTGTTTATCACAGGTCTTTTGCCTCTATGAGTTAAGTTTAAAACAGGAACAAAAAAAAGAATGTGAGGAAAAGAGTGAGTGACCTAAGCTGTTTAGGAAAGTTTTGTAATTTGTTCTTCCATAAGCTACTGAGAAAAAAGAGTATGCATTCTCAGTGTGCTATTTCCTATTTTCCTGAATGGACAGATTACTTCCATCAAAAGATCTCATCCCCAAATTCCGGATTGCAGATTTTTTTTCCTAGTCTATGTCATAAACCAATTCTGAAGCTTATTTGTACATAAAGTAGTTAATTAAATTTTCTAAATTGGCAAAGTAACTAGCACACACTCCTTAAAAAAGAAAACCCCTTTTTCCTGGGTTAGTTTTCTGCACAATTTTACTGACTTAATCAGGTAAGCTTCAAATCAGGATAAAATCAGCAAAAGACTAGGAGGACAAATTACTTCTGTCTTTCAGTACCAAGCTGTTAATTTGTTTCCACTCATAAGAAGGAACCTCCATTCCTTTTCAAAACTTCAGATATCAATATGTGGTCCTGTTAATGATTATGCAGTATATACTTACTAGCTGCTATTTTCAGTACGAATTTCATAAATTTTCCTAATATTTTGCTTTTACATTTAGTGAAAGATTTCTTTCTGAGAGATTTCTTTTTCTTAACAGGAGTTTGAACGCCTCTCAAATTTCAGAAAGATTTTCTCGATAAGTCATGGGAAAAAACTGTGGGAATTGATTTTTTATTTTACCTAACTTGATTTCTAAGAAGTTAAATGAAAGAAATAAAATCTTTTCTTTTGAAAAACTTTTTCACTTGACTCTTATTATCTATGACCTAGTTGTGGAAAGTCATTAAACATTGATGCCTAAATGATTTCTTTAATTAGTAGTGGCAATTTTCCATGGTGAAATATGTTCTATTACTATTCATCATATACATACATCACAATACATTAAATAGAAACTATTTCAATTTCTAAAACCTTATTAAACTAGGTAATTATTGTTAGAAATAATAAGCACACACTTTAAAAAGTGCTTGTCATCTTTTTTGACCAAAAAGCATGTATGCTTTTAGACCTGTATGTGATAGGATATGTTCCAAAATTTCTCCAATTGCAAAGGTTTTGATTAAAATTTGAAAGTTTTTTTGTAAGTGTTTGTAGAAACACAAACAAATCCTTCATATTAGAAAAATCTTCACCCTATTTCACTACTTTCCTTTTAAGGGGGGAAGAAAAAAAGTGGGGGAAAAAAAGGTCCTTTTAGGGGTAATGGCTCCTGACTCATACAATGCATATGTCCTGAACAAAAATTACCCCTTTAGGATGCTTATAGTCTCTTTTAAAGCACTCTTTTAAAACACTATTTGACTTAAAATTACTGAGTTGTAGAGATAAAGATTACATCTGTGCTAAACTGCATTGAGTTTCATTTATTTTATTCTTCTGCAAAAAGCCCATGTTTATAAAGGAGGTGCACATACTGATTGCTTCTGTGTTGACAAAATAACTTCTAACTTTGAAATATTTTGGGTTTTTACATTCATGTAGTAGATAGGTAATTTGAACAAAAACATTGTTAAATGTTTTACCCAAACAACAGAAACACATTAAAAAAAATTAAACGATGACAGCAGATATTAAAACTTCACTGTAGAGTGCTTATAACACATTTGCTGTTTTATAGTCATGACTGTTGTTTCTGTTAATAGCTGAGACTCATCCAAATGTTGCAGAAAGGAAAATTATCGCAGAATTCCTGAATAACTGTAACACATATCTTGATCAGATGGCCAGTCAAAAAATAATGTATGGTTTTCTTCAAATGTTTTGAGTACAAACATAAAGTGTCCCAAAATGAATGAAAGATGTGTTTACATTTATGTTTAACATTCTTACAGTATAATAGCTTTATCTGTTACTCTATCTTCATTAGCAGCAAAGTTTTGCCTGGCACCAGGTTCATTTCCAGTTTGCTGTCTCTTACCCAAAGTCTGACTTTCAGAAATGCTGAGCATGAAAAAAATCTTTTTTTTTGTAGGATGAGAAATGCTCAACTGATCCTCCAACACAGTAATCCAACTAAATTCACCAGTACTGAGACATCCAGAAAGAATGAGCCTGTGGAAAGGAAGTATTGCATTCCTTTTTGTCCTCTTCTATAATGAGCAGGACAAGTATTTTCTAGGGAATTTACAAGGTTCTATTAATTGATGACTATTAATTTACTTAAAATCCCTGAAGAAAAAACGTTATGTAATTACAAAATATTATTATTCCTCCTTCAAAGTATGAGCTTTATTCCTCATTTTACAAGTGGAGCATTTTGTCTGCTTTTCTGCTGGCTAAGTTCCAAAGTGGGAAGACTTTTAATTACCTGCTAGAATGACAAGGGCCATTAGGCAGCTTTGGGTGCAGCTTCTCATTGAGGAACCAGTGCTTCCAGCCTACAGAGGATTGTATGTGCCATCTACTGCACAGGAATCAATTAAAAACCCGAAATGTCAGCTGAAGAAGAGAAGGACGAGCTGTGATGGCATTATGCAGATTGATTCCTGTAGTTGTACTGAAGTGATTCATAGAACAATATGGGATTAGTCATTCAGATGGACTGGAATCATGGAATCGTTCAGGTTGGAAAAGACCTTTTAAGATCATTGAGTCCAACCATTAACCCAAACTGCCAAGTCCACCACTAAACCACGTCCCTAAGTGCCACATCTGAGAGTCTTTTCACAATATAAGATGAATGCTGTTTCCAGTAAAGCTCATTTTGTTTATCTGACCTTTGATTAATGTTTTTTGAAGTGTTACCATTTCCTGCCACACATTGATTACTTTATTTGAACAGTACTCTAGTATCTCAGCAAGAGTACAAAAATCAGACATTCATCTGAGCATGTTTCTTGGACAGAAAAATTAATTATCATGATACTCATATTGACAGTTATTTCTATTTATATTCTATAACATATGTTTTCTGTCTTACCATTTCCTGCTATACCAAAACACTCCATGCACATTTGAATTGCTTTTTACTTGGTATTCTTGGTATTGAGTATCAATACTCAAGAAAGAACAGAAATATGGGAGAAAACATTTCTTACCCTGATTTTTTGATAACTTCACTGTATTTTTTTTCCCCCACAGTGATTAATATTTAAACATACAGTGTTTGCAAACAAAAAATCTGGAAATGTGATCTTGTAAAGGATGAAGAATATTTACTGTCTGGCCCACATGATATTGTGTAGTAAGAACTGGGTGTATTACTGTACCTCATGAAATCTTCTTGTACCTATTTTACAGAATGGAGAGAATTTCTGGTTAAACAGCAACTCCCTTGAGTTCCTGCAATATTCCAGTCAGATGGAAATATTCATTAGGAATTAACTAAAATTAGGCATGTTAGACAATGATAATAATATGAGTCATTTAAACTACATTGATTTATATGCACCTTTCCAAATATTACTCACAGCTTTGAAGGAGGATGAATGGGATGCAAATAGAATAATCAATCAATTGTTCTTGAGTAAATAGTCAAGTATAGAAAGGATAGCATTAGACAGAGGTTATCACAACTGTATTTATCAAATGCAGATGCTGAGATGGGATGAAGATGGGAACTTCACAGACAACAAAGCTAACCTTTTTAAGAAACGTAGCAAATCTTTCAAGTTTATCATAAACTTCAGTAAAAACATGCCAGAAAATATTTAGGGACATCATGGCTATTTACCAGCCAGTTAAAGTTTATAGAATCCTTCTTAAGTGGAATAGTACATGAGTTGTATTTTGACAATAGGCGAAGAAGTGGATATTTAAAAATTTGAGAATTATACTTAACCACACAACAGAACTGCACCATGCAGAGGTAGCTTCAATGAGAATGTAAGCTATAGAAAAGGGTGAGCTCATGGCTCCCAGAAACCACTATCCTTAATTAATTATTCCTAGCTATCTTTACTGTGGTACTCCCCTTCTGGAGCTGGCACCAAAAAGCAGGACCTTCCACTATCAGAGATTCTGCAAAGTGAGCATTGCTCCTTTCTCCTTTGCCCTAGTACAGTGCCCTTCATCCACTGGTCCTGCCTCCCATGGCCTCTTTTTGTATGTGTGTCCTCTTTTTGTATGTATGTGATTGTTCATATTCCCACTTTTTTCAACCTTCTCTCTGGCCTGAATCTCCACTAAAAGAGCTTTCTGTTAGGAGAAAGGTGATTTTCACAGTGTTAGAAGGTGGAGGCTAGGGAAAAGAAAACTCTGACCTATTTTCTCTGACCTCGGGACTTGAGAATAAATTCTGCTGGTCGGAGGATGTTAGTCTTTGATTGGAGCTTGTACCTATTAATAGGTCAGAAAACAAAGTTTGTCATAGCTCAAGATGTGTGATGCAGTCATTCTTTTATAAGAGGAAGAAATAAAGCAAAGGATGCTTTTTTTAAAATTCTTTTTGTTTGATTGGTTTGGTTTGCTGGTTTGTAAAGGTTATTTTTTTAGTTTTGCTACACTGTTCCTGGGCCACTATGAGCTATTCTGATATTTTATTTCTGGTGTACCTGGGGGTGTCTATTTATATTTGAAGGGCAGAACACTGCAGATATACTGACATAATACAGATCAGTTGCACATTCATTTCAACAGGACCTGGTAGGATATCCAGCAAGAATGTCCTTGTGATTTTTGGAAAATAACTGGGCATCCTGACTGCACAAAATATCCACACATAAGAATTATTAAGAGGATTGTACACTGAGTGATTGCTATTTCTTAAAATCTGGACATAAATTCTTATCTGCTATTGAGAGATTGAAGAACTATTTGAATTTAACATCCTGGATAACACCTGGGAATGTTCATGTCACAGCTCAACTGCTTGGGGTTGGATTGTGCTCCAACCAGAGCAGTTATACCCAGATCATAAGTTGTAGTCATTTTCACTTCAAAAAAATGTGTAAACAGACTCTAAAAACTTTCTACCTAGCAGAGAAAGGGAGCACTCATTGCTACTATAAGGACTACCCTTGCCTGTGCAGTCTGCATGTCATTAATCCTGCACTCCAAGATTTAAATTGTAGAAAAATTTCAGATTTTATTCAATAACACTTCTCTTAGGTTTAATTTAACAATCCTGATTATTGACTTAGTGGTGGGTTATAAATTATTAAATGGGAACAAGCTTGTCTGGTTCAGGTATATTCAGTCTGTAACTAGGGAATGTTTCTTTTCTGGACATGCTGTCATCTGTATTTTCTAGATGGAAAGCAGAGTGTTAGCATCCCATTGGTCACTACACCTGTCTTTAATCCAGACAATAGCAGATAAAGGACAAAAGCAGGAGGATGTTCCACAGAAAAGCTTTGTCTAATTTGTGTTGAATTGGATTCAGTACATGGGGGGAGGGAGGGGGGAAGCTTCTGTTTGGTTTTATGCTTGGGAGTTTTTGTTGCTGTTTTTAACCTCAGGCAGCTGTTTGCCTTTGAAAGAACATCAGCAGGTCAGTCTTGTCTACAAAGCTTCACCATCACCAATCTCCACAGTTAGTGAGTCCCATCCAGACCTTGGTAGCAGGTCTAAATGTTTCATTTTATATTGTTTTCAATATATATTATTTTATATTTGATTTATTTTATACTGTTTTCTTGAATCACAAATGGTGTTACTTCTGGGGTGACTCAGCATTTGTATTACTGCCCTTTCCTGCCTCCCATGTCTTTTATGAAATGTTTTAAATTCAGCTTTGCCTTTTACTGTTATCCCAGTTTTGCTGCTCACATAAGAATAGTGAGAAATCCTGCAAAAAGTTGGCAAAGGGTATCAAAATCAAGGCAGGAATGAGGTTTCAGTGGGTAGATAGATTTCTGTGACAGAAGAGAAATAAGAATGAGGGAGCTTTTTTTTGTCCATTTCCATCTGTTTTGAAATAAAAGCCACACAGCCTTTGTTAGTGTACAAGAGAAGTAAAGGACACACTGTCTTTTTGACCAAAAAAAAAAAAAATCAATTTATTTTCCTGCACAGGAGCTGTTAATGGCAATTGTTAGCACCTACATGGAATTCTATTTTTCTTCTTTCCAGGCATACTGAGCCGCATTTCGACAGGAAATAAATAGCTTATTACTTTCTGGGTTAGGAAATAGCTGCTATAGAGATTGTTGACTGGGTAGATGAGACTTCTCTCTATATGAAAAGAAATGACTTGTGTGTCATTATTCATTTCATTCTATCTGTATTAAATTATTTTAGATGTGTTTAATTAAGAGAGAGGCTGCTTTTCTCCAGCTATTTTTAAATGATGAACGGCCTTTCTTTTATTATGGAAATAACTTTGTGGTCTTCTAAAGGAATCTTACTTCTCAAAAGTTAGCTAGTACAAAATCTGCTTCTTGCTCCCAAGCTGATTGTATATTCGTTAGGTATGGAAAGTTGAACACAATCCTTTTTGTAAAAAGAGCAAATAGATGAAGCAAGGAATCCTGTATTGCTATTTCCTAACATTTTTTACATACATGTCATAGCAAAAGCAGGAAAAAAAAAGGGAAAAAAAGAATATTTGGAAATATTTTTGTAGAGTCAAAATAGCATCATTGTTTGTTAGCCAGTTATGGAAATGGGTTAACAATCTTCCCTGAAAAGGAATATCATCTTTGCTATAGACAAAGATTACTCACTACATTATAAAACATTATCAAGCTCTAGCTTGATAGTTTTCTGCCTGTAATTTGCATGGAATTTATATTCTTTAGGATTCTTTTGATATGATGCTTTTGTCATGTTTGGGATTGGTGTAACTGGAACATTCGAGACCCCATCTGAAACTGGCATTTTGACGGTCTGGCTCATCATGACAGCAAACACTGAACTGCTCAATATGGACATCATGCAGCAATACATTTCAGTTTAGAAATACTGTATTTTGTTAGCCAAGGGTCTTTTGCTGCCATTAGTATGTTTAAATGTTTTGCTGATCCACCTGGCCCATACTCACTCATGCATGTAAAAGCCATTAAAGATTTTTTTGCCCCATATTGCTTTCTGCCCTTGGCAAACACCTGTTTATCCATATGGCAAAATAGGCCCTATCAAGTCTAGTGTTTCTTAGCAATCACTATTTGATTCATTTAATGCCCTCCTTCCCAAACAAACAAACAAACAAAACCAAAACACAAACCAACCAAACAAACACAAAACAATCAAACAAACAAACCCCAAACCAAAAAAAAGAAAACAAACAAAAAAACCCCAAACTTACAGACAAATTATTTCATTTGGAATTAAAATAATTTGGAGGCTTTTCTATCTGATCTTTTTATCTTTCCTAGAATCTCTTCTAATATTTTATTTCTTAGCAGCAATCGATAAATCCATTTGCCTTTACAAGAAGGGAGGTTTAAGAACTCTATCCAGAAAGACTTGATTTTTGCAGTGCTCCAGAGTAACTCTTATAATGTTCTCTTAGCTATGCCTCATGAATTTTTAATTTCACCCCAAAGGTTATCTGTTTCTTGATTTTTAACTTCTTTAATGTTGAAGAGCATTTACATAAAAAATAAATATTTAAATGAGGTTGGAAAAGACCTTGCTTGACTGGCACTGATTGTTCTTAGCTTTGCAGATCTTAGCTTATCTACAGCACGGCATGACTTGCACCACAGCTACAACTAATCACTTGGTGCCACGCGTGCAGTGAAGCGATTGCTTTCTGGCATTTCTGGATTTACACAGCAAGGTCTGTGGGCAGGCTGCACTATGGCTCAGTCTGTGAAATCCTTGGGAAAGACAGCAGCTTAACAGGAGCTACTGCTGTCTGAGCACTTCAAGCAGTCTGCTGTAGCCAGACTGAAATGAGCAGTTCAGATAGGTGCTCAGGTCATGGCAGTATCTCCTTGAGGCTGACATGGACTGCCCTCCGCATCTAGAAACTGTGTTTGGAGCATCTGGGAAATGGAGGAAAGCTCAAACTAAATGGGTACTTTGAGCAAACATCTTTAGGTTAAATTAACTATCTCTGGTAATGATAAAACTTTAACTGTACAGGCTATTTCCACCACAGACCATAAAGAAGAAGTAATAGCTCGTGTGCAGATGTAAATAGCACTTGAGAGAGTGATAAAGGTTAGAAGGTAAGGTGATGCCAGCCCTATGTTTCAACTAAAGACAAAAATGCCAGTCAGAGGCCATGAGAATTTTTTTTATTTTTAAATTTTTTTTTTAGCAAAAACGGGCCCTAAAATTAGCTTTGCTCAGTATCTAAAGCTTCCTTATGCTTAATCTTAATGACAGTCTCCTGCTCCCTCCAGTACAGGAAGTCTTCTGGGGTTTAATCTGATATAGAGCTCAGGGGGAGAGGGGGAAGAATAGTTGAGAGACCTTCACCAGAGGCCTTTGCCTAGGAAGACATTCCCAGGAGACCAGGTTAACTGGGACAGGCTCAGGCAATTCTAAGGGTGATGCAGAGCAAAAAAGGAGTATGTAAGATCATCAGACTCCATTCCATTGTGACTGTTACACTTTATTGAGAAGGGACAGAAAAAAAGCTAGCAAGTTATAAATAACTTGTGTGAGGCTGCTTTTAGGTAATACTGTATTGATTGCACAAAAAAAAAAAAAAAAGATTCTAGTTGTAAGAAGCAGACTTTAATGAAGGTTCCATCTTAAATCCCAGTATACTATGAAATCACTTCATATATGTTGCTAAGAAACTTTCTATGAGTAGTTCCCAAGCTCATAGCTATGGGATATATCACTTGGTGCTATCCATAAATTACCTAGAGCCAAATGAGTAAAGAGGTAATGCTGAAATTATAGCATTGAATTGCTGCAGGCATTATTAACAGTAGCCAGAGTAACAGGCACACGATCTGTGTCCCTGATCAACAATCTAGGTTAACAGTCCCAGGCATTTCTGGAAAAGCTCATCTGTCACGTGAGTTCAGAATGATAATGGTCCTATTGCCACAGATAACTAAAACACTGCCAGTGCACAGCAGTGCCCTGACTGTACAATTTATGAGCCTGACAGTGTTTAGAACATTTATTTACAGTTATGATGATGTACCAGGGTCTCACATTGCTGCAATCTTTGGAAGACTTGACTACAAGAGCTGTTCAGTGAAGAAGGCATGGCGTATCTGATAGCCAGTTCTGAGAAAGCAGAGGTACAACAAATTGGAAAGTTAAAGAATGAACTGTCTATATCTGTGGAACTGCCATACACCAACATGTCTATGTATATGTAACATCCCTTTATCCTTTCAACCTTGAAGAAGAAATTAAAAGGAAAATGAGCCAGTTTTTCACTGATAAATCTCCTGACCACACAGGATCAGAGGGTCTGGTGCCTGAGGGGCCAGCTTGGTCCTGCTGGCACTTATCAACCTGACTGGTAATAAGTCAGTGAGTGGCTCTCACTTACCTGGGGCTGCGTGAGACCATCTGCCCCAAAGGCAGGAGCAGCCAAGGAGTGACAAACACCAGCTCTGGGTGTCCCTAGGGTGGGGGTCAGCCAGGTTGTGCTGGCCACGCTGCCCTGCATGGGGAGGGCAGTGGCAGGCACTGAGGGAACATATGGAAAACAAATACAAGCATACCCCAGTGTTAAAAGAGAAGAAATTTCTACCATGAACAACAGATTCTGCTTGACAAAGATATCAGGATGCTGATGGTTGTTGCAAAAAGCCAGTGACAGTCAGTAAAGGCACACAACTAAAAAGTTGCACAGAAATGCAGGCAAAAGAGTATGTGTGTATAAGAGTGTGAATAAAAATTTCCTCTCTGCTATTAATTTCCTTAACTTGCTGAAAACTAGGGGTTGTAATTTTAGTGAAAATTTAGTGAAAATTTTAGTGAAAAATCTGCGTTCAGTCTCTGACCATCAGCATACACCTAACTGATGCTTTTTGTTCAATTGAATAATTATAACTAGTTCTCATATAAACAATACTCCTCATTAAAGCACTTTGCAAAAGAGGTCGGTGTCATTAACTGCACTTGGCCATCAATGAAACCAAAGCATAGAAGCTGATGGTTATGACTCTAGTCTGCTGGGGTCACAACTAATCCATACTGCTTAATTTCTGGATACATATCGTGATTGAAATATAAAAAATAAAAATCTTGCTGCAAAAAGAAAAAGCTTTTTTTTTTAAAAAAAATCAAAATAATTGACAAGTTTGTTAAGAATTACATCCTTTTTGCTTCCTAAATTGTTAGTAAATCAACTCTGAAACTAGAAAGACGTAATAAAATCCAGAATCAATACATTTGAGTGGTGTTCAGCCTAAAAACTTGCATCTGGCAAACAATAAATCTTTGGATTAAAGGTAACAATTTGATAATTTGCTGTCAAACCTGACCCTATTGCTGTCAATTCTAGTGCCAGCTAGGTACATAAACCAAAGTATTCAAAGTTGACTCAGCCTACAAAAACAAAGTACAAGAAATTTTGAATTAGAATTGCATACACAAGAGCAGCTTTCTTCCTTATGTTATAGATTATAAAACTGCATAGCTTTGTTATCTGCTAAAGTCATCCTTGCCCATCATATTTTCTTTAAAGAGAATTTGATTCTAGACTTAATGAGGGATTTTTTAAAATTATTGTTTATTCCAAACTTATTTGAGTTTATGAAAATGGGAGAGAGGGAATGACTGTGGATCTTACTGAAAATCTGTAATCTTCAGATATTTTGAGTTAATTCCTCTATATGAAAGAAAAAGAAAAATATTTTTCCATCTCCACAGAAGTTTCCCTGAGAAGATTTTTGTTTTGGTTTTGTTTTGCTGCAGTGAAATTGTTGTGTCTTTGTCAGCTGGAGATATTTTATTCCATTCCTCAGTGGCAGAGACAGCTAATGAACTAAAGTTATCTGAATAGAAGAAGGAAACAATACCAAGAAAAAATGATTGATATGTTTAGTTATATCTGGAGGTAAATAAAGAGGAAAAGTACCTAGGACTTAAACTTGAGTCTTTGCATTTGCCACGTTTGGTAGACTCACTCTCTCCTTGAGCATAGTATTTAATCACTTTTCCTTCAGTTTGTTTTTAAAGTAGAGATAGATTAATCTACATCAGATACTACTAGAAAAATAAATAATATAGACATTTATATACTGATAGTTAACCATGCCTATACCACTATTTAATTACATGTATATATCTCTATTAGGCCTCATAGAAGCATCAAAAGACATATAGGCAGGTAGATATGCGTGGAAAAAACACCCTACATTGAGTATCTTAATTCTTGACAAAAGTGGTATTTACCTATTTGTAGAATTATTGGGAAGACAGTTGATTTAAAAAATTCTGTGCTTTTCATTCCCATGTCCTTTTTTTTTTGCTTCCCTTCCTTCCACAGATGCAAAGCT
The DNA here is from genome assembly GCF_027477595.1 of Haemorhous mexicanus. Lineage (NCBI taxonomy): Eukaryota > Metazoa > Chordata > Aves > Passeriformes > Fringillidae > Haemorhous > Haemorhous mexicanus. The sequence continues at coordinate 77,279,963 of NC_082341.1, forward strand.
GATATACAAAGGCAATCACATCAGTGTTTAGAATATAAGCTAAGTTTATGTAGAAACTTAGCTTATATGTTCTTAAATTTAGCTTATGTTCTTTAAATGGTATTCTGAACAAAATGTCTAGGCATTATCACAGAAGAAAAAATGGAATTTATTAGTTTATCATAGGAAAAAGAAAGTACTAAGCACTGAAATGGATATTAAAGATCATCTAGTCACATCCCCCTGCCATGTGCAGGGGCACCTCCCACTAGACCAGACTGCTTATTGCCTTATCCAGCCTGGCTTTGAACACTACCAAGGTTGGGGCAATGCATAAGTATGCATTTTTCCACACATAGTTTAAATGAAGAAAAATAAAAGAATTTTGTGTTTAAATGTAGTTTAAATTGTATGCTAAAATTATATAGTTCTATATATTTTTTCCTCTGATATGTTCCTGCAAATCCATGGGAAGTGTCTTTGAACTCAGTGCAAAACTCTTTATATGTGTAACTAAATGCTGGTTACAAAATTGTGTTTCTCTCATTTTCTTTTTTCTTTCCTGGTCTGTTTTCATAACTTTAATTGTAATTCAGAATGATAGCACTTTTATTTTGCTCTCTTATCTGCTTTTTGGTTTTTTTAATTATGCTAGTAATATGTAGGTTGTGGGGTTTTTCTTCTTTCAGGTTAGGAGGAGAGCAAAAGGGCAGTGTATAAACTGACAACGATTTTTCACAGCATGACCAATAAGGACTATGGCAGAGACCCTTAGAAAGCAGTGTCCTGCACTGAGATGCCTTTCTGAAAGATCAAGGTAATCTGTATCTTTTCAGAGTAACCTGCAGGGAGTAACATCATAAACCAGTGAAGTGCATCACATGGCAGTTATTTGTGCTGTAACCAACAGATTAATCCCAGATAACAGGCTCTAGATGCACGTCATATTTCTAAGCTACCTGTAGAGAACAATCAGACAAGGTCACAGAGATTTCAATACAGTGGAAAGAGTGAAAAAGTTTACAAGATATTAAGTTAACTCCCGGCACCTGTTTGCTCCCTTGTACTACAGCACCAGTTCTGTCTCTGTTTATCTGGTGTTGGAAAAAAAAGCTTGAAACACCACCATGTTAATCCTAGCCTAAACTAGAGCCATGCAGACATGATGTCAAGAGCAAATCGGTTGCATCTTTGCACTTTATTTAATATATTTTAAAATATCTATGAAATAGAAGGTAAATGGAATCATTCTTGCCAATTTCTCTGTGGCTATTGCTTTAACGGCACAGATGTGTGAGGAGTAGTCCATGCCCAAAATGATGCAAAAAAAATTTAAATACCAATAAGCTCCCATATTTTAATTTAACTTCCAGTCATTAGACTAAAATTTGAGCCACAGCTATTAGGTTCACCCTTGTGACTGAGATCCCAAACAGATTATTTAATTTTCTCAGACTTTAAGCAGTAGCATGAGATTGAGTTAAAAAAGGAAGTTGGAAAAGGGGTGTAAAAGCAGTTCAAATAGTAAAAGCTGCTTCTGGCAGAAAGTCAAATCTTGTTTAATCAGGACTTTGGCACAGGCAGAGTCAGGAGTGAGCAAGCACATGGCAGGTTTGTTTTGCCTGACAGGAACTCACAGCATGATATACTCAAGTGCTTGTTTTCCCTAAGGCGAGGGATTGCCTTGTCAAGCCTTGATTCATGCATGGTCTTCCTCTCAAACATAATAATGTTAAGAACATTTATTTTAAAGTTTTGTTCTTATTTTAGAATATATTTGCTGATCTGATAGAGTTTCCTAAGTAATGTAACAATTTTCAAATTATTTCTCTCCTTTTTTTTTTTTTTTTTAAAGCAGAACTGGTAAAACTACACCCAAACATTTATGCATTTCCTGAAATGCATTTTGATTTTTTAAAGGTGTGTGTTGATGTGGATTTTTTTTCCCTAAATAGTTTAATTTATTTTCAGTGAACTAGTAAATACAAGAAATGTTGAAAAATACCTAAATATAATTTTCATGTCTGAATAGATAAGGAAAAACTGGATAAATACTTTTTTAGATCATATCTTTATATCGAAAATCTCCAACTATGAATATCAGGGAAAAGTTAATATTGTGGAGGTTTTTCTATTTTTCCTTTACCTGCAGTGTTCATCCTTTTTATTTGTGTTTTGCTAACCTAATTTCCTTAAATTACTTTCATCATTCAAGTCCACTCTGCCGAACTTCACAGTGAAAACTTCAATCCACCTTGAAGGAAGTTGCAATTTCCTCCTAGGTAATCTGATCTCAACACTTACTAAAAAAATCCCCCAGAGGTCCTAGACTAAGTGTAGAAGACTTTCTACAGACAGTCTACAAGAACTTCCCAGAAACACTTTTCTGTGACTTGATTAATTTCCCTCCTGCCTGATGAAGTTTTTAAAGATGATCGTAAATTTTAAGAAAGAAAAGAAATATGATAGTGCCAAAATGGCCTGCAGCCATCTGTGATCTCATGAGATGAATGAATTTAAGTATGATCAGGGACTTCTAAGGAAAGCCTCATTCAATAATCCTTTTCTATACTGGGAAAGTAATCTATTTATCTGCTTTAAATACATGACTTTCAAGAAAATTTTTACCTAAAATGGAGTGTGACAGAAGCAGCTAAATGCCTTTCTCCATCCCATTCCCTGTATTAGCTTATATCCTCCAGCTGTCATATCTACTTCTTAGGAATGGGGTCAAAACTTATCCTGAAAAATAGAAAAAATGAAAATTGGAAAGTAATTTTTCCTGCACTCAACATTTAATGTTCTTGTTCAACTGTCAGTCACTGTTTTTTCAGTCTTACATCATGTTTAATTCTTCTCATTACCTCAGAAGTCTCCTAGATAAAATAGGTGGAAAGAGAGTGTTTTAAGCACACCTGACATCATCTGGTTTGGTTTATCTACCTGCTAGTCTGCTGCTTGATTACACGATGTCCTAAGATGCTTTTTTCATTATTATTTCTAGGAACCAGTCTTTTGCCCCTGAAAATATGCAAGGCCAGGTTGGGGCCCTGGGAACCCTGATCTAGTGGAAGGTGCCCCCGCTCATGGCAGGAGGGTTGGAACTAGATGATCCTTCAGGTCCCTTCCAATCCAAACCATTCTATGATTACCTTGTTGCTGTAGCACAAGTTATATGTTTTATGAGAGGCTGGGCCAATAAATGAAAAACTAGCATGGAAGGAAGACACAGGGAAGTCTTCTTATCAAAAAGCTAATTATGATTTGTTTATCAATTAGTGAAGTCAAAAAGAGGAAACATTTACCTCTTGAAAAGGTCCAAATCAGGGAGCAGGAAACTTGATGCATTGACAAGCCTGGAATCAGGACTCAAAACTCATTGATTGGTATTCATTAGCATCAGTAAGATAGTCTTTAGCAGAAAATTTCATGTGCAGAATTAGCAAATGCAAGATACTATTGTGCATTCATGCATGACCTCATTTTTTCGTAATTTCTTGATAATCAGCTACCATTATTCAGTGTCAGAGCCAGTTTACTCTAGGCTGACTCATTTATGTATTTGTGTAAAAATAAATAAATAAATAAACAAACAAATAAATAAATAAATATATATATATATATATATATATATATATAAAATTGTTAACTCTCATTTTTTTCTTAAAGAAAATGTCTAAATAACAGCAACAAATAGACCCAGGTTTGTCTTCTGCATTAGGTGATATAGGGGTCAAGGGAGTTAATGGGTCATCAGTACATGTACAAAATAATCTGCAGGTTGCAAACTACTAGGATTTTACTATAAAAATGGGTTTTGAAGGGAAATCAACAACAGAAGGCAATACTCCATTTGAAAGAATGATTATAGACTATTTCATCTTGACGTTCATGGACAGTGCACTTGTCAGACAGTAAAAGGAGACACTAAGGCATATAATTAGGCAGGTTAGCTGTGTGGCAGAGTGTCATCCAGCAGAAGCTCTTTTGGGGGCAGCTGTGCAGTCATTTATAAGAAGATTTCCTATCTGAAGTCAATAGGAGGTCTGAGTCCATCAGGGATTCAGAACAAGCTCATCTAGGAAAGAGTAGAGACAGGAAGTCAAGTGTCTGTTGTTTGCTCACCAAGAAAGACCTAAGGGCAGGGAAGATCAATACAACTGAAGAACTGGAGTTAAGAGGAAGATTTATGAATTATTTCTCAGACTCTTCATCTTTGAAAGAAGAGAGAGAAATAAAGTGTCCAATTTTCTTGTGTGAAGGTTTTTTTTTTTTTCTTCTAGCAAATTTCAAACATGTAGGTAGCATTTTATTGATGCTAAAGATAAGAACTGGAGGAATTTTCAGAAGTGTAGTTTTTACTAAGCTCTTTAATCTCTCATCTTTTCTCTCTCTTTTTTTTTTTTTCCTTTTTTTTTTTTTTTTTTTTTAAATCCCCAAACTAGCTCAAGGTCAAAAACTTAATCACATCTTCTTTTACCCAGTCAAACTTAAACCTAAGGATTCTTCCAAGGATCATTAAACATAAAAATCCCCCCTCTCCCATTTTAAGTATATATACAATTATACAGACTTTCTCAGTATAATAAAAATAAACCTTGGTGAACTTTTCTAAACACGTCTTCAGTCTGCAAAGTGTAATGTTCTAGTGTCTTGTATGCACATATATATTTATCTGTCTTGTGTGTGTGTGTACACTTGTGTGCATTTAAAGTCATAAGCATTTCTGATATCCTTTGCTTATTTGAGCTTCTCTAGAGCTATAAGGTATTTGTAAATTTAGCATATTTTAAAAACATGTCAAGAACTTCGCTTGAAAAAAAAAAAAGAAGTCAGTTTTCAGTGAGTTTTAGACTTTCCAGCTAAAATTATTTTACTCTTCTTTGGCATCTTAGTAATCAGTGGGAGTAGGAAGATACGTACTCCGTAAATGACTTGTTTTTTTTATAGGAGGAGCTTAGGTGAACAGCCTAGACAAAACATTTAGGTTTTATCTGTGATATTAGCACTTTTGCAATTGCATTAATCTTTAAGATGGAAATACACATTTTTAAAATATGACATATTTATTTATAACATTAGTAGTGATATAAGCAATAAAACACACTCTATTATGAGTTACAAAATAATAGGTTTTCTTCATACATTGTTTTTTGGTTTTGCATTTTCTCTACAATTGTAAACTCACATTTTATGTTATGCACCTGTTCTAACTTAAAAACACTTGACATTTATCATTTAAAAAAAGGAGAAGAGAAGAGAATGAAAAAGAAATCTTAGACAAAGTGGAAAATGCTCAGGAAAGGAGTGATAAAAATTTCTTTAAAGACATCTTCATTTAGTAAATATTGGAGCCTGACAACGAGTTAAAGATTATTTAACCTCAGTGATTTCAATACGTCTCTATACTTCAGAAATAAAAGAACACCAGAAATTAACATCAAACATAACTTTGTTATTTTCAAAATATAAGTGGTAGTGGAGTAAAAAAAAAATTTTTAAAAAATTGTAGTTACTTTTTTAGGAGCAAGTAACTCCCTCCACCCCATTAGCAGAGGGGTTTCTTACAGATTTTTCTATGCAGTTCAATGAAACTTCTGTCATTTTAAAGGCCATGCATGAACAACACTGTTTTCACTGTTTTTAAGGAAAATAATTAATTGAAGTATTTTATTCTTGAATTACACTGGTTTTAAGTAAAACAGTATTTCCCACTGTTTGAATGTGCATACTATTCTACTTTTTCAAAAAATTCAAATATTATTCTCATACTATTTATGTGTTGTAAACTTGCATTCTTAATCTTGTGCTTTTATTTCCTTTATGAAAATTCAGAATATTAGAAAATACTCTGATAGCTATATCCAAAACCAAATGTGAATCCAGATTCAGCTCCCCTTGAAAGCCAAGATTTCATCCATTTTCATTACATGACTAGACTTACATTTTTGTCCACGTTCTAAAGGATTATCTGAAGCAACATATCTAGGGAAGCACCTGTTGAAGCTGGTAAGTCTCAGATGACCTGAAGGCACAATTCCTGTTTTTTGACTTTAGTTTCTTCAGTTACTGGTGCTGATTTGATGCTGCCTTATGAATGTGTCTTACCCATGCTCCTGAAGCTGTTATGCCTCAGCTCAAACACAGGATGCAGCAGGAAGAGTTATGATGACAAAACAATTCAGTTGATACGAAGTATCTTGCAAACAGGATCTAGGATATTTGGAAACTGCATTTGGTTGTTGCCTCTGTCTGATTTTGTTTGTTTGTTGGTATAGAGTGGAATTACTGTGGGAGTGTTGTGGCACCAGCTAGTGAAAGAGAAAAGGAATAAAAAATTTACATGTTTACAGAAGAGCCTGTGAAATGGCAGGAAAGCCAGGTGCATCAGCAGTTTTGTCCAGTTGAAGTAGTAGAAGTAGCAGTAGACATCCAAAAATGCAGGAATTGAATTATAGCCTCCTAATTCCCTGTCTTGTTTATGCCAACTTTCTTTTTTAAAAATTGTTTGTCTGTATAGGGAGAATTAGTTCTATATGTGCACTAAAGTCCAGGTTGAGCTCACTGTGATGTGGCAGATCTAAGCTATGTTTTCTAGCGGATCCTCTAATTTGACCATGACCTATATTGCTGCAAAACAGCTCTTGCTAGGAGCTTATATATATATAAATGGATGTGATAGTATAGATTCCTTCTAGATTTTCTTGCAGAAAAATATGGTAGCTGGTCATAAAGTATAAGAAAAGGAAAATAATTTTCCAATTTTGTGTGATATTGAACACAGCAAAGCTATTCTTGCATCTCCAAATTATCTGTTACATTCTGGATGCAAATGCATGCATGTAGCTCTTTTCATTTTCACTAGAGCCTGACTCATTTAAGAAATGAGTATTATCCTGTGTACCAAATTTAGAGGCCCTGGTGCAATGAACTGAATACTAAACAAGCATTGAATCCTGGCAATTTCTACATGGAAAGTGCCTGTAAAAATACTTTTTCTATGTCTGAATAATATAGGTAATTTTTTAAAATAAACTTATCTCCTGTCTAAAAGTCTCATTCTAATAAAGGGATTTGTAGAATATCTCAAATAACACAGTAAATTAGATATTAATCTTGATATTTATACCCAGGAAATCATTCTTGTGTTATTTAACCTGGATAGTTTGCTTCCATTTTGCTGTTTTCCTGCACTGTCACTAATTCACTCTCTCAAAGTCAAGACTTTGGCCCACGTCCATTATCCTATTCATATTCCCCTTTATAATGCATGACTTTCAGAGGCATCTCTATGTGCCAGCATTGCTCACATTCAGTCTGAAAAACACTTTGGCTCACCATCAGCTGCAGAACAGATCCTGTGTGGCTGCTCATCGTTCTAGCAAAATATACTTGCTTACCATTCAGTTACTGATAGCAGAAGTATGACTTTACTGTAGATTCGTACATTTTCTGTGTAGCTTTCGTGGGTTTGCTCAATGTTTTTAGGGGGGGCAAATTTTCCACAGAGGTATTGCTCAAAGACAATTGGAGTTTTGAGATATTTTTATGAGCTCACAAAATCCCAGTTTTGTTATTCTGAGTTAGCACTTGTATTTCCATCATTTCCTTCCAACCTGAATTGATGTACCTCTAAACAGTTCTCAGTTCTGAGCACAGAAAGGTTTCTAGTGATATTTTTGCAGAAATAAGAACTATTTCCATCAACATTTTGAAAAATATCATTACCTGAAAGACAGTGAAGCTTCTTTGTGAAAAGCAGATCCTATTAATATGATCAGCAATGACTCATCCCGAAGTATCTGACATCAGAACAGACTGACCAACTCAAAGCAAGGGGAAAAACCGAGGATTTGAAAAAAGGGAAGGAAAGTAATTCTAATAGTTGTTCACTTCTAAAAGGCCTGAGATTTTACCACAAAAATATAGCAACTGAAGAATCCAGAAGGGTCCAGATATAGTCCTCCAAATCTCTCTTCTGATGCAAAATTATAAAAAACGTTCCTAGCACGAAGGGTTGTTCAACTGTCTGTACCACATAAATATGGCTCATATTAAAAAAAATAAATATAGTTATCAAAATCATTTTTATACTTACTTCTCATCTGTTGCAGTGTGAAATATATTAAATAGATGCAACACTGCATTTTTAGCACCACATATGTCTACATTTATTTAGTTAGTTAGTTTTCAAACACAGCTGAAGTTTTCTTGCTTGTCTTCCACCCAGATTCTATGGAAGTCAGGACAACTGCAAGGTGTAAGATGACAGAAAAATTAGAGACAAGTGCAATCCTCTACATCTATGATACCCAATTTAACATCAAATTGATTGAATAGCAGGCCAATTGGTGCACCTTTCAAATGCATAGTCTCTTCTGTTCCTAGATTTAGGATTAGGTAGATGACTTGTTGCATTATTTTGTCTAATCCTACTGTAGAATTACAATGAAATAAATAAGCAGTATTACAAGAGCTAATTATACAATTTGAGCTCTGCAATGCCAAGTTTAGCTGCTTAGTAATCATACATTTTCCATCCCATTTTTTAGTTCCAGCAATTGAATCACAGCTAGAGACAATCAATCCATGGGTTTTGGGAAAAAATCTGTTAGGGAAACAAAACACAGTGGGGAAATGGAAGAGTAGGGTTTGTATAATGAAACAATGCAATTTAATAGGTTTTAATCATTATATTGGTTGCATTCTGCAGTGTAAATAGAAAAGAGAATCTCTCTGTGATTGTCTTGAAACACACAGTGAAAACAGATTCCTTTAAGTTCTATCTGCAAAGACCAGAATAGCAGAGGTCATGGATCTTTTAGAAATATCTTGACTAGCATGATGAACTGCAATTTTGGACCCCTCTATGTGAGAACAAGAAGTGTCATTTAATAGTACATAATTATATTTTTCCAAGGTGAATTTTACAGTGATTATTTATTTCCTTGCTGCTCATATTTCTAAAATAGCAACTACAGCACACTTGAAAATCTTCCTGTAGCTTTTTGTCTCAGATTACCAGATTTCAAAATACCTGACAATACAATTTCAATACACAACAATATAGATCCCATTACAAAATAATAAGGATACCAAGGCTCTTTGCAATTTTATAGCCCTCTTCCCACTGCCTCAATAAAAAAACAGAGGCCCTTCAGAATAAGGAAAAGTTTTCTTGTTTGATCTATTGTTGAACATGGGGAAAAGCATTTTTATCAATCATGCTTGTTTGAAAATCATGAAATATCCCAAAACCAAACTTTACCTCACATTCTTCTCCAGTTCAAAATAGAAAAAAAAAAATAGACCCCAAACCCTCTGCAATAATTATTGTCCTAAAAGTCACTGAAGTGATCCTGGTGCTACAGCCAGCTTCACCAGTCCTGGTAGAATAGATGTATTTACACCAGTTTAAACTGCAACTGAATCTTACTATGCTCACTGCTCATAAAACTTTCACTTTTATGAAGATAAAACCATCCTGTGCATAAACATATAAAACAGTACTTAAATGCATTTTCAATTTGGGCTTAACTTAAAATATACATCCATTTTATATAAAGATTTGATTGGTTTGAAATGATACACAATACTAGGCAATGAGAGAATGGCTGTGCTTCATTAAAGAAAAGCTTTTTTGGTAACTGCTGCAGTCTTTCTAGCAATACTTGATAACATTAATATCCCCTAATGAAAACTGATTTTGTTTATGTACAGTCATAATGGAAATGGTCACATAATTACTATGTGTTGACTGCTACTTATTAATTAATTATTATATTTTCTTCTATAATTTATTTACCAGGGAAAAAATCAAGTATGAAGCAGCATCTGCTTTCCAGTGAAGTTCTGCTTTGACTTAATTTCACAGCTGAGCAGGAAGGCAAACATGGAGCTTGAGTAACTTGCCCAAGGTCACCAAGATTGCAATCTGCCTTGACTTGAGCCAAGCACAAATGATTTTTCATTCCTGTGTTCTAGACACTCAAGCTGATGCGTTTTTAGCTTTCAACAGCTGTTCCTGAAGTTACCAAGAGAGGCCCACAATCTTAGATTATTACATCAACCACTTTCCGCGTATGACAGCCAGACAGGCAGAAATTCTTCAACTTAGTGTAAAAGAAGAACAGTTTGAATGTAAAGAGAAAAAGAACACCACTGTTTCACTGGGTCCTTCCCTTTCCCTCTCCCTTTCCCTTTCCCTTTCCCTTTCCCTTTCCCTTTCCCTTTCCCTTTCCCTTTCCCTTTCCCTTTCCCTTTTCCCCCTTTCCCTTTCCTTTTCCTTTCCATTCCAGAAAGAGCTTGGGGTAGCAGTAATAACTGTAGCAGTGTTGAAGCAGTAGATAAAAATCCATCGGGTGGCTGCAGCCTTACAATTGGTACCATCCATTCTGCTTTTGTGATGCACGTCCTTGTTATTAAGGCAGGCATAGCTCCTGCAGCAGCACAGTTTTCATCCAGATATATTAGGAAAGAGAAAAATAATTTCTTTTGCCTTGATTTGTCAGGCTGCAGATCACAGAGGTTTAGCAACCCATCTGTGAGACAGTCAAATGTCTTAGGTAAGCACCTTAATTTGGAAGATTGTTTGTGTGGTTTAGGTGGATCCTGCAAAAAGATATCTTCTGACTCATAATTTGATTCAGACGTTTTTCAGACTCATCCTGGACAAAATACCCTCCCAGTGTACTTGCACTTGCCTGTGGAAGTTGGAGTACACAGGTTGTTCTGTTCTTCTAACCTGTATCAGTGCTGGGGCAGTTTGCTGGCTGCAGTGGCTCCAACGGGACAGGCTGTGTTGACATCCTTAGTGTGTATCTTTTAAATCCAGCAGTCATGCTTTAAATAAGGATGCTGTTCTAGGACTTCCAGATTCTATTCCAGACTACTCTAATCCTTCCTTCTGAAGTCTGTCATAATGCAAATAAAAGAACAGAGAATTCTTGGAATCAGAGAATAATCATGAAATAATCAGACTCTCTAGTCCTGGGAGACACTAATATCATTACAAAGGGAAGATGCTGGCTTCTGCAAATGCTATGCAACCTAAAACGTGTGTACAATCTTCAACTAATTTATGAGACTACAGTTGCATGATTGAGTGAATGACTGGACCTCTTCTCAGTGACTTAAGTTTTATATGTCTGCCTAAGCAAGGATTTCTATTGTGGCTTAACTTGAAGGCACAGTATATTTATGTAATAAAGTATACCATGACATGATATGTGTATCATCTCCTCCCACTTGTCTGCTGAACAGAAATTTCTAGTTTCTCCTACTGCTGAAAGAAAACATATTGTAGCACATGTTTTCTGGCTGCAGAAAGAAGAGTCTGTCTCTCCTTTTCCTTTCTTTGTAGGACTGGAAAGCTATAGCTGATGTCACTTCTGTTGTTTGTTTTTTAGTCTTTTCACAGCACCAGGCAATCACATATATAAGGATTTGGATTCAGATATGAAAGCTCCTATTTTCAAGGTACTTTATTAATGGCAGCTAAAAAACTGAAAAACATGGTAAAACAAATGGGTTCTTAAATAACTTCAAGACACCAGAGTGACCCACTGAAAAAAAACCCGCAAGCAAAAATTGATCTCAGAATCATTTAGAGTTGCAGAATTTTACTGGAGATTTAAGGATAATATGCATACCTTGAAGAGATAACTGCAAGGACTTTTGTTTCAGAAAACTAAGTATAATAAAGTATATGTTTACAGTGGTACCCAGGTAATAGATTCTAGGAGTGTGTTTTAAAATGTAGTGAAAGAGACAAATAAAATTGTGCAGTAGAGTAAACAGGAATTTTATGTGGGTTCATGAAGTTCAAAATTCCCTAGAAACCAACTAGGAATAATTTTAAAACCTATTTTCCTCTATAGGGAGGAAACAACAGAAGCAGTGTCTACCATGCCAGTGCCTGGGAGTATGATGGCATAAACAAAACAAAGCATTCTTCTTTTGGGGCTGATGACTCCAGATTTCAGCTAAAGCTGCCACAGGGTAATAACTGAACTGTTACTTGAAAAGTTTAGGCACTGCTCTGCCTAAGACTGCCATCATGGGAGGAAAACTAAAAGATATTTCTAAGCAAGCAAAAGAATCGTGCTTTTGCACTATCAGGGTTAAGTTCAGTTTTACTTTCTTAAGTGTTTTGATGAAAAAAAAATATAACACAAAAGTATGTTTCATAATACTATAACAGGGGAGTCTCACAAAATGGCTTTGGTGGAAAAAAAAAATACAAAGACAAAAAAGAGAAATTAGAAATTCATGGAATCACAATGGCTGGAATGACAGAGCTTGGAATCACAAGCTGAGGAATACAAAGATGTTCTTATGAACACCCTGAGATGACATTTGGCTCACTATTGTATTACATGGAGAGGTAAAGACATTTGTCTTTCATTTTGTTTTTTTCAAGCACATCTTCAAAGCATCCACACCCTGTTATGCAGGAGGCCCGAAATATATTTAATACAGAAAGCCCTTGAAAAATAACAGTCCAGTAATACCCCAAAAAGTCTCAGTTGGAGGAGTACGTGTAAAATTCAAAAAATTAATTTTGGGTATGGTATAGAAAAAAAGAGGTAATCTAATATTCATAGCTAATATATATTCTGTAGTAGTTTTTAAACATCCATTGTCTTGATTCAATCATGCTTATATATGCAGTTCAGTTTCTTAGTCTCTATTTGGTCTTTCTGAAAGGAATTGTGTATGAAAGAGCACCTAGGCTTTGTACAAGCTGGGACAGCTAAATGAGAAATAACACAACAGACACCAAGTTTGCCTAAATCTGTTAGAAGATTCAAGCCAGGAAAAACAAAAAAAAAAAGAAAATACTGTAAGAGAGATGGGTGACTAACTTGTGAGGGAACATTTTGCAAGAAGATTGTATGTACGTAGTGGCTGAAAGAAAACATGGCATATTGTCTTAACAAAAGTGTTAACTCCAGGGATTAAGAAACAGTACTTAGAGTAAAACTTGAAGAAAGAGGTAGGCATGGTAAAGTGAAATCAGGTAGTGGTTGCTGCGAGAAAAATTATCAGAGCAGCAGGATTTTTGGAGTAGTGTCCAAAGGCACAGATTGTGGGTTTCAAATAAAATATCTTAAAAATACTAAAACCACCATACTTTCTGGAACCATACCTACTTTTGCAGCAATTATTAATCTAAAATATCTTCCAATTGCAACACATCATACCAGCACATACAGGCATACAGATACACGGGCACAAGTCAGAAGCAACAGAAAAAAAATACCTGTAAATTCTTTTTGACACCTATAACATTCCATCATGTAAATCTGCCACCTAAATAAATCCATGAGGGGCAGACTGTTGTCTCTTTTTGGTGGATGGTGAGGAAAAGATGCTGTGAAAAACTAAATGAAGCTTTCATAGACAGAGATTTTATATGTCTCCTCCTCTGCAATCTGGTCCATCAGTTGCTGGCTTCCATTCCTAGAATGTAGGAAGACGAACTTAAAGGCCTCACTAAAATCACTAAATTAACCTCCCAAAGTTTAAGGGTAGTTTCGAGGTCCATCATTTTTTGAACTCCATGGAACTTATCGCGATGTTGAATTGTAGATTCCAGACAACATATTTTTCCCAAATTTTGTGTTTAAAGTTATTCTCCTAAATATGTATTTAAATTTCAAGAGTAAATTGCCCTTTTTTCTCACCAAAATTTAAGGAAAAAAAAAAAAATTGGATGCTTTGATCTAAAGGCAGATGCTGTACTTCTGATAGTCTTGCTGTTACTTATTTAGTAGCTTGATGTCAGGAATGTGCAGCCCTAACCACACCTGACACCTGTGGTGCAAAGTTGCTGTAGCCACAAGAGCTGAATCAATTTATTCCAACTGGGGACTATGTCCCCTACTACTAAAATTATTTCTTGGCAGCTCTGCATTAGCATAAAACTTGGGAAGTTTCTTTTTTTCCTTCTCCTTTTTTTCTTTTTTTGGGGGGAGTAGCAAAATTGTCACTGAATGAATGCTGAAGAAAGCAAGCCTAAGAGATTAAAGCAATTTATTTTTCTTTTGTCTAACCTGCTTGGTTATAGAGTTCACTATCCAAGGGTCAGATCAGATGGTGCAACCTGTTGGGTAGGTTCACATAAGAGACAGTGCAGTCCAATATCTGCATTGTTTTTAAACTGCTACTGACAAGCAGATTGCCATTTAAATTCAGGCAGCCAGCTGCTGCTACTGACTACTGTCATTAATACTGTGGCTTTGAGCACTGTTTCACTGTTGCAAATGTTTCTTAAATTAGCTTTTCTCCCTTCTGCTGTGTTCCTTTAAAAACAGCACCAGTGGGTCTTACTGGGAGTTTTGAGAGCAACCGGCCTCCATGGCATTTCTTAGTGGCAGGAAGCAGCAGAGTTTTGTGGGCTCCGACAGAGAAGTTAAATAGCTTCAAACATTTTCTATCAGCTTAACACAGTGTGCTCAATGGTGCAAGCACACACTTTGCTTCCTTTGCCTTAGAATCACCCTGGGACATCCACTCTGAAGCAGATTTGAATGAGGTTGAAAATTCAAGATAGGCTTCATTGCCAATCTGTCAACAGACACTAAAAATAATAAAAAAATAAAATAAAATAAAGTGACAACTCAGAAAAGGAAAATGCTTACTCCATGCACACTCCATACCCCGCTTTGTCTCTTCTGACTGTCAACTATTAATATTTATATTCAGTGGGGTAAACCTGGCTAAATTAGAAACATAAGAGGGCACCGCTGAAATCCAAATTCTGTCAAAACTCACAGTTGGTCTTGACTTTTGTTTCATTAAAAATTTAATTGGAACCAAACTGTGCAGTCACAAAGCTTATCAGTGTTTCCTGTTCAGAACACTAAAGAATCAGATGCTCAAATATAGCAAATTAGTGAAGAGCATGTTTACACTCTGCTCCCTTATTACTGAAAATGATTATTTGATAAACAAAGAGGCACAGACAGGAAGAAGCCAGCATGTGTTGACAGAATTAGCAGGCCTCGGTGACTGCACCTACCACCTCTGTGTGGATCAAAAATGGTACTTCAATGAGTAGTCTTGAAGAGCTGATAAATAAAAGAGAGCATCCAGCATCCAGCTGCCTCTGAGCTCTATATTCACCTCAGGGCAGAAATGGTAGGAGACTCTGACTCCATGCAGTACTGGCAGTGCTGCTCTGAACCAGCGAGCTTTCTTAGGAGCATGAAAGGGAAGCCTGTTTGCAATATATAGAAGGAGCTCAGGGGATAACACACTGCTGCACACAGGATCTTTACCATGCTCGTGGGGCAGGAGAGCCCCCTCTCACACTGAGAGAATCGCTCACAGGTAGAGCAGATGTTCCTGTGTAGGAAGCCACACGATACCATCACAGCCTTCCCATTTTAAAGCTTACCCAGTCCAGCCATTCTGTGTGGCTGTAGTGAAAATTAAACTGAGAACAATGGGGTTTTTTAATTTCTGAGGCTTTAAAAGATCAGGCTTCGCCTTGGGAATAAAGGTATTGCTGAGAGTCAGACAAGCTTTTATATTGTTTAATTTCAAACAGCTTGCAGCTGGAAGACAGAATCATAAAAATCTCTTAGGAAAGTAACAAATACCAAGAGTTCAAGAACAACAGGACAAATCTACATTTCTTTAAATAGATTCTTAGCTGAGATCAGGACCTATATGAGAAATTGAAACTCAGGCAGGCAAAATTTAAACATACATGGCTAAATAAAGTAAAGGAAGAATAACAGTAATGTTATAGTCATCTGTGGAATTACTACCCAGGAATTCATTAGAACATGTATTTTAATAAGAAAATGCTAATTTATAGGGATTAAAATTATTTACAACCCTGCTAGTTTTATTGCCAGTGGGATTGCCAAGTAATTGTACACTAAAAAATATACTTAAGGTACTTGGAAAGTCTTTTGTATTTAATTGAGAAGCCCTTAAATCTGCTTAATTGGGTCTGCTGAATCACACAGGGAATAAATTTAAACTCAGAGATAGTGGGAAACAACTGCAATTTATGTGGTTTCTATTTCCTCTTAAATAGGATTCAAATTATTTTAGTAATCCCTGCCTGCAGTTTGCACTTCGACTACCCCTGTTTCAGAGCAACCAGAGACTGCCTACTGGGAAGCCCAGTCAGAGCCACAAGTGTCTCCTCCTGGCCATTTGGCATAGATGTGTCCATATTGATGTGTTCCCAGGCTCCAGCTCTGTCTCCTTGCCCATATTGCTTGGTATGAGCAGGTGCTACTCTTCCACTCTCCTTTGGGAGAGTAACACTTTGGGAAAAGAGTATTTTTTGGGGTTTTTTTAAAAAATAATTAATTAGTGTTAATTCTATTTAAATGGTTTCATTAGGTCACTTCGCACCCACCCACCCACACAGCTTTTAACAATTTTATAGCTTTTATGTTTTCCTGGTTTAGGAGTCAGTGGTTTTATTGTCATTTAATTATTGATTACTTCAATAACACCTGCATTGGCAAGAGTGTTCTGTTACTCCATGCACTGGCTACAACACTTATTTTTTACTTTTCTTTAGAGATTCCAGAACTATTATGAGAGAAGAGACTGGCCATACAGGATACTTCTCTAATTAAATAAATCAATGGGACTGGAAATGCTTTTATCCCGATGAAAATAAGAGGTAACCATACTGGAGAAGTATCGTATCTTTTTTCCTACCATGAAGCAGCTTCAGCTTTCATGTGTTTCACAGCCCATCAATGGGGTGTGGGTGTGGGTGTGTGTGGGTGTATGTGTGTGAAATATATTCTGAAAGATGGTCTAGAAGTATATCTATATTTTATTGCACAATGTGCAGTAATTTAAATTTAGCCTTTGAATTCGCAAAAAATTCTTGCACTTGCATAACAAAACAGAAGGTCTGTCTTCCAATTGTACTGTACAACTAAAGCCTCATGTAGCCAGATTCTTTCCCAAAGAGCTAATTACACGTTTCACACTCAGCTCATCTGTACCTATCTGTGATGTTACTGCTGCTCGAGGTAAAGTGAACAAAACTAAATTACGGAGTACGTAGCTGAAAAGCAAATATGGTCATAACACCTTTATATTCTCCTTCTTCATAAATAGATGAAAGCTCCCTGCATTGGGCTGAGGCGTCCCAGCGGTGGCGGCAGCGCCGGGGCCGTGCCGGGGCTGTGGCAAGGCCGTGCCGGGGCCGTGCCGGGAATGTGCCAAGGCTGTGCCAGGGCCGTGCCGGGGCCGTGCCGGGAATGTGCCAAGGCTGTGCCAGGGCCGTGCCGGGGCCGTGCCGGGAATGTGCCAAGGCTGTGCCGGGGCCGTGCCGGGGCCGTGCCGGGGCCGGGCCGGGCCGGGGAAGTGCCGGGGCCGTACCGGGGCCGTACCGTGGCCGTGCCGGGCTGTGCCGGGGCCGTGCCGGGGCCGTGCCGGGGCCGTGCCGGGGCTGTGCCGGCGCTGCCCGGGCCGGCCCCAGGCGGTGCCGGCGGCTGCAGCGGCCCCAGCGCAGGGCACGGCTGAGCCCCTGAGCCCCGGGGAAAGCCTGGGCAAGGGAGGGCAAAACGCTGTCCGGCAGCCAGGGCTGAGCCAGGGGAAGCGAGCGAGAAACAGCATCACCAGCCGGGCAAGGGAGGGGATTGTCCTGCTCTGCTCTGAGCTGGGGCAGCCTCACCTCGAGTGCTGGGGGCAGGTTTGGGTGCCACAATATAAGAAAGGTATTAAGCTCTTCGAAAGCATCCAAAGGAGGGCAATGAGGATGTTAAAGGGCCTTGAAGGGAAGCTGTATGAGCAGTGGCTGAGGTCATTTGATCTGTTCAGCCTGGAGGAGTCAGCGACTTCCTGCTGAGTGGAAGAGGAGGGGCAAGCATTGTACTTTTCTCTGTGTTGACTAGTGACAGGATGCAAGGCAATGGCCTGAATTTGTGTCAGGGAAGGTTTAACCTGGATTTTAGGAAAAGGTTTTTCACCCAGAGGGTATTTGGGCACTGGAACAGGCTCCCCAGGGAAGTTGGTCACAGCACCAACCCTGACAGAGTTCAAGAAACGTTTGAACAGTGCTCTTGGGCACATGGTGTGACTCTTGGGGATGGTGATGTGCAGGGCCAGGAGCTGGGCTCAGTGATCCTTGTGGGTCCGTTCCAACTCAGCATACCCCATGATTCTTTGGTCTCAAGAACCAAAGAGGTTCTTGAGACCAAAGAATCATGGGGTCTTTGGTCCCCCAAAGACCAAAGGATTTGGGGGACCAAAGACCCCATGAGGTCTTTGGGGATGAGGATTTCCATGTTATTTTTTTCCCATGTCCTTTTGAGGACAACGAGTAAGAACAGCTGAATGGGTGTGTGCCACCCAGTTAAGGTCCACCCATGACTTTAACTTAGGAAAATTAATTCTAAACATTGATTTTACATGCTTCACTTAAAAAAACCCAAAAACAAAACAAAAAACTCCAACAAAACAAACCAACAAACAAATACAAACAAACAAAAACCCCACCATTATTGAGAGCTATGCAGCATGCCAAATCTTGCATGTGGTGTCAGCTAAATTCAGATTTTTCAAAAATGGTAAGTTTTTCATTTTTTTCCTAGTGAGTGGCATATTAATTTTTTTAATCATTCTTCTTTGAAGAACTGATTCCTTCCCTGTTTTCAAGTGTCTTTAAAATAGAAGTAGGATGGAGCTAATCTGCCTCACTCCACCGTGGGAATATCCAAGTGTTATAAATTAAGGGATTCCAAAGCATAGAATATCTAGAATTTGGATGCCTTCAATAACAGCTTAATCACTATTAATATATGAATGAAAGCTCTAAATTATCTCCTTATAGACTTTATCCAGTTAGGTGAGCTATCATCAGATGAGGACAACATTTTTTGGTAATACTGTGGTGCTAAACTCACAAAGTTATAATTTTACAGTTTTTTTTAACTTTCCACTCAGAAAACTGCATTAAATACAAGTTTACAGGGTTCACTTATTTCCACACAGTTTTGTAATGATCATACTCCTTGAATAACGGATATATTATTGCCATTTCAAATGAGAGGGGAATTGTTCCCTGTTTTTGTTAATTGCGTTGCTGTAGCAGAAACCTGGTTTACTATTCTTTTATGCCCATCAGCTTAATAGAATATTAAATAGTTATTGACTTTGGAAGAGGTGAACCATCATGATTTATTGAGCTGAGAGGTAAATATTCATCAAGCAACCACAATTAAGCTTCTGCTTGTGCACTTCATTTACAGAAAATGTAGGTGGTAAAAAAAGGCTAGTGAAATGTGAAAATACCTACATCATTAAAGCCCAATTAACAACTGATCTAAAGAGGATCTGAAAAGCTGTAATTTATAAGTCAACACACTTTTAACAAAAATAATAATAAAAAAGCACAAAATATTTTCTTTCCATCTTTACCATCTCTGATCATGTCCTTGTAATTCCTGACAGGCCTAAGGATTATAAGGAAAAAGGTGAAAATCCTCTTAAAACATCAAGATACTGTTTAATGTTGTTAAGCTGAAGCAATGAATTATTGCAAAGTCGACATCTTAGATGTTTGTTGGTTGGCATTTTTTTATCACCCCTAATTCATTGATTGAAAAACTGCCAGCATTTGTTTCTGTTTTACAACTCCATGAATGTACAGAAATTATATATCACGCTGTATTTTCCTCCTCCCTATGTATGTGTTCAGACACAAACAGTGATATTGGAGAGTTTGGATGCAAGAGAGGTAATTGTCTACTAATTTAGATTTAAACTAAAACTGGAACATTATTGCAACCATCACTATTTCTGATTACAGAGAATGATCTGTCAACATAATTACAGAGCTAATGTTAAGTGTGATTTGAACTGAAAGAGACTGATTCAAGTCTTGCCATAAATCCTTTACATAATTATATCCTTAATGAAAGGATGAGTGTAAAGGAAACAATATTAGTCACTTACAAGAAATTTGTGACTCATTTTGCTGCTTATCATGCTGTTACAGAAATGCAGAAAGTAATTTAACCTATACGAAAGAAAACCCCAAATAAACAAACAAAAACTAAGAAAGGAGGCTGGTAGGAGACTTCCATTGGCTATACCAGAGGTCAGGTATGCCCCAGTCTATGTCCTGGTCCTGCAAATGTGTGATATGCAGTGACCAGCTGTTATGCTACAGTGCCCTCTTAGGGGAACCTCATTTGCTTCACTTTGGATGATGCTTCGGAAAAATGACAAAATTCTCAGAAATTCTCAATAACCTTGATTTACTTTTAAATTTTAGAATATTAAGGTAGAACAAATTATTTGGCAAATTTTAAAACAACATCCAGACAAAGTAAGGGACTTCACAAACTTTAACTTAGCAAGCTTAAACTTAGCAAGCTTAAACTTAGCCAACTTCAATTTATCCAGACACAATAAAGCGCTTACTCAGGCATTGACTGGAATTTTTTAGTCTGGCTTACAATATACTTCAAGAAGTAGTTAGGAGAAGAAAGAGAGAAAGAAAGAGAAAGAAAGGATAAGAGTAGAAAGACAACACCACCTGTGGATCCAAACACAAGATTCAGTTGCTGCAATTGAAATATTCATTGGTGGAAGTGATGGTTGCAGTCTTGATCTATTGTGGGTGGGGGAAGCCCACAAACCACAAAGCTGAGCGTGTTAATATGTGTTTAGGGTAACATGGGAACATCCAGGGGATGTTGCAACATTGTGGATCATGTGCAGTCCTCAGAGGTGGAAGGCTTCAGAAAGGAGTCTGGGGGGGCTTATGACCCCTTCAAAGGCATGACATTCTCTCTCCTGTCAGCTCAGAGGAGTTGAGCCAATTATGCCCCATCAGAAGGGATGAACCCCTTCAGGCCTGTGCATGAATGTTCCAGATGTATCTCCTGGGGTAGGGGAGTTTTACGACAGAGCCAGTTGGGTAAGGGAGGACACTGGCATGATGGAAAGTTCTATCTCCCCTCCAAAATGTCTGCTTCTTATAATTCTTCTCCCTTGTCTGGTTTAAACCCCAGCTTGTTCCTAAACAAAGGTTGATTTGTCATGGTCATCCTCTGGTGATCACCCCCTCTGCACCTGCTCTGCTCCCTAGCACACTGTCAGCAAAGCACCTGCTGTTTTTGCAAATGGCTGATTGAGTTATTAACCATTATCATCTCAGTCTCACAGCCACACAATACCTTACTTCCTGCCTGTGCACAATTTTTCCTCCAAAGTTGGGAGCTGCACTTAGCACAGTTCCAAAATAAAGTTGAAACCAATCCAAGAGTGCTTGGAGATACTCTTGAGCCCTTTTCTGTAGCAGGCAGTGTTTTCTCAGGTCAGAATATTTTTTTACCTCATAAGGAAGTGGCAGCTACTGTTCCTTGTATCATGAGACTTATCACGTCAGTGGACACACTTTGCCAGTGAACAAAGTGTCACAGGCTGTGAGTTTCAAATCAGGCAAATCACCTACTGTGTTTTTTGCTGCTGAAATTTTGTTGAACACAACTTCGATTATTTTAAGCAGAAGAAAACACAAGCATTATAATAGTTCCGCTGACACTTCATTTTAATTATCTGATTTTGCATGTTTCATTAAATGTGTAGAAATGTTGTTGATATTCCTATGGCAGTAATGACTTTATGGGACATTAATGCTAGAGTGTAATGCAATTCCTGGTATGGAAAATGTATATGTCAAGGGTTTGTATAATAAAATTGTTTCATTTTTGACATAATAATAATGCATTTGAAATGCACTTAGAATGTGCAGATTCATAATATAGTAATTTTAATAGTGTTTGTGCAAATGCTCTTTACCATGCTTAGAGGTTCATGCATACTAAGTTAAAAATCTTGTTTTAAGGAGAAAAAAAATATTTGTGGAAGATTTTTGAGCTAGATAATTACAGAGGTGTACACCCTGTCCAAAGACCAGGTTTTTTGCTTTCCACAAAAGAGCAAGACAGGAAGTCAGGTTTAAGAGTATTTTCTTTGAAGATATAATTAAGTGACTAACCCTTCCTTTTGTACTTCAAGGAATGTTTTTCACTCACAGTTGCCTACAAAGTTCTAGGCCAGTGCACAGTTTTTTGTTTCTGACCTAGTAGGGAAAAATAACCCCAAAAACAGAAAAAAAAGGAAGGAAAAAAACCAACAACAACAAAGAAATACAACCAAACCTCCCTCAGTGGGGGAATCCTGACATTTTGTTCTACCCTGGCCTCTGTACCCACATGAGCCTTCTGTTAGCACTCATGGGGGTTACCCACACAGGGAGTATAGTAAATAGCTTTCTGAGAAAGACACTGCTCAGACATTATTAGCTACACTTGCTCAAAAACTTCACAGGAGTAATTAAACTTTAGTACCAGCCAGTTCTACTTTCCCTGAACCTGCCATTCTCAGCAACTGTAGAAGAAATTAATTTATTTACATGAATAAGGGGGATAATAGTTAGCTAAATACAAGAACAAATAACTCCTCTTGTATTCCTTTCCTGCAGCTCTAATGCTGCTGCAAGATATTAAGATGAGTTATCTGTCCCCTGGTGACATCCATATTCTCAGCTTTATTGAAAGAAATCTGTAAATGTGTGATTCTTCTGCTGATCCATTGCTGCAGTTTTATGGTATGACAGACACCTCTCCACTGCTAGGTGGTACTATGGGCTGTGAAGGTACATCCAGGCATTTAATACTTGTGATTTCCACATGATTAAATAAATAGCACCTCTAGGTCAAGTACAAAGCACCATTAAATAGTGGAACTGAGAAGAAGCCTTTCAGTGGAACTCTGCTAAATTTAATACAGTGTAAAAGAAATTGTCCTTACTCCCCCTCAAGTCACAGAGTAGACCATTTGCATATAAATTTCACTGCTGCAGTTTTTTCATAAAGACAAAAATGCACCTTTTCAAAGCTAGTTCAAAATGTACATTGTGGATGCCTAAAGAAGCTGGTTTTATATGTAAATATATTGGATAAGGTATATTATCTTGGGTAGTATGAAATCGAAAATTGCATATCTCATAATTTACTATGATTTTTAGTGACCCATGACTCACAGATATTTTGATTTTTTTTCTCTCAAATTCCGCTGTTTGCTTTTTTTTTATAATCAAAGTAGTGCCAGTTGTAGCACTCAGCATGGCAGCCTCTTTTGCATCTCCTCAATGATAATTGCTTTACTAACCCTCACACATTTAGAGATCAAAGTTCTTTTTTAATGTGTCTTAATTTAACATGATTCAAAATACAATACTTAGAAATTATAAGATAAAAAATCAAAACTACAAAGTATTGGTAGCTGCTGCAAGAAAAGCATTGTAAACTTTGTGAAAAGTTTGCAAGAATAGAGACTGAACAGGACATATGTTGGAGAGTACATGATAGATGAAAAAATATCTCTCCTATTTTTAATCTATTTACCTTGGATCTGATTGTTTTCAAAGTCTGGATTTTTTTCCAAAATAAGTCTGCATTGTAAATTGCTGTATCCATATTTTACTAGATATGTTCCCTTTTGTTGTTGTTAGGAATAACATATGGAAGATCTTCTTGCAGCCTGTTTTTTTAAATCAATATTATGGCGACTAAGACAAAATCAAGCACCTTAACAGGTGTAAGGATGCATAATTATTAATTATGTACATCCTAAACAGTAAAATTTAATAGTAAATTTAATTAGCTCTAAAATTTCATCCCCCACTTCAAAATTGAATGGGCACATTTTTCAGAAGATATCATTACTATGGTTTCATAGACAAGCCAGATATTTTAAGAACAAGTCCTTAACAAGTTACAAAAATTGGTAGGTCTTAGGGTTTCCACAGAAAGCTATTAAGATTCATGTTGCTCTTTTCATCATATCTGTACATGTTACTACACAGAGAACAAATAATGCTTTATTTACTTATAATTTTCTCTTTCTGGCCAAAGCTGAGAATAAGTTGAGAAAAAATAAAACTAGTGTTTATTAAAGTTTGTGATGGTGGTACATGTCCTCTTTAATTAGGCTCTGGCTTGGTTGGCATACTTCTCTGCCTTCAGTTTTGTAGTATCTGAAATTTTTTATTACACCAGCTATGTCAGGATACTGTCTGCTCTATAAGCAGTGGTACAAAAAGCTGGAAATTCTGATCTCATTTTCTTTCAGATCTTTTTTTTTTAAGATTCTGGGTTGGTTCTTTAGTTTTACATTTGTCACATTCTTTTTTCTTTTTTTTTTTTTTTTTTTTTTTTTTTGCTCATTTGTTGGTTGGTTGTTTTTTGGATTTTTTGCTTTTTTTTTTTTGGTGGTGGTGTTATTGCTGAGTATTCATAGAATCATAGAATAATTTGGATTGGAAGTGACTTAAAGGTCATCTAGTTCCAGCCCCCCTTGGGAGGGCACACCTTCCACTAGTTGCTCAGGGCTCCATCCAACCACGCCTTGAACACTTCCAGGGATGGGCCATGCACAGCTTCTCTGGACAACCTGCTCCAGTGCTTCACCACCCTTAGAGCAAATAATTTCTTTCTAATATCTAATCTAAACCTATCCTCTTTCAGATTCATTTCCCCGTGTCCTGTCACTACATGCCCTTATGAAAAGTCCCTCTCCATCTTTCCCATACCAGTACCCTTCAGGTACTGGAAGGCTACTCTGAGGTCTCTGCGGAGCCTTTTCTTGTCCAGTCTGTACAACTCCAGGTCTCTTATCCTGTCTTCAAAGAAGGGGTGCTCCAGCCCTCTGATCCTCTTCCTGACTCTCCTTCTTCCTGCATTTCATTTTTTGTATAATCTCAAATACTTGCTAGTATTGCCACGATACAGTTTCCCAGATTAGTTTTCTTCCTAAGACTTAGTGGTTGAAAACTTGTGAAAAGTTCTGGAGATTTTCAGGGGTGCTGTTGGAAATAAAGTCTGAAAGTCTTCCTTTTTGGCCCACACTTGCTACTCACAGGTACAGATGCACCTGTGAGAACCTGAACAGTTTTCTTACATATTTTCAAAAGGCTTCCTCTGCACTGATGTTTTCAGCTGTCCAGTTCTTCCATGCAAGGTTTTCTTTTTTTCCTGGTACAACTATTCCTTCCACCTGCAGCCGAAAATTCTGCTAGGAGTCTGTTTTATTTAGTGTTTAAGTTCCCATGGCACAAGATCAGTTTCCCTTTTACCACTGCTTTCAAACATCTTATGACAAATTCTTTCATGTGTTAGGGAATTGTTGTCATTTATATTCCCCTTTGTAACTTTTATATTTTCTTTGTTTTCATTTTAAAAAATCGAAAGAACAATGAATGCTTCATTTGTCCTTACATAACTCAACCATTTGCTAGTCCTCTGACTGAAAAAGAAAGTTGTTTTCAGTATTCAGTTTTTGTCCTTCTTCAGTTCTCTTTTTTTTTTTTTTTTTTTAATTACCCAGCCCAGAGAATACTCTGGTTCTAAGAGTCTCACTGGTGCTGTGGAAAGATGACTAGCTGCATCTCCTTCATGCAGATTGTACCTCTTATTACATGTTTTGTATTGACGAATTTATTAAGTGAGTAGCTCTTAAATAGTCAGACAAATCCTGAGGCAGTGTTTGGTGAGAAAACCTACTGCTTTTTAGAAGAAGTTGAAACCTAAGGGATATAGCAACCCTAAATAAAGCTCAGGAGAATTCTGAAGCCAAGAAGACACAGAGCAGCAACAAAAACTACTGAAGTTTGTGGTCATAAAGTCTAACATTAACTATTTCAATCTGAAGTGAAGCATAAAATGAGAAATGTCAATGCCTGATTTTAACAATGCCTGATTCTCAGGAGAGAACTGAAACAGAAGACATCGAGACACCTAAGAAATCTCTCTTGTATGGCAGTGACTCTTTGGTTTTTTTAGTTCTATTAATAAATTACAAAGCTCAAGCTTTGTAACTCTTCAGAGAACTTCAGTTTAACTGCTTAAAAGAGATAATAAATCAATTTGTGAAACAGTTTTTCAAGTAACATAGTGCCAAGAGTAAGTACGTAAATCAGTTGTTCAGAAGCCATATTCAGATACCCCAAGGGTCGAGTGAGAGAGCCCAAAATGAAGCATTATTGATAGATCAGATGTGCAGAATAGTTTTATTGTACCAGCCTAAATTCTAATCTCTGGCACACTGCTTTTTACCAATATAACTCCAGGGGAGTTTAAGAATGGCTGGTAGGGTGCCATGTGTATAGCAGCTAACAAATACTTGCTCGGCAGCAGTGTATGATCAGCTAATAGGAGGTAAGAACCATCATATTCACTTCTAAACAGCCTTTAGGGAAAGAGCCCCAAACCAGAGTTCCCATTGCAGAAGAAAATGAAGTAGGGATATCTGAAGTAAGCGGTCATGGACTAGATAATCTCTATTTCTCTGTGATTATTTACTGAAATAGTACTGACTTGTTTACTGTCCAGCAGTGGTAGGTAGACATCACCTGTGGTTTTTTACATCATTGTAACATTGTAGATTGTTTTCTATGTCACTGATACATAAATCACATGAGTTTTCATCTGAATGAAAAGAGATGCTAGCCCTCATGCTATTTAATATTTATTTTGTACAATCTTTTGTTAAATTATAAGCGTATTTCTCAACATCACCTTTTTCCAGTTGATTGTAACATGTTAATGAGACTGTCATTCATTCAAAGTCAGTTTTTTAGATTAAATAGCAAAAGTCATACTGAGATGCTAAAATGAATCTATTACAATAATTGAGCTTTCAATTTACTGAGAGCAAACAGCATGAGTGATGGGCAACAACAAGATCATCAGAAACTTTCTTTTGCTGCTTTATGCATTTGATTAGTTTTTTCACAGCTTTGCCACAATTTTCTCCACCCTGAACTGACTGACTTACTGATCTTCTTACTCTATGCTCAATCTTTTCACTATAACTTCATGCCTTCATTTTTCAAGCTCCTTTTCTTTTCCTTCTTTTACCTACTTCCTGCAGGTAAAATTGTTTTACCTGTGAATTGTTTTAGATCATAACAAGGTTTATGAAAGCTATGTCATAAAGTCCCAAGCAAATAGTTGCTTAAATGTACATCCAGTCTGGTACTGTGTCTTTGACAAGCTTTTTCAAAAAGTGCCAAAGTATTTTGGAAGCTGAAATTGTGAACTCACTGATATTTTGGTGGTGTAGACTCATATTTGTGACTCTTTTCCCATCTTGTCTTCTTTCTCATCTCCTGCCTTGAGATGTCAGTTCATTAAGGGACAGTGGTAATAAAAAAGGTAGAGATAAATTTGACTCTCAAGGTTTCCCAGCGTGAAACTTTGGCAAAAAAAAAAAAAAAAAAATTAGGCACCTGTGCGTGAAAACATGTGTAATGATCAATATCTAATTATAATATAATTATGGCTTTCAAATGAATGTAGATACTTTTAGCCTAAAAAAATTAGAAAAGTAGATGTGGAGATGTTTTCAACATGTCCCAGTATGGCCATTGTTTTTGTATTATTTTTTCTGTAAATGGGCCTGCCTTTGTGCCCCATTTACATGTGACAGGTGCATAGTTCTAATATTATAGTAGTAGATGTTAAATTGCAACCAGAGGTAGTATTTTAATCTATTTGCTTTTGCATTTCCAAACTGTTGTCTCTCCATCTGTGATCATTACATGTTTAACCCAATTTGTATCATTATCTACAATTTACATCCTATTATTTTACAAGGAGAACTCTGGACCTGGTAACAATATGAACAATCTGTGTTAAAGAGAGAAATGTACAGTACAGGCTGCTTTCTCTATTCCCTTAATTAGACTGGAAGTACTGTGTTACTGATAACCTGTGACTAGGGATGCCAGATGATTTTCTACATTATTTGTGCTTCCTGATCCAGCAGATTAATTAGAAGTCGTTAGGGAATTTTGAACACCTTTTCCTTACAGCTTTTATTTCCGTCCTCTAGATTTAGCTTTTAGCATGATTACAAGAGAAGTTAGACACTACAGGAACTGTAGGTTGGATAGAAACTAAATGTACCTTCTCTTTACTGCCATAAAAATACACAGAATTAAAATACAAAGTTCACTGAAAAGTAGAACAATAATTACACATGCAAACATATAGAATGGAATTTTTCTTGATGACATAAATGTTAACATGCTTGCTTATTTCATCTCTTGCCATTTCTTATGCCCAAAGTGTTTTTTATTTGCTATTAAGAAGCACAGGAAAAGGTCTCTGCATTGTAACTACTTAAATACATTTTAATACAGTTTACATTTGATACTAAGGGTTAAGTAGAATTTTCCAGTTGCAACACCTTGTATCACTCACCATATAGCTAGGTGAAAACTGGAAGGGTTCTTCTGGATTTCTTTTTGGTGGGGGAACTTGTATACCATCATATGAACATGAAGGCAATTACCCTGTAGTTATATACACCCATAGACGTCTGACTTCTGGAGTAGGAGCAAAATGTTGTGTACTGCTATTCAGGAGGAATAGAATTGCATTGGTGTGATTACTCAGTCACAGTAGGACAGTAAAATCATGTATATTAAAAGAACCTTTGTGTGGAAGAGCATGAGATGCTTCCCAAGTAGTGGGTTCATTGCAGTGTAGTTGGTCTTTTTTGCCCTGATACAATGGAGCTGTTTGAGCCCAACAGGTGCTGTTATCCTTTCAAGCCTTCTTTCTGTGAACTGCCTGATTTACTGCTTGCAGAAGTGAGAAGCCCAAGAGAGAGCCCATTTAAAACAGACGACAGAAGTAAATTTTAAAAAAATAGAGGAATGAACTCAGGCTTGTTTACTGCAAAACCCTCTCTGCTTCTCTACATCAACTAGTAATAGACAAAAATGGTAATATTACCACTCTACTTCCATGAATAAAGTGCTACTATGGTACAAGTAGATGACACTAAAAGCTCCACATTGAGAAAGAGCTTAAATTTAAGCATTGGATAGCACTTGGCACTATCAAAGTATTTTCATAATACTTTGATAAACTTTGCTATTTGGGTCAGCTTATTGTTTTCCAAAAGCAAATATTCAGCTTTTCAGAAGTAGCTTCATAAACCAAGAAGAAAAATCACAGTTGGCATGGTTGGCTTACAGTGCCCAGAGAGGGTACTCTGCACTGCCAGAGGCAAGAAGTTTCTCTTCTTTCCTTGTGTATTTCAAATATTGCTTCTTAACATAGTTAATCATTTCTTTTCTACTGTAAAACTGCTGCAATCAGCAGGATATTTAGCTCTTGTCCCTTGGAAAGATTAACTTCTTTGTATTTATTTGGCTATCCTTACAGAAGTTAGGTAACTAAAGGGTTTTTTTCCCCTGAATTACTTCCACTGGGCATTTTTTGGGTTTTTTATGAGATCTGGTGAACTAGGACTTGTAGAAAACTTTGTTTATTCTGACAGAGCTGAAGCAAGATCCCAAAATAAATTCTAACTGTTTCTTGGCAGAATTGTCAAAATAAACAGAATTTTTCTTAGCATACAAATATTCAATATTGCAAGTATTTATTGCATGTCTGCTTCTATTCCAGGTTTTAAGTAAAGACTGTGGCACTTGAACATGGATCTGTTTAACAATCTGGAGTTTACTCTCCTCCACCTTTTTAAATATATGATTCTCTATTCTTGAGACAGAGACCAAAAGCAGATGCAAGGAGGACGGAGTATTGTTCTAGAGCCTGTTAGAGTTGTGAGTATGTATGGCAAATTACACTGAGGAGATGATCTCTACATGCAGTCTGCATTCTTGCTCAATGATAAAGCAGCCTGCAAGACTTCTGCTGATTTTTGCTGTTTGATGGAGGTGTTAAAAAGAGTACAGCAGTATTACGTGACAGTGACATTAGTTTTTCTTGTAGATATTATGCTTATTTACTGGCTTCTTGTGCTGGACAATATGCTATTTGAGACTTCCAGGAGTTTGAAAAACTTACAGGACTTATGAGAGTTTGCTGTCAGAGTGTTTGTAGACTTCCAGTGTGTAGTGTATTTGTAAACTTCACATAAAAGTAGAGTAATTTGGAAACTCACAGTACTTTCCTCTATTTTAATAGATTTTGATAAGATTTTGATAAAGCACATGAAAGTGACTAGAAATGTTCAGATTACTGGGGTTTTTTTCTTTTTTTTCCTGTCAAATCTCTTATTGTGCTAATAGTGTATCAATAACCTAGTTTCTTAACATAGGTATAAAATTATTGCAGTGCTGCCTCAAAGGTAGTTTGTGTGAGAAGAAAATAAGTCAAACTCAAGCAGCATTTATTTTAAGCTAAAAAGTTCAGACAAAGATGAGAAGATTCCATGAAAAGTTCGTCTGTAAGCCCCCACACCATCCCACAAAACAGAAAAGCATGTAGTGGAAGGCAGAGCCAATTACACTGGTTTTACACAGAGACTTCCTTGCTCCATGCTTTAAGCAGCCCTTGTGACTTAATTCAAAAACTGCACAAGATTGTTTTAATTCATGCCAACAAAAGCCCCTGAAACCCAGAGCATAGTGTAAATACAGCCAAACTAGGACAAGAAAGGGCAGTTAGCCCTCTGCCCAGATTTTTCCATTGTGCATGCAAAAGTCAAATTTGGCTGATACCAAACTTAAGCAACCTATTGAACCAAATGGAAAAGGTAGGTGATCTATTGCACTTCCATTTCTTTGACAGTGGCTCTGATACTCACAGCTCTCTGTTACAGGCTGGTGCCACACTTGGCCTGTAGCATGAAGGAATGAAGCCTTAGAGAAAAGGATGAGTCTGAGACTAGTTGTTTGTTGAGGTAGAGAAGAAGAGGAGAAAAAGCTCCTCATAGTCTAGTGATGGTTTGATGGGTCACTTCCGCTCATCAGAGAGTGGTGATAGGAAAATAAGATAGTTAAAATTTATATCTAAACGTGAAGGTTTAGGCATAGATAACTGGTCCAAGATCTTTCACAGTGTGTAGTACATCACCAGTCTAGGTCTATTTTTACCCAGGCCTTCAGTTTAACAGTGGCGTTATTCTTAACTCTCTGTATAACTTATTTGGCCAATTAAGCATGTTGATTTGCTAAGTTACTGCCTTAATAAAATTGATTAAAAAGGCCTAATGAAATAAACCTGGAAATCTTTAATTTATCTGACACTACTTATAAGTAATTGGGACTAAATCAACAGTTAGCTAAAAAGACCCAGTAATAAAGAGCAGGCACTGGGATTTATCTCCCAGTTTGCAGAGATGAAACAGGCAAAGTGACCACCAAAATGATGTTGTTGATTTCGTGAAAGCACCAGGAGAGCAGATGATGAAAAATTGCAGGTACATAAAGCTGTTGCTATGGCATTCAATTCTTGCACCACTGTGTCTAGATTTAGTGCCTTAGACTGAAGCCTTAGACTGAATTACAAAATCATATATTCCAAATGCTGCTTATCATTTTAACAGAGCCTAGTAATAAATGACAGCAAATGCATTACCCATCCAAGATGTGTACCAGTGGATGAGCAAAGATTGAATTCAGGAATTCTAAAATGTTGGGGTTTGTTGGTTTTGTTTTTGTTTTTTTTTTAACTGCTGTTTGTCACTCCTAACATATATTTGTAATTCCAAGGCTCAAGGTGGTGTTTGAAGA
Organism: Haemorhous mexicanus; assembly: GCF_027477595.1. NCBI lineage: Eukaryota > Metazoa > Chordata > Aves > Passeriformes > Fringillidae > Haemorhous > Haemorhous mexicanus. The sequence continues at coordinate 77,311,500 of NC_082341.1, forward strand.
CCAGATTCAGAGGCTGTGAGCAGTTAGGGACAATGACAACATGAGGGAAGGATATACAATAAATCTGTAGATTTCATCAAAATCCATGCTTTACAGCAGAGGGTAAAAGAAAAAACAATTAGAAATGTAAACTTTAAGTATCTCTGTGATATTGCAGGTTTAGCCCAGCACAGCCATATATGCAATGCAGTACCACCAAAGACATTGCTAACAAAAGAGATTTTCAAGCGGCCTTCTGAAGAGTCATAATAGCAGCCACTCTAACACAGGGAAATAGGGACAGGCAGACCTTTCTGAGCAGGAACAAATGATGGCACCAACACCTTTCCTTGACTTTCTTTGACCTTCCCTCCTTCTTTCTAGTTTTATTTCTTAATTTCCTCAGTATTGACATGTTTTTGCACTTGATATTCCCTACCTTTCCCCTTTCCTGGAATCTTGTATCTTCTGGTTTCGTGCCCTTCCTCATTATTACTTTTATCCCTTCCACTTTTGACTTCACTTATGTCCTTTTCCTGCCCTCTGGTTCTTTTCCCTCAGTCTCCTCTGGCCTTTTTCTCATCATAAAGTCTTTTCTCATTTTGAAACAAATTAAAATCCAGGGCAAGTTTAAATATCTTATGTTTTAACTACAGCTTCATCCTCCAGAGTGGCCTTCAGAAGCCATCTTGCCTCATCCAAGTAACTTGAGAATACTTTTGCAGAGCTGATGTTTAAATGCTGTCATCTCATTTAGGCCACTTTTTCTCTTGATCCCTTCTGAGGGACTCCCCAGTTTTTGTTTCCTCCAGCGTACATGGCATCTCTTTAAATCAGCTGTCCCAGAGAGTTTAATGCAATAGTGACTCCCTGTTCCAAAACTCATAAGGATGCAGAAACTTTCTGTGTGCACATCAATAAACTGAGGAGATAATCAGGAAAAGTGGGGTTTTTTTCTGTCCACATTTTTTTCTGTATACGTGGTTTTCCCATCAAAACACAGAAAATGTTTGGATCTATGTATAATGCAGGTTCATGACCCTAATCCAGTTTTAGACTGTGTGAAAATGTTACCTTAATCTTTGAGTAAAACAAGAATAACTTAATTTCATCTGTTATATACTTCTAATGGGATCTCTCTCTCTCCCTCTCTTTCTCTCTCTTCTCCATCGTGGTCATGATCAAGGCAGAAAGCTAAAAAAACTTTCACACTAGAGAGTATAAGTAAAGATTTTGTCTAAAGTATTTTGAAAAGACAAAACTTTAAAAGCCTATCAAAAAATAACAAAATCTCCTGAGATCTGGAAAGATTTAAGGTAATTTAAAGATAAACTGATTTAGCAGTGTAGCTTGAACATATTAGATTTTATCTGGAAAGTTATGCTCATAGGGACTTAGAAAGCAAAATAATCTAATATGATATCATACTTCAATCAAGTCTAATCCTATGATAGTCTTCGTAAATAGTTGTGTGAAGGTTTTGTAGAACTATGATTTTTGTGTTTAATTGTACAAAAAGTGTTAAATTAACTATACTCTGATTGTTTGTACAGTTCAAAGAAACTCCCTATCATTTCTTCAAAAATCTAAAACTTGAGAGATGTATCAGTGCCTTTGCCTCAGGGATTGAAACTTACCTTTTTTGTTGTGTAGTAAGGAATTGGTAGTGTTATGAAGGAACAACAGGGAAATAAAAATAAGGAGATAAAGAGGAAAGATAATAAGAACTGTGGAAAAAATCTGAAATGTTCTCATATATCAGGGCACATTCAACATTTTACTAAGGTAAATTAGAAGGGCCATAGAATTTGGTCTAATTTTATGCAGATGAATTAAGTGCTAAGTCTTTTCATAGAAATTTTGAAAGTATAGTAAAAATATGTAAAGGCACTTGTGAATGAGGAGAAGAGGAGATAGGAAACTTTCAGAAATACCTGGAGATTTGTTTAATTTGAAGAGTATATTGGGGTTCTAATTTGCTAATAGCAATAATATTGCTTCCCAGTTTTACATTCTGCTAGGGGTTTTCCAGCTACAGCAATAGCACATGGTATCTCAGCAAAAGTGAATTAATTTTTGCTACTTATGTTTGTAATCTCAGCAGTCTAGAAGTGCCTACAGTGTCTCAGGTTATGTGGTGAGAAGGTGGGAGGAATCCCTGGAGAGCACAGACTATGTGCAAGGCACTGACATTTGCACTTTCTTCTGGAGCTTCAGGTTTCATGAGAGGAACATTTAGCGCAGGGTGTTCCATGTGAATGAAGCAATATGAGATGCTCAGCACTGGTACTACACTATTGACCTGAGGAAGATCTTTACAACAGTGGACGTGAAGCATCAAAAACTCTCATCAGGGAAGGGCCTCTGACAATTCAGAAATGAGTTGCAATTCAGATGCAGGAGGCTCCAGCCTCACAGTCCTGTAGACACCTGTCTAAGAAATTAAATATTTGCCAGTCAGTGAACAGAGATTCAGGAATCAATTTTGAGGCAAGTTTTGTTGCTATTTATTCAAATTACATACTGCTGTTGTGTATGAAGACAGAAAATGATTGAAAATTATGCAGTGACTCTATTTTTCATTCAAGAGCTCATAAGCTTAACCCAAGAAGACAGTCAATTTGTAGTATTTTCCTGATTTTTCTTCAAGGCAAATGTTGGTGCAAGACCAGTGCATCTTTGCCCTATGAGTGGCATCATGCAATGGAAGCGATCTGAAGTTTAACAATGAAATGAGATATGTTTATATTCATTCTGTTATTTTGCAATCTACTCTTCAGAGCTCTGACTTACAGAAACAAAATGTGAAATTAAAGCACTTCACAGAAAAAAACTTAGCTGCAAGGATTTCACTGGCAGGATAACAGCTTTTGGTGCAGTAAGATCAAAGCTACCTACACAATTTGTTAGATGTCGTTGAAGACTAATTCCACTCATATTATCACTGCAAATTTTCCCTGTGAAATTTATATAGGTGAGGATTTTCCTCAGTAGAAGCCAAAAAATACTAATCTGCCTTTTGCTTCTGTCAGAATCCAAGGTGGGTTGTCCCCCTGCTATCCCCCTCCTACTGGTATTGGGATGCCTGGGCTCAGGGTGTATTTCACTTGTCTGCCCTTGAGACATCCGAGGCTGCTGAAGAAATTGTTAAATGGAAGAGAATTGCACATTAAACAAAAGCTTCCACTATGTGGAAGGTAGCTGAGAAACAAGTGTTCAGAAAAGCTTGATGGAGCAAGAGGATTATCAAACATTTGACCTACACAAATAAGCTTTTGTAATATCCTCACTACAAAGTAATCTGCCTTTAAAGACCAAAAACTTTCAACCAAGAACAAAATGCCTGAATTATGTGAACATGTTAGTGTGAACATGTTGTTTCAAAGCATGGAAATATAAGACTTAAGATTTCTCTTTCAAATAATATGTAAAAAAAAAAACCTGAAGGTGAAGCTGTAGTGATGACATGCTCAAAGTGACACATGGCCCTACACCTTATTTTCAGGACCAATTTTGGCATATTCTATCTAAAGTGTAAAATTGCAATTAATGAGATTTAGACTTCTTTCTCATTAAAACCCATAGAAGACTGCCAGGAACTCATTAAGCAATCTCATTGGTTAGCACTCTAGCCATGTCTGTTGTGTAGTGCAGTTTATTTCAATTGTTAGTTTCTGTTGTCAATGGTTGTACATCTCAAGCATTCTGTGAACAGATAAAGATGATAGGTCAATGTGGCCACTAAATGAAAATAAAAGGCAAAGATTTATGCAAAATATAAAGGATCATCCTTGCAAATGCTGAAAAGAAGTTTGCATTCTAGAGATAATTCCAAATGCTTTTCATTCAGTTTGGGAGATGCATCTGCCTTCATCAGTGGTCTTGAAGCAAAGCCAAACTATTTGTCTTGAGGTGACTTAGGATCTGACTTTTTCTTCAACATACAAACAAACATATTAATTATACCATTCATTTTTGGCAGATCAGGATTAGAATGCATAAACTTCTGTGGCTAGTTACACTGTTAGCCCTGAAAAGTTGTTCTTAGTTAGAACACATCTGTCTCAATTCATGTTTCAGTGGCAGCACTCTGGAGGGGACCTGGGACTGTACAAAGAAAGAGGTTGAACCAGATGGCCTGGAGAGTTTTTTTCGTCAACCATGTGAAGTTTTAACAATTGGTTTATGGACTCATAAATGCTTCTGTGTACTAATTGCCATTATAATTAATCCTGTTTTTCAAAGATTAGATGTTATTAGCTGTGTGGATAGGAAATCACATTTGCTCTTGTGATTTCACAGGACAAACCTGAGGCTTCTGCTAGTGTGCATTTGCATTTCCTACTTATTTGGGGTTTTTTCTAATTTGGTCTGTAGTCTAAGATGCGAGATTGTATCTGGTCAATCAGCTTTCTTTAATATCTGGTAGATTGTTTTTCGAGAGGTGAGTCAGACACCACTTTTTTCCTATAGATATGACAGGTGGTGATAAAATGCATATGTTCACTAGAAACTGAGAGACTCATAAGGAATATGGAATTTTCTGTAAATGTGGAAGTCATTATATTTTTAGGACCTTAGTGTCTGTTGGGCAAAACTTACTCTCAATCCATATTTGAATCAGTGCCCATTACTTGAATTTTGTAGAGAGCTTTAGCCATGTCAAAGCTCTCAAAATCTGGATTGCAGCCGGCTTACTACTAATTAGATCTTCAGAGGTGTCTGGAGTCTAAACAATATGGTGTGCAGAGATATTATCAGTCATTCAGCAGAGATTGCATCTACTGTAGATATTCAGCCAGCTTGCTGTTTATAGATGCCTGTGTATGTGAATTTCTCAGTGGGAGCATCATGGAATCATAGAATATTCTGAGTTGGAAGGAATACACAGGGATCATCGAAGCCCAAGTCCTGGCCCTGCACAGAACAGCCCAAGACTCACAGCATGTTCGTGACAGTGTTGTCCAAAAGCTTCTTGAACTCAGTAAGGTTTGGTGCTGGGACCACTTCCCTGAGGAGCCTGTTCCAGTGCCCAAACACCCTCTGGTTGAAAAATCTTTTCTTAATATCCAACCTTGATCTCCCCTGGAACAGCTTCAGGCCATTCCTCTGGGTCTTGTCACCAGTCAACAAAGAGAAGAGATTGTCTGCCACTCCTCTTCCACTCATGAGGAAATTGTAGACTACCATGAGGTCTCTCCTCAGTCTCTTTTATGAAACCACTCCTCATATGGCTTCCCCACAAGGCCCTTCACCATCTTTGTAAACTACCTTTGGACAGTCTCTAATGGCTTTATATCTTTCCTCCATTGTGGTGCCTAAATCTGCAGACAGGACTCAAGATGAGGTCCCATTAGTGCCACAGTGGGACAGGACAATCACATGTGAGGATCTGCAAAGTCTCCTCTTCAAAGCCATTGTCTATTATCTTGCTCTAAGTAATGCGAACATTTTTGTTATGCATTGGTGGCTTGCATTCCTATTTAGCTATGCTACTGTGCATCTTTTCTAGTTTGTTTTTTGATTTCCCTTGCAGGTATCTTCTTTTGCCTCAAGGTGGTCCCTGGATGAGTCCATTTTACCACACTGGTGGCACATCTGGTATTTTGCATCCTCAAGCACTTGATGTTTGTGTTTGGAATTGTCAATCATTTTGTACATTTTTATGGGTGTATTCAGGATCTGAGAGTCCTCTGCTTCCCCACTTTTACCTTCCTATACACACACTAGAAAAGGTGTAGAAATAGAAACCATTTGCTACTACACAGGGATCTTCACATTAAACACACATGACTTTTGCAGTGGCCAGTGAGACTTTTTAGGGCAAGTTTAAGTTATGAACACACTTTCCATTCTTCTAAGATTATATAAGAGTCAAGGATAAGTTGGGTACAAGGGAAGGGACTACTCACAGATTTTCATTAAAACTAGTGAATGACAATTTTTTTTAAGTTTTGCTTTTCTGAGGACACATTTTTCTCATTAAAATCCAAAATTATTTTATCCTTCCAAAACAAATAAAAAACTTCAGAGTAATAAAGTCCATCTCTTCATTCACTTTACTCATGGGAGCCATCCCATAATTCTCAGTTTAGCCTACTAGAGTGAGTTGTTTGCTCTAACCATAGAGCAGAAATACAGGTCATTTGAAGCAAGATTGTTAAGCAAAAATGTTATTGTTAAAAAAATATTTTTACTAAAAATGGTCCTTAGCAAAAATTAAACAGATACTTTTCAGATATAATGTAAGTAATCCTATGCTCATCCACTCTAATAATGCATCAACATGTTCCTTAAAACAAGCATAGTTCTACCATATGTAAAAATTACCTAAACTTAAAATGCTTCAACTAATGTTTATCAGCAGATTGTGAAAAGTACATCTGTGGTATTCTGTCCTAGCCTCCAGCAATATAAAACTCAAAGTCAAGTTGAACCAGAGGCAGTATTTGAATTTAACAGTCTTTGTCAGATTATTTCTTTAAGAGCTTTCCTAATCATTCCTTTTTTGCAAAATAGTCGCCTGTTCTTGTATCTTTGTATATTCTTTTTCTGTTTAGATCTTTAAAAATTAATGCTTAAAAAACCAAGCAGCTCCTCTGAGATGTAATTTTAAGAATGTATAACTGTGGTGTCAATTATTTTTTTTTAAATGTAACTACTATCTTTTTGCCTTTTCTCCCTGTTCAGTCCTCAATAAAATTATAAGTAGCAGAATGGCTATTATGTTTGCTGAGACTTAGCAACAAACTATTCATGTAGATGAAACTTAACAGGAATCAAACTACATAGTTGCATATTTAATTTCAGGTGCTCAAATGACATTTGTCCTGAAAAACAAAAGTCAAGTCAATCTACTTTAAAATGCAATACATGCACTCATTATGGATTCAGCTAATCCATCACACTCTCTGTTTCTGTCTCTATCCTTTTTTTTTTTTTTTTTTTTGGTCTCAAGACATTTGCATACTTTGGTATTACTTTATATTGTAGTTCAGAAGGTCAGCTTTTACTGCAGGTTAAACTGTTTTACTTTTCACCAAGAGATTATCAAACATAGGTGCCCTTATGTATTAGGTGCGGGTTACAGAGAGGACCAAGGCATGCAGCAGTCTATTCAGCCGTTCACACAGTCAGGTGCACGTTTTTCTGTGTTGCACTAATTGTGTCAAACAGAGGATGATTTTGTGAGGTTAGGTTAAAAGATCACAACGACAACTAACTTCTCCTATTAATCTGAATGTATTTATGTGTATATCTCTTTTTTTAATATGCCAGACAATTAATTCATACTTTATCTGCACAACAAGGACAAAGACCTATGTTGTAGGCCTGGCAAAATTCAGTTTCATTTATGCTTTTAAAAAGTGCATAGCCAGCTCTGTACTTTCAGTAATGTTTTAAGACCATTAATTAAATGTGACAGATATCTGATTGCAGCTTTGTTTCGCTCATGTTGACCTCCAGATAAGTCTACACCACTTAAATTTTTTATCCTCTATTTTTAGATATGTACGGCATTTTTCTTGATTCCCTCAACTTCCTATCACAACCTACACAGACTATGATCCCATGTGCTGATTACAGAGAATGTGCATGACATATAGAAATGTTGTACTACTGTGACACTGGGATCTTAAGACCTTAATTAGCATTTCAGTTCTAAAATTTGAAATTTTTATGAAAAAAATCTCTTAATTTTTATTATGTTAACCTTTAATGGGGTACTACTCCATGTTTTAATGACAATTGCAGCTGTTTACTTACATTTTATCCCCAAAGTAGTAATCCTTTCCACAGCAGCTTCATTTTCGAGTCTTTAGTTTTCCACATTTTAATCACATTTACTGAGGTTTAGTGGTGACTATGAGGTGAATAATTTATCATCCTCTAAACAGAGGCAAAGAAGCAGAGTAAATGATCCTTCACAATTAGATTTAGAAGGTGACTTTAAAATCTTAGGGGATTGCCCAATATATTAAAAGTAGACAGTTTAAAAATTTAATTAGAAAGATGGAGCCTGGTTTGGTGTGTTATACGTGTACTTTAGGTTCACCCCGAAGAAGATTTCATTAATATTTGCTCATTTTTATGCATTTGTGTTTTTAAGATTCTCTTCTTTATAATGGATCTGCTGCTTTGGTTTTTTGATAGACACAAGACTAAATACACTCAAGCAAAACAGATACAAAGCCATTAGTGAAAGGGCACATTTTTGAGCAGTCAATTAGGATAGTCTGGTCTATTTAAATTCTAGCCAGTTTATTTTACTTACACATTTAATTCATTAAAACAAGTTAGAGAAGTTGAGGATTCTATATAATGATCTTCTGAGTCTTTTTCCATACAGAGATACTGTTACAGAGATGACCTTAATTGTTGCACTATGGTATACAAACAGATTTCTATTTTAGTTAAAAGAAAAGACTGTAAGGTTATTCTGCTCAGGTCTTGGATGTTTTGTATTGTTTTAAAGGTATCATGTCTCTCTTCAATATACATAAAAAAGTCTAATGGCAAGTATACCCTCACTGCTTTTTTTTTTTGGTTACAGGTGGTTGAAATCATGATGGTGCTTCAGTTCTGGTTGTTTGTTGTAAATATTAAGTGTTTTAATAAGCTGTTTATATGGCAAATCTGTACCCATGTTGATAGAATCACAGAATCTTGAAACTAAACCCCATCTCCCTCAGCTGCTCCTCATAAGGCGTGTGCTGCAGACACTCTTCACCAGCTCTGTTGCCCTTCTTTGAACATGCTCTAGCACCTCACTGTCCTTGTAGTGAGTGACCCAGAACTGAACACAGGATTTAAGATGTGGCCTCACCAATGCAGAGGGACAAAAACTGCCCTAGTCCAGCCAGAACACTATTGTTTCTTGACTACCTGGGCACACACTGGCTGATGTTTAGCTGGCTATTGACCAGCGCTCACAGGTCTTTTCGTACCAAGTAACTTTCCAGTCAGTCTTCCCCAAGCCTGTAGCATGGGCTTCTTGTGACCCTAGTGCAAAATCTGGCAATTCACCTTGTTGAGCCTCATACTATTTGCCTCAGTCCATGGATCTAGCCTATCCAGATCCCTCTGCAGAACCTTCCTATCCTCCAAAAGATCAACACTTCCACCCTACATAGTGTTGTCTGCAAACTGACTGAGGGTGTGCCTGATCCCCTGGTCCAGGCCATTGATAAAGATATTAAACAGGGCTGTCCACAATACTGAGCCTTAGGGAGTACCAGCAGTAACCAGCTGCCAGCTGGATGTAGCACCATTCACCAGCACTCTTTGGGCTCAGCCATCCGGACAGACAGTTTTCTATCCAGCCAGGAGTGCTCTCATCCAGGCCATGAGCAGTTTCGCCAGGACAGTCCTGAGGGAAATGGTGTCAAATGTTATATTGCAGTCTAGATAGACAACCATAGCCTTTCCCTCATCCACTAAGGTGACACCTTGTAATGAACAGAGATCTGGTCATTCAAGCAGGACCTACCTTTCATGCTGGGCATGATCTTGTGTACTGTGCTGCATGATGGTGCTCAAGGTGGTCTGTTCTATGACCTTCCTGAGCACTGAGGCCAGACTGAAAGGCCTGTAGTCCCCTGGATCCTTCTTCTGTCCCTGCTTGTAGATGGGTGTCATATTTGCTTACCTCCACTCAATTGGGCCCTCCCCTATCAGGATTCTTGATAATTGACGGAAAATGGCTGGGTGAGCTCTAGTACCAGCTACCTCAGTGCCCTTGGGTGGATGCTATGAGGCTCTATAGACTTCTGAGTGTCTAAGTGGTAGAGCAGTTTGCTGACCTTTTTTCCCATGGATTACTGAGGCTTCAGTAATCTTCTCTTTCTTTCAGTAATCTTCCCTTTCCCATCCTTCTGGGCTTCCATCTTTCAGCTCAGGGCCCAGGTATCCTCGTAACGCTTGGTTTTACTTTTACTGATACAAAGGAGATATTAGGTACCATAGCCTTCTCCTCATCCTTTGTTATTACATTTCTGCTTACATCCACTAAAGGACAGAGATTCTCCTTAGCCCTCCTTGTGTTGCAGTTGTGTTTATAGAAACCTTTTTCATCACCTTTTACAGCAGTAACCATATTAAGTTCCAGCTGAGTTTTGGCTCTTCTGATTTTTTCCCTGCACGACATCCATGTAGCCCTCCAGAGTTCCCTGCTCCTTCTTCCAGTTTAAGATTCTGGTGTAATTTCTGTGGAGAAATATTCTATGGCTCACCTGGAAGATTGTGATTATTCAATCTGTTTTTGAATTGAATTTAAATACTTTGATCTTGAATAACACAGAAAGGGTTGGTGGTTTGGGTTTTTTTGTTTTTTTTTTTTTCTTGTTCCACTGCTGTAAATAGCCTTTGAACTTCACCTTTTGAAGATGACATCAGACTTACCAATTTTTTCTTAACTATCTTTAGAACTAGGAGAAGATTGATTCCTTCAGTGTCAGGCATTATACTGAGGCTGACACTTCTGGAGAGCTGCAATGTTAAATAGCATTTCTTTGGCACTATTCTTAGAAATAAAATACACACAGTATTCACAGCATTTCTAAAAATATATTTTTGCTAATTTAGACTGGATAAGTGAGACCATGTAAGCATTCTTTTCAGCATCGCTGTCAATAAAGCTGACCTTTGTTTGGGAGAAAACCTTATTTTTAGAAGCTAAACGCCATCAAATTTGTTTTATAAGCCATTTTACCCTAGAATTCAATAAAAATTTAAATAAATAGGAACAATAATAATTGCTTTTACCAGGAACCTTTCTGATTTTATCTCAGGAAGAAGAGCAAAATACCTGTTCTGTGAAAGAAATAATTAATTGCAGCTCCATAGGATATTATTTTTATGCCCTTTAGCTCAAGGCTAAAAGTATCTCTTTGGGGAAGGGTAAACTTCATTACCAATTATAAATCATGTTTAAAACATCTTATTTGAATGAAACATGTAGGACTAAGAGTGAGATATTGGAGCCTTTTGAAAATTATATAAAAATATTCCTTGACTGCTGCTAGATCTAAAATTTCAGACAAAGTCTAACCTAACATTTATCCCCAATTGAATAAGTTCTGTTGAACCTTGTAACAGAATCTGTGGGAAGATGTCCACTTCTGTGGGACCCTAATTAAATTACATAAGCATCCACTGATTCATGTGTTTATATATTTTAAGATATGTTTGTGATCCAAGAAAATAATATTGATTCTTTTTTTTGCCCTTAGACAATTTTGAGGCAAAACCCCCATGTGGTACTAAATTGCTTTTAAGAACTCAAAATAGTGCCTCAAAATGGCCTAATGTATTTTCTCACATGACAAAACAAAAGAAAATAAATGGAGTTACACCAGTATATGTCAAGTGTTTTATATTCTATATTCATGTGAGATTTTAAGAGTATGAAAGACTATACAAACACAAAATCAATCATAAGCTCTGAGCAACTGAGATAAAAAAGAAGTAAATTTTTAGAAGTTCAGCTGATAAAAACAATTCAAGGCATGTTATAGGACCTGAAAATCATTACCTGCCAAGTCGATGTCTAATGATTACTTTGTCTTCTAAAACTGCAGCTAAACTAAAATCACTACGTGTGATAACTGTGTGAGTCAGCTTGTTAAAGTATCCAAGAGCCTTCTCTGAATTTAAGTGTTCTCTTTGTGGGAGAATAGTGGACATAGTGCAGTGGTTTCTTTCCCTTACTTGCTGTGGTTTGGTATTTTGGGTTTGTGTTTTTGTTTTTTCAGTGTGAAGGAGCTGGGATGCATGACAGAAAAAATGCAGGCCAAAAGAAACTATAGTTGCAACAGCTGGAATGAATTATCATCAGTCAAGATGGTTGGAGGGTGGGTGGGGACACAGGAAGATCTATTCCAAGGCAGTGATAGATTTTGAGGACACAGCAGGTAGACACTTTCCCATTGTGGAAACCGTTTGATTTTTTAAAAAATAAGTTTTGAATTTTCTATATTTGGTGGAGTAAACAGTAACCTTTCATATCAGTGAAATTTAAGCTTTCATAAACTCAGAGGAAAAGAGAGGCACTATCTGTATGTTACACAGGTCAAACAAGTAGTCCTAAGACATAGAATTATTGCAGCAGAAGAGACTGGTTTTAATATGCCAGCTGTACTGTTTAACTAAAATTAGTGGGCAAGCTAGCAGCAACAAGTATCCTATTATGTCTCTCAGAGTGCATCAGAGAATACCCAGGTAAAACCAAGCCTAATTAAGAGGGAAGTTAAGCTTAGTGAAAAGCTGAATTTGTTTATTTAGTTTGACTTGCTATCTTACTTTAGTTAATCATTGGCTAGCTTTAGTATATCAAGTGCATAAAGTGCATTTATTAACAATAATTAAAAATCTGAATTTTTGCTGCCTAATAAACTGGATTATTTGTGAATCTGTGATTGTGAAAGTTTTTGTTCACTGCAACTGGACCTACATAGTGCTGAATTGGCTAAAATCACAAATTAAGCCTGGCTTCACCCAGCCCTCTGAGGATCAGTTGGAAGGCAAAAGAGGTTTATTTTCTGCCAAATTGCTTTACTCTTAATAAACCAATATTTGGGAAACTATGTGTCTGGAAACCTCTGTAACTCATAAATCATGGTAAAGTAATCACATGAAAGTATTCTTCAGGAATGGCACTGAAAATTTTAAATTTTAATTTTTGTGAAACAGGGGCACTAGAAACAGACAAACTATTTTCAGAGGCTAAAGTTATACTGGCATTTGCAGTTCAGGTAAATAATATTTTATCAGTTCATGAGTAAATACTGCATTTTTAATCTTTATTTTCCAGTAAAGTAAATACTGAATTTAATATGAAGCTACCATTGTGACACGGTAAAGATGCTTACAGGAAAGTTAGATTGTAACACAGGCTGTGATTCAAACCCAGATCTGTGATTACTTTGGTGAAATTCAGTGGCGCTAGCAGTCTGTATGGGGTCTGAAGTTGTAAGCCCAGATATTGATATTGGCCTTGAGTATTTTATGATACAAACTATGCCTCTAGCACCATGTAAAGGTGCAAATAACTTCTACAGATATCCTATATTTCTTGATACCTGCTTGCTTAGAATATAATCTTAGGGGACAAGTATTTTATTTATAACTTTGGAGTTTTTCTTTTTTATTTTCTTTTTTTATTTTTTTTCTGCTCATAAATAAAACATACTTCAAGGCACGGAGGAAACTGAACTAAGAAGTTACTTCTAATCCTTAACTTCAACTTTTTCTCATAATTATATTTGAACTATGACTTTCATCTACATTTGCATTCCGTTAAATAATGGGAAAATATGGCTATTTCACATAGAAGGAAAACATGAATACATTTTCTGCTAAATATGGCTAGAACCAGTATAGGAGTTCTAATCCGAGTATTATTCTGTATCTCAACAAAAGTCTTGAGATTAACTGGGGAAGAGGATACTAATTCTTAGAAATAAAGTACATTTTTAGTAAAATTAGTATATAATGATAATTTTTTTTGATTTCTTTGGTCATGTTTTTGCAACTGATGATGTACTTGATTAAATAATGATAACTATAGTCATTTAATACAGTGCATAAATGCCAGAACTCAACAGTGTGAATCTTGCTCCTTGGGGCAGTGAAACCCTAATTGCTTAACTGGATGTGTTACTCAAGGAGTTTACCTCAAACCACATTAAGCAAGGGAAACATGCTATTATGGAAAAATCTAGTTTACTGAATCTGTTCACATATTTTTTTAAAAGCCATTGATCTAAATTACTGCAATTATAGCAAGGGCATACACTCCCTGATGTCTATATTAAGAAGACAGCAGAACAGCAGACTTAAAGGATTGAGTTCTAATTGATTTCAATAAACTCCTCTCAAAAGCACGACTTCCTAAGCCATGAGCAACACCCAGCCTTTCTTTTGTGCCTACACATTTGTCCTGTTGGTGGAAATGGACCCATCTTTTCCTTGAATGGGTTTATGGCAAAATGTACCCATATAACATAGAGTAAACCTTAGCAAAGAACAAGGTACAAATTAACTTGATTTTATTTTTCACTTGACAGCATCTCATTTATTCTTTTGCTCTCTCTCCCTAATTATAAAATATGGGAACTTGAAATCCTTCATTTCAGGAAGCAGGCTCTCAACAAAGTCTACTTTTAAAGCAACAGCATAATTGATTTGCTCAAATGACAGTTGCTTGAAGATGTGAAAACAATTGCAAATTATCTTGAAGGCAAGTGATTCTCCACTTGATAATCATTGTATGTTCGTATTTTTAAGTGAGGTTTTGTTTCACTTCATAATCTCTTCATCCTAATATGCAAATAGTGAGCAGAGATTTCTACCTGCTGTCAGATAACAGAAAAATTAATTTGACAGGTTGTTGAACATGGACTTCAGCAGAATATTCAGTATTGCCTTTGTACTTTCTTAAGACAGTCCCAACTGCATAACACTGGTTAGAACCAAAAACACAAGGGCAGAAGCTCTCTAGGTAAATTTTCATTAGTGATTTAGTCACTCTGGCAAAGCTTTTTATCCATCTTAAATTTAGTCTTGTTTCAGTAGCTGACATTCAGAAACCCCAGGAATGATGACTTCCTGCCTCCATAACTGCACAAAAAAACTTGCTTTTATCAAGTCCTTCGCCCATCTCCTTACCCAGAGGTACTCAATAAAAAGAAGATACAAGAAAACATGAGGCTCTTTTCCATCTCACAGACATTAAAGGCGAACCAAACCATGAGAACAATATCTGCCTTTTCTTCCACTAATAATTGGAATATTTCAGTAGAAATGATGATTTAAAATACAGAGGCCTTGGATGTACTGTTACTGTGCTAATGGGCATAGTGTTCAAAAAATATTAACATAAATTGGTATACTTAGTTCTTTACAAATATAGAAGTGAAAATATATTTCTCTAAAGAAATTGTCTGCTGTGTCTTCAGAACACAAGCTTGGATTAAACAAAGCATAGAATATTCCCCCTGCTCACATTAAACAAACAAACAAACAAACAAACAAATAATCCATGAAAAAGGATTGATAATAAAGAGGAAATCTGTAGTATTTGCTTGCATCAGACATATAAAATATGTTTATTTTAAATTCTCTTACTTCTACAGTTAAGACATGGTGATTGTATCAAGATTGTATGCACTTTTATCTTTTTTTACTTTTAAGAAATGCTCCAGCCCATATCAAACTGTAGGAACTAGGAACAAACAGTATTTCCTAGGTAAATAGTAAGTATGGCTATTCTGGTTTTAATGTTTCAAACTGAATTGGAATATATCATTTGATCCTGAATCTACTGCTGGATGTCACAATCACTCTGTAGATATCTCTGACATACCATTTGTATCAAAAGCCAGATTAAGTTCCATATATTTTTTGCGAAAATTTTGAGTAACAAAGCAAAACCCATAGTGAGTCAGGAAGACAAATCTTTAAGTGTTACGTGACTAAAGACATATTAGACCTTTTTTTTGTATCTGACTTATGATGAGAGATCCAGTATTCAAGAAGAGGTCACTGAATTAAAAATATTAGCTTACTAAACCTTGTAACAGATGGTTCTTTGTGTTATGGTCACTGCCATAACCTTTTATCTTCCTAAGGGTTTAACCGCTTTCTTTTTTGTTTTTTTGTTGGGCTGGGGGGGGGTGATAAAGTATTCCTAGTTTAATTACAGTTTCTACTTCTTTGAGCCAGCCAAAGTTTCTCTTTGATTTCTGTCACGCGATTCAGTTATCAATCTAGACTTAAATGAAATTTGATTATTTATTAAGGTGTGATCTGAAATCTTGAATTTAGAAGATAGAAGAGTAAGAAATCCTAGAAGTAACACAGTATCTTATCTACCATAGCTAGTTTTCAGTCGTGGATTTACGGGACAAGTCATTACAGCAACAACAGGGTTTTCAGGGCGATGGCAAATTGCTTACAAGAGCTAGACTTGCTTGAAATCTAAATGTGCCAGCTGAGAAATACAACAGTGTGAAAATTAGGTGAGACACTTTTATTGCCCAGGAACTATGAAACATTAGTAAGTCAGGATCTATGTGTTTGATGTAATTTATCATTGAAATAAGCATAAGACATAGTTTTTGCCTAAGCTATACTAAAGTAACACAAAAATATTCTCTATTCTAAGAGAACTTCTGCCAACATACTTTCTTATGGACTGATTAGAGAGGGGCTATCTTACCAAACAAAACATTTCACATACAGCTACTGTATTTTTAGATGCAAAATTTCAAGTAATATAATTCTAGACTCCAATGGAAAAATGTGTATGTAAATAGAAGAATTAGAAAAAAATACTGATATAGTAATAGTGGAAATGAATAAAGAGCATAAAGAGGAATTTTTAGAACATCTCATTTTACTAAAAGAGAAGAAACAAGAATGGCAAGCCTTGCTGTTCATGGTTGCAATAACAGTTTATTCTATTTTTGTCAAGCATACTTTACAACATTTGGAAAATGTAAGAGTTAAAAACAATCAAAATGTTACATTAGTGATTGTATGCTATTAATCTTTCCATTTGCTTCCATAAAAATCCTGTGGTAAGTACCAATTACTTCCAGTTTCTCTTCAGTTTTATTTAAAATGTCTACTGCCTAGTTTCACAATTCTGACAATTCTGAAATAAGTCCTAAATAAGATGCTGCACAATGATGTGAGCCTTCATTTCAAAGATAGGAGAAAGGCCTGGGTTTAGCTTTTAGTCTGGACAAGGTCAGCTATTAAGCTATCATACTGCTCTTTGTATTGTAGTCAAATACTTTGTCAGGGAGTACAAAGAACATATATGTGGGATCCACACGTGCAATAATCTGTTTATTACAATTATTTGGGGAACTCTAACTTCTGAAATCAGTAGTAAAATGAGAGAAATTACTGCAAATGGTCTGGACTTATTTCCTACCATTTTTTATTTTAAAATCTCAGCTTTTGTCTGTAATCCAATCAATATTTGTGTGGTTTTGAGCTAAAAGAACAACTGTTTTTCATTGGGCACATGCCCAGTGTCAGTGTTCACATTGAAGCTTTTGGGATTATTAATAGAGAATTACCAACAGCTGGACTCTAAAAAGACTGGAGTAAATTCAAACTAAGTGTTTACAGTATGCAGTGTAAGCTCTCACAGCACCAAGGTCAGGGAAGATAAACTGAAACCTTAAAAATAAGCAGATGTCAAGGATGCCCAAGAGTAGGATCTTTTACAAATATCCATAATCCAATTCACTGCAGCAGACCCCAAATTTTAACCATTAAAGTTAAGTAAAATATCTTTTCTTGTATGCAGTGGCAAAAGAACTCCTAAGGGGGCCATGTGGATTGTGAACTTTTCCAATTATTCTGTTTGTCAGTGAATTGGTCATAATGTAAAAATAGGTAAGACACCCATGGTATGAAGCTACAAGCAAAAATCTGCTAATCAACATCAGTTTTACTAAAAAAGAAGAGGAGAAAGAGAAATCCTAATGACAGGTTTGTAATGTCCATGCTAGGCACAATGTGAGAGAGATATCCAAAGCTCCCTTGGCTTGGATAGAATAAATAAATTTTAAAAAACCCAAGCAAACACCAAGGAAACACCAACACCACTAAAAATAATTGAAAACACCAATAACAGTTGAGAAAAAGCCCAGTAAATCTACCCTACTGTATATTAATTCAGCCTAATAGAGGAGGTTTGCAAGTGTCATGAAAGAAACAGACTGTATGAAAGAAAATAGCGAAAAAGTAGGTGCCAACTTCTTATGAAGATTCTTCTGTGACTCTTCATTTATGTGAGCATTATGATTAAATCTAGACATATAATATCAGCTTCTCATTCATGAGACGGTGGATGGCAAGGGCAATCATATTAGGCTGTGTCTCTATTAAATGCACTGTTCCCTGAACTAAAATAGCACATTCAAGGTGAGAAAACAAAGTCATGTCTATTTTTAATTCTGATGTAAAATATAGTCTATGGTTTCAGCAGGCACAGAAATAGGAGGTTATAAGCCAAAACCTTCCTTATTTGGAGACAAAGAAGTGGCTTCTATGTATGCATGTGTGTATATATATATATATATATATATATATATATGTATGTGTGTATATATATATATATATTTGCATGTATCTTCAGACTCCAGACATTATTAAAATAGCAATATGTTTCCATGTCATAACTAGTAAATATAAATTAAATTTTGCTTTTAATATTCTAAATGAGTGAAAATAGGAAAATGCAAAGTAACTGACTGGAGGAGAATGGATTTGTTTGGTATGGACTACAATCCATAAATAATCAGGTAATTTCTCTTTTAAAAGAAAGAGCAGAAGGAAAAAGAGGTGTGCATATTGTTTGCAGACAGTTTTTGAGGTACAGAGAATTTTTTATAGTCAGTAGCTATTTCAAAGCTCTCCAGGACACAAATCAAGGTTTCCTGTGCCACTGAATATTGTCCTGGTCTTTTATGCACTAGTCAGTACCTCAAATATGCAAAGCTCGTAAATTGGACATGGCACAGGCAAAGATAATTAGTGACATTTATAATTATTTCAAACAAGTTGTATTAGTTTTTTATTTGACTTTTGGCCTCAGGAGCTTTAGAACACATTTGAGTTCCATTTGTCCTTCTTTTCTCCAAAGCTGTGAGAGCTATGAACTTCTAAAATGAAGCACAGATTTTCTTCTAATACATGACTGCAGGAACTGCAGCTTAAAGGTCATAAAGCATGGGGATTGCAATAAAATTAGCAGTTGACAAGTGTGTCATAGAAGAAATCTTAATGCAAACCCAGAATCTTGACATAAGAAAACCTGATAATTATTTGAATTGATTGATCCATAGGCATGCAAGTAGTAAAGATGGAATGGTAGTATCCCTGCAGGACCAGACCTACAGAGAAATCCACTGAAAACATTAAAAATTATCTCTTTTTTCTCACATATTTCTATTTCATATGAATACAAAACTCTATTCTTGCCTTCTCATACTCTCTTTGGTTTAACTGTCTAATATTTACTTCATGGCAATTTTCATATTTCCTACTGGAAGTATAAGGCACACTTTTCCTACTCCTAAGTTAGGGATTTCTATCTAGAGGCAGTTCTGCATTTATGTCATCATACTGCAGAATATCATCATAAGCAAGTGCTGGAAGTGACTGTATTTGGTGATCAAGTGTCAGGCATATTTAAAGGCATACAGAGAATTGCAAATTGCATCAGCTGTTTGGATGCAGATGGAGACTTCCACATCCCCTCAAATGTCATGAGGATTGAGAAGTCTCATACCATGTGAAGAAGTCTTTTTATTGGTGATACACCCACCCTGTATGGTACCTGATCACCCCACACTGATCTGCTTAATGAGATCTGGAGGTGATAAGCATCCATATGGAGATGGCCACATGTTTCTGAATGAAGATTGCAATTGTCATCTATCTATGCTGAAATAGTATGAAGAAGTTCTGGGGTAAATTCTGTCAGACATCCAGGAGAGAAAGTATTAATCTGAAATTCCAAGGTCACTTCCCAGGCCTGCATCAGTCTCAGTATCCCCTCACTCATTGTTTTTTAGCTCACAAAACACAATGATGAATAGATGTGATCAGAGGGAAAAAAGTTCCAAATGGAATGGGAAGTCACCTCTGACAACTGTACATTGTGACCTTTTTGGTACTTAAAAGGAGTTTATACAAAAGAAGGAAAGTGACTTTTCACATGAGCAGATAATGATAGGACATGGGGAAAATTTTTAAACTTACAGAGGGGAGACTTAGATTAGATATTAGGAGGAAAATCTCTCCCTAGAGGGTGTTGAGACACTGAAACAAGTTGCCCAGAAAAGTTGTTGATGCCCTGTTTATGGAAGTACTCAAGGCCAGGTTGGATGGGGTCGTGAGAAAACTGACCTAGTGAATGGCATCGCTGCCCATGGTGGCTGGAGGAGGCTTTGAACTAGATGATCTTTAAGGTCCCTTTCAACCCAAACCATTTTATTGTTCTGTAATGCTGTTCTTGCCAAAACAGCAGCAGGTGTCAGCAGCAGTTAGTCTGTCACCCAGTGGCAACTTTCCAAAAGCCTTTTGTGAGCCGCTGTGTGTTAGGATGCTCTGCATCATTGGTTGAGTTAAAGCAGTTGGATAATCATTTGAAAATGGCACATGTCAGCTCCAGATAACACGGCTTGCTGTAGACAAATAAAATGTATGTCAGGATCTTACATTAGCCTCAAGTTCCTGAACTGCAGTTGTCTCAGATCTAGTCTCTGTTGCGAAGGACTTCTATGGTATATATAAAGTAAGCTGTGTCCTTAAAAAATATGAAGAAATTCAGATTAAAACTTTTCCTTGATAAACCTCCTCTTTTGACACCTGAGCTGTTATTTCACTGTGAAGCTGCTTTACTCAGCTTCTACGAATGGGCTTTTTAATTTCTTTATGTGCTGAGAAAAATCTCTTAAGGCTACCATGATGAAAAATACACACTGCTTTACTTATTGAAGGATTTTAGTTCTGAATGTCTTTGTATCAGTAGCAAGCACATTCAGAGAACTTTTTACAGCAGGCAATGTTGACTGTATTTATTTCAGGTTGATGCTGGACTTGATTGTCAGTAGGATTAAAGCTATATCATCAGTTGTTGGTATCATATAATGCAGTAATAAATTGTGACAATTTGACCTTGCAACCTAACTTGTTCTTATATTACCTATGAGGCTACCCTAAATTTTCTAATAATGTAGTTCCTTTTTTGACCATTCTGTCAGGATTCCCAAAAGTACACATTTACAAGCCTTACCACCATGTCCAGATGTAAAAAGCAGACCGAGAATTTTTTATAAAGAACTTACTCATCCTTCTAAATGAATATACATTTGAAATGTACACTTAAACTCTTCCAAAATTACTGAGTACCCTCTCTCATTGTATGCACTCTAGCACATTTATAGTCTAATTGCCCTAGAGAAAATCTTAGTGTAAGATTCAAGGTTTTGTAAATTACATCTAACTTCCTTAAATGGCATTGGGAAAAAGATGTAAAAATAAACCTGCTGGTGTTAAGATATAATGCTAGTTACAAGAATAAACTAAAATTGCTAAATATAAATGAATAGAAAAGAATTTACAGGAAAGGAAGCCTCTGTTTCAGCTAGGTTAATGTAAATTAGTCCCTAAAACAAAGTATTTAAACAGTCCTATTTTTGAGAAAGAATATTCTGTTGTTACTTTTTAAACATGAAATGCTGTTAAAAGCAAGAAAGCACTACACCTTATGCATGAAAACAAGATTTTATTGTTAGACTAATCAAAATGTAACAAAGTTACTACTTGTCCAGCTAACTGATAAGGTGTTAATTACTATTACAGTTACGATTTATATGCATATACCTCCTTGTATCTATGCCTTTTCTTTAGCACTATGCTCCCTCTCCCAATATTCTTTTAGTTCCTGAGGTCCAATTTACTAGTCTTTCTCAAGCAGAACTGGCAAGAGTTTATGATAAGACACAACTATCACCAGTCTCAAATTGTTAATCATGTAACATTTAATGCTAGCAAGGGAAGAAGGAGAGATGGTTATCTTCCTTGTTCCTTGGAGCCAATTAAGAGTATTTTTTTCTCAGGTTTTGTTACCAGTCCACTTTTTTTATACAGCAGCCTCCTTAAACCCCAATTAAGCCACAATGTGTAAGAGTTCTGAGTTTCTTATTTTTTCTTAATTACCCTGACTAGCCTCATCTGGAACAGATCCTCACCATATCCTTTCCCTGTAGTGCTATGACATTTATTTAAATTAGACTTGGATGTCTATCTTTTTCTTAAGGTGAATTAAAGTGATCTGTTTTCAGTCTTGCCTTTAGCCTCAGCTTGGCTATTCACCTGTGGCAAGAGGTATGAAAACTAACAGTACTGAGTTATTTAAACACTTCTGGTTTTGCATCCATTTGTATCTTCATCAATGTGTCTTCAGTTAATGGTATACAAAATTTGACAGTGTTAAACTTTACCAAGTAATGATAAGTGAGAGGAAATGTATTTAATTAGGGGATGATGTAAAGTAACTGAGCATCACTAATAAAACATTTTTCAAAAATCAGAACTTATGTGAAGTAAACATGCTGATAACAGTAAACTTTTTAAAGCAGAGCGACACTGTGATATTTTATGAAAAATCCCTTCTCCAGGATTTTTTTCCTGAGAAGTGGCAAAGCCTCAGAAAAGAAATGTAAACAATAATTATCTGATTGCTTGGAATGTGGCCTGGAGGTTACTTACCAACAGATGCATCTTTGATTGGTTCCATGTGAATTGTTTTTCATTAATTACCAATCCCAGTCCAGGTGTGTCAGACTCTCTGGGTCTGTCATGTGTTTTTATTATTCATTCTTGTCTAGCCTTCTGATGTATCTTTTCTCTTTCTTTAGTATAGTTTTAGTATATAATATAATAAAATACTATATAATATTTATATGAAATATAATATGATATCATAATGATATATTATCATATAATATTATGTAATATAATATAATATAATATAATAATATACATAATTATGTATAATAAATATAATTAATATAATACAATATCGTAATATAATAGATCAGCCTTTTGAGAACAAGGAGTCAGATTCTCATCTCTCACCTCATCCTAGGGACCCTCGCAACACCACAAAAGCAGAGTATTCACTAGTTTGTGCAATGTGAATTTCAATGTAAAATGTTAATTTTCCATCCCAAATTTTCCATTTAGCATTGTGCTAGTTTAGTCTGGGGGAGAGTTAGTTTTGTTCACAATGGCTAAGATGGGGTTGTGTTTTGGATTTGTGCAGAAAATAGTGTTGAGAATACAGAGATTACTGTATTACTGCTGAGCAGTGCTTATATACATCAAGGCCTTTTCCATTTCTCCTACTACCCTGAGAGTGAGGGGGCTGGGGGAGGACAAGAAATTGGGAAGGGACACAGTTGGGATG
The DNA here is from genome assembly GCF_027477595.1 of Haemorhous mexicanus. NCBI lineage: Eukaryota > Metazoa > Chordata > Aves > Passeriformes > Fringillidae > Haemorhous > Haemorhous mexicanus. The sequence goes on from NC_082341.1 coordinate 77,334,478, forward strand.
CAGAAAACGAAAGAGATATTCCAAATCACATGGCATCATGCTCAAGATATAAGATGGGGCACAGAACAAGTGGAAGAAGCTTTGAGTGATGGCATTTGCCATTCCAAATCACTTTTGCATGTGATGGAGCCTTGCTTTCCTGGAGATGGCTGATCATTTGCATGACGATGGGAAGCAGTAAATTCATTCCTGTTTTTCTTTGTTTGTATATGCAACTTTTGCTTCACACAATAAACTGCCTTTATCTCAACCCATGAGTTTTCTTACTTTCACTTTTCAGTCCTCTACCCCATCCCACTGAGGGAGTGAGCTGTGCTGCTCCTTAGCTGCTAGCTGGGGTTAAACCATGATAAGCATGGAAGTGTTTTGTACAGTTGATAGTGGGGTTTAACATTTCAAAATATCTTCCATTTGTAAAACTAAAAGGGAAAGTGGCTGGTCTCTCATCATATGCTTTCAAATTCTTTAGTGATCCAGTAACATGGAGATACTGGCTCTGAAGAGAGCTCTAAATAATTTGAGCATTTCGCTTTGCAGGAGGAACAATTTTACATATTGCTTTTTAAAATTCTGTTTCCTAGCATACTTCAGAAGCACAAGTGAAAAAAATAAATCTGAAGTGCAAGCAGACACTATAGTTATGTTAAGGATGCTGACTATCAAGTGTGTAAACCCAAGGGAGCTGTGCTCCTCTGTACTCTTGCAGAGTCTTTGATCAACTGCATAACTATTTAGCCTCAAGATTACAATGAGTATCTTGTGTGCATTCGTTTTGGAATGCATTTAAAATTATATTTAATGATGAAGGGCAACTAGACTCTAAATCTACCTGCTAGTGTGATGATTATCAATTGGTATTCATATTCAACTAGAATTTGATGTCATTCAAAAGTGTCTGTTTAGGTTTTCCTAATATTTTGTTCTTGTCGTACTTGCCGGTATGAAAGGTCAAGGTTTCATTCCCCCACCCGTGCACTACCACCTGAAAATTTCACAGTATGATAGTGTCGTGGTTTGAGGGGAAATGGTTTTTTTTTGGGATGGTGTGGTCACACCAATCAGTGTCCAGATTTTAATATTGGCACCTGGTTTGTCCACTGAGGGCATGGATACACCTCTGAGAACACAGGGGTTAAAAGCTGTGAACTCCCATTGGAAGTTCCTTTTGAGTTCCGGCCTTGGACGAGAGGAGACCTCCCCTGTCCAGCTCCGAGCTGGGAAAGGAGGGGAGGGGAGCCATGCGGCCGGAGGGAGGTAGGCCAGGCCTGGGCCGAAGGGTGGAGGAGCATTGCACTGCGAGGGCTTCGGGCAGCCATCCCCCATTCCCCCCCCCGGAGGAAGAGAGAGAGGAGAGCAGCCTGTGCTTGTGATAGCGCGGCTGGAGTGAAGGAGAAGTGGGGGGGTGCCCAGCAGGGCAGCCAGCCGTGGGAGTTCATGAACCAAACCGGCAGAGCCTGGGACTTTTAACCCTTCTTGGGACGATGGAAACCTGCCAAATGCTGATTCCTCCTGGAGTTGGTGAGATTGAGAGAAGTTGAGAAGAATTCTAGGTGGGAGGAGATGATGGAGTGGCTTTTGGCTGGACTTTTCTTGGGTAGCTATGGACAAAACCCTTGAGTTCCTGTGACACAGAGACTGCATCTAGGGGGAGGCAATGGCTCAGAGCCAGGAGAGTGTGGTGATGTGAAGGTGTGTGAACAGAGATGATGGGTGAGGAGGGTGGTGGTGGTGCCCTCCATCTTCAAAGAAGAAGAAGAGGAAGATGATCTCTGTTCGAGAGACCCCTCAGCCCCAGGGGGTGAAACATGGTGGGGACAGGTGTCCCAAAAGGAGAGGGACTGTGCTCTTTTTTTGGAACTGGACAAAGCATCCTTAAAGGGAAAAACCCTAGAAGCAGCTCTGGTCCATGTGCAGTGGTGAGAGCACTGGACATGGAAGGAAGAGGTCACGATGGCAAAATGTTCTCCGGGCAGTGCCACACGTGACACAGAAACATGAGAAGTTTCGACTGTTTCCTGGGTGAAGTCTGTGGTGCAAGAGGGACTCCTCTCTTCTCGAGGAATTGAGAATTGATTATCCAAAGGGTGGTAACGGAATTAGGAAATTTGGTGGGGAGAGGAGGAGGAAATTTGGAAGGTTTTCATCCTGTGTTCTGTGTGTTTTTCCCTGTAGCTTTAGGTTAATAAAGTTTTTTTACTTTCAATCGTAAGTTGGAGCCTGCTCTGCTCTGTCTCTGATCACATCTCACAGCAGATACCAGGAAAAGAGGTATTCTCATGGAAGCACTGGCATTTCGCCAGGCTCAAACCATGACAGATAGTCTCCAATATTTATAAACCACACTGGGTTCCCTGCTCTTTTAATTTTTCTGGACTTCAAAGTGTTTAGGACAATGGTGATTAAATGCCCAAAGCATATAAACTAAATCCATTGATAATGCATCTTCTTGAAATGACCCTTAGTAACTTGCTTTGCAAGTTACCTAAAAAGTCATCTTTATGCATCTGTATAGCAATATTACACTGTTGCTGAGGGATGCGAGCAATTATGGCAGACCTGCTGGAGACACCACTCAATTTAAAAGACTTAGAATCATGAAATATCCTGAGCTGGAAGGAACCCACAAGGCTCACCAAATGCCAGTTCCTGGGCTCTGCACAGGACAGCCCCAAGAGTCACACCACTTCTGTAACTCTCTCAGGCTTGTTGCTGTGACCACTTTCCTGGTGGAACCTGGTCCAGTGTTCAACCACCCTCTGTGTTAAAATCCTTTTGCTAATATCCAACCTAAAATTCCCCTGGCACAAATTCAGGCCATTCCCTTAAGTCTTGTCACTGGACACCACAGAGAAGAGATCAGTGTCTGCCCCTCCTCTACATCTCTTAAGGAAGCTGGAAACCGCCATGAGGTCTCCCCTCAGTCTCCTCTTCTTCAGGCTAAACAGTCCACGTGACCTCAGCTGCTCCTCATACAGCTTCCCCACAAAGGTTCACCAGCCTTGTGGCCCTCCTTGGGACAATCTCTAATAGACTAATGCCTTTCTTATATGGTGGCACCCAAACTGCTGCCAGCACTTGAGGTGAGGCTGCCCCAGTGCAGAGCAGAGTGGGACAATCCCCTCCTTTGCCCAGCTGGTGATGCTGTGCCTGATGTACTCCAGGACAGGGTTGGCATCAGGACTCCCAGGTCCCTTTCCATGGCGCTACTTTCCAGCCTCTCATTGCCCAGTTTGTCTGTACATCCAGGGTTGCCCCATCTCAGGTGCAGAATCTGGCACTTGTCTTTGTTAAAGCACATATGGTTGGTGATTGCCCAGCCCTTCACCTTGTCCAGGTCCCTCTGAAGGGCCTCCCTGCCCTGGAGAGAGTCAACAGCTCCTCCTAATTTTGTATCTTCTGCAAATTTTCAAACCTGCCCAGTATCCCTTCAGGTCCTGCATCCAAATAATTTAAGTAGGTGTTAAAAGATCACAGACCTGAGGACAGAACCCCACTAGGGGAACTCCACTAGTGACAAGTCACAAGTCTGATCTCATCTCATTCACTATAACCCTTTGTGCCTGACCTGTAAGCCCATCACAACGTGGTGCTCTCCCACCACAATGTGTTTATCCAGCTGTGTGTTGGACATTGTGTTCAGAGGGATCCTGTGAGAGATGGTATTGAAAGCTTTACTGAAATCCAAAGAGATTACCTCATCTGGCTTCCCTTGCTACTTGCATTACCCTAATACAGCCCTTCTGCTATGCATGATCACAGTTTTCTTTTTCTTGATATCTTGTTTCTCTTGGATCATGTTCATTATTTGCCCTGCTCTTCCAGGAACACATCCAGGTATCTCAAAAACTTCAAGATGGAACATAGACATGCCAAACCTCCACCAACCATTACTAAATGGTTGCTGTGAGTTCTATTTTAACTGCAAATTCATTGGCAATAACTAGAGATGGTCTTGCTCTCTGTCCACTACAGTCTCAGCCTTTGGGCTCAAATTTTCAAGCTTTCTTTTTTTCTTGTTTTTACCTAATTTTTGTTCTTACCTAGTTTTCGTTTCTTACCTAGTTACAGTGTGCTTTTCAGCATTCTGTCCAGACAGGCTTTGTTAAATTAAAATTTCCCCTCAATATTTTTAAAAGGATTTAAGGGAGCACTGAAGTGCTGATATAGTAATTCTAATCTTGTGTGTGTCCGAAGTGACAGAAGTAGTGAAAGTGAGTTCTAGCATGAGAGTAAAACTATATTAGATAAGCTGAAAAATATTACAGCCAGAGAATCTACTCTTCACACAGATAATACAAGTACCTATTTGTCAGTAGGAATAGTAAGACAATTAGTAGTGGAAGATTGTGAGAAGCTTGAATTTTGAGAGATTGGGGCAGCTTTCTAACTGCACAAAACAGCACTAAACAAAGTTTGTGCTTCAGTTCAAAGCAAGAAAAAAACAACTAGTTAAATTCATGCCAGAAAACCTTTAAGCCTTATTTCCAGGTATCAAGAATGACTGTTCCATACAGTGGCAGGAATCAATCCCACAATAGGTGATTATGGAACAACTGTCACTAGAGAAGTTTCTCTTCTGAACCTTATTATTTTGCTCACCTACCATCTTTACATTGTTCTGTATTATTCTATTTTCAGTGGACATATCTTTTTTTTTTCCTAAATACAGCAGTCTAAGTCATAGCATACCATGACAGAAGCAGGAGGGAAATATCTACATGTAGAAGCAATTGTCAATCATCTCCACTTTAAAGTATTAAAATGATTAATGTATTGCTCTTTACAAATAATATTTACTGATTTAAGACTTCTGCTCCTCCCAGAATTGCTGAACAAATGAATAGTGTTTTAATTATGTGCCTAGAACAGCATGCCCTGAAGAGTTGTTATCGTGACTGTGTATTTTGCTTGGGAGTGGATGAGGAATACTGTAGCAAAAAGCATAGAAAGGAAAGCATTGTTCACAAGAGTGTTACGGTGCATGTGACCAGAGATGGTTAGGTAATGGATTGAAGTAAGTGATGAAGAAGCATTGCAACATTTTAATAGTACCCTATTAATATATCTGGCTGTTTGCTAACACAAGAAAATAACCAGAAAGAGTAGTATCTGAGAATCATTTGAGGTGCAAACTTAAATCCAGACCGACTTGTAAGGCAAGAAAACAAACTATAGAAATAAAACCATTTATTTCCTTGGTATCTGTTTCTTTCCTACAGGTATCAGAATGTAGGTTGCCTGTCTCCCTGTGTGTGCTTTGCTGAAGATTTAATAGGTGGGATCCCATCTCTTTCAGAAAATGAGCATTTTGGCTTCTTATAAAAGTCTCGTTTTATTGGCTATAAATAACTTTCCCCTCCAGTTTACAAGCCAGGGGAACTAGGTCATCTGTTGCACAGAACGACACCATGTTTTGAATGACTTGAGAGGCTTAGCAGCTTTTCTCTGCCAGAACCTAGGCAGAAGATCCTGCTCTGGTTTAGAATCAAACAATAGACTTGCCAATGTACTTAGCTGGCTAAAGAATAATGTGCCTTTATAAATGCCTTAGTGAAGACTCAAGGTGTTCGTAATTTCTTTCAGGAACACACAAAAATAAGCTTGAGCTGTGTTTGTGCTTTCCCTCAAAAACTGACTGAGAATTTAATATGTGATCATTAGGATTTTCTTCCTCTAAAGTACTCAAACAGAAAATACTGAAGGCCAATTTAAATGTTAATGTAACACTTACTGTGATGATCAGTGCAGAAGCTGTGTGGGAATGTAGATCCTTTACAGGTGTCAACTCAAAGTACAATAGAAATGTAGTTTCTTGAATGATAAATAATCCAGATACCAAATATGTGACCATAATATCAGTGTCTGTGAATTTTTGTGTCACAGTCATGGACTGTTGTTAAGTACCTAAAAAAACTGTCAAAGAAAAGTTTATGTATTCATTTTGGTATAATTTGTTGGTGAATTCTGATGAGCTCAGATTTTCTCTTACATTTTTGTTCCCAGAATGGTTTTTCAGGTATGACATCTTATAATCACTTCTATCTGTAACGATAGTTACTCTACATCCACAAATGTAACAATTCTACTACAAATATTGTTCAGTACATATTGTTCATTTAAAACAGACTTATATCTGTTAGGTGTATACAATTACATAAGTAATTAGTGTAACTTTGAAAACACTTAAATGATAAAGAATTAGCTTGACATTTTACCAATTGAATACCAGGGAAGTCTATAATCAAGCAGCTTAACTGTACAGATTTTTCAAAGAGCATGTTAATGGTGATAAAAGGCAGTCTGAGGTGATAGACTGATTTAAGGCTACGAGCTAATTAGTGAGATCCTGGTTAGAACCACAGGGCCTAATGATTTGATAAAGCTGTCTTGCAAAGCATCGATCTCTAACTTTTTCTTGAAACTCTACAAATAGTCCTCATTAAGTGCTAGTAATATGCCTGAAATTAAATATCTGGATCCCTGGACTGCAGTCAGACCACCCACTACAAAAATCAAAATTTTTGCTCATCACTAAAGTTAGTGATGAAACGAGGGGGAACAACAATGATTTGTTACACCCCCACCCATCAAAAGCATACATAGTAATTTTTAGGAGAACAGAATTGTCTGGAACAGGAGTTAAATGGATGGTTCACCACTGTTACCCTGCTATTGATTTATCATTGATCCTTTTTTGAGGTTTGAATTGAGGTTCCTATTTTTTATTTGCTCTTTTTACCTGTTTCTAAGATGAATGTAGGACGTGTAGGTCAGAATTCTCTAGTGCTTTCTACTGTGCATTTAGTTTTCTCTAGTTCCAGGAGCAATATATAATGATGAACATCTTGCCAAAAGTGTAAACTCAGAATTATTGTGGGATGGAGTAAACATGTGCACGTATAAAAAAAGAACACAACTTCCCTAAAAGGCTCATTTATTTATTTTTATGGTATGTTTCTGCTTTCTATCTATATATTTGTAAAAAACTGAACTACCAAGGGAAGGAAAGTGTTGCTATCAGTACTTCTCTTCCTACAGTGTAGTCAAATGAGTGGAAAAAATAGGAATAGTAGTTCAAAATTCCTTTTTTTAATGCTGAAGACACGAAATTGAATTTACTTCTCTCTTCAAGGAAGTTCCCTACCTTTCCTTTCTACCAATGAGACACCACTGGATTATCTGTGGAGAGTGGCCCAGCCAATAAGCTGGAAGAATTCTATTGCTGGCTCATAAATAATGAAATAAATGTACAAAGCAGAAAAGCCTTAAAGTTCCTGCTCTGCCATCTCCCCAGCTACTGAGTGACCCAGAACCATGGATAACTGTGCTGGATGAAAAGCCCCATGTGAAATACTTGAGGTGAGCAGAAATGAGAATATAACCTTCCTCTTTCAGAATTGGAGTGTTTTTACAGAATTGCATGTCCAGAGGTTGATGGCTTTATTATGGATTGTCTCCAACACTTCAATTTTCTTAAAAAAAAAGAAAAAAAATCATTCCCCCTGCTTTTGCTATAAAAAAGTTTGTTTTGGTTCTTTTTGAAGGATTAAAATACTCTGCTTAGAATTTTTTTTAAAGAGGTATGAAACAAGCTCGAAATTTTGTGGGGTTTTGGTGGGGTTTTTTTTTGTTGTTGGATTTTTTTCCTTTCCAGTCTGTAAACTTAAAGAAAATAAAGAGTAAATTTTTAATATAAAGGTGTTAGTATAACACCTCTTTTACTCATCCTCTGACAAAGGCAGGTTTGTACCTTAAGACATTACAGATAAGTTTTCAAAGATAAATCCATACTGTACAATCTCACTTATTCTTTGTGTAAAATAATGTATACAGTGCAATCCTAAACTAAAATATTGTTCATTGTTCTATATCTTGCCCAAATCTCAGTCCTCTCACCAATGCTTGGCTTCCAGGAAGTTCTATTACCCTAAAGATGCTTCCCTCCTACTGCGGTTTCTTTGTTTTGCTTCTCTCGGCACATTGGTGCTTGCCAAGAAATAAGGATGGCTTAATTGGGAAGAAGGTAGATAGGAGGCAAGAGCCCTCCTGCTGGCATTGCCTGAAGTGATAAACAGCTTGTGTGTTACATGAAGTGCTTCTGTTAAGCAGCTGCATTTCTTCTTCCTTACCCAGCGCTGACTGCGCGGCGGAACCCTAACAGCGCTGGCAAGCACAAGAACCTCTCTGAGAGCAGACGGGGCAGACTGATCTGTCAGCTCGTGCCGTGACACCTGTGGCAAAGAGGTGTTTTCTATCCTCAGAATGAATTGATGGCATTTCCAGCTGGAAATCTCCTTTGTTTTACACTGGGGCCATGGTGTGTGAGCATACAATTGCTCTGTGATGCTGTCACGACACAGTACAAACCAGGGAGCCACTGGCAGCATGTGCAAGAGTGTCTGTGCTGCCTGTAGAGATGCTTCATGTAACTGCAGCTAAACCAATACATCTCTGTGGCTTTATGCTCTGTAATGAAGGAAAACTGAGATATGAAAAGGGGTATAAAACCAAAGCATATGAAGGGCTATAAAAAACCCTCAAAAAACATTGTTCCATGCCTAGAGTATTTTCATCTGGGTTTTAGGCCCATAAAAATGTTACATAGATGAAGCTTTATACTGAAATTTGCGATAATTTGGAAACCCTTTGAAAAATCCCTATAAATGGCACAATTCACATTGCATATATCATAAGTTTGTTATGAAGCTGTGATATCTAGAGTATTTGTCCTTTAAGCCAAGAAAAAATCATTAAAAATCTAAGCAATCTTGTTTATAATCACATCCCACATCAAAGCAGTCATAATTTCTTTGTCTGTTTTGATCACAGTTAATGATCTATTAATTTGTCTTAAGTATGTTCCTATAACAAAATTCCCACAACTGCTAATAGTATTCACTGAATAAAGGAAACCAAATATAATTCTGGGCTTTTTGAATGAGTTGGTTTTGTTTTTTCAAGTGAAGTGTAAATGAAGTCTTTGGGAATAGTTTTCAGAAAGTGTCAACATGCAGTAGGAAATACTAAGGATCTTGAAATATTTGTTTGAAGTGCGAGGTCTGAATGTGTAATTTGTCTTTAAATTTGTGCATGTAAATCAAAGCAAAGAGAAAATAAAAGAGATCAGAAACCCTAGGAAGTTGTGTGCAAAATATATATTGAGGCAAATCCCAAATTGTCTAAGGAATAATTTCTTTTAAACATAAAATGCAGTCGTAAATCTTTTCCAAAAAGCTCAGAATGAAAAGAGTTAGCAAAGAGTGTGTAATTGATGAAGAAGGCATAAAAAGAGGACTTAAAAGCTGAAACCACAGCAGAGAAATTATGTGAGGAGGGTTTTTTGGTTGGTTGGTTTGGTTTTTTGCATTACTGTTCATGACTGAAAAGACTGGGGACTTCCTGCATGGAAATCCTGGGTTTAGTCGGTTAGGGAATCTGTTAAATTGATTGGTAGAAAAAGTATGGAACATGAACAAATGAGAAAATGAACAAACAGAGATTGTGATGGTCAGATGATATTCGCCACAGAGTTCTAGTTTAAGTCGAAACTTCTTAACACAATGAATAGTTCACCTATCTCCAACATAAAACTGCTGTGCTGTTACAGGCCAGCAAGTGGCAGAAGTGGCACCGGTGGAGGTTTTTAAGGTTCCAAAGATGATCTAGGTGGCTACAGATTGGTGATTCTGCTGTCTGTACAGAGCTAATTATTGGAAACTCTTCCAAAAAGTCAAATTAGTAAACACAGATTAATAGAATATCCTAGATTTAATATGATTTTATAGAGAGAAACTTCCTGCCTCAGGGGCTCAAAAATGATTAGGAAAAGAAAGAACAGGTGCTTGTAGATATCCCTTTGTTCCTTGAAGTCTGAGCCACAAACTACTGGAATCTATAGAATATCTAGGGGAATCATTAAGTGTGTGTGTTCTCATTGCTTCCTAGTCATTCTGCCATGGACATGGTAGGAGGGACATGGTTGAATGATAGTCACATTTCACCAGACTTGTTATGATCATGTTCTTTATCATGAAATCTGATGGTGGTAAAGGGTGGTGTGTTGAGCTGGACTTTCTAATTTAGTCAGAACAGATTTCTGCTGCTGGTTAGTATCCTGGCTCCTTGAGCCTGTGCTGTAGCCCATGCAAAAGACAAATATTCTCCAGAAGGAAAAAGAAGCTACAGATGTACAGATGGTAAACACAGCAAATGTATGACATTTGACCATTACATTAATCTGATTTTAATATCCCAAAGTAGTCTGACTTCTGAGATAGTAGCAAGAATTTATCACTTCTCTATGGGCCTTAAGGAACCGATTTGTCTGTGATTTAAACTCTGTACTTCAAAGTAAACTGACTGCATATTATTAACAAATAATGGCCTGTCATCAATAAAACTGAGGATTTAGACAAACATTGCTATGGAATCGGATTGCAGAAACTGGCAAATAATTTAATACTGACTGTTAGAAATAAGCTGCTGTACAAGGTATGCTCTGTGAGGAATCTGACCAGCAGTGGCAGCTTCATAGCTGCTGGGTTTACACAAATAGGTCTGTAAAGATATGCATACAGATAACATTCACCATGATTTGAACAATGCAAATTGTAGTTCCTGAAGTGCATTTGAATTAGTGTATTGTGAGGTATTTGGAAGGTTTCATTCAATATAGGCACATACCTCTATCTTGCAAAATTTTCTGGTGAATTCTAAGCAAATTTCCCAAAAGATTACTTGTTTGTTTCCGGAATGGGAATATTCTGATTATAATGTTTCTATTTTTTCCAGCTCCAGCCAGTCTTGTTTCCAGCTGTCTTTACACTCTGTGTGTGTGTGTGTGTGTGTGTGTGTGAGTGAGTGTAAAATCAATATTTGAGACTGTTGCCATGAGAAATTGCCACAGCCAGTTTCAACTTGTAGAAAAGTAATAATACAAAGATGGTACTCATAATATGAGTATCGGTAAGGTATTTTGGATTTGTATTTTAAATTGTTTGTATTGCTTGGTTTCTTATACTTAATATTTCAAACTGATTTAATTGGCTAGATTATCCAGAGTGACATTGAACAGACACTGTGATTTTGTTATTCTTGGTATTTGAGAAGAAGAGATTTTTTACACCAACATAAATCTTTCATCAAAGCAGAATCCACAATCTTGTAGTTATGGACAGTTACAAAATTCTATGCAATCTTGCTGGCATGACACCCTCTTTGATTATTAGTCCCTGCTACAAGAAGCTTAAGAAAGTATTTATCAGCTTTTTAATCTACTTATTTTTCAGTTTGCTTTTTTCTTTCCCACACTTTTTTCAAAATAAAATATTATACTACAATGAGTTGGTGAGCAAGGTTTTCAATAAATAACAGGAAATAGATCCTGTTGAATTTGTCAGGTATATCTTTATCAAAAAACTGTTATTAAGAATTTTTCCTCTCAATGATCGTTTTAATCCTTTAATTCTTTTGTACTTGAATTAATTTCTTATTAATAGTCTTGTGTCAGCCATTTAATATTTTGCCCAGGTTCAATATCAGGTTGACAAGCTGTTACTACACAGATCCACTCATTTACCTTTTAATATGTACACAAAACTTTAGCTGTCTTCCACTTGAAATTTGGTTATTGTACCAAGTTCTGTTGAATCTTAGTATTTCTGCTCCAAGCTCCCTCTGGAAGCAGGTTGTATGGGAGGAATCTGGAAGCAATTTCCCAACATCTGAGTTGCAGTTGCATATCCATCCTCTGATATAACATCACCTCTCTTTCTAACTTGCAAAAAAAAAAAAAAAAAAAAAAAAAAAAAAAAAAAAAAAAATTAATCAGCCACAAAAGCTCACTGAAAATAAATCAACCATTTGCTTGAAATTCATCTACAATTTCTATCTAGAGAGTCACTTTAAGTATGTTGATTAATTTTATTTCTGACTCCTTAAATAAACACAAGACTCTATGCCCCCCCATCATATTCATTAGTAATTTATTTCTGTAGTTTCCTTTGCTTCCTTTACTGATTTCAACCCTCCACCACCTGATTTTTAACTTCATTCATATCCACTGCACTCAGTCATTTAATATGTGAAATGGATTTTATGAGAGCTTTTTCCCCCATAAGAAACACACTGATTTTCTTAAATTCCTGAATTTCAGCCATAGGATTCTGATTTCTAGAGAATCTAGACAAGTAATTCTAAATAACTTCCAATTATTATTCAGTTTTATTAATATTTTATCGAATTGCTTTCATCAAATAGTTTGAATGTCTTTCAATTTGAAAATAAAGAATGTGGCATTTGCAAAACATAAATGCATAGCCTTTAAAAAAGTGAAAGGATCTAGATACAAAAATGCTAATTTGCTTTTCATTATTTCTCCTCCTTAAATAGAAACGGTAATGATGACAGCTTCTTCTCATAAATTCTTCCCAATTTAGGCCTTCTGGGTTTAAGAGCATGCAAAAGCTCCAAACTGTAGATTAAATTGCAGTCATTCAGAGAATAAAATCAATTTGGTTTCTAAATGTTTGAGGAAGAATACATACAAAATTCTGGCTCCCAGTTGCAAATGGTTAAGTATACACTAAACAGACACATATGCTATGACACTGGTCCTGTACTCCTTACACTGGTCTTTCCCTAGATGTGGTGAAACAGATCCTGAGAAGATTTATGGGGTGGAATTTGGAATAAAAATGAAAGATGTTGACCTGGTATTTTGTTGGAGTCTACTCCTCCACTGCACATGTGTTGGCTCTTGAGTGAAAGGTGTCAGCATAGAGTATGTGGATGTAATCTTGTTCAGAAGTTTCAATAGAATATTCCTGGGAAGTTATTGTGCTTCCAGTATCATCAGTTTAGCAGGCTGAGGTAAAGTAAAAGTTCTCAAGTTCAAGACAGGACTTGTCTCAGCTGGTATGCACAGCAATTGCAGCAGAAAACTGCATGGCACAGCATTTTCTTCAGAATTAAAAATGTGCCTATATTCCAAAAGAACCTGCAAGGCAATATGTAACAGCATCATACACAATGTAATGAATTAGTCATGTGAAACTATTAATCATACTCCTTTCACCACTTGCTCCTCTATTAATCCATTCCTGTCAGAAATTTAACATTACAAATTCTTCAGATGTCTCATACACCTACCACTGTTCAAATTAATGTTCAGCTTCCTCAAGTCTCATTTCCCTTTGAAATACCTGTTTTTCCCAAGGAATGAGATGGTACAATTCCCATAGGAAGTTAGTTGTTATAAATACTGTGAGAGTCAGTTCTGAAATTAAAAACCTAGAATTATTTCATGCTTAGCAATGCATGACTACAATAGTTAAACTTTGTAATATTTTCTGCTAACTGCAAAATTTAAAAAAAAAAGGAATGAACCCAAAGTTTCTTCATTTTATGGATGAGTGAGTGCAGCACAAAACTGTGGCAGATTCAGTACTTTGCAAGAATCTGAATAAGAGTCAGCAGTAGGAAATAGATACCTGTGTAAGAATAACACCAGGTGATATCTAAAATACTTTGCTGACCTTTGACGAAATGGAATATAAACCTGGAGGAGGTTGCTGGTGATGTACTCTGTCTGTTTTGGGAATTGATGAGAAGCTATTTTAGGAAAACATTTACATCTCTAGAGGATGGTATTGAAACAGTAACAGAGCAGAAGTTGTTCTTCAGAGTCTGATACCTCTGGAAGGTGACTTGAGTTTTGGTGGTGTGACTGATGTTTTCAAGGTTATGTTTTCTTGGCAATGCTTCATATGGGAAAATGGGAGCACTTTTAGAAATTGAATATGGCAATAGAGTGACAAGATTATAGGACAGGGTCATATAAGATCATTCAGGCTGGAAGGGACTTCAGGAGGTCTCTAATACAACCTGCTCCTTAAAGGAGGGTCAGTGTGTAGGATGTTTTGCCTTGGAATGTGGTTAAGCAACTCACAAAATACCCTATTTTACAAGATATCAGTACTGGGTTGAAAGGGGGTTCATGTGCTACTTTTGGTGTTGAATTATGCTAAAACCAGTCTGGCTTATCAGACCCAAATTAATACTTTGATAGGGAAGCAAAAATTTGGCAGATAAGCTGCTAGGGTGATGTGGAGATCTATGACTGGCAGTCAATCCTATAAAAATCCAGTCCACTTCCATAAAGTAGGGTCCTCTAATATATTCTTTCTTGGAAAATGTCTATGAAGGTTCCTCTCTTGAAGTGGGGATGCCTCTTCAAGGATACTCCCTCAGGTTGAGCGAAATAGATGTGCCCATAGTGAGTTACATTCATCTCTGCTCAATGATTAGGGCTTTTTTCTGGATTGAATTTAATAGCTTTGATAGAGGGCACTATACCACTACCCTCTGAAATCGGTAATTGACACATTTTTGACTATACCATCTTAATTTGTTTCCAAGAATATTGTGAGGGACTGCTCATGAGAGAGTAGTTCAGTTGCTCAGAACATGGTGCTAATAATACCAAGGTTTTGAATTAAATCCCTCTATAAGCCATTCACTTCAGAGTTAGACTTGCTGATCCTTGTGGGTCCCTTCCAACTCAGAATATTTTGTGATTTCTGTGATCTGTAACTACAGACACTGTTCTCCTCCTGTCTACAAATACACTCATGTAATCACTTTTTATATCTAATGAATTACAGGGTAAAAGTGAAAACTTAGGCTTTCCTATTTGGGGGGAAATGTCTGGGAATAAATACAAAAATTATCAGAGAAATATTTGCAACTCTCTGCAAATACTGATGAAGAGAGCAAGCAGAACTGATGCATGGAACACAAAGGAGGAATGTATTAAACAGGAAAAAAACCCAAAAAAACCCACCATTGATGCTATGCCTCTGTCCTCCTTGGACAAATAAGAAAGACAAAAAAGGAGCCTATGAAAAACCTTAGAAAAAGTGGGTTTATTACAATGAATTCTTTCAGTGAAGGGATTGGGGTTAAATTTGTTGCAAAAACAAGCAGGCAACTGAGTCTGTGTTTCTCAAGATAAAAATTACTGTTATTGTATTTACCTCAAATGGAAGTACCTTTAGCCACTAATTTTTCTGACCTTCATTTTTAGCTGATAAGCACAAGGCAGCATTAAATATTCCTGTCCTGGTTTATGCACCTGATTTGTGATGAAATTATGACTCAGATATAATAGGCTATATTGATCTCTGATGCCTATAAAAAGAGATTAGCTTAAGAAGACTTGTCTACATCATGGTCAGGTGGGAGGATTTTTTTTTTTTGCTTTGAATCATCACTCAGTTCTGCAGCTGATATTAAGGTCGTCCACCAGAAGAAGATTTAAGTATATGTGACTGCTATAATTTTACCACAGTTGTTCAGTTTTGGGTTGACTCACAATGCAATTTTAAAAGCTTTGTCTTCGTACATTCTGTTTTGCCACCAGTCTGACTAACAGCAAAAGCTTTTAGTGCCACTTGCTTTGAGGGGAGACCACAAGAGACAGATACCACAAACTGACAGACAACATGACAGCAGAAAAAATAGATTGCCATGCCCAGGCAAACTCAGTGACAAAATACTGCTAACATTGGAAAATACAGGGTTTTAATGTCCTCTCATTCAACATTTGTCTGAGCCATGCCTTTGAAATATGACTGTTTGGTACAGAAACATCCCATGGTCTGCTTTAAACTACTAGGAAAAGTCAACTTCCACAGTCAGTGCTAGGAGCTGTAGTTTTATATGAACACTAATCATCAACAGTGTGACATTAAGCTAATGAGATGTAATTGTGCCTCCACCCACCCCTTCCCATCAACAGTTGATTTCTAGGAAGAATCATAACTTGTTATAGCATTGTGTTATCAGTTGGATGGGTAAATTCTAATCATCCGAAAAGCCTCAAAGAAACAGTGTAGCTGATCATTGTTTGCTTAATTCACTAAATAAATCAGAAGTTGAATTGAGTTCACAATGCACAGCTGATTTATCTAAATAGCTAACTGAGCACTGGAAAAAGTATGATAAATAAATGGAATGTTCCACAATAATAATGGTAGGCTCAATCACCCCCAAAATTCTTCATTTTTACTGCTTATTCCCTAAATTCTTTATTTTTCTCCTAAAAAATATCCCTAAATTTAAAGCATATATTGCAATTTTCCTTACCACCACAAAATTATAATCTGTACAGTGGCTAAAATGAAGGTAAGGAAATACTGTGCATATCTATTACTGTGAAAAATTTCATATATATGGGTAACCCGTTATTTTGTTTCAAAATTGTTTGTTCTATGAAAATATGCAGCACAAAATATAAAAATAATAGTTTCAGGATAATAAGTAAGTTTTGCAGATGATACAAAATTGGGAGGAGCTTTTGATTCCCTCCAAGGCAGGGAGGCCTTGCAGAGGGACCTGGACAAATCAGAGGGCTGGGCAATCATTAACAATATGCACTTTAACAAAGACAAGAGCAGGATTCTGCACCCGAGATGGGACAATCCTGGATGTACAGACTGGGGAATGAGAGGCTGGAAAGCAGTGCCATGGAAATGGACCTGGGAGTCTTGGTCGATGTCAAGCTAAACATGAGCCAGCAGTGCCCTGGCAGCCAGGAGGGCCAACCCTGCCCTGGGGGGCATCAGGCACAGCATCACCAGCTGGGCAAAGGAGGGGATTGTCCTGCTCTGCTCTGAGCTGGGACATCCTCACCTTGAGTGCTGGGGGCAGGTTTGGGTGCCACAATATAAGATATTGAGCTGTTAGAGATTGTCCAAAGGGGGCAGAAAAGGTGAATTGCTTGGAGGGGAAGGTGTATGAGGAGTGGCTGAGGTCCCTTGGTCTGTTCAGCCTGGAGGAGACTGAGAGGAGTCTTTTGTGCAATCTACAATTCCTCTCAACAGTGAGAGGAAGGGGAGGGACAGACACTGACCTCTGTGGTGTTCAATGACAGGACCTGAGGGATGTCCTGAAGTTGTGACAGGGGAGGTTTATGTTGATACTACAAAAAGATTTTTCACCTTTGGGTGGCTGAGCAATGGAACAGACTCCCCAGGGAAGTGGTGACAGCACCAGCCCAACAGAGTTCAAGAAGCAATAGGATAATCCTCTTGGGCCCATGGTGTGACTTTTGATGTGTCCTGTGCCAGGCCAGGAGTTGGACTTGGATGATTTCTGTGGGTCTCTTCCATCCCAGAATAATCTGTGATTCTTTGATTCTTTTTGCTTTATGGTTTGTCTTTTAAATTTTTATTCAAGTATACAAGTAACTGTACAGTTGCTTAATACTAAAAATAGACATTTTACAGCTACGAACAATCAAGTTTAAAGTCAGAAGTTTCTGCTTCTGCAGTGGGCTGATCCCAAAAAATAAATCTCCACTATTTATGAGGGGTTTTTTTATTGCATATTCACATACATTTTTACAATAGCTAGAACAACTTGTTATCTTATAGTCCTTTGACTGTACCACAAAAACATTTTATGAGCAATCCTCAGATATTGAAACCACTCTGCCTTTTAAGTGGCAGAATTTTTATTTGTAAAAGCATCCAGGAATAAAGCAAAATCCATTCCAGAAGCAACATGAGTTTAAGAACACAACAGTTTCCTGTTTTGTTTTGGAACCAGATGTTTTCAGTAACAGCATTTCAAGAGCTTTATGGTGAAATTTAAGAGCTGTGACCTTATCTTAAGGTCCCCTGGTTCCTTTACTGAGATTAGTTTACACTGATATTGTACTCCTAACTTTAAAGCTGAAGTCTATATTTATAAAATAGAACACTTTAAAGACAAAATATTTGGATAATTATAAATTTTAAAAGAAGTTTTTCTATACAGAATATGTGACCTCACCTCCTGTATAATTATAAATTATTAAGAAAATAATTTGCAAACCGTTGAGTAGATTATATTTGGATTTTGTCCCAGGTAAATCCAGGTAAGCATAGGACATATCCAGGTGGAACATCTTGTTTAGCACCACAAATTGTCAGCGTGTTGACAATTTGAAACAACAGTTGATAAAGTGTTGTTGTTGTGGGTTGTTTTTGTCTTTATTAGCCAATATGTCTGAAAGATCTTTGCTGAAGTAATTTTCAATTTTTTTTTCTTGCCTAACACCTTCTTTCTTATTAAATAAAATTTTTGATTTCACATATTTCTTCTTTTTACGTGTTTTCTTATATCAGAAAATTTATAGGGGAGATGCAATTTATGCACCATCTTAATTGGCTTTGAGTCACATAATTTAAAATTAAGTTTTTAAAAATCTTTATGTCTTTTTAGGAGTTCCATTACTTTCCAGTCTCTTGATGTAAGATTTTTTTTCAAAATGTGATATTGTGTTGCAGTTAAATATTCATTTTCCTCCCCTTTCAATCTTCAACTATAACTTTGTTGTGTTCATAATCCCCTTTGCTAAGATTTTTAATTGAATACATTAATTTTATACTAATTTTACTCAAACACAGTAGAGGTTACATTTTTTTTTGGGAAAAAGTGAAATAAAGGGTGAAACAAAATTAAGGTGATAAAAAATGGAGATCTATGTGACTGGTGAAAGGGGGAGAATAGAGCTAAGAGAAGATATGGAAAAATTATAAAAATGTGGAATATTTAATAAAGTAAAAACAAGCTGATGGTTTCACAGTTCACTAATAAGAAAAAAAAAAATACGATCCTGCCTAAAAATTTTATTTTTCCAAAGGAAAAATATTATTTTAAAAAATACTCAAATTAATCTGATGGTTGAGAATCTGTTGATCCAAGCCCAAATGCCTTCTACAATAGAATAGCTGATGTTTCATATAAAAATTAATCTGTCAAAAGTCTATCAATCCCAAAGGCCAGATCATAATGTTTTTAAAAATATTCTCCCACCTGGATGACACCAATTGAGCTGTCTCAAGTAGCACAGTGTGAATTTTTATCAAAAGAGCTATGATACATTTTATGATTTTAAGTTGTGACAGTACATTGGGATAACAAATGCATGCATGACCTGAAAGATATCTGAATAAAAGACTAGGAATACATGGTAGCATTTTATGGCAAAGACTCTCTACAACACACACTTGGCTGACAGCCCAAGAGACCAAGTTGTTTTCTTTCCCATTTGTCCACCATCAGCAGTCATCAATTTTCTTCTTTCCTGCTCAAGGAGACTTCACTTTATACCTCTAGCTCCAGTGATGTTGCTTTTTTTAATGTATAGTGAGAAGAAAAGAACCAAAGCCCACAATGGTAATATCATAACCTTGTTGAAATTGCTTGATTTACTTTTAACATTTGAATTCTTGGACAAGGAAGAAAGGACTTTGAGGGACATGAAATTAACAGTAATTCAAGTAAGAAAAGGTCAAAACAAATAGTGATGTAAATGATACTTGACTTTAACTTCATAGACAAATTCAAGTTATCAGAAAAAAAATCCTGCAACACCCTGTATTCTAAGCTACTCTTGATATAAGATGCTCTTTGCATTTTCTTTCTTTCTCTGTGAAATTAGTTTCTTCAAGCTTGTGTGTCTGAATAATTCTAGCACATTATTTTACATGTAGTCTTAGAGTTGAAGCCTGTAGCTTCTGTGTTTTAAAAACTATTTTCCTACAAAAAACCTCTTATTTAAGATTTGTTTCATAGGTCCAAGGTTATATACAGGTTACTAAAATACAGATGCCTACCAAGGTCTGCAAATTAGAACTCCAAATCCTATTTTAAAGCTTTTTGATCTTGTTTAATCAGCAGCATAGGAGTAGACAATTCCTTTGTGTGCTCCAGTTAACTGAATGTTATTGCTTAGATAAACAGTACAGTTATTCTGATTAGGTTCATGTTTATTCATTGAGTCAAAGAAATAAGAGATGGAAACACCTCTGAGGTCATCTTGTCCAATACCTTGTAGGTGAAGGAGTGTTCCCAATGGGAAAAAAAGTTTTGTACACTCCAGCTTTAACCAATTCAAATAATGTGGTTTCTGTCTCTTCCAGTGAGAATGATTAGGCAATTTAACACACTTAACAGACTTGAACACTTCTAACAGTCTTTCAAAAAAATTTGATAATGCTCAGTTTGCATTTGATTTTGAGTTTCTGTCTTTTACATAGAATATGGCTCAAGCAAAGATCTATCTTCCATACACAGTGTTTTCAAATTATGCTAGACCTTTATGAGAGTCTTATTTCTTAGCTGAGGAAAAGAAGACTTTATAAAGCTATCTCCTAGGGGTTTTGATTAATTAGATTTTTTGCTTTGTTAAACATTTTTATAATTGTGAAATGTCTGTTTCAATGAAGTTTCTTCTTCAGCTGCATTCTTGAAAAGTATTTATTGGTAGCCTAGGGCATTTTTGGGAGGTTATAGGCCAATTTTTCTCTTTTTTTTTCATAGAGGTGGTTAGAGGTGGAGCTGTCATGTTTACTTTGTGTTTAAAATACTTACATCATTATCCTATTTGCTTCTTATCAAGCTTGTTATATGAAGCATTTTTGAAACATCTCAAAACTCATCCCTGGTTGACGCCGCTTTGATTTCATTGCTACAAAAAGTATTTTTAAAAGGTGGGAAAATATTCCACAAATATAGCAAACAAGTTTATGTACATTTGAATAGGTTCCATTTGAAATACGTGTTTGCAAAAATGTACTCAAATTAACCTTTATTTCATAGCTGAAAGTTTATGTATCAGTATTTAGAGATGGCTAGTGGCTTTGTCAAGGGGAAGGAAGGTCCCTCAAGTAGGGACTGCTTAAAAATCCATTGCATCAGCAGTTTTTTGAGGCCTTATTCTATAGCACTCCAGGTACTATTCTTAGGAACTCAGTGCCTTCCTCTAGGCACAGAGCTCTTTGCCTGAACCGTCTCCTACATCAATTATATATCAACCTCTCCATGACCTTTACCTGTGAAGCGATCAGGAATTCTACAGAAATCTAAAGCCTCACATAAACTCACAGGAGGGGCAAAAAAATTAAATCAATGGCCAACATGCCATACTTCTCAGGTTGTCCATACCCACAGATCTTAATCCTGGTTGTCAGCCTGGAATTCCCTTCTGCTTCCTCATGATCCCAAGTCCTATCCATCCTCAGCTACTATTGGGAATCCATCTTTTAGTAAAAAAGACGATAGCTTGGGCTTCTGTCTTGTTAATGGGTAGCACTTTGTGACTAGAATGGTAGAGAGTGCTTTAATACAAAACACCTGTGCCACTGTATTGTAGCTGAATGCACAATCATGTTAGTATTTGAATTTCTTCTCAGAAATCAGATATTTATCTGTCAAAACAAATCCCACCTTTTGTTACTTCTACATAAGCTACGAGTTTTTAAAACATCTCCCTTTTAACTTGCTGGGGTGGATCTGTATGTTAAATTTCAGCCTCTGTGAATTCAATAAATACATTTATGAGGGGTGAGTTTGGTATAAAATCTTATCAGCTCCATGTTTTTTACTGAGGTGACTGAGCTTGAATGTATATTTAGCACTATAAATAAATTAAGTTCATAGATATAAATGGGAAATGAAAAAGAAAAATCAAACTGTTTGCCCTTAGAAGAACAGCATAATGCCTCACTCCTAAAAATCAATTTTTATGGGGTTTTCATTTTGATACAATAAGGTCAGTTAGACATAATAATCTTTAGATTCCAACTCCCTAGTATCTGCTGCAGTGAAATAAAACCTGCAAACTCTCATTTTATGCAGAAGGTGAAAAGGAATTACCATAATGGTGCCTCGAGGTCTAAATGCTCTGAACCAAGTACAGAGAAATGCATTGGTGGATCAGTGGACAGGATTTCTTGGGAGTCCCTCTGTTTCACAGTGGCACTTTTTGTGTTTTCAGATGCAGTGTGGGAGCTGGCTGCCCTGTAGGGTGCAGCCACATTTTCAGCAGTGTCCTCAACCAGAGCTTTTGCACCACAAATCCAATTCAAAGATGTTTGCCAGGGCATAGGGAGAATCAAGGTGAGAAGAGGAAGGCCCTGTCTGAACAGTCATCAGTGTTACCACCTGATATTTGCCTAACAAAGAGGTGGTGGTTACTTAAAAGCTATGAACTGCTCTTAAATAGGTCTTCACAGCCAACTTTCCTATGCTCTATCCCTCTTTTTTAGGATAATCCAAATGTGCCCCCCTGCCTTGTATATCAAGGACAGGCAGGTTAAAAAAACACTCATTCCTCCTGACTGTTCAGAGTCAGTACACACAGTACCTGTGGTTCATGGTAGTCAGAGAGACAGAAAGACATCACCACAGAAATGTTTCCATCAAAGCGCTGGCCCTGACTTTTTATTACTGGAGCATGGTGATACATAATGGTCTGGAACATCTTGACCTTGACTACCAATGCTGAGTACCACCTGGACACAAGTCTCAAGCAGTAAAACATGGTTGGATGCTTTTAGAAAGCAACTGCACTTAGGTTTATCATCACCTGAGTTCTGATACAATAGAGGAAAGAAAAAACCTGCAGTCCATTATTAAAATATAGTTAAAAATAACAGGATGAAGAGTAAAGGCTGATTCAAGCACTCTGTAGCTGGGGTTGCATCAGTCGTTTTTAGTTTCTTATTGGCAGGCATTTTGAAATAATCTAGAAAATGGAATCCATTTCTTTTGCTTTTAACACTTATTGCTATTCTTAGCTTTCTTACCGATTGATTATATCGGTTGTGATCTATGTACTTCAATAATGTGTGATCAAATAAAATGGAATTGTGTGCATTCATATCGAATTTTGGAGAAAATAATTTTTGCCTAATGCAGCGTACAAAGAAACCAAGTGGAATAAAATGCAATAAAATACCAGAATACAACAAGAAAATAGGTCTGTAGGTTGTCTAGTATGCGGAGATCATTCAACATGGATAAAGACTGCAAAACTAACAATAACAAAAAGAAAGAAAACTTAATTAGTCAAATGAAATACAGAGATTCACTTACAGAAAGAAAAACTAATAATGAAATGCATGGACAAAAGCAAATACAGTTTGCTTTTATCAGTGAACAGGAAACAGATTATTAACAGTTATAAATAAGCAATGGACAGATGAAATGGGACACTCAGCAGTATATTTTCCTAGAAGATAAGGCAAATTAAGTTGCAATAAATTCCCTCCAAATGTGCAGCTTTGTAAGAGAAAAAAAATTCCCTTCAATCAAGCTGAATGGTACCACATTAGAAAAATGAGAAGGTAACAAATTCATTTGGTCCTATCCATGAGACAATGGATTAAATACAACAGTGTGAACACAGAAAATAAGAAACCTACTGAACTAGAGTGGAACTTACTGCCTTCAGTTTCCAAGGTAAAAAATAAAAGCTTCATGCTGTTTCTGCCAGCATTTGAGTATTTGGATACAGTGCAAAAGAACTTCCAGCAACAGTAAATTGTCAATGCAAATGAGAAAAAAATGAATATGATGCTCTACTATAAAAATTTCCTTTTTATTTTTAAAAATGTGAGGCATCACAAGCTTATATACATCGGCTGACAATGAACTGAAAAGTAGTAGATGAGTTACAAGAGGAAGAAAAAATATCAGAAAGTCTAACCTTGGACTGACAGTGAAATAAGTGGTTGTTTTAGGGCAGCTGGATGAGAAGCTATTAACACTTTTCCTCCACTAAGTTTTGCTGTATTCATATGTAAAATAGAGCATGAACATCATAACAAACTAATCAAATTACTGGTGAAAGCAGATGCTGGCACGGTAAGTAATCTCCTTTTTTCCTATGATACTTGTAACTTCAGGGATTTTCTGATTAGTATAAGGAAACAACTTATAAAATCCATTCCTATTCATGGTACTGAAGATGTAGTACTTCAAGAATGTGGCAGTAATCTTCAGTTGATTACATTTTTCACTGCAGAAATGAAAAATGCCATTAACATAATGTAAACGACCTTCTTAAGGTTTGTATTGCTGATCCCTTGCATGGGTCAGCACTAAGAATACAACATCCATATATTCAATTCAAAACATTTTTATCTTCTTTACTTTGGTGATACTTAGATTTAGTGAGGTACTACAATTAGTAATTCCTGACAGTAATATCAGAGACCATTGAATTGACCTTCTGGAGCTCCAGTCCTCTTAGTAGACAGCAATAATGATCCTGCCCAACAGCAATACTCTTTTAAGATGCTTTGGTATATTGGGAGTGCAATATTCTTATTGTCAAATTTACTCATTAATCACTGAAACTCTGGTGGTATCCTGTAATTTTCTATAACTAACCAGAAGTGGTGATAATAGTTCCTAAAGCTGAAATCCAGCTGTGCTGCAGTCGTCCAAAATCGGTATTTCTGTGATCACGTCTCTGAATTACACTGTTCTCTTGAATTATTACATTGTTCTCTTGAATTGTGCAGAGGATCTAACCAGCAAGTCTGTCCAATGAGTCTGACTCATTTTATTGAATGTAAATCCAAATGCTGAACAACTTTTACATTGGACCTCTTGTATCAATTTTAAAACTGGTATTTTATTGAAGTTGCATTAACTTTTATATGGCGTAACACTGAAAATATCAAAGGAACTGCTCTTCCTTTACACCAGTAGGAGGGAAGAGAGCACTACCATCTAGTCTGGCTTTTTAGAGTATACCATTTGCTTTTTTAAAACCATGTACTTAGTTTGTATTTCTAGCTATAATGTTTTATCCTGTACTAAGCAATTTGAAGTGTTAACCTTGAAAATATGCTTTAAACATAAAGGTGCATTTAACAAAGCTCTGTATGACTTTCCCCTGGCATGAAGTAAGTTAATTTTTCATCACTTGGGAGTATATCTTCTTGCATAATAAAAGCAGATAATTCATTGATGTTTGAGGGTATTCTTGAAGAGCTAGAATTGAGTATTTTGAATTGGCTTTATTGCGTTGAAATGCCTGCGGTTTAGAGATGATTTCCAAGGAATTTAAAAGCAAACAAGTAAGCAAGCTCTACTCCTAAATTCATTTTAATCCAAGCTTCTTTGAGAAATAGGCGTGAAACAGTACTAATCTTATTGGTTTACAGCAGATGACTGAAACGGGCATTATTATTATTTACCACAGAACATAGGAGGCCAAACCTGGGAGGTGGGATGGTGCAAGAGCCCCAACCGGCATGTGTGGTTTTTCATTTATATCAGCTCTAGAGTGCTCCTACCTGTGGTTAGCTTGCTTCCTCCTTGGGTTACTCCTCCCAGCCCTTTTGGTTATACTATAGATGGAGAAAGAGGTGCAGACCCCGTTTAGAGAGTTATCCTGTCCACCTGGACAGTTTAGAGATGTGTTTACAAACCTCGGGCCACCATGGGAGATGCAGCCAGTACCAGCAGTTCCTGCATCCAGCACCTGCCTGGGGCATGTGCTCTCTGCTTATCCAAATGGGCACCATGGCAGAATTCAGGCTATGGATGGCCAGGGGATTGGTCAGCAGGGAGAGCTAGGAGAGGCCCTGGCAGGACTCTACCCTATGCTCAGGAGGCACCCCAACATCCTGGACCACTCTGTCCTTAATCTCTCAGCCTACCTCAGTATCTACCTCCAGCCCTATCCCTATTTCTTCATCAGGAAGGCAGGAAGGGTGTCCCCACCAGCCTGCAGGTATCTGTTGACCCCATCAGACGTTTTGAAATATGTAGAACAGTTCTGCAAGAACTTGAAGAGCTGCCTCGTATATAAGACTGGTTTACAGAACATGTGGCTTTCTTCTATTATGAGTAAAGCAAGAAATAACCAAATACCTTCAGTAATGGAAAATTATCTTCCTGAAAATGCTTTGAATAAAGTTATTACTGATATTTTCTTTATAGCTTTTCATTTGTTTGTTGTTTGATCTGTAGAGCTGACTTTAAATGTCTTCATTATTTAGTCCATAATTTACTCAGTTTAAATTACATGTTATGCATCTCAAAATAAGTTGCAATGCAGTCATTCAGTCTGTCTCTTTTCTTAGTTAATTAATAACCTCAGAGTAACCTTTCAAAGGTGTCCTGGAATCCAAAAAATCCAGCAATTACCTGAGAGATAAAAATAGCTTCTATACCCTCGTAATATGATTTCCTTATAGCAGTTATACAGGCCACTGGGATTACTCACTTTCTTGTAATTAAGATTTTGCTTAAAAACTTTGCTAGTGCATGTGCAGAATATATCTTTCACAGTCATCTTGCTTACTTTTCTGCAGTAATTATGATTCCAAATTTAACTAACAAATTCTTTTTGAACATTTTTCAGAAAAATAATTATTTTCGGTAGGGAATCCTTACATTTGGACATGGATCATTTTATTGACATCAACAGCTTTTTCTAAGACATTTCTGTCAGGATGTGCCATAACTATTTGTTTATGAAAACTCAAGGATGAGAGATTAAAAAAAAAAATTAAGGGGAGCAAACACAGGTTTATGGTTGAGAATACGAAGAAATCCTGCTTTATGAAATGGAATGAAAATCTGGTAACAATTTGAAATCTTGAGGCAAAATTTCATCATGAGGCTCCTCAAAAAAAACCCAAGGGATACAAAATCGATGTGAGTCCAGCAGAGGGTGAAAGAGATGATTAAGGGAAAGGAGCATCCCTCTCACAAAGAAAGACTAAGGAATTTTGGTTTCTCCAGACTTCAGAAGAGACATCTGAAATGGGAACTTCATCACTGATATAATTATCTAAAAGGGAGAGTGTGAAGAGGATGGAGCCAGGCTCTCTCAGTGGTGCCAAGCAATAGACCAAAAGACAACAGGCAGAAACCGGTGCACAGGAAGTTCCACCTGAATATGAGGACAAAGTTCTTTACCGCACGGATGCTTGTGCACTGGAACAGATTGCACAGAGAGGGGGTAGAGTCTCCGTCACTGAAGATACTGAAGAACTGTCTGGAAACAATCCTGTGCCATGTGCTCTAGGATGACTCTTCCTGAGCTGGGAGGTTGGACCAGATGACCCACTGGGGTCCCTTCAAACCTCACCCATTCTGTGATTCTGTGTTGCATTTTTGTACTGTTCTCCAAATTCAGACTTAACTGTGAGGCATAGCAATTTATCTTACTTCGTCTCTCAGTTCCACAATATGTTTGAATTTCCTTTAGGCTTTGGCAACCTGTTCTTAAATGTAGCACATACTTTGCTCAGTGATTATGATGATAAATTCTTTGTAGAGGGAATCTGCAGGATGAGGCATAGTGTGAGCCTGCTTATGAATCTCCTGGCAAATAGGCAGGACTTCCCTGTTTCTCACAGAGCTGTCAAAGAAACAATTAATGTGTTAGTGTGATCTTACACTGTAAAGCGTCTTATGCTGCTGGCAATAATTATGTGACCCAGCTGAGTAATTTTTTTTTCTAAAGAGAATGAGATACCACATAAATTGCAGCCAGTGAAATCAATAGCTCTTTAGGCAAGGTCTGAAAGGCCATTTTCTTATGTTTTCCCTCTTCTGTGGAGAACAGTCATCAAAGTAGCTGAAATATGTCTGCAATAAATGCATTCATTTCTTTAGCTTTGATATGGGCAACAGTCTTATGCTTTGCTAAGGAAACAGCAGGTCTGCTTTTCCTATTCCTGTTTTACCAGATTTCTTTTACCTTGCATTAGGAAGTATAACCTCTCAGGAAATACGGCTGATATATGGGGACACATGAAACTTGGGAATCATTATTATTCAAGGACAGAATAACCATACTGATGCTAACTTTTCATGACACCATGTGTTCCTGTGTTCTGCATGCTAACAAGACAGCACTAGAAAATGTTTGAAGTCAACCCACACTATTGCTTCCTACCTAGATGGAGAAAGGAAGCATGATTTTCCTCAGAAATTTACTGATCGAATCATGTAATAGGTTTCCCTATTCTATTTAAACTGTGTAAGTAGTTAAAAATATTACTAAATTTTTGAACTAAAATTAAAAATCAAATGTAGCGGCGTGTGGCCTAGATGGGGATGCTGCTACCTATTTCCCAATTAGCATCTCCTGGGGAAAAGCCACTTGGGTAAGGACTCAGACAAAGCAGTCAAGTTCACACACACCATACTCACCATTGCTAGCTCAGCAAAGAGAGGCAGAAGGGCCTTTTGTATGATAAATTCCAGTGAAGGTTTATTCCAGCATGCCAAAGGAAATCAGGGACAAAAGATGAAACCGTGTGGTGTGCACAAGGTTAATATGGGGTCTGAGGGTGCGGGGACAGCACAAAGGGCAGGGCAAAGGGCATTGCCCTACAGGGAAGATTGGGCCGGTCACCAGGGTTACCACAACCAATGAGGAAACAGGGAAAGGAGAGACCACAAGAATTAGGGACATATAGGGAAAGGAACTGGGGTGGTTCTACTGTTGTGCAAGGCTCCATGGGGGAAGTTTTCTCTTTCAGCCTAGCTGTAGACTCTATGGTATATTCTTCTAAGGCAAGGCCCTGGGGGTTTCCCTGGAGAGTTCAAAGGATTCCACAACTCCTTTTTTTTTCTTACTGTGAAGACTTCCCCAATGGACTTCTGCAGACACTTAACTAAACAGGGTAACATAAGTAAAATGATAAAAACAATTATTTCAACCAAATAAATTCCTTTAACAAAAGATGAAACCCATCCTGTCAACCCCCATTGTCCGAAAAGTTCATTGTATCAAATGCATGTGATATGGCATGGTGTTGGTAGGCTTAACTGTAGTTTCAAAGATGTGATGCTTGATGTGAAATTTGGATAAGCAGTTCTGCAGCCATTATCTCCAGTGAGCTCTGTCAGATGACTGAGGATGTGTTAGAGTCACAAAGCCTGAGAAACCATGATGACTGGAGATAGCTTGGGATTCATCTTGTAGTTATTTAGCATTGCCAGAACTAGAATTTTACTGATGTGTTTGCTAATAACTAGGATTAATAATCTGTCTCTCTTATATTACTCTGACATCAGAATACTGATAAATTTATAGAAGAAACTGAATATCTAATAGAGTGATGTTACAAGGCAGGAGAAGAAAGGCACCAGGGGTCTTTGGATTAATCCCCTATGTTGCAAATTAATCATGGTCTGTGTCTGAATCCTTTCTTAATTAATTTTTATATCTATATCCTTCTACTACTTTTCAGAGTTCCTCAGTTTTGAACAGCAAGAGATTGCAAATTCCTACTTCTAAATACAGTTCCATTCCCAGAAGCCTGTTTTTCAAAGCCTACAACAATGAAGTTCTAGCCCTCTACTACCTGAGTGTAATGAGACCTATGCAGTTTCCCTAACTGCCTCTGTCAGTCATATTTCCCTATCATAATTTTAGAACACACTGGTTAATTTTGGACATGGTTTAAAATGGGTAAAGTTTTCAAAGTTCTGTTTTCAAAGATTCCAACATATTTTCTGAGAAGAATATCTGAGTACAGCAGAGATGAAAACCAGTGACCTCTGCTGAGAGGAAGAACAAACAGGAATTAGTTCCTGATATACCTGGAGAGGCTCATCAATGTGTGTATATATCTTCAGGTTACCCACAGTGTTCCTCTCTTTTTGCCTGATGGAGTTGTTTTGGAGAATTGACTTGATTCATTTGAGGTATAGAGGGAAGATGCAGTATCAAACAGGACAACTAAGGACAGAAATGTTTATATCTTACTCTTCATGGTACAAAAAAATAAAAAGTTTTGCCTTTCCCATGAAACCTTACCTAAATGGTCAGATAAAAAGATAGTGCATCAGTGGCAACATTAAGTTTTGTTGTTTTCTTTTTTTTTGTAATAAAGATGAGTTACAATGAGCATACTTCTGCTGTTCCTGAACCATGCTTAGGGTAGTTTGTCTTCTGAGGCTTGTGACTAATGGCTTAAACATGACAGCATTCACAAGTGTTTATTTCTATTTTGCAGATTTATAAGGGAACTAAATCTGTTCTATGTAAACAAAGCAAGATGAAATCCATGTTTATGATCTATGTATAAAAAATGTAAGGAGAAGAAAAAAAAAAAGAAAGAAAGCTAATAAAATTGTCTTAGGGCCATAGCACTTTCACTTTGAAAACAGGCATAAAGTCTGGAAGTTAAAAGCTTGCCTCAGGCATAGTGCAGAAAATCATGAGGCAAATTCAGAAGTTAGAAGCCTCAGTCCCGGATCTTTTTTAGATGTGGAGTCAGTCTAATATGGCAGCACTGTCCTCTTTCACAATAAAGTAAGTTGTCTTGAACACAGAGAATGTGTTAACTGAGAATGGTGTCTATTTTCATTCATCTTAAGCTTTTCCAAGATAGCAATGAAAGCCTAAATAAGGAAGTTCAGAGTCATAGCAATAGCAAAACATCAGCATAATAAGAATTGAGGAAAACCAGTCACCACTCATCACTGTTTCAGCTGCTTTAGCCATTAAGTCTAAAGAAAGTATTAAATTATAAAAAAGGGAATATTTTTGGAACAATAGCAGGGGCACAATTATTCTCAAATAATTTTGGAATAAGGATGAATGTGTATTTTATACCATAAGAAAGTAATCCAAACTTTAAAAATCAAAGAAGTAATGATATTTATGACTTAGGCTTAGCTTAATACAAGTTAATTGCACAGTATAAAACATACTATATCAACACCTCCTTTTCAGGTTTCTACCACTCTTTGAAGCTTTTTTTGGTGTCCTCTTCCTAAACTGTATCACATATTAATAAAAGTACCATTTACCTTGAATTAAATTAATTTTGGTTATTTCTTAATAGAAAAAAAGAATAGCAAATATGCCTTATCTCTTCAAAATGCAAACCAGCTAGCTGTTTTCTACAGAGTGTCTCCCACTCCCTGCCCCGAATAAATATTTTGGGCTGTATTCCATCAATGCATAGAATGCAGTACAATTTGAAATGAATGTTTACATTGGAAAGTATGAGAATTTTTGTTCTGAATGATAGGAGAAAGAAGTGCACTGTCCTCGAAACAGCAAGTGCTAGTCATTGGAGCATGTGACATCCCAGATGGGAATACTATAGGGTCTGTTTTGTTTTGCCTCTGAACAGTCACTACATTGAAATCAAAGGCATTAATTGATCATGTTGATTACAAGTAAATATTTGATCAATCTAAACTGACTGATCTGCTGAAGTATGAAAACAGCTCAGAGCAAAATGCCGCTGAAGTTTTTTTCACAAAGCTAACACACTGAGTAGTTGTTTCTTAACACATCCTGGGGACTTAACAAAATATTTGATCAATTTTCTTTGTATTGCATCACAAACTTAATTCCAACAGTTCTTCAGCAGAAAAATGCTAGCAGTGATTTAACCTTATGTGAGTTGTGAAGTTGAATGAGAATGTAGTGTGTCTTCTGTCGTCCACAGAGAAACCCTCTGCATGTTAACTCTAGTTTGGATTTTTCTCTTTGAGCATAATATAATTAATTTCACAATTCTTTTCTTCATCTTACTAATAACAGTGCAGATAATTGGTGTTTGTTCTTGTTTATAAAGTTCAAACATTCATATACTATCCTCATGAGGGAAAGGTAGTGTTGAATTGATTTAGAGTGAGAGCTAAAACAGCATCAGAAAATTGTGTATTCTTTTTTCTTTTAATGTAGTGGGAGGAAATAATGACTTTTGTTACTGTTCTTGCTGGTGATTAAAAGCATTTTGTGTTTGTTTGCTATAGAATTCATTATCAGAGCTTTGCAATCTTAAATTAATCTCCATAAGCCTGATGATAATTCCTGTGGCAGGTTTGTGGGTGTAGAGAGAAGGAGGCAGAGCCCTTGATCCAGCTTCCATGGTTTCTAGGGCAAGAATCTCATTGTGTCTAGAATGGGATTCTGTGAAAGTAAAACTGCATAATTGCATTTTAATGACAGTGCAAACAAGCCGTTCACCTGAAGGTACAGGAAGGGTTGTTGCTGCCCATTCTCTGTTTCACGTAGCCCCTCCCAATGGAGGTCAGCCAGTTCCAGCAATTATTCCTGCGCAGCCTCTAAAGCTCTTTGGTGGCTGTTCCTACTAATGCTTAAAAAAACCCCAAGCAAATAAAACCACAAGACCCCCAAAAAAGCAGAAAAAAAAGCCCCTATACCTGTTCCCTGCTGACCACTGCTTGGGGAAAAAAGTCCCTATATCTCTTACCTGATGAAAACTGCTTGTTTGAAAGAAGATTTTAATGGATACACCAATGTATCACAGCTACTCCCAATGGATACTGCAGCAGGAGTAGTTATTTGTAGTTACTGTCTTTGAGTGAATAAATATCAATTTGCATGCCCATTATGAGGTTTTGCAAGCATAATGTGTGCAAAAGCATTTATGTCAGGCACAGTGAGTTTGCCTATAAATCTTGAAAGCAAATGTTAAGAACAAAGTCATGTTTGAAGTTCCGAGTACATAGGGAAACAGGTTGCTTAATGAGCAGCACAGGGCTTGAATGCTTGCAACACTATTTCCTTTAGGTTTTCGTTCTGATGTTGTCTCAGTGTTTGAACTAGTCAGATGGTATCCTAAGTGTAATAACTGCCATTTCTAACAGATCTGTTTTCCCTTTCTTTCATCTCCCTCTTAGAAGGAAGAAGTGGGATTAGCTGTGCATTGTAAAATTTTTTATCTGTTACTGAACATGGGCAAACCAGTTCCTCCATGAGACAGAGTTTGTGGATATTCAATTAACCTTCCTTCCCAGGTGATCATTTCTGTCCCTGTACCGTGCCCTCCATTCCCAAGGTGGAATGGAGGGTTTGTGGGGCTGTAATATGATCTAAAGGAGAGAACAAGTGTGGGTTAAAAAGGAAAAATACTGTTTAAACATAGATTAGTTTCCATATTGCATAATGGTGACTTCTTCTCCTACTATAGAGATACATGAATTTAACTGAAGGATAATAAACTATGTGACAAAGCATATGTTTCTGTCAGAGGTGGTTTCACTCTTAAATCTTTATTTCACTGTAAAACTGTCATCTTGCAGGAGTTGCTGGGGTTAGGCATATCTATGCTCTGTGACTACTATGAGTGACACAAACAAGAGGATACCCAATTGCCACTTTTTCAATAAACAGATTTTTGATAAAAAGCACGAATGCAGACAAAAATAATCTTATATTTACCTTAATGTTTTATAAGGATTAGCAGCCACTGAACCTATATGAAAAAAATGTATGAATGTAGGAACATATAAATACTATACAGATTGTGTTAAAAAAATAATTCTGGCAGTGGAATTTGCTGCTGTCATTTTTATCAAGCTATATTTGGCATGCGATCTGAGAGGAAATTACAGTAACAATAAGTATTATAATGAAAGCATGGGTAAGGACTATTGTAATATTCTAATTTAAAATATGTGATGCATTGCAACATTTCTAGAATAAAAGACTACTGTAAAATGGAAAACATGGCAAAATTCTTTGGACTAAACATAGTAGAGTCTTTTTTCTTTTTTTTTTAATGGACTTGCCCAGAGCATAATAGCTGGTTTAATGAAATTAAATTATGTAGCACAATAACCATAATAAGGCCAAGCTGAGAAACAAAACTTAAGTGTCAGAAATCATTTAATCAACTAGGTATGTTTGAAATGTGAAACTATAGCATACTCATAAAAAAACAGAAATCACATCATAACAGCTTCAGGTGACTAAATATACTACTAATTGTTAAGGAGACCTTGAGACAAATCAGAATTTTTGTCGCTCTGAAAGAAATTAGAGTACTAAGCACATAGAAAGTCATAAAATAAGATCACGTAAGTGTGCAAGGATCCTAAATGAACTGTGATATGTCTCACAAACAAACAATGGTATTCAGAATTCTGTATATTAAACCTCCTACAAATACATGAATTGATTAAAAAGTAAGATGGTCATAACTAAATTTTCTGGCATTGGCTAAGAATTTCCAGGTTAAAGCACATCAAGATGTGCAATAAGATGCCAGAACATCATGGCAAGTCCTGGAACTGTTTCACATAGGGCAACAGTGGAAACTTCTGAGAAATCTGGTATAGTCATTGGGCTGTTCTTCTTTGTCTGGTGGCATACTATTGAGAAAACAGATAACTGACATGTTAACTGTTTCCGCTTACATTCTCACATTTTGTTGAAGAATTCATTGATTTAATCATCTTTTTTTTCCTCTATATTTTCAGTCTTCAAAAAACAAGACAGACTAAATTCACCAGGTTATCTCTCTTACATGGCCAAAGAAGTTAGCATTTCCTATTAAATACCATAGTCTGCACCACAGATACTTAATTTTTGTCAGACCCTAGATAATAGCTTTAAACTGATCTTAGGCATTTTAAAGTTTTCACCTTAACATTTTGCATCCCTCAAGATGGGAAGAGCTCTTTTTTAAGCTCTTGTTTTGTATATGATAAACTGTAAAATACTGCAGAAGGCTACATGAAAGCACAAGTGAGTAGATGACATTTGACCTGAAGTCCTGCAACTATTGTTAAAAAGTCGGTGCTGTGATGTGGCTGCTCTGTTGTGTTTTCCACAGTTCATGTGCCCTCATGACATGCTCAAATTGAGCAAACCTTCCTGAAGTGTTGCTCTCACTCCCTTGAAATCTCTGCCAGCAGGGCTAGTAGTTAGTATCTCCATTCACATTTGGGAAATAGCTAGCAGGGGATATTTTAAGAGATAAGGAGCTTCTGGAAATAAGCTCCATGTCATCCCATCAGGCCTCAGCTGGTCAGGCAACTCGGGGTATGCTACAGCAGGGAGTAGATGTGTTTCCTTGATGATTTGAAACAGAATGAAGGCAGATGGTTTCTCTCTCTTTCCAAACTTTTCAAGGAACTGTAGATGTCACCCAATGCTTTGAGAGCTCTCCTGTCTCCCTTGATATGTCTTGATAACAGTAAAAGCAATACTTTTACTGTTGGTTTCAGTGTTCCGTT
Source organism: Haemorhous mexicanus (assembly GCF_027477595.1). Taxonomy (NCBI): domain Eukaryota; kingdom Metazoa; phylum Chordata; class Aves; order Passeriformes; family Fringillidae; genus Haemorhous; species Haemorhous mexicanus. The sequence goes on from NC_082341.1 coordinate 77,369,296, forward strand.
TACTTCAAGTAAATGATAAATAGGCCAATCTCAGAGGTATCTGAGATGGAGCTGGGGAACTCTAGACCTTTCAGGGAAAGTAAAGGAGACTTGGGTATTAGGCGGTGGCAAAAGCATACAGAACTCATCCTGCTCCTGTGGAATAAGCCACAGAAAACTTGTCCCACAGCACTGAGTACATTACAGAAGCCCTGTAGCTTCTCTCTAGATTCAGTAAATTGCCTAGTATCTGGGAGGATGAAGTGATGAGGCCAGATCCCATTGCTGAGCTAAGAAAACTATTCAAGTTTCCTTTGCTACATTTTTTCCTTCTCGGTATCATTGATCAGATGATCAATGGAAGAAGGACTGTGACATGAGAAAATCCATTTCTAATATCCAGAGCTGCAAGTGAGCTATTACTGAATTCATAATAGCTGTCTGTCACACTGCCCATGCAGTCCCAGTCATTATCAAGTCAACAGTTTTCAAAGCATTCTGTGGCTCAAACCCCAAATATAAAAATGTTAAATGCAATTTAACAAGATGCCTTAACATAATGTATCAGAAAAAAGACATGTGATTTTAGTTAGATTCATAAGCTTAAATATGTGGAAAATTGTGTTTAATGGGTTTTTTGTTTGTTCACAGGAGGGATAATATAACCTTGAATAAAAGACAGTATTGCTTTTAAGCAAAGCTGACACCCTTAGCACTTGGAATTGTTAAAGATCCCCTGTTACTTAATGCTGGATTAAAAGTATGGTTATAGATATAGAATTTGGATAGATCCTGTAGAGACTACTAAAAGTCTGAATTGATATCATTGCAGCACTCAGCTGCACTCTGCATATTCACAAAGATTTCTTCACAAAAAATCACATATGCTTGGGAAACTATCATGTTAAAGGGCCCCAAGGAGTTTCAAACGACAATATGTCATTGTGAATGCTTTAAATGTAATCTCAAATAATGCAGGTAGTTATTTGACAACTGAAAAAAAAGCAAAACTATCCCTCCAAACAAAATTTTGAACATATTTAAGCTTATGAATCTAACTAAAATAATGTTTCTTGGTTCTGATCCATTAAGTTAACACAATTTGCTAAATGGCTTTTAAAATTTCTATGTTTATGCTTTCAGCTTGAGTATATATTAGAAAACCACTGTTTTTACACAATTATTTGTAGATTTCCTCTTAATATTTCTCTCATTTTAAACATCAATATTTGTATTAGAGTATACATGGCTATAAAGGAAACTATACTGCTTAGGGTAATGATAAGTTCCTGTTTTCCAAATTGCTTTTCCCATGACAAAACCATTACTGTAGAATCTGTATTGCTGCTTTCTGTACAGCAACAAATTGTACTCATGTCAGGAATATGTATAAGTGCCTTTTTTCTCTTTGTATACAAAATGAATAGTTTTTTCATTTTCTATTTATAATCCCTAAAAGGAAAACCACTTTCATGTTAGTACCTTGATGCAGCAAAATAACCAGTAATGAACCAAACGTATTAGGATTTTCCAAGTACCCACCTGACTCAGGGCCTTTAGATATGCAGAACCTTATCAAAGGAGAGAGGAATGTTACCCTGTGGTTTCTACTGGCCTTACTGCTAAAGTTTAATATTTTTGTTCAATCTCTACCCTGAGAAAATGGAATGAAAAATAAGTATTAATATCACGTTCAAATTCAAGAAAAGATCCACATCTGACTTGTATTTGTGCCTTTCAAAAATTGCAAGCCAGTACTAAAAAGCATAAAATGTCCTCCTGGGTGAAAGTTATGCTCCTGGAATTCCACAGGAACATAACCTAAACTGTGATTTGATATTATACCACGGAGAGAGGCTACAATCATATTCAAGTAATTCATGTTTTCAGTGACTTTGATGTGGAATTAAATGTAATCTCAAAACCTGACAAAGTTAAAATGTTTTGAATCATTAAGATCATACGTCTATAAGCCCTCTAAACAGAAGGTAAATAAATTTTCTAAGCACAGATCACAGAAATGGCTTAAACCATAGAAAGCAGTTGTTGACTGATTTGAATTTTGAGAGATAACATACCCTGTTTCTGCAAAACTCAGGTTTGTGACAGTTGCTTAGTATCTTCCCAGTGTAATAGTTTGGAAGATCTTGGTGGCAATCAGTTTGCAAATATCAGTGATGCTTGTGGTGGCTCTTGGTGGGTGTTTAAGGGACTTTCTTCACTTCCTCACAGATTCCAAGGAAATAAAACTTGTTGGGTTCTGGAACATGTTCACTGAAGGGGTCAGCATAGGCAAGAGGAGAGAATTCCCTGTCCTTTACAGGATCTAAAAAAGCAATACAAAGCAGGTCAGCAATCCTGCAGATCAGGATGCAGAAATTCAGATTGTGGTTGCACACACTGATGAACCACACCACAAAGATGAGCTAGAAAGGGAGGATGAGGAGAATGTTGGGTTAAGGAAGAAGAGGAGAAGAAGCTGAGACATGACATCATAAGAATTGGCTGAATGGTGCAACCAGAGGGCAGTAATCAATGACTTAATGATGCCACTGATGATCAGTGACAAGAGGTTCTCTGCAGGAGTCCATACTAGGACCAGGACTGATTAATATCAACATTTATGGCATAGACAGTATGGTTGAGTGCATCTTCAGCAAGTTTTCAGATGGCCCCAAGCTGAATAGTGCAGTTGACAAACCAAAGTATGGGATGCCATCCCATAGGGACCTGGAAAGGCTCAAGAACTGAGCACACATGAACCTCATGAGATTCAACAAGGCCAAGTATAAGGGGCTGCACATAGGTCAAGGGAACCTCCAGTAATCAACACAGACTGGGGAATGAAGAGATTGAGGGCAGCTCTGCTAAGAAGCATTTGGGGGTGCTGGTGGAACTGATCTGTCAGTGTGCACTCGCAGTCCAGAAATGCAGCTGCATCCTGGGCTGCATCCAAAGCAGTGTGGTCAGCAGAGGGAGGGAGAAGATTCTGCCCCTTTACATCACTCTGGTGAGAGCCCACCTGGAGTGCTGCATCCAACTCTGAGGTCCCCATTAGAGGAAGGTCATAGAACTGTGGTCCAGAGGAGGATGGAACATTTCTTCTATGAAGATAGGCTGAGAGAGCTGGGATTGTTCAGTCTGGAGAAGAAGAGGCTCCAGGGAGACTTTCCAGTACCTAAAAGTGACATACAAGAAAGTTGGGGAGAGACTTTTCAGCAGGATTTGTTCTGATAGAGCAAGGGGTAATTGTTTTAAATCAAAAGAGTGTGCATTCAGACTACAAACATTTTTTAAAATAAGGGTGGTGAACAATTTCCCAGAAAGGTGATGATGTCCTGGAAAATATCTGAGGTCAGGTTGGATGGGCCTTTGAGTAACCTGATTTGCTTGAAGATATTACTGGTCTTTGCAGGAGGTTGGACTAGATGACTTTTAAGGGTTATTTTCAACTCAAGCCAACCTATGACTGATCTTTGAGGGTCAACAGGAAGGGGAAATTCACTGAAACACCTGTTCCTTGCCTATGCTGAACACCAGCTCTGATCATGCCTTTATAACAAGGTGGAATTTTCAATATTACTGAAATTTATGTACTGAAATTTATGTCTGAAGCCAGAAACAAATTTTGTATGAAACTCTGCTGCCATCTGACTGAGTGAAAAGTTGCACCAGTATGTTAATATTTAAAAAAATTAAGGTAAGGGAAATCAGTATATCCAGACAAGTGGAGTATATCTTCAGCCATGCTTTCTGTGAAATTTTGCTATGATAAAAGGCAAATTTATTTTCTAGCTGCTTTGCATGCCCTACACTTTATTTTTTTTTTTTCTCTCTAAGGCAATATGGAATTTACTGTTACTCTGAAAGGCTGATTACATAGTCATGAAGTATTTTCAGAAAGTTGAGATGGGAAATGTATACCTGTTGGACTTAACTGGAAAAAATGACTTTTTTAAAAAAAGAAAACCTACAGTAAATAATGAACCCTAAAAGCAATAATACTTCTGAAATACTGTGTTTATTGAATGAAGAAAAAAGACAGACTGTTAGCAGCTGAATGAAAAAATACAGTAGAAGCAGTATTTTTTTATTGTTATGATATAACCATCTACATAGTTTCATGAAAAATCTGTGATCTAATTAAGACCTCAAGGTCAAGTTCAGTAAGGCTTACCTTCCAAGGACTGGCCAAGCAGTCAGTCATCTTAGACCGCTGTACAACAATGATCTTTGATCCTCAGATACTTCTGCTGTCTAAAATCATTATGCATCCGGCTCATTCAGTGCTAGTATGTATAGAGACCTATTTTGCATTATATTATGAGATTTTTAAAATGTATGGGCCTTTTTGCATGTGATCCCGTGTCACAATTTAAAAAGAACAGTTTTGACAGAAAAAAAATTTCTCCAATGAATATTTGTTCACAAAGAATTTGTTCTTTCGGTAAGAAAATGCTGCTTCTGGGAAAAAAAAATCTCAGCCTGAAAACATTTTTTTTTCTCATTTGCATCCACTGATCCAAAAACATCTGTGGCAGACAAACTTTGCAGCTTAATAATGCCAACATGTGATGCTATTTCATTAGTATTCCATAGGCCAACTTTCCCAATATCTCTAAAACATACCTTTCCCTGCCTTGCACCATGAAATAATTGTCAGTGCAGTTTTGAAATATCTGTCTACATGCATATAAAATCCCAAGTCTATTATTATCTCGTAAATTATACTGGAAAGGAAAAGATAAAAGCCTGTCCACCAAACTAAAAAATCTAATGTCTACCAAAAAAAAATCTAATATATTGGGGGTTTTAGCCTTATCCATGTGGAGAATGTGAGTGTGAATGGAAAAAGGTAGTTTGTACTTATACAAAACATGCAATGAATATGAAACCTCTAGAAATTTAAGTAAATGGTTTGGTTTATTTTCCTGGTGAATGAGATGTTCTTGCTTCAGGAATTACTCGCATCTCCTTGGTAAACCTGGGAGCAGATGAGTTTGACTTAGTCTCCTGTCAGTTCAATGACTTTAGTAATACTTTAAAGGCTTTAATGTGACTGCACTGAACTGCACAGACTTTAATAGCAGCTTTCAAAAGCAGTGATGGGTTTGGTCTCAAGCCTGGCTTGTCACTTGGGACTGGGGTTCTTGTAAACAAGTTTAGCAGATGTCTGTGCAATCACTTCATTCATATAATTCACTCTGCAGAAGTACTTGCTTCTCCTCAGGAAGGCTGAAAACAGATTATTGTTTGTTTCTACATGGGTATGCAGTCATTTTGCAATCACCCATGGAAGAGCACTACATTTGACACAGCATTTGAAACACAAATTGTATTATATCGATGATGATACAATTACAGAAAGTTAAAGATATAAATTATGTTTGTAAAATTTATTATATACTTGTCTCCCATGCAGCTCAGTAGAGACATCGAGCAACTGAGGTGCTAGTACTCATTCAATTACTTCTATGTTCAGTAGCCATGTCCTAATCAGCAGAGATCAGAGGGCAATAAAAGTATAACATGTGTCTTCTGATTAGTTTTTTATTTATACCAAAAGTACTTTTAAGTGTGATAAAGTCAGAGGTCTGGAAAAAAGAGAAATAAAGAAATTAGATAAGAACAATTCAGTGTTGCAGTGATTTGAAGATCTTAATGTGCTACACATTCATCTTCCTTTGTACTACGAAGTCCCTCCCAAGAAGTATTAAAGTAAGGTAGCAAATCAGAATATTAGAGAGTTTAGCTCTTCTTATGGCAGTGTGAGACTTTTTCTTTTTTTTTTCTTTTTTTTTTTTTTTTTATCTCCTCTGTGCCTGCTTTTGAATTGCATAAAAATAGCTTGGGTCTTTGTAAAATTGTAGTGGAGTCTTTGTCTTTGTGCCACCCTGCAGTGCTGTGAAGGACAGCTTAAGATATTTTCTCTTTCTGTTTTCTAAGCGCATTATTTGTCTTCAGCTCCTACATGCACTGGCCTGTTCACCAGCACTTGGGCAGAAGTTTACACAGCAGGAGACAGTTAGTCCAACATGCACAGGAGAATGAAAAGAATTGTCCCTGGAGTTGTCTTAATTGTACAGTACTCAGGGAATAATGTGCCCTTGCAAGCAGTAGGTAGTTAACAAATACCTCAAAAAATGGTACCTCTGCTTCCTCATCTGCAGGAGGTAGGTATTTCACCTCCAGGAGCATCCTCATCTCACTAGAGAGCCTTCATCAACAGGATAGTGCTACTGCAGCTGACCTTTCAGGAATCAAATTGTGCCTTTGCTGAAGAGGCAAGAGAAGAGCCAAGAGCAGGATTAACACTGTTGGTATGACTGCAGTATTCTGTAACCCAGGCAGGTCACCTCCGAATGCAAATCATAATTTAACTGTTTCACTAGAGCAGAAAGAGGACAGCTGATGAAGGTTTTTAACATGCCTCTAGTCCAGGCTATATAAGATCTTATTCACCCAACTATGGCTGTTGTGCTTGGGGCAGCCACAGTGAAATTGCCTGGAGGTGGGCTGAAAAGGCAAGAACTTAGTATGGTGAAAGGTGAGATGAGATTCCTATTCGAAAAGACTTTTCCATCTGAAAGACTGTTTCCAGAAGATTTGGAACAAAACATATTCTGCAAATAATATGCTGGATGTACAATTGGAAGAGGCTTGTACTGGGTGACCCTATCTCATCCTGAGGAACTGACACTACTTACATCTCCTTTTGAAGCTCTCCTTCCCTATTTCACAAGAGCTTTGCATTTAATAGCGGGTGAAGAGGAATTCAACAAAAATAATGGCTTGGAGATTCTCAGGTGGCGCGTTGGTTTTTTTGGGGGAGAGTAGGAGGAATTATATGACAACCATATCTGCTTGAAATACTTGAAGTTTTGGGGGGATTTCAAAGGCTGTTTTGGCAGCCTGACAGCTGTGTAACATAGACTCTGGAAGGCATTGCCAGCACATCTTGGGTGGAAAGGTGCAGTGCTGCAAATAGCAGGCCCCTAGCATTGCTAAGGCTGAGGTACCATGGTGCCACCACAGCCATCTCATGTCTCTTCTGACATAGAGACATGACTGGATTATAGAACACTCTGGGCACTACAGGGTATGGCCATGGCACACTGTGACATCTCCTGCCACACAGTGCCAGTGGCCTTAATCAAATTGAATATATGTGGAAATTATTCAGCAGAAGAGCTTAAGGACAGAGGAGACTTCATTCTATCTGTTTCCTTCAGTATTTTCTGAGGGTCATATTTTATTTGATTCTGTGTTAGCATTGTTGTCTTAACAAAACCTACTTAAAATGGAAAACTTTTGTCAGAATTTCCTTTAAGAAGAAAATGGTAATTGGTTTGATAAATCAATCTCCTTCCCTCTTTGAATTTGGATTGTATCCTATATCTTCCAAAACTTACAGGACTCAGATGCCTCTTCAATACTTTCTTGTTTATTCTTTTCGAATTTGCACTGCATTTGAATCTGTCTCACCTGTGTCCCACATAAGTACTTCATGACAGTGCTCTGGGAAAGAGGAGCTCCTTTGAAGTACAGAACAAGAAAAATAAACTTATCTTAAAATTTCAGGGATGAGGCTATGTTATTACCTCAGCCTCCTCTGGAAAGTGGAAAAATGAATTTTTCACTGAGGGTGGCTGTACGGTGCAGGTAGGGTCAGAGCAGGTATATATATATGTTTTTTATTTATATATATATATATATATATATATATATATATATATATACACACATGCACATATATTCATATATATATATATATATATATATACACACATATATACATGCATACATACACACACACACACATATATATATAAATGATATATATAAATGTAGACAACAAATTTGTATCTCTAACATTTGGAATAGCCATCCCTGGGATTTTTCCATGTTTACAGATAACATTTTTCACTCTCATACACTCTTGTAAGACATAATGAAAAAAATCATGTTCACACATCAAAATCACACAGAAAGTACTGCTGTTTTTGTAATCTAGGTTGGTTTTGTTTGCTTCTTTTTTTTTTCTGGAATAGTGTGGATTTTGTTAATGGTGGTTGTTGGTTTGGGGGCTTCATTGGGGAAACGGGATTTCTTGGTCAAGTAATCTCACTCTTAGAACAGCCAGCTAACTAAAAGTGAAAGAAAAGTTTCTGCAAGAAAAGCGAGCACTTGAAAATAGGTGGTGTTAGTGATTTTTTTGTTGTTGTTGTTGCTCTCAGAGTAAGGTCTCACACCATCATTTTTCCAATCTGCATCCTAATGCATAAAAGAATAAAAGTGAGTTTGACTGTGCTCTTTTGGAGTTTAAGTTTTCTCTCACTTCCTGTCAGCTGTTCTGATGCTCAAGTTTTGGATCACTCTTTAAAGCAAGGCAGAAAATCTCATTACAGAAAGTATAAAAGGGAGGCAGTCATCTGGGTATGATGGTTTCAACAGTTTGCACTTTTTCTGTGGTGTTTTTATTATTATTTTTTAACTCATTTAAGACTAGTGCCTTGTGCCAAAATTTGCAAGGTGGATTACAAATTATGTGAGGCTGGTGCTGAGGTTTTTCTTCGCTTAAGAAGGAAAGGATCTTAACGCATTCCCTGTGAAGAGCATAGCCCCTTCAGCTCTTGAAACTCAGCTTTTTCACCTCACAACGACAGCATAACAATGGCAGGAAAGTCACTGCATCCATGTTTCGCTCTCTAGCCAGCAGGGCACATTGCAGCGTGCAGAAGCCTGGGCATGTCCTCGTGTCCTCAGTCCTGCTCTCTGAAGCAGCCATTTGTCACTGCTCCTGTTAACAGCCCTTGGGCTAAAGGACCTCCTAAAGGACTGAATACTTTTAATTGCCTCTGAATTCACCCAGAAGCTCTTGAGGGCATATTCCTGGCTTGCTATTTCCTTTTCATCATCACCTGCTCTTTCTCCATGAACCACAAAGATGGTTCATGGAAACCAAAGATTACAGGTGATACCAGCTTTTACTCATTGAATCCAGTCCCCACACATACAGTCAATATAAAGGTGAAAGCTCTGTATCCTACAATCAATGGTCTTGAGCCTTTGAGTCCCCCGAGTTTCTCTGTGCTTAGATTATTATGGAAAGAATATAATATTAAAATTGTGTGAATAAGCTATGATGAATAATTTATCATACAAATGCCTCTATTTTGTCTCTTAGGAGTATCTCAAAGTAAATTGACTTTTGTTTGTTTTTTGAGTGGTTCATTGTCCAAGGAGGCATTTCTCTTTCGTGACTAATAGTTAAAGCTACCTTTCATCTCGTTCTGACTGTTCCCTAGTCTTGATTGGTGAAACAGGTCACCCTGGGATTCACTTTTATTCTAGAATACAGAAAAAATAGTCATAAATATTTTAAAATACCATTGCAAATTCTCTGAGCAAAATAATTAATGCTTTTCACTTGTTCTAAGTGAGTGACTGAGGTATCTTTTTATATAAAAGCTTCCAAACTACTAAGCCACTAAAGACACAGGTAGCTGGTCTCATGGCTAGGTTTACTAGAATACAGGTTGCAATATCTAGACAATGATCTCAGCTATCCAGGTTGGCTAAAATGTGTCACACATGCAGACACACATGCAAACAAAAATGGACATGAATAATTTTAATTCATCCTTAATGTAAAAGAATATTGTATAAAAATACTGTAGCACTAATTGAGAAATTTTTGGTGAAGGTTTAAGTAAAATTTATTTGTTACCTGGTAAGTCTGTTGTGCTACCAGTGAATTTACCCTGTTTCTTACTTTGAAATCTGGCTTTTAGATTAAAAAATAACCATGCAACTACTATCTGCAATGAAACAATTTGTAAGCTCAACCTTCATGAATGAGAGAATTAGTATCTTTGAGAGGGTATATTCTGAACAAGTGCAGTGATATTGGGGGGATTCACCTTAAAAGATATCACCAAATCAGTTATATAAAGGAATATTATAATGCACCCAGCACTATGACTACGGCACCTGTCGTTTGTAATGCCTGCAATAGGGTAACTCCCTAAAGTTCCTAATCCACCATTGTATATCAGGGTATATTTAGATCCACAGCTTTAACAACAGTTGTATAAAATAGCACAGTTGAGGTAAAATCAAAGTATTTTCTGAGTTAGCTATTTTGTTTATAGCACTCTTTCTAACGGTACAATTTCTAATTGCAATTCTATTTGTTTCGTTTTTTTTCTTCTGTCATATTTTCTGCTTTGGATTATACAGTGTTCTTGTATAAAGAAGACCCACAGAAGAATCCAATCATTCACCTTACAGACAAAACTATTGCAGGACATCTATTATTTTCCTATAAAGAAATAATCCCAAAATTAGCCCACAAATGTCTCTCAAACACCTTTTAAAAATATCTTCTTCCCTCCCTTAATCATAGCCAGAGTCCAATATGTAATTATGGAAATTTAATGCCTTTTGTCACAGAAAAGTACTTTGAAACACAATGGTAACATCTTAAGGGGTGCTTTTTGGTTATTTTTTTTGTTCCTGTTGTTGTGATTTAAGTCTAACTAATATGTGAATTCTCAGAAGTATCATAAGAAATGTTTTTAGATGGAGTGGAAGGACTGAAATTATTTGAGTTGAGAGCAGAGACGATACAAAAAATTGCTGAAGTGATAAACATTGCTGTCTGCAGCATGTTTTTATTTCTATGCATAGGCATGGAGATACATGCATGTCTCTTCCTTCCCATTGCCCTGAAAACTCAGACAACTTCTGTTTTTACATTGTTTTGAGTAATATGTGATAAGATAGAAGGAAATTATGAAAACACAGGAGAATTATAAGTGCAGACTGGAACAGATGTTTCAAATATGGCAAATGTTATTTTAGAATCATTATATCTTCTTTTTGTGTGTTTTGAGATGGTAAGACCTGAAATGTCAAAAATCTAGGAGGTTTTTTTGGGTCTTTATGAAGGACTTATATTACTACAATTAAATTGATGAATTTGATACTGCCTTCCTTGTTTCTCTTATATTTGCACATATACAAAGACGCTTGAAATCATACTCCAGAAAATGTTTTATGGCATGTATTTCTTTGTACTTTTAAAAAGGCATATTACTTGTGACTTTTTCCTCATCCGCATACATTAATTCATTCCCCACACATGAATAATTTAACAAAGTTTTCATGGGAGCCCTGTGCTACTATATGGATAAGTCATTAATTGAAAGCTAATACTGGTATATCCAGGCAGTGGTTAAGGATATTTGCTTGGAGTACCTTAAAGCATAAAGGCCAAATTTTAGCTGGTCATGGAGGTTGCTCCAAAGGGGACCCTGAGGAATTTCTTATGGACAGGATAAGTGACATGGCCTGCCCACATGCTCATGTAGAGAGGTAATGCAGTTTTGCGGTTTATAAGTTCTCAGAAAAGTTTCTGTGTGCCGAAGAGTCTGTACCTTGTACGGGTTAAAACTTTGTAGTAATTATGGTGGTCAGCAGACCGACTTTACAATGAGTTTATGTCGCTATAATGCACAACAATCTATATGGTTCAGATGGATGATGTCAGTTTACTTTATTGCCAGAAAAAGAATAGTAGCTACATGAAGAAAAAGACGTATCTAATCTTTCATCGCAGGTCTCTCCCTAAGTACAGATTCAAACTTCCAGTCAAAATGGGAGAGAAAACAAGCACTTTGAAGCTAGTATGTGTGCCCAGCTCTTGAATATCTAGTCTTCTATAGGGAGTTGAAGCCATTCTAAAGCAGGCAATGGGTGCTGTTATTTAAGCAATGTTTATCAAATCACTGAATGGGATTCAGACAAGCATTTTGGTTCCGACCATACTGCAAAGTAGACAAGTTCTCCCGTACAGCACCTGTGACCCAGACTACTCTGAGCTGTGCTGGTGTGTACTAACCAGTTGAAATGAACATCTGGGTACCTTGGGCTGTGGCTGCAGGCTGCAAAGCTGCAGTGCCGGAGGTGAAGGGTGTGAGTGGGACAGAGACACAAATACAGCCACCACTGTGGGATGTGACCTGCGCTTGCAAGGGGTTCTGCTTGTTTGTATCAGCTGAAATACAGCCTGGTATGTGCACATACAGAATGGCTGGAGAACTGAGAAACACCTAAGGCCCTAACTCCTGTGTTTTTTAAAGCATAGCCATCTGCATTTTCTTTGGGTTTGTGGAAGTAAATTAATTGCTGTTCCCCTGTAATGAGAACCATGCAGCAAGGCTGTGCCTGCAGAAGGCAGTGCTGCCATTACAGTACTGCTGGAGAAATGAAGTGCAACACTTTTACAAAATGCTTCATGTTCCTCCTAGTAAGAAAGGGCTTCTGTGCAGTAAAATGATGCCATGATTTCTTTTTTAAGTGAGTCAACTGTCCCTGGAACCTATGCTATAAATAAAACCAACTAGTAGTAAAACCATGTCAGTGTGGGTGTCATTCCTTGAAGCATGAGACCTTCCCATATGCCAGAAGAAAACTCATAATTTAGTTGCAGAATGTTTCAGCTAAGCTGGTTGGTTCTATTGCAGCATTGTGCTAGAAGAGCTCTCTTGCTGCTTGTCAGCAGGAAGCACAGGCAGCACACATTCAATTTCCAAATGGAATTTACCATTTGAACAAGTGCTATACCAGCATCTCAATTTTTATGCCAGTGTGATTTGCACCACCTTAACTATGTTCTGTCTGAACTGTTGATTATATGTACTCATGCCGGATTGGATAATGCTGTAGGAGCACTATCTTGTTGATTCATTACATTATTATGGTCTTTATCTGAAGTTCAGCTTTTACTAACTGCAGTCTTACATCAGTTTGAAGCAGCATTAGATTCCCCACTTCTAACAGAACAAGTTGTTTCTTTTAATAGCCTTTTTTTTTATTGTGGAATATTTTTCTTTTAGCTTATTATTAGTATGACTGTTTTGGTGCAGGAAGGCAGATTTCTCCTTTGACATTCACAGAATCCAGATGGAGAAAGTGATGGACCTGACTAAATTTGCTTCATGTTGATGCTTCACCTGTGCAGTCAACTTAAGTGGGTGCCTCTATGATACAGTGTAATGCCAAATTAACAACTTTAGCTATGCTGCACAGCTCCTTCAGCCTTGTAAGTATTGTACTGTTTCATAAGCTGATATCTTCCAATATGAAATAGCATCCATACCCAGAAAGCTGAAGGAAGACTGGCAGATTTATTAAGAAATACAGACTCACGTACAGGAATCTAAGAGAGGTCTTGGCAACATTTACTCTACATCTCCACTAATATACTGAGTGATGCATTACATTTATTCCTTTAAAACTTTCTCTGATATTTTATTTTCAGAAATAAACAACTTTCCAGAAGCAGACTGGTAGAAGAGTTCGTAAAACATTTGAGACATGACAGATGTCTGAATACCAAAAAAAAGACAATAAACTTCAGTTTTGCTCTGGTCTACCAGTTATAGAAAAATAAAACTGAATTTTTTCAGCTTTCTGATGTTGAAGAACATCAGTAAAGTAAAAATGAATTTTTTACTTTGCTTGACACAGGCCAGCAGCTAGCTTGCTTTCAATATTCTTGAAAGTAACCTGAAAACTTCTAAATTATATCTGACTTCCCCTTAAAGGCCTAGAGCTAGAGATTTTGGAAGAATTATGGCAGCATGGCTCCCTTCTTTACTCCCAGCTGTCTGTTCTAAAAGGAATACAATATAGACCCAAAGGCTTTATATGTGCTAGTATCCCCTGATACTGGAGAAATAGCTAGGTAGTTTGAAAAAGTTACTATCTTTATATTTTTTCACCACAGGAAAATGTCAGCATTTACTGAAATAGTTTCTGAGGTAGATAAATAACAACAGTTAGTATGATATACACTCCTACTTTGAAACTGTTCTTACAGTATTCAGCTCTTTAACAGTTTCTTCTGTGCATAGAGTATGTTGATGAAAATAAAGAGATTAAAACTTTGCTGATACCAAATTTTTAACCCTCTTCCTTCAAAAAATGTTTTAAATCTTTCGTTGTGTGTTTTGCTCTCTTTTTCCCTTTGACATTATTGCAGAAATTGTGTACACAAATGTTTTCAGAATATATGAGCTTTGTGTTGTTCCAGCAATTATACTATATTGCAGAGTAATTATGCTAATGCTGCACTATCTTTGCATACAAATACGAGAGCACTGAAATGAAGCTACTCACAGCTAAATCTCTGCTACAAGTCTTCCACTACACAATGGCCTTCATCTTTCAATGTAACAGATTCTGCTTTTCTTGTATTTGCCTACCTCTATTTCACTGTGTGCCTGCAATTATGGTGTGAGGGTGTACATGCCTTTTTGTGGGCTTCTGTCTAGGCATGGAGGGGTTTTTATGGCTTTGTAAGGAGTTAAAAAAGCAGAAGAAAGTGATACGTGATATAAATGTAGTTACTTTACGCTTTTGCTGTGAATTCCACACACTATCTAAAAAATCCACCATTTATGTACAAAATACAAAGCAAAGAGGATCACCAGATATGTGCTTCATACAGAAAAGTAACCAAATATGCAATACCTTGAAGAAATATTTTGAGGATAGTAAAATAATTCCAAAAAGCTAACTTCCAAAAATAATTAGTCTTAGCAGCAACAAAGTCCTAACATGCAAAATACTTGATGTAAATATTGTATATTAAATTGATAACACCTTATTACAATGCTGTCCATTATATTAATAACTATAGCATAGTATTATCTACATTATAGAATTAGGTAAAGTTACATATATGACACTGGTGCTACAAAACCAAAAACTGCTCCCAGAGTCCCCATCTTCTCTTTGAATTTCAGTATACCACTACTGGTTTTGATTCATTTCCTCCAGCGAAGTAAAGGCACTTCTTTTATTTACATGTAAAGTTTTATTTACAACACTGGAGAAGGTTAAACAAATGGGTTGAAAATAAATATATAATATAAAAAAATAGAGAACAAAAAAAAATCTCTCTCTTTAGTTATCAGTTAGGCTTTACATAAGGTAGTCTGAGCTGTGGTAGTCAAACAAACACCTTAACGTTATTTTACTCTAATAATTGATTTTCAGATGAGTGTCTATGGCTGGGTATAAGGGTACCTAATTTAGGGAAACATGTTACATTTTGAATTTGATTAGTTTCAGGGGTCTTTAGGGAAAGGAAATGTAAAATCACCTAGGCTTGTCAAAAACTTCAGATTTTGATTCTTTGTGGTTTGTTTTGGGTTTTTTCAGTTCCAGGTGGTAGGCTTGCAAGCCCTTGTAATTAAAAAAAAAAAAAAAGCGCAGGGGTCAGGCCATACAGGACATATTAACCTCTAATACTTGAAAAGTCTCACATATCCTAATATGGAACACCTAATAATCCACAATCTGTCAATAAGGCAAAAAGAACAGGACTACAGAGTTTTTCTTCATCAGAATTTTTGCTACCCTTTTTATTATTTTCTCTCATTAATCAAACATAATTTTTTATATAGTTCCTTAATAATATAATAGGTAACCTAATAGTTACCTAATAGTATAACCAAATATGTACCTGCATTGAAGTTGCCCTTTATTTAAGACAACTAGATTTGAGAAGAGGCTGTTAGTGTCCCAGCACCCCATCTGTACCATAGTCTGGTTGCAGCATTTAGAAAAATAAACACATTTATTACAGAGTAATCTAATAATTATATAACCAACACGTTGCAATTTTCTATTAAGAACTTGTAGTATCATAGTCTAAAGTGTAGGACTCCCTCTCCCAGGAAAGGAGAGGTAGTCCCACAAAAGACATTGTCACCATTCTTCTATTTGTCCCAAATGATACTTAATTATCTTAAAATAATAAACAAGCAGCAATGAGGTAATAAACCCTCTCCCATTGATGGAGTGGGTTTGTTACCCACTCCCATGGCCATGGGTTTTTTACCCATGGCCAAGATGTTACTGTAGGGTAGGCAAAAGAGTGTTTCAAATATTTTCTGGCAAAGGAAAGAAATTAATTGAATTCAGGGTGACTACCCATGCTCTGTTAGATGAAATTGTGCCAGCATCTGCTCCTCCTCCTTTGGCTGTCCTTTGATAGGAAAGAATAATTCTTTAAGTTTTTTAAAAGGTACTGAACTCTGGGTGATTACTCAGAGTTGTGACTCCCAAGTGAAGGGCAACCAGCGTAAAGGATCTAATTGCTCCTGAAAGGCAGAGGTTTAAAAGCCCTGTCATGGATGCTTTGTGTTACCTTGGGTAGTTCTCTCTCTACCCATCAGCTTTCGAAACTTACATTCCTCCCTCTCTGCACTTTATATAAGGAACTAGGAAAGAAGCTGTTACTTACATTGTGTCTGAAATCCTATCAATTGGAGGTCACAGACTCAGATATGAAATTAACTTATTAATGTAAATATACTGTGGCTCATAGATGTGGGTAATACCAGAACTTTTGAAGGAATATATTAAAAGCCAAGGACTAAAATCCTTAATGTACTGAAACCATGGAAGTTTAGTAAATTTTACATTTTCCTCTGCCTTTTATGGTTGTTCTTTGTTTACAGGCAGTGGAAACAAGGATATTTATCCTGTGAGGAATACTGAGACAGTGCCTGAATGGGGATGGGATTAGGAAATCTAAGGCATGGTTGGAGTTGAATTTGGCAAGGGATGCTAAGAATAATGAGGTACACTGTAGAAGAAATACATGGACCTGTTCAAATGGTTCCAGAGAAGGTCCATAAAAGCCATCAGATGTCTGGAACCCCTCTCCCATGAAGACAGTCTGGGAGAGTTAGGCTTGTACAGCCTGAAGAAGAGAAGGCTCCTTGTGATCTTTCAATACTTAGAGAGAGTTATAAGACAGACACTCTTTGCCAACACGTTTTCTGTCAGGAGAAGGGGCAAAAATTTCTAACTGAAAGAAAAGGCAGATTTAGATTGGGTAAGGAATACATTTTTTTCTGGTGAATATAGTGGCTGAGAGACACTGTCCACAGAAATTGTGGATATCCCATCACAGGAAGCATTCAAAGCCAAGTTAGACAAGGCTTTGAGTAACCTGACCTAGAGAATTATGCCTCTACCAATGAAAGGGGCTATGAGAAGCTTATCTTCAAATGTTCCTTCCAACTCAAACAATTCTATAATTCTATGATTTTGATTGCAGGATCCTAAACTACAATGAACAAAAGTTTTCAACAATATTATAATTCCTACAAACACCTAAAAGATGACTGTATTATCATTTACATTCAAACTTATTCTCAGCAACTGTTCATGCATTTCCACTGCATTGCTGTAGTTATATGTAATCTTTTTGATACATACAGTTATATGGGCATCAAAGGGAAGAAAATAATGATGAGAAATCTCTATTCCCACAGAAAAGGAACTATATTAGTCTAATGCTTTCCCATCCATGGGCCATCTTCAAGATAATTCAATATTTGGATGGTAGGCTCTCATCCAGCAATCTGTTCTGTCTTGTGCGGATGCGGGTGTGCTCCATAAAGGTCACGGGAATGCTCTCTGAAGAAGGAGGAAATCACAGCTCCTTCCCTGGCCTTGGTCCTGAAATGCAGGGAGGGGAAGAACAAGGACTGCTGCTGTTAAATACCTGAAATGAGTTCCTACTGCAGGAGATTCCCAACTGTTTGCCTTCAAGAGCAGTGATTGTAACAGACATGTCACCTCTATGTCACTCAGGGATTAAACTAATGTGAAAAGGATTTTCAGCTGCCTTCCCCATGCCTTTTGTGCTGTTGGATTTTGCAAAGATTACTTGTGTATTCAGGAAACAAAATGTCAGATTTGCACAATAGGGAAATGATAGCAGTGTTTCAAAGAGTAGAAAATCTTGCCTTCAAAAGAAATGGAAATTGTAGTAGTTTTTGAGGCACTGAAATTTGACTAGCTCACAGTGATCTCAGGTCTCTTCATCTTGTTTGCATTTCTGTATATTTACCACAAGTAATGAATTCACATTTCAAAATACACCCACAGTACCAATGTGGGGGGTTCTATAATATTCAGCATGTGAATTTCTGTTTGTTCCTTTTACCTTTCATGAGTTAAGATTAAAATGTGTTGTAATGGGGCAATTGTAGCAATAAACACCATTCAAAATGCTGTATAGAGATGTGATCAAAGTACAGAACAAGGTACTGGAAACTCCAAACTTTTATTCTTCACCTCTCTTTTTAGATGAGCAACTTTTCTGTGTTTCTCCCATGTTACCACCTGGGGAGGATAACTCTTACAAGCCTCACCAGGTTGTTGTCAGCATTAATTATAATGTTTGCAAAGTGCTTTGAAGATAAAAAGTGCTAGGTAAGTGCTAAGTAGTATTTTTATTCTGCAGGAGTCAGAGTAATGTCAAAGAGAATGTCAGCTTCAAAGACTTTGCTGTCAGATCTAGAGTGCTCACAGGATAGATGAAGGTTATTTAATTTAACTACACATACTGAAATAATAATGGTCAATATAATCCTTTCTTTAAATCCAAGCAATACTGAGATGCTTGTACTTTATAAAGCTATTTAATATAATAATAATAATAATAATAATTTTTTGTTTCATGGCTATTACAAAATGGGTGGGTTTCCAAAACCTGCCAATTAGAGCCAGAATTGTTTAATAAACAAGACATATGCTGTAGAAAAAGCAAATGCTGCATAGGTTGTTAAGGAATCTTCTCAGTCTGACCATTCACGAGACTGGCAGCCAGACTCCCAAGGCCAGACACTTCCAGTGCTGGGACAGAAGCACCTTTACAGGGGGGGCCCCAGTGATTCAGTGGGTGCCCTGCTTGACTCCCTGCACACCCCACTTCCACACAGTCAGACCAGTTTTCCCAGCTGGTTTGAGCCCAGGTTTCCCGTGGAAAATGTCTGGTTCCATAAAGCCATTTATTCATGGTAAAGTAACACAGGAAGAGCCCGAGCCAATGCCTCTGAGGAGCACATCCAACAAAGGAAGCCCTGAGCTTTAAGTCTTGACTTTCCTCCCGAGTCTTTGGGTCCTGCCCCCTCCCTGTGTCCATCCACATCGTTGGTTGCAGGTCTTCATCTCCTTTGTTATCCAAAAAACCTGCAATTCCCAGCTCCTGCTACGTCTCAGTGTCCATTCACCTGGAAAATGTCACTCATCTTCATGTCCTTTGCTATCCCAAAGGCTGGCAGTTCACAGCCCCTTGTCTGGGGCTCACATACAGAGCTCTACCTGCATTTCAATCTGCATCTCAATCAGCAGCTTGCAGCCAAGCTACCAGGACCAGATGTATTCCTCTACAACATTATGCTTTCTTTTGGGATGGTGGGGGATGGGGGGGGGGAAAAGGATGGAAGAATATCTCAAAGGAGAAGCTGTTCTACATTTTAAAGAAAAGCTGTGAAGAAAGTGAAGAAACAAGTGAAGAAAGAAGTCAAAACCAGCAGAGAAAATTTTTAATGGAGTTTAAGCTTGTTCAAGGTCCATGCTTTGTACAACCTCTTAAACAAGAAGCTGGAGACTGCTAGTGGTTATGCTTTATATTAAAGCACTGTAGTAGTATGATCTACTATGGTCCCCCTACAAACTTTAGAAATATGGTTTTCAATTGGACTTGATTCACTATTGGGTTTCAGTTTAGCTTCATTAGACATTTTTGTTTTATTATGATTTATTTTTAAAATTAATACAAGTTTGTTAAAGGTAAGACTTCTCTTAGTGTAATTGTGGCTGCTGGACCTTATGTTTTGACATTTCTACAAGCTTGAGCTTTCACATCTTGCTTCATGATCCCTGGCAGGTCGAGAAGCATTTTTAAAACCTTAGCCCCCAAAATCATGATCCTTCAGCTTTAAAAATCATATCAACTTTTAAAGGAACTTGAGTTCAGATTTGAGTCAAGTAATTACATATTTTAAGAACTGAAAAGACACTTAGTTTTTCAAATAAATCTCTTCATTCAGAAATACATCTTCACTGCTACTATATAACTCTACTCCTTATCTTTTTTTTTCTCTTTTTCTTTTTTTTTTTTTTTTTTCTTTCATATGACTGTTATTCAGAATTTTAAAATACTGGGTTTAACATTTAAGCCTGAGTGGTACAGGAACCTTGTTTTTTTCCTTGACTTCTCTTGGGGGTGTAAGGTCTCATCATTTCATGGGATTCAAGAATAAATATATGTAATTATTAGCATTTGGGACAGGGCTGACCTTGCTTGGAGATCCAGATGCACAACCAACCTCAGCCTCTAGTGAAGAACTGAGACCTGTTATTCAAAGGGAGAAAATCCTCAGTTTCAAAGTTCTACCTGTACCTGTGTTCAAGGATGTGTGGCAGAAAAAAAAAATCTGCATGGGTTCTCCAGTATGAAGATCTTGCTGCACAGCTCATTTCCTTGGCTGGGGAAGAATTTGAAAGAATTATCACTCAGAAGTCAGATTCAGAGAAGCCCCAGCTCCTCATCTCATCTGTTTTCATCCTGTCAGGAAGAAATCCTTACTCTTACCTACCTTACACCAACAGCAACTAGTTCAGAGCTAGCTCTGTTCCATACCTTCCCACATATGCTCTTGCCTCCCTCTATTGCACACTGTCTCCTTTGGTTAGAGCTGGTCTTAAGCTGCAGCAACTCTTCTTTGAGGGTTACAAGCTGATTGCATTTGGTAAATAGATGTATTGCCTGAAAAGTGGTTGTCTTTTCTGTACTTTGGCTTAAGCACACTGCATTCAGTATAGCCTGCTTTTGATACTCAATCTACATGAAGGACTGATTTATTTACATTTTACATGTAATAGCATTTTTATTTTGAAGAAGCTTCTTTTAAAATTATTTTCACCTCTCACCCTTAATAACTTTATTTTGCATTCAAATGACTCCTAGACTGCCCTGAGTTGGAAAGGAACTTTGATGATCATTGAGTCCAACTCCTAACTTCACACAGGGCAACCTAAAAGTTAAACCATGTGTCTAAAAGTGTTGTCCAAATGCTTCTTGAACACTGAAAAACCTTGCACCATCACTGCTTCCCTGGGAAGCTTACTTCTGATTTTCAGATATCCTTTCAGTAAAAAACTTTATTCTAACTGCCTCCTAACCTGCTGGAGTAAGAGGAACACAAGCCATTTAGCTCTCATCATTAGAGCATTGTGCTAACAGCACCAAGGTTGTGGGTTCGATATAGGCCATTCATAATTGATAATCCTTGTGAGTCCTTTCCATCTCAGAACATTCTGTGATTATATGTGATTACCTACATAGTGTTTCTGAGTTAACCTCCTTATGTGTGTACTGTTTAGGTTATAAAGTGATTCTGCATTAGACTTTCCTTTCTCTCAAATGGAGTGCTTAAGTTGGTAGACAGGGTTCATGCACTTCCCTGGTTTAAATTCCAGGCCTCCTGCAACCCACAGACTAGGCTTTGAGATATAATTTGAATGTTTTGTCTACTCAGAGCATGATGATACAAGCAAATTTGAGGATTTTTGGTTATGTCTGTGTGTAGTCACAGAGAACTGTGACCTTCTTTCTGTGCACTGTGTCAGGCTGAAAAATATTAGTGCTGTTTTCATCCATGATCATGGAGCAGCTACATTTGCAGTGTCATAGAAGGGCAGCATAATTTATTTATTCATTGAAGACTGACAGAAGAAGTACATTTAAAAAAATGTGTCTTGGATAAAAATCTCTCTTTGCTTATATCTTCAAGTCTCCTTATGAGTCCCTTCATTCTCTTTTGGATTTCCAGCTATCAGAAGTGGAAGGTGCTGCTCTCAGCACAGTTTCTGCTGTGTGAATTTTCTGCAGGCAGTAGCAGTCACTAGTAAATCTTGTCCATGCTCAGAGAAAATACCAGCTGTCCTTGCCTGCAACACTCTGAACCAGCTGGATGCAAGCCAGGTTTAAACTGGAAGGCGTGTAGCTGTGTTAGCACGGCGCTGAGCTGGAGTGCCACACAAGCCTGAAATCCCTGTCTCCCAGCAAGGCTTATTAGCTCAAACTCAGTGCCATGTTAATTGCACCTCAGCATCTTCTGGTCTTCTGCTGGCTTACATTTAGCCAGCCTGGAGGGCAGACAAATCCAGTCATGACTGCCTCTAAATGCCAGGTAGTTGCAACCCAAGTTTCTTCACACAGCAGTCTGCCTTCCTTTCCCTAACCCCTCTTTAAAATAAGACTGCAAATATGTAGTAGAAGCCTTGTGCTTAGAGGCTTATCCCTCTAAAAAAGTGGCTCTTAAAATGTCTGGAGCCAGGTAGGGAGTATGCATTGATAAATAACCCCAGCTGTTCCTTCAAGAACACTTATCTCTCATTGTCTTTCTTGTTCAGTGTTGTAACTGTTTTTCTCCAGTCATTTGGATTCAGGTGAAAAAACATACCCTTGGTATATATCACTTGAAAAATTAATATTAAAACTGCAAAATATATTTAACCTTCTGTGCATTCCAGAGATATAATTTAAACTATTTAAGTGCTGTGGAACATACTATGTCATACTGCATTTAATGGCATAACATTTATTAATCAACTTCTGAATGGCAGAAGATCTCACAACAGCAATTGTCAGGTATTGTGTAGTTTATTGTTGCTATAGAATTTCTTATTGGCATATTAAAAGAAGTCAGGAAGCCTAACTAATAGCTACTTTAAGGGGATTTTTGACTATAGTATTACAAAAATTATTGAAGTAAAAAAGTCTGTTCAGAACTTGAACTGTAATTTGCTTTGAAAACTTTCCTGCACGCTGAGTGAACTCATAATTCTAAATGTTTGTTTCTGCATTTCAAACAGCATAGTTTACTATACTGATGAAGTAGCCACAAGGTAATTTTCACATTTCAGCAATGGAGATCTTATCATAATATCCAAAAGGCACATACTGTGCTGCCATCTGCTTATTTTTTTTTTTATAAAACCCAATATGAGATCAAACTTTTTAAAAAATATGTTGTTTAAAATATTTATCATCGCCGAGCGTCTGTGCATGGTAAACATGGATTTATTTTTAGCTTATGAAAATGTTTTTCTCAAGAAATTTTTTGATAATTACGTTTTATAATCACTTTCTTAATCCTTAAACATGATGTGTTTTGCTCTTTTTTTGTTTTACAAAAACTGGTTTTGGTTTTAATTTGTTTTATGTTTGTTTTTTTTTTTTCCAGAAACCAGGACATATTGTAAAGTGAGGGGAAAATACACACACACACAAAAAAAAAAAAAATTAAAAAACCCCACAAAAATTCACAAAATGTCAAGGAAAGAAAAAATGAGAAAGGGGACAAAAACTTGTAGAAACCATGAGTAACATCTTCATTCATCATGGGACTTCTGCTAGCAGAAAAGGATGGACTGAATATTTATAAACATGATGACAGACAAAAAGACCAACAAACCTGACTTGTTTCAAATCAAGTCTGTGGAAATCAGTCCATCAGAACTTCTCTAGTGAACAAACATTTTAGTTTCCAATCTTTCTAGCCACATCTAGGATTTTCTTGGGGACATGTTATTTTTATCTGGCGCTTAATGAATACCTCAAAACTTGTGTTTTCTCCATCACTCTGAAAGGATAGTTCCTACTTCACCTCCTTTTTACTCAGTACACAAAGTTATTTTAAACCTTAGGAGAAGACAAACTTACGATTTACTGTTGTGTCAACTCCTTGAACAAAGAAAAATAATGCCATCATTGATAAGGTAGGTACCTGTCTGCACTACAAAGTGAGGCCAGGACTATCAATTTCTAGAAGAGGCTTGGTTTTGGTGCACAGACAAAAATGAAAATATGTAAATGAAATGTGCAGTATGCATGTGTCTTATCATTACTAAACATAAAGCATTCATAGATTTAATTCAGATTGTCTGTTATGTCTATGTAAGACAACTGAATACAATCCCTAACTCTTCACTAGAGACACATAGAGAATTGTATTAAAAATCTTAAAATTACTTCCAGAATGATAGCAGGTTATTCTTACAGATAGCATAATTTTTTTTCCATTTCTGTTCCACGTCAGATATTTTCTCATGTCATGCATCTCTTGCTGTATAGGATGTTCTAGAACTTCTGCTTAGATCAAACAAGTGAGACTTAGGACTTAAAGGCAAATGTATGGAAGAGCAAGTGGAGACAGAGCTATACTCTGGGGCTGCCTGAATGGTTGTAAATGCTAATGATGTAGGCCCCTGAATTGCACCCCTGATGACCAAATGCATGATAAGTTCTTAGCTGTTAACAGGAATGGTCAAAGTTGATTGTGAACACCAATTTTCAGGAATTTACATAATAACTCTTCTTGCTCCGTTTGCCCTTTTTATCTCTGTTTTCTCTGTAGTAAGAACTTCACCTTTCCCAATAAATATTTTTCCTTACCTTTATCAAAAGAAAAATGGGACTATAAATATAAAACCTAATGAAAACTAGTAGATTGTATGCAACTTATTTGGGAGTCCAGTTTCTGCCTCTGGAAGGGACAAGTTACAAGTTGTATCAATGTGTACCTTAATTCTACATAGGTTTTCAAAAGCTTGCATTTTGGTGAAGTTGATCCTCTGTAAGAACACAAGATATCTGGAAACAGCATAAAAAAAAACCTCCTCAGAGGCTAAACAATAAATTTACATGTCATAAATTATACAGATTTTTGAAAGGACAGTTTTTAATTCTGAGGTCTCTGGTAAAATCAGGCATGGAGCAGAGGGTGTTGGAATAGACAATGTCTAGAGGTAATTATCACTAAAGTCACCTAGTGATAATTACTGAAAACAGTGGTCATCAAGCAGAAAAGACCATCACAGTGGCATTCCACTTTCCCCATTCTCTCTACCTTTAACATCCCGCCCTTGTGGAACTATTTTCTTCAGTTTTCTCTCCTATTTTGTGCTTTCATAAAGCTTTGCATTCTTCTCCAAAGTTCATGAAACTATATTATACAGCACCATTTGATGTAGCAAGAACCACACTGCACAGCAAACTCTGTCATCCCTTTCAGCTCTGCTCTATTATACTTTCAATTATTATAAATATAAAATACCTTCACACTGTATGACAGCATGAGGAAGTCAGCTTTACTTACAAACTAATTATACTTTTTAACTCTCAGATGCAAAAAAATCCTGAAGATCTTTAGCAGTATCACACAATATTTCTCATTTGAGATTTTAACAAAAAGCAATAAATAAAAAAAAAAATAGGTGATGCATTTTCATACAGAAACTCCTTCCATGCAGTAGATTATTCTAAATTATCACAAACACCTTCTCAGTCTTACAGTTTATATTTCTTCTAAAAGATTATAAAAATGGGATCTGGAAAAATAATACATGGGTTGAAAAGTCATGTTTTCCTTGCATTTAATGCAAAGATAACCATAAAAATATTTTATAATCTTGAACAGTTTACTCAGATACCTCCTTCCCCAATGCTGAAATGCTTCCTAAAGAAGTTGAGACTATTGCTTTTACAGAAAAAAAAAGACTATATAACACTTGAGAATCCAAGGAATACTTGCTAAAAAACACCAAAACCCAGAAAAGGAATAAAGGAAAATATTTTGTGAGCTGTCATTATGAATGCTTCATTACTTGCTGCCTGCTTCATGACTGATGTGGAAACAGAACTGCTGAGTCAATTTGAGATTTTAGAGGAAAAACTGATTAGAAACAATGAGGATGAAATGACTTTTAATGACTGTTAACTGGTGAAGAAATTATTAAGGTTGACACACCCTAGGCTACTTAATAAAACAGATTTCCTGCCTTTTTAGATAGTTCTGAAAGTATTAGGTCCCTAAAAGATTTGACCCTGACTATATGTGCTACAGAACTAGGATATTATTTTCTCTGGATAAGAGTATCCAAGGGAAGGCAGACAGTTTTGGAAAACTCATTCGATCCTTGAAGACTGAAGTGCTCTAGAGCAGACTATCCCTCCAGGTTTCTTGACTGAAGAACCTTAGTAATTCTTCCAAGCACCCTCCATAACTGTTCATTACTTAAAACTAACTGACAAAATGAGGAAAGAAGTGTTAAAATTTTTGAAAGGGAAAGGTGTTAAAGCAAGTATCCTAGCTGCTGCTAATTGAAGCCATAATTCTATGGATATAGAATCCATGTACAGGGTTCCACTACAATTCAGGAATTTCCTGAATCTGATGTTTAGAACTATGGAGGGTGTAACTGGAGGGTATTCCTATCGGCTATTATTTTTCAAATACTTTTTCCTGAATGTTTACTTTTGTCCACTGTTACAGATAGAATGCTGGGCTAAATGGATCTTGTTCTGATCCAGTACAACAGGTCTTACTAAGCAGGTGGATTTTTAGGAATAAGATCTTTAAACAGTAAGGACTTTTCAACTCTAATTTTAACAAAACAGGCATTTTGTCATAGCATTGTTTGCATTTTGCTGAAATCCACAGGAAAGTAATTGCTTTACTGTTGTCTCCCACTTGGTATGCTAATAAATAAATTATACATCTGGCAGTGAGTGGTCTCTCAATCTCAGTGACTGCTGGTAAAATAAGAGGTGGCCTGCAATCAGGAAAGTATTTTTAGCTGAAGTAACTGCAGCATGAAGTGTGATGTTTTAGCTCTAAGATGTCAGAAGCAAATCCTTATTAATTCTGACCTTTCTATATTATGCATCTTTCTGATCAGCTCTCTGGTAGTGCTGCTCTGTCAGACAATGGAGCTTGGGATTCAGAGTAAATAGACCTGCCAGAGCAGGTTTCCACTGTGATTGGATCAGAGCCTGGATGTCATTCCACAGTTTCTTCACCATAAAATTCTTCCCAGTGTCTCCTCAGCCTTGCAAAAGGAAGTTAAACATATCCTGCTTAGCAGCAATATTACAGTTTTACTTGCTGCTAATGTTTTCACTGATGCTTTCTTCATCATCCTCTGGGCACAAACACTTTAGTATTTTAAATCATCTGTAAAATTAACATCCTTTTAGAGAATAGTATGCTTTCATAGCTCCTGTTCAACTTCCTTTACAAAGTGCACATTTGCAAGTTGTGTAGTGTCTATAGTGTCTGCTCTGAAAGTCCCACCAATTAAGATTTGTGAATATTGAACAATTTTGTTCTTAAAATTCTGTAGATATGAAATTAAGATTACATTCTTAAAACAAAAATGCTGCCACTTTTTCTTACATCTTCAGAGAAATTTTATATTCAAGCTTAAGGATCATTTTGCATTTAAAAGAGATGTACACGTGGATCTTATTCATAACGCCATCCTTCTCAAAAAACCAGTCAGAATTAATTCATTTGGTCTCCAAGACAACAGCTATGGCTTTCTTATGCCAAAAAAAGATTCTAATTAATGTCATCTAGGTATCTGCAGGCATCATTGCTGATCTATGGTCTTTTGTGTCTGATCTATCTGGAAAATGTCTGTGTTCCATTAGCAAAGGGAAGATATGTTTATGTTGTGAAAGTAAGTGAATGGATGAAAGTGAGAATAATTAAAAACCATTTTTTCAAAAGGCAATAGTGATATTTTTTTGGTCATCTTCAAACTGCTGTTGATAACGTGAAAATGGGTCCTTTATATTCCTGACTATGAGTAGCTGATCTTTTGTACAACGCTGAATGACCATTATGTTAGATTACCTATGAGTTTTCCTTAGGGTTTTGAGGGCACCTCTGTTCCCATGCTTAGCTTCTTCTGAAGGAGATCCAGTGTCAAGATTTGGAGTGCATACCCAGAATATTTCCATTGTTTCCTTCCTTGTGTGCAGCAGGAAATTAATATTGTGGGGTTTTTTTTATTTTCATTGATTTGTGAAACTTTGTAGAGAATTCCTAGAGTGTTTGGTGATGGTTTTGTGGGGCCAGCACTGGGGTTTTTTTCAGGGGAAAAAGGTGTTTCTTTGATTGGTTGGTTAGTTGGTTTTGTCGGAGTTTTTTCATTGATTTTGGTTTTGGGTTTGGTTTGGTTTTCTTTTGTTTTTTTAGCATGCTTTTACTGCGTGACGACATTATCTGAATTTACTGCTTTCACATCTTACATGGATTGGCAAAGTAGTGTGATGGTTCCTTTTACCTGGCTTTTTGGGGTCATTTTTGTTCTCACCTATACTGTTATACTATAGTTAAGTCCATTGTAGACAATGACAGTTTCTCTGCTGTTACATTGTGATATTTAGTTTGGACTCAAGAAGCTAATTCAGTGTAGTGTCCTGCGGTGGCAATGCAGATTGCTGTTGAAAATCTTAAGTGTTCTCACTCATTTTTGGTCACAGCAGTCCTGAATTGAGAGTATCCATTTTATCTCCTTTGAGCAATGATTTCTGTGCAGTGACTCAGCTTAGACCAGTGTGTTAAGAATATAGATATCTGGGAGAAAATAAACCCCCTTGCTCCAGTGAGTCCTAAGGAATCAGAGGGACTGGGTGCAGCGGGGCTTAATTTCTGATTAGAACCAGTCTGGTTGTGTTCAGTAAGACCCCAGATGCATAAATAATGTGGGCTACACTCTAATGTAGTCTGATTCACAGTGAGAGAGTCACAAATAGTGAGTTTTAACCAATTAAACATTAAAAGTCTGGATGAATTAAACAGGAACTTTCAGGAACACAGGTTCACCAATTGTGCAGCTTATTGGAGCAACACGTTATAGATTCTTTCAGACTGCTGGTGATGAATTTACTGCACATGCAAAATGTAAGTGTATAGCATGGTGAACAAGAGTTCCTGGGTATACTCTGGTGCAGTTGTCACAGAAGTGTCCTCACTATGGGGAGGAAAGAGGAGCGAGCCTTGTCCACTTGCATGCAAGGTCATCATATTCTCATCCTCTATTGCTGAGGATTTCAAATGCCAATTTATACTTCTGGAATATGTGGAGATGAGAGTGTTGTCAAATATTCTGTTACTGTCATCATAAACGGAGGGGAGAGACAATTTATGTGTAAATGAAAGATATCAGGATTTACAAAGAAAGATTGCAAAGACTGTGGGTCTTGCACAAGGATATAATGAAACTGGGACACATTAGATTCCCACACTTCCACCTGGGCAACTGCAGAAAAAAGGCTGTCTGGCTTCTGACTGACAGCCTGTCACCACCTCAGCAGGCCATCATGTCCACAGAAATCCCATCAAACCCACAGAAATCCCATCACCACATATCTCATGAAAATCCCTTTACCACATATCTCATGATATATATTGTGGCTATAGGCCTCATTCTCATACAGTGTCATAAAGCACATCTGGAGACCTCTGGAAGACAGATATTTACCAGTCCCAAAATGTACAGCTTATTTGGACAAATGATCTTTGAAAAGAAAAAAAAGAGGGAGAAATTACGTATGGATGCCAGCAACCCAGATCTTGGAGTAGAGAGAGGAAGATGAGAAAATTCCAAATAAATTGATTAATTCCTTCTTTTCACACAAATACAACATTTGAAGTCCCTTCCAAGCAATAATGATTATCATGATTCTGGATGCCATAAAATCATTTCAGACTGGGGAGACAAAAGCACAGTTCAGGACGGGGTGATAATTTGGCACAGCTGATAGTTTCCTGGGAAATAGCGGGGGTTGTGAGCTTTCACTTTTATTCACATATCTAGAAGAGTGCAATGAACAGGAAGCTCAAAATAATATCCTGTATAAGCCATACAGAAAAACTGACTGTTTGCTCCTGTGAATGTGTCTAAGCATGAAATACCATTAAAAATGGACAAGAAAAAAACTAGAATTCATTTCTATTTCTGAAGGGTCCCTTTCCTTCTTGTGCTTGCTTACTTGTTTCTTTTTTGAGGCAAAATAGTTTTGGATTCTGTTAGTTGATGCTTTTAACTGCTCTCGACTCACCCCCCTCCAGTGAGGCCATGCATTTCCATCCAGGAGGGCTTTGCCTCTTTATTACTTGCTCTGATATGAGCAGCAGCCCATGGAAAGGACTACAGTGAACCATATAATATCATTACTATTAATGGGCTCAGAAAGCACAGTCCATGAAAATACACTAGTTCAAGCCTGGGAAAAAAAAAAAAAAAAAAAGTAGAAGTTTTACCTCATCTCATTCAAATGATGAATGAAAATGCTGAACCATTTCTACAAGACAGATGAACACTCTGAACTGAGGAAGGATGTTCAGGCAGACTGCATGTGTGAAACCTATGGTTATGAAAGATGACTGCAGTATCTTTTTGTATCTGTATTAATGATGCTTATAATGCATTCCTGAATATACACATTTGCTTACAGATATAGACAGATTTGAAGGCATGTCATGCCTTGTGGCTTTTTTCTTTAACTAATGGATTAGTGAAAAAGGCTTCCATAGTTCAGCTTCCTAACTTCACTAATCCAAGTTGAAAAAGTTTGGTTATCATTTGACAAATGTTCCTGTCTCCATCACATCCTCCGAACCATGTAAATTTTTGTCTAGAGATGTGCCAAAGTACTTGAGAATAATTGGGCAGCTGCTGAACTGTTACCTACTAGTTCACAGACAGAACTTTCACCTCCTCCTTTCCACTTTGCTAAATTTGGCTAGAAAAATTGTTAGCACAGTGGGGGAGGCATGGCTTCACTAAAATATTTTATTTATCTTTTAACATGCTTTTTGCACTATAGTCACAAGTGCACTGACATATGGTATGCTATGGAACTGCTGAGGTGGTAATATAACACCACAAAATATCCAATATTACTTTTACCTGATTGCACTGTTGATGAACTGACCTATGTGAGCCACGCTTCAGTGTTCTCTTGGTAGACCAGTCCAGGGTGACCTTTTGGATTGTAGACCTTCCCAACTAGCAGAACTACTATGAAAAGCTGGCAACTTGGGAAACAAACACAAGAGATGCAACAAAACTTTTCCTGGTCTGTGTCTACTGGCATTCCCTGACCTTGACCCAAAAGAAGTAATGCAGATACCAGTGCACAGGAAGCTGAGAGTAAGTTCAGTAGTTCCTCACCAGGAAAAGAAGAGCTTCAGGCAGTGAAATTTGCATAGTAAACATTAAAATCACAATGTCTCAACTCTGAGCCTCAAGCTCTCTGCCTGATAGTGCTGCAATTTCTTGTGCAGCAGGTACTAGAGTGCTGTTTCAGAGGCACATAATGTTATTATATTTACCTTGTAACATACTGTTCTTTCATTGGCTACTGTCTGATGAAGATTATATACATGCAAGTACTTATACTGAATAGACCAATGAAAATTGTCTTTTCTCCAATTATTTCTTATCAGGTTACAATAGTCACATCCTGATTAGGATTTCCAGTTGAGTCACAATATATTTATATTGAGGAAAAAAAAAGCAAGAACATATGTTCTAATTTTCATTAATGATTCAGGACTTGAAATCATTTGAGATAAATTCTGACAGATGTATCTTGTGGAAGGAAGTTTTGAACCATTATATCAGCTTCAAACAATTAGCATTAAATTGAAGAATATTTATGAAATTAAGTTTATGCTTTTAAAATAACCTATGAATTCAGAAGGGAGTTGCATAAAAAAATATCTAGAGTAAATGATGCTTGTACTGTCCACCTCTTCAGCAAAATATGTCAGGCTCAAACAAACAGATAAAATGATCCAGGCTTAGAACAGATTGAGAGTGATTTTTCATGGATGGCAAAGAGAGGCAGCAGAGATTCTTCCAAGAAAAAAATTAAATTGTGACTGCATAGGTGGAGCTGCTGCCTATGATGGGATTCTTTAGAATGGCACTACTTTCAAAATTTTATATATCACAAAATAACACCTTGCTTAAAAAATGCCAAGTGTAGGCAACAGTGACTGTCTATGTAAGAAGAGAAGCTTGAAATATATTTTGATGTCCAGGCATGAATAGTACAAACAAATGTTAGGTCTCTAAGCAGAATCTGATGTACCTAGAAGGAAGAATACAGACCAAACAAAGTCCATTATTTCCCCACCAAACTGGGGCCAAATCTCTCACAAAACTAATTAATTTAGCAGAACATGTTACCCACTGAGACAATACAAACTGTAAAAATAAATATGTGAAAATTAATAGTCATAATTAAAAAGTTGCAATACAAAGCATACAGTAGAGAAAAAAAATCATGAAATGTCAATTGAAATAGATAACAGCTAGGAGATCATGATTAGGAAGAATTCTTTCCAATAAATCTCTTAGCTAGATCATTCAAATATTTCCTGTTGACTTCTTACAATATAAATAGACCAAAAAAAGTAAGAAAATATTAAATATACCTGAAAATAACTTGAAAGTTAGTGAATTAAATGAGAATATTTTAATCAAATTTATCAAATTTACCATGCTTTATTGCAATCTTATATGAATGCTAAGGCTAGAACAAACAAATGCCCATCTAGTCTAAATCATATAAGTGGAAATTCTTTTATCACATTCCATCCTTTGTGGTCATGCAAGTTTACACATTTATCTAGGTTTAACTTAAAAACATCAAGTGATGGCAAAATCACAATATTCCATTGCAATTTTTTTCCTTAGTCAATGATAAAAATGTGTTTCTGATTCACTTTTGCTATTATATTCCAGCTAAACAGACGGAAGGTCCCTCTAAAATTTTTTGTCTGTTTCTTGTATCAGTTTTTACAGATCTTGATCAGTACTTAAGAGGAAGCCACCAAAATGAGAACCATGAGAGAGCAGATTTAGATTAGATATTAGAAAAAAAATCTGTCTAAGGTAGTAGAGCATTGGAACTGTTTGCCCTAAGCAGTCATGGACACCCCATCCCTGGAAGTGTTCAAGGCCAGGCTGGATGGGGCTCTGAGCAATTTGGTCCAGTGAAAATTGTCTCTGTCCATGGCAGAGGGATTGGAACTAGATGACCTTTAATGTCCCTTGCTACCCAAACTATTCTATGATTCTACGATCCTCTGAATATTTTCACCAAAATCCAGATGCCACATGAAATTAATGTATTCAAACAGTTATTGGGGTTTTTCAGTAAAATACTTATTCTACTTTTGTAATTGTCCAAGCAAACAGAAGATACTTAGCCACTTCAGGATCTTACTTGTGTCTCCATCCACTAGTCCTCATCTCTAGAAAAAGACAAAAGAAATAGCTAAAAGTTCTTATCTATTGTATACAAATCATCCCATCATAGAGATTTCTTCCTGTTTATTCTTCAGCTCTATAAAAAGGTCAAACCATTTTGCTTTAGAGACATTTATTTCTCAGAGCAGTGGCTTGCAGCTCCCATTGGGTAGCATCAACATGAGATCTGTGGGAGGAACAGCTCCAGGTCACAGCCTGAATTTTATGTTAGTTTTTCATCCCAGTTCTCTTATGTACCAACTGCTCATGTTATTTCTCTGCTTGTCATGTTATGGACCCCTATTACCATTTCACAGATTTGCAAAGGATCAAATCTCTTTCCAGGTTGTCCTCTAAGTTTACTGGACTGCAAAAGTATGATGAAATGTTTTTTTTTTCTTAAATAGTATGAGGATGTAGTGGGTTGACATTGTCTGCTAGCCACTCTCTCAATTCTTGTCAACAGGACATTTGAGGAAATAAAATGGAAATTCTCAAGGACTGAGATAAAGACAGGGAGATTGCTGACAGTAATTACACCGACAAAAGGGACCCAACTTAGAGAAAATTAGTTTCATTTCTTGCCAGTTAAAAAGAGCTGGATGGTGAGAAAAAAAAGAAAAGAAAAAAGTAAGCCACCTTCCCTCCATTCCCCTTTGTTTCCAAGCTCACCGTCAATCCTTCATTCCCAACAATCTTCTTGTTCGCTGAGGGACGCACAGGAATGGGAATGAGAGGGCGGTCAGCCCACAGCAACGCCTCTTTGCCAATCCTTTCTCCTCACGCTTTTCCCTGCTCCAGCCTGGACCATTCCCACGAACCGCAGGGCCATCCCAGCCCGGCCGGGCTCCATCCAGGCCGCAGGGCCATCCCTGCCGGGTCTCTCCCGCCCCGTCCCTGCTCCCGCTGTCCCCTCGGGGCTCGCAGCGCTGTTTCTCGCTCGCTTCCCCTGGCTCAGCCCTTCCTGCCGGGCAGCGTTTTGCCCTCCCTTGCCCAGGCTTTCCCCGGGGCTCAGGGGCTCAGCCGTGCCCTGCGCTGGGGCCGCTGCAGCCGCCGGCACCGCCTGGGGCCGGCCCGGGCAGCGCCGGCACAGCCCCGGCACGGCCCCGGCACGGCCTTGGCACGGCTCCGGCACGGCCCCGGCACGGCCTTGGCACGGCTCCGGCACGGCCCCGGTACGGCCCCGGCACATTCCCGGCACGGCCCCGGTACGGCCCCGGCACGGCCCCGGCGCTGCTGCCACCGCCGGGAAAACCCAGTTGCGAGGCACGAAGTCATGAAGATTCCATCAGCTATTCCTTTCTTCCTCAGCTCTGTGCTGTTACTTCCCCATTGTATGGCACATAGGAAGGGATTGGAAAGCAAAATGAGGTGCGTTTTAGAGAATGTTTTTTTTGTCAGAAAGCAAGGATTTGTTGATAAATTTAACAGGTTGCTCTGGATGAGTCTAATTCAAAGTAGAATAAAAATAAACTTAATATTTGTTGATTTTTATTGTTAACTGGTAATGTTTATAGACTAGTAATAGTTTTTAGTCAAGGTGTCTCTGTCTTACGTTGATTGCACACTTTTAATCTCCTGGGTCTCTGTGTTAAGGAGTTGACAACTGAGGATATAGAATCCTACAGCTTGATGTTGTTGTTGTTGTTTATACTGATAAAATATTCAAATTGCCTGAAGACAAAACAAAACAAAAAAAAGAACGTAAGGCAGGAAGCAAAGACACAATGTCAGGTCATGGAAGCGTTGAGTCTGAGTTTGCTTCACGGTGACTCAAGTTGTTGCTCCCAGAAGAAGAAGGTACCACACAGCTACCTACAGCCAAGACTCATGAGAGTCAGAGAGAGTGCAGGTGAGCCCAAAGTTAAATCATGCTTGATGCTTTGGCTAATTAATTTTCCAAAGAAAATTTTGTAAATTATGAAAATTAAGGGGTGGAAATTCCGCACTGGCAAAAGCACATGCTTAGAGGAAGCTTTTATAAGGAGACTGAAAACTGAATGAGGATTAAGGGAATATGATTTTGTGATAAATGTCTTTTGGATAGGTGTATGAAACAAATAAGAAGTACCAAACAGAGCTACATGCATAAATGTCTGTGAGATACTTCTGCTGGTCCTATAAAAAAGAAGACATCCTGGAACACACTTTTGGCACAACTAAGATTGATCAAGTTAACTAGATCCACAGTCTTATTTCTACATACCATACTTTTGTAAGTATGTGCTAGTACTTGCTAAAAAGCTGTTAAAGTGGCTTGTCATTTGTGGCTGAAACTCTTTGGCTTGTCCTAGAAATGTCTCCTTTTATATTTAATAAGTACACTTACTTCTTTTTGTAATTCTTGTTATTTTGGGGTATGGGGTTCGGCTGTCTGTCTCTGCTCCCACACACGCGTAGGATGGTTCTTTGCACGCTGGGCCTCGAAGGACGAGTCTGGACTCTAGCTTTTTGGTTCTTCAGGATTGTTTATTATTTCTTATCTATAAAGTTCCTTCTCTGCCTGACCGGGATCCAACCAGCAAGGCAGCCAAAGGCACTCTGACCACCCACGAGGTGGTCGTGTTTTTTTATAGTAAGAACTACGTACATCATATTTACCTTTCATTCCCAATACCTATCACCCTTATTACCAAGTGCACCTTCACCACAGACCAATCAACAAGTGCCAACATCACCGCAGAAGATGGATGACAAGAAGAAGAAAGAAGAACCTTTGACACGCCCTGATTCCTCCATCTTGTCTTCATAACCCCCCTGTACCAAAACCCCAAAATCTGTGCTTCACCCTGTATTATGTCTTCCCTTCACCATTCACACTGAGTGATTCTCATAGGTTTCATTTCCTCATACACAGATGGCACATCCCTAGATGGATCAAAATCAAGCCACCAAGTGCTTCTGGCAACATTCCAAGACTTCTGAGCCCCCCAAGTGTTCTCTCGGTAGCTCTGGACATCAGGAGTGATGGGCTGAGTTCCCACATTGGGGGTTAGGTAGTTTTTAAATTGAGGCAAACCTATGAAGCCATTGTTTTGTCTACAGAGGACAGGTGTGCTGCATTTTGCAGCACAATATGAACATGCAGTACATTAATTAAAAACTTAAAATTTCATAGGTAAATTTTACACCGGGCTATCTCACCTATATAGTAAATCTCTGCAGAATTCTCAGAAAACAGTTAGAATATGTGGAAAACCATTCTAGTTTTAACAAAATTGTATATCATTGTGGATAGGTAACTTAGGAAGGCTAGCACACAGAATATTCATATTAACAGCATATAGGATTTCCATACTTTTATTGCCATTGTTCAAATGTTGCATTGCATATTGATTGCCAAACATGCATTATTCTTGAGTGATGCGTAGTGAGAAGTGTTTGCCAAATTTTGTGAATGAATCCTTAATAGAATAAAAACTAATCTTAAAACATTAGGTTAAAAGGTGGAAGAGTAAAGAGAGAAAAGTTGCATATTTCTCAGTAATTTCTCTGAATGTAACATTTCCTTAACTCCCATCACTCACTCATCCCTGATTCACT
Organism: Haemorhous mexicanus; assembly: GCF_027477595.1. NCBI lineage: Eukaryota > Metazoa > Chordata > Aves > Passeriformes > Fringillidae > Haemorhous > Haemorhous mexicanus. The sequence continues at coordinate 77,405,818 of NC_082341.1, forward strand.
GACATTGCTTGACTCTTTCTAGTAAGCCAAAACATTCTAAAGATACTATGTTTCAGTTCAAGGCATTAAAATAATTATTCTTGCATATTTCACTTCCAAGTGGAAAAATATGAAGTTAACCATACACACCAGTTTACAGTGCCAGTTTGTCTGTATCTTGGTAGGCAAGAAAAGACAAATAACTGACCCCTGATTCTAGAACTGAGCAGCCCAGACTGGATCACAGCCTGGGCCTTGATGTCCCTAGAAAAGACTGGCCATGTCTACATTGCACAACACAAGAGTATCAGGAAGTTCTCCTGTGGCCCTAAAAGTGGAGTTTTGATACATTTATGTGAGTTAATTGTGTCTGAATAAATGTGAGACCTGTATTATTGCCCGTCACACTGCTCTCTGCAAAACACATTGGCAGTGTGCTGTGGCATGGAGACGTGCAGGGGGTTTGAAGGCACAAGCATGCCAAAGCTGTGGTTAAAAAGAGTCAAAATTTTATGTAGTCTCTTTAATTCTGCTTATTGAATCATGCCCTGTTGGTGAGATTCAGAACAGAGCTAGGGAGCAAGCTGTTAATTAAGGAACAGTCAAGAGCCCTATGCTTGGATTCATTCTTTAGTCTTCTGGAAGTGTGCATATGTACAGACAATCTCTAAACTGGCTTCCTTGACCTTGTAAATCTCTAAAGACTTGTGGATTAAGTTCAATATTGTTTTGCTTTTTTCTTTTTTTTTTTTTTTTTTCTATTCATCAGCTCAGCCTTTTTGAGTTTCTGGAATTTAAATTCTGAGTCTATTTTTATTATTTATTTTCCTATAGAGTAAGTGGAAGGCTGAAGTCTTGCTCCTTAATTATCACTTGTAAAATGAACCTTGCAAAAAATATCTATCATGGCTGCCTGTTCCCTGATTATCTCTGTGGACCCTGTCTTATGGTTATAAATGCTTTTCATCTTTTGATTGTCGTAGGGTTCTTTGGAAGATTTGTTTGTGTTTGTCTGGGGGGTTGTATCCTTTTATTATAGAAGGGACTTAAACTAGCCTTTTTTAAAATCCCGTGGTTGTTTAGTCAAATACAGAATTGACAGCAGTGTGTTTTAAATCATAAATTTTGCGAAACATTTTGCTTCTTACTAATTACAAACCACTGTTTCCCAGCACTGCAGCTGTTATGCTCCAGCAGTGCCATTTTTGGACAGTAGCTGTAACTATTATCATATTTCCCAAAACCTATTTGATCCAAGAATCTGAAACTGTGACTACCACTGCAGGCTGTTCATATGAGAAACTTTTCATCTGATCTTCCCTGATCTCTCTTCTATAAACTATCAGCTACAGTGAATAGAATGCAGTTCTTGGAATAAAAAGTTCTCTAATGCATCTGTTTCAACAACCCTTGCTTCAAAGTTTTAGAAGGGGCCAATGGACCCACCTTGACTAAAGTGGTATGTATGTAAAAGAGTTTTAAAAGAGTTTTCTTCCATAATTTTTTAATGCTTTGGGAAGTCTATGAGTAATTCCACTTTTGACATTAAAAGGGATGTTGATCAGTCCCGTATTTCTTACCTTTTTCTTTTTTTATCCTTTTTAATCAATCAAATTTGTCATTAAATTTTTTTATTGCCAGCATTTTTTCAATGCCTCTGTGACAGTACAATTGAATTCTGTCAACTGAATTTTATATTCTGTTGTCAGCTTCCTTGTGCTGGTAAAGACATCCTGGAATCAATCTTTAGCATTTCACTGCCTTTCTCCATGAGTTGTCCCAGAATTAGATTTAGTATTTGACATCTTTTTGACGCACTGTAACCAATCCATCTCCTGCAAAAGCTTCATATGTCAACATTTTAGGTTCTAACTTTGCCTTTGCATGCCCCACATACCCTGCACTACAAAGGGTACCCATCAGGTGACCCAAACATTTCCTTTTTATTTTGGGGAAAATACTGCTGTGGAACTACAGCTGTCATATTGACCTGCAGTGAATGGTTCACAATTACCTAGAGCTCAGTTCTGTTGAATATTTTAAGAATCTACCTCTCTCTTGAACAAACATTTTTCTGATTGTACGCTATGTAGAGTCTGTATGGCAAGTTTAATTTTTAAGTCTTTCAGTGCTTTTCCATGTGCTTTTACAAAATTGTTTTAACCTTTGCAAAGCATGGCCTTATTTCCATGGCAAAATACTGCTCAAATCTTTTAAATTCTATATTTAAAGTATTTTTGCCCTTGAAAACATGGTTTGTCAGCATCATAAAGACTCTGTGGAAATAGTAATTAAATTTTTTGCTGCTCTTTATTACTATGTATCTTTGTCATTTTTCTCTGATTACAACTGATTTGTTTTGTCTTCCTACCAACCTTATAATATGGCACAACACTACTCTGCAGCTTGTAAACTTTTAATTTCTTTATATAAAATCCTCTTCTTGTTGTTTTCTCAGTCTGATGATCCCAGCTAGGACCTGAATATAAATTAGGATTTTAGAAGCCATCTATATACATCTGTGATTAGTTGATCCAAATGCTGATATAAATAAATGTGAAGTTTTTCCCCGTTTCAAAACTACATGCAAAATGGTATATATCAAGCTCATTTTGTTCTTTACATCTCCATAGGACAGCCTGAAAATTGTGTCAAAATTTTTAACTTGACTTTCACTACTTTATTCAGGAAGAGGGAGGAAAGAGTAAGGCCCTGTTTTTCTAAACAAGGCAGACTCACAGAGTTTTCTTAGAAAACCTGGAAAAAAAGAGTTCCAAAAATTGAAATTAAAAAATAAAAAAAAAAAAAGTAAAATGGGTTTTGCTTGAGACATTTAATTGTAGACTGTTGAATTTATGCCAGAAAAACAGCTTCTTCCCTGGTTATGGTTTCTTGCTCTGTTTGCTTTTTAAGGGATCCAGATAGCTACATTAACAGATTTCACATGTGTTTAAATTATTTCTTCTTGTCTGTTGGGTTCCTTGAGAGCTCCAGTTGTAACTGAGTGTTTGTCTTTGATTTTATTACCTATATATTTCACCTTTTTGCCTCACAAAGCACTACTCTTTTCCTGCATGAGCTTCTGGTGTCTTGCAGGTACATGTACATTCCTAGATGATTTTTAATAGGGAGTTCATATTTGAACTCATGAGGATGATAAGCCTTCATCTCTCCAACCCAGGAAGCTTTAAAGAAACAAAAGAAACAGAAAAGGAGGAATAGCAATGTATATCTCATAGCTTAATAGCAAAATAACTAATTACTAGCTTAATAATCAAAATTACCATATCAAAAGTTTTCCATGACTTGCCTTTTTCCCTGTTGCATACAGTATACCTACATGAGCCTTGGCTGACTCAAAGGAAACTGCTATTATGATTCAGTGTAGACAGAATGAAATTTAAGAACATACAATTGCAGCCTCTTGATGTGGGTGTTTCAGTGAAAGGTAATATTAAGCTCTCGCTGAGAGCTAACATGGTCCCACAAAAAACAGTAACTGCAAGAAGTGTTCTCATGAATCAGCCATTTTGTTAAAAGAGTGTTTTAGCAGAGTGGTGTTGACAAGATCCATTTCAGCTGAGTGAGAATACCAGCTTTTACCGGTTGATCAACGACCTATCATGATGGAATAAATCTGAGAGCAACAGGACGGCAATGACTGACCCTACAGTCTGTATAGGAAAATACATAACTTATAGTCTACGTTATTAGTAGCATATGGCACGACACCAGGTGGGTCAGGAATCATTTCTTAGCATTTATCTGGAAATATAGCAGGATGGAACATCTTGTGATAGGAGAGAGCAGGGAAAAATGATGTATGAATTTCACAAACAGGATCATAAGCTGTCAGGCAATGATAGCAGTGTGCAATATTAATATATGCAACTCACATGGGGAAGTGATAAATGAGACAGCCCTGTGACAAATTGCATAGGCATGTAATAAATAAGTTTACCACATAACTCTGCAATTTATCAGATGCCTTTTGTCATTACCTGCCCAATAATCCATCTCTCAGGGATTTATTTTCACAATCCAGATTTCCTCAGCAGCTCGAAACACCCTACTTCTTTTAAAGTTCAACCTGTCAAAAAAACTTTTCCCCTGTTCTAGCCCCTAAAATGAGCTAGCCTGGGCTGTTGAAAATTAGCAGCTTTGATATACATGACAATATCCTCACGATTCTAACATACATGAATTCTGAAAAATCATAGTTTCCTGCACTTCACAATGGGCCATGTAACTATTTTATTAAAATCTGTTGAATATGTTCTTTAAAACTATTTTGCTTTTCTATGTGTCTTGTCTAACTATTGCAGTTAGCCGTGCACTGCTTCAGCTGTATTTTTGTTGATTTAAAATAAATACAACATTCCACTTCTTAAGGAATATGGCCAACTAGCTTTGCCTGCTAAATTAATCTCCCCAAATTTATTAACACCCCTTCATAATCCCAATTAGTCTGAAACACCAGCTATTTCTAATAATAAATATACTTCCATCTTCCATCCTTGCTTTCTTTTCACGGAGGAATTGCTTTTTAGAGAAGCTCAAAGCCATAAGCCTGTGGATTACTGACTTCAAATGTGTTACCTCATAATTATTACAAGTGAATATCATTTAACAGGCAAGGACATACTTGAGCAGGAGATGATTGAAAAATGCTTAGGCAAATTATAATTTTCATTTATAAGTGATGTGGTTTTGTGGGCATGGTTTCTTTGTAACAAAACTCTAGGTCTTTTTCATGGTGGCATCTTGAGGGGGCAGATATAAGCATTTATGAAATTTCCCAAAGTATGGTTTGTGTAGTTTTTTTCCATTTTGAATATCCCCATTTTATCCACTTTGAGAATTCCTAGGAAGTCTTCATAATGCCCTTACTGGATACACAAGCGTTCTCTACTGTTTATTTGTTGTTTGTTGTGGTTTTTTCATAACTAATATTGTGAAAATTGACTTAATTTTAGAAATTTCTGATAAATGTTTCAGTGTCATATTTTTATAACTAATAGCTCTAGTTTATTGTCTGATCAACTCATTTGCCTCAAACAAAATTAATTTTCTTCAGATTTGATGCTGTAAAAATATTTTAAATCCAAATTCATGCTGATTTCCTCTACCTAAATAGTTAAGAATTGGTTTTTAGATTTTTTTCACATTTTTCTGTCTGTACCAATGTAGTAACGGTAAGGTCTCTTTTAAGGGAATTTGCCATCTCCTGACAACATGATTGACAAATTATAATAGTTTTTAATTTACTGAGTTTGCTGTCTTAGTAACCATTTCTGTTTGACTTTATGGGCAGCCATGATTCATCCTTCAGGATAACCAACAATAACTACCCAGAAATTGTGTGTGGCCATGTGTTTTATGTTCATAAAGATCAGGAATGGCAGTAATGTGCATAAGGTAAATACTTCTAAGTTACATTCAGTAACATTTCAGTCAAGCAGTCTATAAATCTTGAAGCTCAGCATATGCTTGCTGTTTGCTCTAGGTACTGTATGTTGCTTCTTGATGAAGGACGTGCTGTGTCCAAATGATGGCCCATCACTGTGATGCAGAGGTCACTCTAACTCTGCTTTGGCAGGGTTTGCAATCTATAGGCATATAGCCAGCACAATGTTAAAAGGTCATAAAATAGGAATTAATTAGGTTTATCCAAGAATGGGCTGTTCCAAATGTCAAGCTAAAGCTTGGCAAGATTCTTGACATACTATTCTTTTTGTCTCTCATTTGGCAAAGCCACCATACTGTAGGCATATTTTACTCACAGCAGTACCAAAATACCTCCTTCTGGCCAGATAGAAACTGAACAAAACAAGGTGCTTGAACTAAGTCATTCAAAGAGACTTCTTTTTTTTTTTTTTTTTTTTTTTTTTTGGTTACTTACATAGTTTTGGTGGTTTTAATATGTAATGTCTAGGATCAGTATTCCAAACACAGCTCCCTTCAGTGAGAGGTGGGCTCCACAAGCTTTTTGAATTCTCTTTGTAGGGATTCAAAGTCTGCAGTGTTCATAATTCATGAGATATAGCTGCTGCATTAATGTTCTGTTTTTAAAGGCTAGTGAACATTCATAGAGGTGTGTGCTGCATATGGTCTGCAGACCTGGCCTGTTTGTGAACTCTGAGACTGCTGTTTCCTCTTCTACCTCACACATGGATTTTCTACTTTGAAATCTCAAGAGGAGAGATGGATTTCATTGAAATATACTGCAGAAACCATCTCAGTTCTCTTCTTAGAAAGGGAACAGAGCTACACTTCTGTGCCTCTGGTTTAGCTTAGCCAAACACCACATGAGCTGACTGCCTTTTAGAGAAAGTTTTAGTGTAGAGAGGGTCAGAAAACCAAACCTAATTCTCTTGTGTCCTAGCTGTAGTGTTATATCATCTTCATCCTTTGTCTTGTCAGTTGTAGGTAAGGAAAGCTTTCTATGTCCCAGAGTACAGCTTGGGTTTCTGTCTGTTTCTTAAGATTTCGGTTTATGTGTTGGGGGAGAATTTAAATAATATGAAGCATGATCTTGAAAATAACTTCTTATAGATTTCCGTTAATGCTACCACTGTGAGGGAGGAAAGAAATGTCTTTTTCTTAGTGTGCCATTTATCAGTGAGCGCAGTGGCTCAAAGCAATTTTGTGCTCTTCTCATGTCCCAGGCGTCCTCATATGGATTTTTGCTTCTGCTGGCAGGATGGAACTCCTAAACACAACCTTGATGCTTTGTCTTGGTGAGTACTATTTATTGACTGCATGGGTATTTGTTCTTACAGCACAGGGGCGAAGTCAAAATTGTGTCCTACAAAGCAATCCTTACACTTGTTAGTTTCTTTCAATATCCCATGAAAAGAAGTTTAAATTTTTTGATTAAGAACATTTAATTATTGATCGGAACTTATCTAAAAAGGCTGAGCATTCACCATAGAGTTTCCTGAGAACTTGTGATTTCTGAGGACACTGAACAGTAGTAAACAGAATTTTCTTGCAAACCCGGGGATCATTAGCGAAGTTGGAGCTTCACAGAAGATTCTGTAATAAATATAATAATTTTTGCAAAGAAGAAAACAAAAAGGGTATTTTTATTTAGACCAATCAGATTTAACATCTGTATCAATCAGTAAAATATTATTTTCAAAATAGGATTTTGAAAGCCTTTCAAAATATGTCAGCGGTATCAGAACCTGTTGCTTTGTGTTTATGTCATGAAAGATGGCACCATGTTCTTCTGGGGTTTCCAGGAGATTTCAGAAATCAATGTTTTTTCATGTGCTTTTATTAGTTTTTGTTTCACTTGCAGATATTAGAAGGGGCATGACTTTGGGAATGAAATATATTTAAATTGTTTAGCTGCTGTAAATATGAAGTATGCTGAGAGAAAAACAAAGCAATTCCTTCTTGGTTTATACTCTTCTCTTTAAACCACCATTGCTTAAAGTGGCACACAGGGAGTACCCTTCTTATTTTCTTGTTGTTTCTATTGAGTTGGCCAAGTTTCACCAATTACAGCAGACTACTGCTGTGGGGAAAAAAGAAGAAGAATTACTTTAACTAAGATAATTTCCATTTCTATATTTCACAATCATAAAATCCCAAGCAAAAGATCTTTGAGCACTTTGATTCAAATTTTGTGTATCTATGTTTATAACAAACTTTATTCTTGAAGTTTCATCTAAAAAAGTAATGCACCTGATTCACTTAATATGTGAACATCTGTAGTCTATAACTCATGTATTTTTTTCTGATTTGGGCTTTGGAGCATTTGCATATGCAAATTTGCATATCTTATTTATTTCTAAGCTTCTAAACTAATTTATATCCATTGAAGATCTGGAGTTTTATGCAGAAATATTTGAACCATATGATTTTTTCTTTGTTTCTTTTGCATTTCTTCTGCTATATGCCTTTAATTAAAAAGCAATCAATGCCATTAACTTGAAAGAAAAAGAAAATATACTTGTTCATATAGTGAAATGTGTCAGCATATTAAGACATCTTTTTTATGTCAATCCATAGAGTTTTTAATATCCCCTTGTCTTTATATTTCATTTGGTCTGTATATTTTCAATCAAATAGAAGAAGATGTTAATACCATAGAAGATGTTAATACCATATTTTATGTGTTCTTACTTGTTTTGTCAGTAGTACTGCAGAAGATAGAAAGGGAATAATTCTGATGCATTCTGAAAGTAAAGGTAACGAGGAGTTCTGGAAAATACAAATCAGTGCCTGAGTGCTTATCCTTTTAAATTCTATTTGTATGCAGTGCACTTTGTTAAAGTTGTGTTTATAATAACTTAAAGAAATCTCATTTTGCTGCCAGGGAGAATGGAATCAGATTTAGCATCTATTTAAGCTACACTTCACATTTATGAGGAGGAAAATAATGCATATGTACATTAATACATATGTTTTTTGGAATCGGGGGGAGTAGAGGAATAGTTTGTTCAGTTCAGTTCCAAAAACGAATCAACTATTTAGCTCTATAAGCCAATAATTTTTCCTATCCAGTCATGTGTAGAAGTATCACTTGTAGTGGAAAATGGAAAAATATGATAGCTTGTGAAAGAGCATATTGATACCCCCTTTCTTCTGTTAGTAAAGTGGCTCTTTGTAGACGAGATTAGTGTGGTATTGAGTGGTATCTTTGGGTGATATAAGGAGATATACTGCCTGTAACACCCTTTTTTATCTACTCATATGGTAGAGTAGTAGTGGCTCAGTCACTGTCACTCCAAATAAAACACTATAAAAAAATATTTTCACGAAAGAAATGATCGGTGGCATCATGTGCTGGAAGGTGTGAAGATGATATTAACTGTGAGATAAAATGATCATGAGACTTTGAAAGTGAAACTGATCTTTACTGGGTATTCAGCATATCCATTTGAATCTGTCAAACCAGAACAAGGAGTGGTCATAAGTTTCCCTGTGAAAGAGCTGATTATATTCCTTATTCTCCCATAACAAAGTAATAAAATAACCAAAAAAGCACTATGGTAGTTCTGTACAATGAAATGACATTAAGAATAGTTTAGATGAGGAGGTAAATGAATTTAAGTAGAATATTTGTATTGTGAAAATATAAGTTAATTGGAAGAAAAGAATGATGACAAGTTTTGCTAATCTTTTTTCCTCACTGGCTGGTGATGGAGAAAATATTTCCTTGAGAACTGTAGCAGTCCTTTGATTTGTTTTTCTAGACAAAATACCATTGCTTCCCTCACAAGAAAGAAGTACATTCATTACTTTTGACTGAAAAATATAATTTAAAGATTATAGTTGTTGTTAGGATGGAAATTTGGCATAGAATCTCTTAAGTATCTGTAAGGGAAATACCAGTTCTGTTCTGAACTAAATTAATTTGGAAATACCCTCTGTGTGTAAGTGCATCAACAGAAGTACAGAGTCACTGTTACTTTTTATACCCACCCAAATTCTTTATAGCTGATCTGATCTCTCAGGGTTATCTTGTATTAACCTCCATTCAAAGTGAAATCTTAGTGTGTTGCAATCAAAGTTCAGTGTTTAAGGTTTGAGATACCACCACACTGAACAACCTTTCTGAAGACAGCAATAGGATCCTCCCTTATTATCTTGATTGAAGAAGGCCAACTCTCATCACCTTGCCTCATGTGTCAAGTCCCCTTTTACCACATTCTTAGCCCTCTGTTGCAGTCACTCCCTTTTTCCTTTTTTTGTTAATACCTTGGAGCCTGAAGTGACATAATATTCTAGATGGGGTACAGTGGTGCCAAAAAAAGGGAAAGTGGTGGCAACGCTTTTGCTGATAGAGCCCAGTATGCTGTTGTTTCATCATTGCAAGATACTATTTGATGCCTGAAAATTTCTAGAAGTATAGCTCTCAACTCCAAATTTCTTACATCAAAATGGTACATTGTGTTCATCTTTCTGTAGGCAAATGAGCCATACTTAAAGAGAGAACAACTCATCTTTTTTCAGTGTTATCTGGCCCATAAAATCGACGCCGTTTGACCAATTGCTGTCAAAGTGTTGTACCCAGAGTAAGAAGTACAACAAGGCTTCCTATTGTGCCTGCAAAAAACTATGTATTTAAAATTGGAAGCTTTCACATTTGCATGAAAAGAAGCAATGAAATGACACCTGAGGATGGCTGATGGCTGAGGACACAAAGAAGCAGTGAGTTTTGTGTTTGCATGGGCTGGTAGGAGAGAAGTAGAAAATAACCTCCACTAAGAAATTGCTGCAAGTTCTTGCATGAATGTAAGCCTATATATAAAGTAGGACCTACTTATGGACAACTTCTATCACTTCTAAAGAAAAGCCAATACATTTTTTCAGTGAGAATGTTTGGGGATGTATCTGATAATATACTTCAGGTACTAATGGGCTCATATATTATTTTCTTTTGGCAACATTTTCATAACACCAAAATATTTTTTACAAGTTATATAACGTAACAGTTAATTTTTGACGTTTTGACAAGCTAAACACATTCGTCCTTGACTGTAGAGGAGATCATATTGTGAAAAAAAAAAAAAAAAAGAAGTGTGATACTTCTAATAGTGGGTGGATTATAGTGTTAATTCTGAGACAAAGTTTTAGTACATGCTGTAAGAGAACACCCAAGGATCCTCCTAATTAGTACAGAGAGAGCTTGTTCCAAACCTGTCAGAAAAAGCTGGTGCACTTTTGGATAGTCTGTTTTTTAAGGATGCTTTGCTGATGGGGAGGAGGGAGGAGAAAGCACAGAAATAATGTAAAAAATCTCTACATGAGGAATAAATGATACAGAATATTATTGCATTGGTTTCAATGAAATATTGCTTCTTTTCTTCTTTTCCTCTCAAAATCTGCAAAAGAAAATACTAGTTTTCTTTCAAGATTACAATAATCTTCCTCTTGCAGAGATCCAATCGCATTTTTCCTCAGACCTATTCAGGAAATACCCTGATATCAGACAAGTATTCACTCACTGTTTGCATTATTTATGTAAGACATGCAAATACTTTGCAGGAATATAGCCTCTAGAATTAAGTATGTTGGTTTTATATACAACTAGTTCCTTTAAGCTGTAATATAACAATAACTTTCTGTAGCAGGAGAGATGCTGATTAATATCTTTGTTGATCTTTTATATTGAGACATTGTTCTAGCTATCTCCATAATATGAAATTCATGGTATAATTAGTGACTTAGTAAACAGTCAGTAAATTAATTCTACTATATTTAATTTAGTGAATAATTAGTGAATTAAAAAACTTGATAATCTGACAATTAGCAGACACAACAAACAGCTGAGCTTGTGAGACCTTTGCTTAGTATTTTTTTGATTGTCAGCAAGTAAAAAAAAATTAAATGTTGCATCTGCTCTGTTTTGCAGTTTTGATGGATTTTGTAAACACTCTTGCAGAAACCTATTGGGTTTTATGATTACTGAGAAGTAGAAATAGAGAGAAGCAGCTATTCCTTGAATCAAGAGAGGTGAAAAGGTGGCATTTAAATTAATTTATGGGTGTTCTTTGTGTGGGCTGTAGTTAATATGTTGGCTCCTGAAGCCAAGGCTGGGAAGAAGCAGTGGCGTGGTATCAAGTCCTGGGTAATTAGTAAGAAGCTGTAATAGTGCAGCCTGCTTTGGACAGAAGGGAGTGTATTTTATTAGGTAATAATGATGCCTTAAGTTTTAGCTTTCATATTTTTCAGATTCTTTACTGCCTTAGTGTGTAACTCTGAAATTCATATAAGGTGTCAGCAAGTTCTCTTCACAGCTTAGTTAGACAAAACAATCCTTTTCCAGGCTGAGGGACAGAGGGCACCTTTGCAGCTTTGAGCCCAAAAAGTATTAACAACGGCGAATTGAGGAGAGCAGTCTGGGAGGATGTGACTTTATAACCTGAAGCTGTAATTGGAAAATTAACCCCAATATATAAATGGACCAAAACGTATAAAAGTGTGAAAACTCATGTGAAAACCTGTTGTCCATCTTGGGTGGAGTCATGGTCGGGCTCTTGTACTGCCCAAGGTGTATCCTTTGAAGGCCTTTTTATAAATACCTACTTTGTTCCTTTACTCTGTCTAGCCTCTGCTCCAGACAGCCTCTCATGCATCTATAACAGAAGATCATTGAATTTTTATGATTAAATTTATACTTGCTTAGACAGTACTTGGTGAAAAACAAAATAATTTGGAATTTCTGTTGGTTTGGGGTGGTTCCCCTTCTCTCAGCTATTGCAGAAAGATGAGTTTATATTCCCCAACAGTGTTGTGGCATTTTGCCCTGCTTTTTTATTGCCATTAATGTTATTTATTTTTCTGCTTGTCATCTGCTTAGTAAAATCTTGTCATTGAGTTTTTTGATTTTGGTTTTTTTTTTAAATGAAGAACTTTTTTTGTAAAGATGCCAGCAGACAATCGGGTTTCCTGTGATGCCAAGAAGGTCTAAAAGACAGGCTGCTTTTGAAAACATTAGAACTGAAAATATATATTTTACTTTGGGTAAAGATATTTGAATAATGCTTTGACCTAAGGGCTTTGGATTATTATGAGCAGCAGCTCTAGCCAGTCTTAGGAACAGTGGTTTGAGGAGACAGCTTCTTGTATTGTTAATGTGAGTGATGTTTTATTGCAGTACTATTAGGCAAGCTGTAATAGAGCTACACACCTAGTAGGGCATGGAAAGGAAACTTGTAATTTTGTCACATTCCCACTCTGCTTTGGGTATAATGACCCTTTACTTGACTATCATGTTCCTTTTCTTCAGAATAGTGTCTTGTTCCACAGAGGCTGTAAATTTGGCACTGAATGACCACCGCCTAGGAAGAGACTTTTACTTCCCTACCCTAAAGTCCATGATTGCATCCTTATTGTCTCCTGCCTTGGTGAATGAAATTTATTCCTCCCTAGATTGTGTGGTATGCAAGTCACACCCCTCCAGCTTCCCATACAATTGGCTATTACAATTGTTCTATGCACAGATTATTTTGTCTGTTTTCTCTTAGCTTTTTATCGGCCTTCAATAGAAAAAAAAATAAAAATCCGTGCCTTAAAAGTTTGAAACGTGGATTAGATTCCTGCAGAAATTCTTCATGCATGTATTCTTTTAGCCTTGAAAACAATCTAACCATGAAAACAATGTATACATGCAAAATCCCCAAAAAACTAAATTTTAACTTTTAGATAAGTAATCTAATAAATTTCTCTGCACAAAAATTTGAACAGCTGTACATAAACTATTTGACAGGTGTTTGTTTTACCTATTTAAAAAAAAAAAATTCCTTATAATTTATTTAAATTATGTGTTGGTCTCTTGGGAATTGTTTTCAGTTCTGACAGTACATCTGAAAGGGCTTCCTTCCTTTTTCACTTGTTTCTTTTTCTATCATTACCACAAATTTGCATGTTCTTTAATGAAGAACAGGCTAATGGAGGAAGTGTTATTGTTTAATTTCTTTACAAGAGATCCACTGAGAAAAATCACAGTTAAAATTTTCTGAAAAAGAATAAATGGTATATAATATGAGGAAATCTCTCTTCAAAAGACCAGCAGTTTATTTCAAAAATATTTTTACAATTCTTGGCTTTAAACTTGGACCATCCAGTCAATTATGCTCTTCTTTCAAAAGTCCTTTCAGACATTTCTCCCTCTTTGTGTGTTTAAACCAAGAAAACTCATGTCTTTTATTCTTTTTATGTTTTACCCAATTGGCAAAACCAGTTTTTAATCTTTCCTCCTTTTAATGCATCCTTCTGCCTTAGCCTCTTTATTTCCAATGTAGGGAAAAGTGGGAACAGTCCTTTATGCTGTGCCATCTCTCAGCTTTGAAGCACTGCCAAACTTCTACTTCAAAGCTGTTTCAAGGCTTCAGCTTTGTCACAAAACCATCATGTGCAAAGCTTTTACCAACCCACACAACAGTTAAGCTTTTAAAGTGTGTCTTTATTACTGGAGAAAGGTTAACTCTGGTGATTTGATAAATTATCTCTGCAAGTAATAACTTTTCTCCAGTATATGGGATATACCTCTAGACAATACTGTTGAATGGGAAATGATTCATCAGTAAATTAAATTACAAAAAATTGATGGTGTCATATCCTGAGAATTATTTTTATCGTGTAATTTTCCGTTTGACTAGTATTCGGTTTCTAAATATCTGAAAGTGATTTTGAAGAAAGTCCTCAACAGGTACCCTAAGAGTTTTGTGCTATTGAGCTAAAATACTAAGTAATTTTAGATTTTTAAAGACATAACAATTCTTTTGTGTTTAGAATATTGTGTATATATGGAGGTCCCATATATCAGGTTTAAAATACTCAAATTAGATTTATAAACATATTAATAATATTAATAAGGTTAATGTGGAGGAAAAAATGTATTATTTTTGGTGCAGGTACACCTGGGTAGGTATATGGGCTGTAATCAGTTCATCCTTGCTGAAGCAGGAATCTTCTATCAAGGAAACTTTTAGGTTCACATAACTAGATTCTACAGAGAGCAATAAACTGAGCAGAGTCTGACTTAGAGGTCTGAATGCCTGAATTACACTGCACACCCAGATGGGCTAAACTGAAGCTTGGCTTTGGAAGGTTTTTCTTAATAAAAAAGCCCAACCAGGTTTTGACCACAAACATACTCTCAACACTCAAAAAAACCCCTAAATAGGATAGTCTGCAATCTGACTGAGTCAGAAAAAGAGTTGAAAATTAAGAAAAAATATGATTCTTGATTGGAAATTTTATGATTCTTTAGTGGGTTGCTTGGTTATCTTTTTGGAAGTTGAATCCATTTTTACATTTCTATTATTAAGGTGCTTGCCTTGTGACTTTTTTAGCAATGTAATGAGAAATAGAAAGTAAAGAAATGGTGAACACTGTTTCTTCTAGGATAATATGGCATTAACTGCAAAAGTCTTACCCCACCTAGTTACAGTACTTGAAATAAACTCTGTTGGTCAGGTCCATAAAACTCTTTTCTCTACCATTGAGTTAATGCATTCTGGGTTGCTACAGTGGGTCTGCTAACATAAAATGAATGAATGCTACAGAAGATTTACGTGAAGTCTAGCATTATCTGTCTAATGCTGAGTGACCTTCTGTAGCTGATTAATTGGGCAGATTATTGGGAAAGTGAGTGGATAATTTTCACTTTGCAATTACATTTAAGTGAGTTATGCACAGGTTAAATCACACACTAAATAGTCATTGTCCTACTTGCCTTAACCCAAATTTAAGGATCATGTCAAGTCTCTCATAAAATGGAAAAAAAGTGCAACCCAAGTGCTGCTTAGTTTCTTATTTATTTTTTTCCCCAAGTGAATTGAGATATAAATTACTGGTTTTATCTTTATAATTTTTTAAGTACATTAAAAACTTTTAACTAATTCCTGAATTTTAATTTGTGAACATGTGTCAAGGCAAAGAGTATAGGAAGCTTTGTGGCCAGATAAGCTTAGTACAACCTCTGCTAAAGTGACATTAAAAAGAATTGCAAATTCAGTGAAGCTAAATAACTGTCTAAATTGGGTGGTAAAGAAAATAATGAGGAATGCTTTCAGATCTATTAGCAGCTAATGGAAAAATCAAAAACAACTCTGTCTGCCTTATGTGGCAGGAAATAGTAAAACATGCTGTCTGCTGGATCACTGCAAAATATAAAGGGCTGATTAGTAGAAAGCTGTAAAATCTGAGATTTTAAGTGTTCCAAATAAATCAGCTGCCAGCTGTATCCCTGCAACATGGTTTACTGGACACTCAGGACAGAGATTCGCCAAGCCATTGTCAGGAGGAATACTGCTGTCCACAGATCAGTCACTATTTCCAAAAGTGGAGAACTTCTACTTGATTTAGACTCTCAGGAATATTATCTAGATTTAATGTACATTTTTCCAGAGTTTTGTTAAACTAGAAAAACACAAAAATGATGCTTTTGAATGAAAGAGGATTAGCAATTCTGATCATTTGAGATAATGGAAATAATGCTTAATGGTTATAGTAAATCATTAAAAGTAGGTAGCAAATGATTTCTGCCTTTTAAATTTTTAATTACTTTTCTGCAATTACATTTAATACAATATCCATATTTCTAAAAAAAAAGTTGCTTTGAGCAAAAAACCACAAAAGTGCCTCAAATTTATTTCTGCATAAATTTATGAAAAATAGGTCTTGTGTATGAAAAAAAATTCCACATTAAATGTGTCATACTTTTTAACTTAAAAGGTCAAAAGCAATTTTTGCCATTCATATTCCTTGGAAATTCTTAATTCAAAGTATAGTTCAGAATGTAAAAACAACCATAGACCTGTGAGTCTACTTTGACTTTTCACCCTTATTAGAGAACAAGCAATTCTGAAATGCAGTAAATTCCTTTAGGATATAAATATTTGTTCAACTGTAATAAAATTCAGGATAGAATATATGTCTCCCTCACTCGTTTGATGGGGAGGCTGTTTGGAAGGGCTGCTCCTATTTCAGCAGTATGCTGTTTGCATAATGAGTTGGAAAGGTCTTTGAATAATTGCATTTGGCTAATGAACAAGACATACATCTATTCACTTCAGTTCTGTCTCTTTTGTGGACCCAGGTATCTTCCTTTCTCTTCATATTTTTTACTTAATGTTAAACTCTGCGTGAAGTGTAACACTTCATACAGGATGCGTGACAACTTTAAACTTAATGCTGACAATTTAAGTCCTTGTTGCCCAAGAGCTACTAATTTAATTAGAGACTGCTATGCTGGAATTAACAGGGAAGTAAAATATCCCTTCAGAGAAATTTCCTTGAAGAAGATTAGGAGTACAAGTGGAAAAAATAAAATGAGATACACAAGCCTGTTATTTTCCATTGACTTCAAAAGGAGTTTAGGATGACTAGGAGAGTTGTACATGCCTACTTGTAGACATGTGATGTTAGTGAGGTGATCTCCCTTTTGTCATTCAAAAATTAATCTTTGGTCTCCCTAGTAGATAGCCATTGATTTTCCATGTAGATGCTTCCAAGTTTTTGTTGGGAGGGTATTTTGGGGGAGATTTTTGGGGGTTTGTTTTGTTTCGGTTTTGGTTTGTTTTGCTGTGGGGACTTTTTTTCTTTAATAAAAAATACTTTAAATCATTGGGACACCTAATTTATTTTTTTCCCCTACTCTTTTCCATCAGCAGTGAGATCTACCTATGTGATATCTAATTGAAAATAACCTTCAAAGTCATATTTGTGGTAGTTAGAAGTCTGTCTTTTTACTTGCATGCCAGAAACCTTGCCCAAGAAACTGTTATGCCCTCACTGAATAACAGAACTAAATAACATATTCTGTAGCTCACCATTATTGTTCCAGTTCTGAGTACTCTGTGAAAACAACTTATATTTAAGTTACACTGTTAAAAATAATATTGGTGACTAATACAGCTTGATTACCGTGTACAAGTATAATTGCTATGTTTCTAAATTAGTAAGAAAATTACTAAGTGAAAATAAAGAAAAAAATCTCTGGTATATCTGCTGACTTGATTTTGATCTCATGTTTAATTTATTTAAATTACTCTGAATTTGCATTAACCCCACTGAAGTACTGTACTAGGGCAAAAGGATGAGAGTCCATATCCTAGGTTTCATGTTCCAGAACAGTTTTGGATGTAGTGGGACTTAGGTCACTTCTCTTAAAAGCTATCTGAATTTTGAAATATTCCTGTATTTCATGTTTATAGAAAAGAAAAGAAATCTTATTAATTTGGTAACCAGATGCTGATTTAGATTAACTTATTTTTTCATAAAAAGTAAATATCTATGATAATTTTGTCAAAGACATGAACAAAACCAATTTAAGTAGCTCAAACTACTTGAATTAAGAAGCTGAAGCTACTTAAATTCTTCCAATGGTCTCACCAGATCTTTTGTGATTGTGCGGATGAAATTAGGTTATCCTAATTAAACCCATTATATGCATAAAAGAATAATGCTTTAGTCATGTGTATGCAGTAGCTAAGTAAATTGTAATATATTTAACATTTTAATACCTAGGCTTTTATTTCTCTAAATATGCAAATAAGATAGCTGAACTGTCACAACCTCAATTCTCCAGCTACATATGGTCATAGTGTTGTCAGATCAGCAGGTTAGGAACTTCTCCCTCACCCCACCAGTGACCTACAACTGACCTGCAGTAAATTGCTAAATCAATGTGTATTTTATTGCAGGTTCACTAGAGATCCCTATCCTTAGGTAAAACCTTTACACACCATAAATAGATTCCTATTTCTTCTTGTCTTTGAACCGACTACACCTGTAAGAGATAATGCCAAGGCTGAAGAGAAGCTGTATTTGGACCCCTCTCCAGCTGCTGACAGCTTGGGCATGGCAGCACAAAGCTCCCGGTGGTGTTGCTGGTGAATTGTCACAGGCTGTGCTGTCACTGCAGCTGCACTGACAACAGCCTCGTGCCTGGTTTAAATGTAGCTGAGACACAGGGACCTGAGGTGCATATATAACACTAACTGCACTATGTGTGTCTGTAAGGCAAGACTGACAAACCAATGGCAGCCCACCCGCAGGATGATTTTATATATCCTCTGCCAGTGCTTTAGAAGAGCTGCTGCTGTCAACATTTAAGTGATGTTTAACAGGAAAAGGGCAGGCAGAGTACCTCTGTGTCCAGTCAGGGCTCAGTGCCAAAAGGCAGGAGTTAGCTGAGCACAGAGCCCGTGGCCCATTATTAACAATTATCGTGTTGTGTTTACTGCAGGATTCTTATGGTAATATGTCTGAGCTGATGACCCGAAGAAAGGGCAGCTACCTGGCTTCTCTAGTGAAGTTCATTCCCCCTTGGTGCTACCAGCATGAAAGCCTGGTCATGCATACATTTGTTTTGCTATGCATCATCCTGACTGGAGCATTGGCCAATAATTATTAGAGTTCATAGAATCATAGAGGAGTCTGGATTGGAAGGCATCTTAAAGGTCACGCATTTCCAGCCCCCCTCTCATAGGCAGGTGCACCTTCCACCAGACTAGGTTGCTCAGAGCTCCATGCAACCTAGCCTTGAACACTTCCAGGGATGGATAGGGTGTTCATAACTTCCGTGGGCAACCTGTTCCAGTGCCCCACCACCCTCGCAATAAAATATTTAATCCATGTAATCTAAACCTACTCTTTATATTTGAAGCCATTTCCCCTTGTGCTGTGACTACATGTCCTTGTAAACAGTGTCTCTACTTGTTGCAGGTTCCCTTCCATTACTGAAAGGCCAGAAGTAGGTCATCCCTAAGCCTTCTCTTTTCTCTGGACAAACCCAATTCTTTAAGGTTTTCATTTTAGAGGGATGCTCTATCCCTCTAATCAAAAGTTAGCAAAACTTTCATCACTGAAAGGACTTTTTTATGATAATGTACCCTGCATGCATAAAAGTAAAAAGATGGTATAGGAAAATGTAATCAGAGATCTGCAGTGACTGATTTTCCTATCATCCCTAAGCTCAAAGGTTCTGACTTTTTTGTAGAAATCAGGGTTTTTCTGCACAGAATCATTTGCTGTATTAGAGCTTGCATTTGGATAGCACTTTAAAAATCAATTTAAATAATATATTTTGTCAGTGTCTAGAATTGACAATAGTATTGTTTTCAGTAGTTTCATAGAGCACCTGTCCAGTTATGAGTAGTTATATGGTGCTGGCATGGAGCTATAATAGCAATTTACAGATTTTTTTCAAGAGAAATTACATATATCAAACATAGGGGAGTTGGCACAAAAAGTAACTGTGAGTGATCAATTTACAGGCCCAGTGTATAGTGCATCTAAGGTACAGGTTTAGTGATTTATATTTTATTTTAGGAGAGTCTGCTTTCCAAAGGATTGAAGAAAGATCAGCCTTGAATTCTTTAAAGCTTTTGGATAGATACATAGGCTGGGAGAGAGTGTAAGCTGCTATAACTTCTTTTATCACTGTGCTCCATGTATGGACTGGTTCCAACAGGAACAAAGCATAAAAATGTCTTTGAACATTTGGTAATGTTATCTAAATGGGCTGCACAAAGAAATGCCACGTACCTTTTCTGAGGAAATTCAGTGTCACTCTGCATAAATAATTGCAGAAGGGAAACACTTGGCTTTAGGTGTAATCCAAGCATTAGCTATTTATTCAGAAGAAATTAACAAATTTGTCCTGTCAGCAAAGAGTCTGAAGGATGTATACAGAGATTAAAATTTTACTCCTGTGTGAAACCATGCAATACATAGTGAAAGACTGAAAGGGTATAAAGGAGAACAAGGTACAGTAGAGGAAAGGTTTTATTTCTACTAAAGATGCAGAGAAATGAAAGGACAGAGAAAAGCAATTTACTAAAGAATAAGAAGACCAGAGAACTTTCAATGGTAAAACAGAATTCACAAAGGTTTAGGACTGTATTGTTCTTCTTTCACATCCCCATGCCAAATTTTCATAATTTTGAGGCTGAATTATCACAAGGAACTTGAATGAAAAACTGGGGTTTTTTTTCCCTTATATATTTCTGAGACCAGCTAGGTTCATACTTGACTGTCATAACCTTATCTGTAAATTTGACATGGACTGAGCTGGCAACTATGAAATCTCTAGGGAACATGAACAGAAAATCTCCTTGGAGAATTTCAGTTCAATTTATGCAAAATAGATTGTTTGGCACAGGCTACTGGAAACTGAGTTTAAGCACTTTGTGAGAGACAGATTGTTTTCCAAAATTTTGCCTTTTGAAGCACGGCCAGCACTTATTATTGGAACTGCTATAATTCATGAGATGATCTGAAGCAGTTTTTTCTATATGGGGGAGATTTCAGAAAGACATTTGAGAATTCAAGCTCTCTCCAAATCACTGGTGAGAACAGAATGTCAGACCATTGCTGTCAATGGGACTTTATTATCTTCACTGGACACCACAAGGAGCTCTCAGTCTCACATAATCTTTTACAAATAAATTAAAAATGGGTTGGTAAATTAGTGATGCTGTGTAGTCATGGTAATCTTTTGGGGTATATTAAAAATACAGAATTATATATTCAATAAAATAATGCTCTTTTGTCTTATGCATGTGAAAATATGTGAACTAAGTCTTGCGTAAACCACTGTCAAGACTTACTGTTAATGAAATTCAAACTGAAAAAAAAAAAAATCTAAATGCAGGAATGAAATTCCTGCATGTAGAATGTACAAAGGTTTTTAAAAGAAAGGAGGATGCTTCTGTCTTTTAAAATTTATTTATTTTAAGTTACCGCTTTTCAGTATTTTGACATTTTATTCCAATTGAGGATGAAAACAAAACAATAAAAATTTCACTTTTCAAAGTATTAAAATTCTTGGGCTTTCTTAGTTCTACTTTTCTTAGTGATTATGAAAGTTATAAGAAAACCAACTTTAGTAAAAAAATTACGTTCAGGCAAAAAAACCTCCCACAAACATAGCTCAGCTCTTTTATAAATTGTTGAAAATTAGTACAACCTAAATACAATAGCAATAATTGACATATTATATATTTTTCATTCCAATCAACTGTGATTTTTTTCCATGTATCAAATAATTGTATAGAATTTATGTGAAGTTTCTTGTAAATCTGCTTTGGATTTTTGTTGGTGGCCTTTTTGGTGCTTTCCTTCTTTCTTTCTTTCTTAAAGGTTTGGTTCAAATTCATTGATACAAATTGAAAGTTCCTTTTGTTTTAAAAGGCTATTTGAATTGAGCACTCTCTCCCCTAAATTACTTACTGTATCTAAAATGCATTGTGAAAGGTAGGCAGTAAAGTGTTCAAGATGCAGCACATCCTAAAGTATGTTTCTTACTGAAATCTCTGCTGATAATTTAATGTGATACTCATGCCCTTATGTTCTATCCTGAATCACATAAATACCTTCAGCTGTCAGACATATATTCACCGCAGAGTTTAACTGGGCTTTTAAATGAGTCCTACTCACTTATGAAAAATCCCATCTAAATGTATTATTGCCTTCGTGCTGGCTTATCTTGGACTAAGGGCAAACATATGAGTTCAACTTTTGCTCTTGGCTGATAACACCATGCTTTGCAGGGAAATTGGGGTTTAAACCACTGTGGTGCAGATAACAGTCCTTTAGTACTCTGTTCAGTAACTTTAGTACACTCCTAAAAAGATCTTCAAACCGATCCTCCAAAAATCCAATTGAAGGGAATTGAGGAGAAACTCTGCTTTTTACAGCCCAGTTAATCATAGGGTGCTCTCCCACAAGGCCTGAGAAGAAGCACAAGTGAATGTAGTACGAGAAAAGATGAAGAATAGGAAGTGCCCTTTTTATTCTTTTGTTTAGGAATATGTCTTGCTGCCATAGATTATAGGATCATTTTATTTATGCAACTTAGTGCTGTGTAAGTAATTGTTCCAAGTTGTCTGTCACTCACAGTGTGATCTGTTACTGTTTAATCTGTAAATATCTGTAGGGTTACCTTACCATGAAAAGGGAATGGGCATTGAAAGATCATTCAATATGTGATCTTTTTTCCCCCACCACCACCCCGTTGATATTGTTTATCAATAGTGTGAGTGCATTGTTGAGCAGATGTTTTTCACCCCAGAGAAAGAGGGAAATCTAGTAAGTACTGCTTTCATGTCTAGTGATATGGAACAGAAATAGCAGTAACATGCCTAGAACCTTTCCTCCTACATCCACACAGTTCAGACTATCTAATCTGTATGTGAGTCCACGGTGAAAAGGTACAAAACAAGACTGGGACTCATTCTTAGCAAAGAATGCAACTTTCTGCTCAGATGTGGCTCTGATAAAATGTAGTCCTAGAAGGTACTGAGCTAATGTAAAATTCATAGTTATTCTGTCTGACTTTTCAGTCTGATGGGAAATCTTGTGAACGATGACAGTAAGGAACTGATGTGGAAACAGTCTTCAGTAAAAATGAAAGTCTATATAGTTGTGCTGAATTTTCTGAGTTGGTTCCTAGGTCAGTTTTGTTTCTCTGACAAAAAAAACAAAAAAAAGGGGGAGATGAAATAATCTTCTATATCCAAAACAGTTCTTGAATATTGCTTTTTACACTCCTCCTTTCTTCTCAGGACATGTCCTTTACACGCCCTCTGTGTAGAACTGAGTAAAGATACTGAAGATGGTTGTTTTAAAATTTTTCAAGATGGATACAAGATACACCAAAACAATTCGTTTCCTAGGAAAGGGTAGAGTTTTATATTCTTGTCTTACTGTGCTGTTTGAAGAGACATGCACTGAATAAAATTAACTATTTTAATACAATCAGAAGCAGGCGTGGGTTTAAAAAGTCTAATACCTGATCTGATGGATATCTTGTGCTTACTGATCACCCTAATCCATAATCCATAATCAGTTTTGGATGTGCATTGACTGAAATGCTGCTTATTTGGGCTATTGTTTCTTTGAGGACGTTTTAGCCTGCATAGCTAATTATTCAGAAATCTGTTGCACATTGTCAGACTGTGAAGGAGCTGCTAGACATGTGCAAATTCTATATTCGAGGAAAGATTTAAAGGGTCATCAAAGCAGAATGCAAACAATATGCTGATTTTCTCAGACAATAAGCAAATCAGAAAATATGGGAAGAAAGCCCATTGAAGTGTTCCCAGGACGTGGTGATGATTTCTTTTTTACAAGAGTTGCAAAATTAGTATTAAATCTGAGAAGAGGGAGAAGACTTGGAAGGGGGAAGCAGGGAGCACAAAAAAAGAATCTCAAAGGAGACCCGTAAAAGGAGAGGTTTTGTTCTAGACACTTTGGCTGATTCATCTTTGTGTTGTCCTCACAACTGGTACAGGCATCTTTTAAGTTTTTTGGGATTTTTAGTTTTTTGGGGGGGGGGTTTTGTGGGTTTTTTTGTTTGTTTGGTTGATGCAGCATTGCATTGTAAATATCATGAAACACTGACACTTTTAACTGACAGTTACTTTGAGTTTGGAGATGTCTTGTGTGTATATTGATGGAAGGAATTATTTTAGAAAAAACATCTGAGTGGGTTTAGATTGAAGACTTCTTGCATGCAGGGTAGTCAAACAGAAGTGTAATAGGCAAGGTACTAAGTTGGGGAAAATATACCCAAGCCTGTTAGGTTGTTGCTACAGCTGCTTCCAATGCTTCAACAAAAGAAATTGAAGCTGGAATGAGTTGTGGGAAGAAGAGATAAGCCAGGCTATGTTTACAGGTAGGATGGGAAGCTAGGAGGCCAAGGCAGTGTGTGCTGGTCTTTGGTCTGCCTTTGAGTGCCACCTACAAGCTGGCAATATCTTCATTCTTTTATTCATATGACTGATTCATCTGAACTCACTGTGCTTTTTCTTCCTTTTGGGGGGTCTTTTGTCCCCTACTCTGTTCAGTAACTTCATTTTGGCATCTCTTGCAGTTTAATCTTTTGTTTAATCTGAGTGTTGGCCTTCCCTGGTTGGCTTTTCCTTTAATTTGTCTTACATTTCCTAACCTTGTTGTCCCAAGGTGTTCTGGAACATTTGTTCATCATTTGTTCATCTAGGTGTCTTCAATACAAGTCATACTCATGGATTGTCCTTTCCAGGTTTTTTTTTTTTTTTTTCTGTTTTTTCCACATGTGGATATTCCCGTTCATTTTCTATATATACCAATTTTCACATTTCCGTTGCACTTCATTAAAACAGCTCTCCAGCAGATTTTCTGTTGTTGGGATCTTGCACTGCATAGTCAAAAGTACAGTATGAGCCCCAGGGCAGTGGAAGTTAAAATCAGGAGGATCACATTTAGGAATTACAGTAATCCTTCATGAGAATGCATCCACGCTTGCACAAACCCCTTACTATGCTGGCAGAAATCTGGAGAGCTAGAAATATAGAAAATTTGAAATTTTATATCCTGCTGCAGTATAACACAAGCTGACAACAAAATATCGCTCATTTTCTACGTTCTATGGTATGGACTATCCTTTTGGACACTGTCCTGGCCATGTCCCCTCCCAGCTTCTTGTGCAGCTCCTCACTGGCAGAATATGATACTGAAAAGCACTCCATAACAACCACCAAAACTTCAGCATTATCAACATTATTCACATATTGAATCTAAAGCAAAGCTCTGTACCAGCTACTAAAAAGAAAATTAATTCTTTCCCAGCCAAAACAAGGGCGTATGATTATACTACACATCTTCTAACTCTCAAAAACATAAACTACCACAAATTCTTTCTCTGTTAGTCTCCCATCTTAAATGAGAGGTAACATTTGAGGAATGAAGTTTACATTCAGCATGACTAAAAATATCAGAATCTACACCTCACTGAAAAAGAGAATTGAAAAGCTGAAGTAATATCTTTGACTCTAAAATAAAATAAGAGTGTTACCTGAGAACTAAGTAAAAGAAGATACAATTTTGGCACTGAAAAAGACAGCAGTGATCATGACAACATTTGAAATACAGTGTGCAGTTCTTAGGACCTCATTATGATAGAAGTATTAAGGAAATGAGGCAATAAAGAAAAGGGCAGGAAAGAGCATTTAGAATTGAGACTCAAGGATTTCAGTTGTTCAGAAAATTAGATAATCAAAGTTCAATTACTAGAAAAAACAGATTAAGCAAGGAAGAGACTGTAAAGGACAATTGATAGAAGATAATTAAAGCTGGCGTCACGTTGAAGAATCAGATGGCAAAAGCTCAAAAACTCCTCTTTTTATTCTAGAGTCATTCATAAATGAAACAGCAATAGAAGCCCCATTTTGTAAAGTACCACAATGTGTGGTGCTTTCATAGTTACTCTGATTAATGGATTGATAGCACTTTCTTAAAACAAATAGAATGCAAATAAACAAAATCCTTCCTTTTTCCAGAGAAAGGATAGTAATTTTTAGGATTCAAAGAAAGAAAGATAATATAAAAGATACTGTTGCTTCATAAAATTCCACATAGGCTCTACACATAGTAAAAAAAACTTCATCGCACTCTGTGAGTTCACTCCGACCCTTGTCCTGCTCTTATTAACCTGCAAAATATAATGGTTATGTATTTCAGTTTTATCATGTTATGTTTAATTTTAAGCAGTAGAATCTAGCAGTTAGTATCTTTTAAGAACATAATAAATCTGTGTTATAGATTTTGGAAACTTACTTGAATGTTTGGGGTTTTTTTTTTAGTTACTATTATGACTCTTGGGAGATTTTACTCAGAATCTCTGTGCACTGAGGATTTCTAAGAATGCAAAAAATTTGTTAATTTTTGTCACATCCCACCCAGTGGGAAAAAGGTAGGCTGCTTTAATTCTTTCTGTGCAGTAACAGGAGGGATAATAATGTTTATCCAGGGGTCTTTGCAAATATAACCATATTTATTGGCAACAGCTGAACAGATTTGAATTTGAGACTGAGAAAAACTTGCAGTTAACAGTATCAAAACAACATACATACATTTGCTCTCACAGAAGGGAAGAGGAAGAGAGAAAGAAAGATAGCTCATAGAGATAGTGATAGGGACACAAAAAAAGAAAGATATCACTGGCCTTGGATCCAACAATGCTGGTCAGTCTATTGCGGTGGTAATCCACTGGTGATTAATTTTATGGTACCAAAGCACCACAGAATCTATTGTGGTAAGACAAATAACAATCCAAAGCTTCTACAAGATTTTTATTTAATGTAATGGCACGGAGAAAAATACTTTAAATAATGAAAAAAATTGACCTAATTTTGGAGGAGTGCTATCTGCATATAACTTAGATAACATCATAGATTACGTTTTACACATACGATTTACAATTTTACAATTACAATTTTACTAGTGCCAGATGAATCCAAGAAACATGGCTATTTCCTTCTGCATTTAAATACTAAAATAATTTATGCCATAAATCTATCTTAGCAAGTCCGAAGCATTTAAGTGCTAACTGATCCTTTCTTTATATAATCAGGATTACAAAATATCCTATTTTCCACAAACAACATTTCTCTGTCCTACAATTCTGTCCTGAAAGGAGAGGAAGAAAAAAAGAAATAGGATTTCAGATATTTTCCTGAAGTACATGGGTGACAGAAAGTTTGGCAGCAAACTGTTTCTGTGATTAGGCTGAAGGACATATGGAACTCCCACACACATCAATTACAAATGAAGTACATCTATGAGGACTTCCAAAGCGTTCCAGATGCCTCAGACTGAATGCCCTTATAGTTCATAAGAAGTTCCTGACAGAAATCTTGAACAATATGTAGGAAGAATTTGATGCGCATATCTAACGTCATCTTAGGGCACTTTTTCAAACGCCCTAGACGAGGAGATCTTATATAGATAGCAGACAAGGGAAATGTACCATCTCCAAATACAGCTGGCTAAAAGGATACACCCTACATGGAAATAAATACTTGTGACTGATAGCTCTGTGCAAGATTTTCAGGTTCAGAGGTTTATCTTGCTCAGAGCATCAGTAAGAATACAGAACTGAAAGAAGCCACCTTCCACCATATTCTTTGGTGCTGAATGACCTCTGAACAACTCAGGGAGACAGAGATAACAGAAGCTTGCCTGAGTGAAAGAATAAAGAACTAAAAACCTCACTGAACATAAAGGGAGTTAGGGAGCTGGTAAGGATCTAACAGTTCTTCACTATGCACTTCACTAGTGTTTCAAACATCACAGCTGGTTTCACTTGCACACATCACTGTAAATTAAGTACTTCAGTTGTACTTCCTAATCAAAAATTGTGAGAGAAGAAAAAGTTAGAAAGTTTAATGCCCCGACACCCAGCAGCTTACAAAAGCAGGGTGGTGCTTTTCTGGGGCCAGGTCTGAACCTCTAACTGAGGACTAAAAGTTTGAGATGAAAAAGACTGAGTTTCAGGAGGAGGAATGCATGCCCATTGATGTTTCTTCAGTACAGTAATTAATGTTAAAAAGGCCTCCTCTACACGGTTCTGACTTCCTTCTGCAGTTAAGTAATTAATAGGATTTTGGGGAAGGGGAGGTGCATCCTGATCTTTTAACTAGATTGTCAAATTGCAATGATCTGCAACAGTTTTCTCTCTTTTTTACGTCTGCATGTGTAAATATAGACTATGATACTAATTATTCATGTGAGCTTACGTAGGAAGACAGAATGTCCAGATTGCAAAGATCTTCTGGAAGTCATTTATTGCCGTCTTCTGCCTAGAACAAAATATTATCTGGCTGGTCATGGCCTTTCTATATGTAATGTTTTCCCTCTCTATGTGTAAATAAGCAAGTTGCCAAATAATTCAAATTTATTGACTTTTGTGTTTATTAATTTGCTGGGTCACCTCTGGGCTTCTTAGTATACTTGTAGTTGGGCAGCTGCTTGTACTTCTTGTAAAGCTCTGATAATTTTTAAGTAGTTACAGAATTCTTTATCTGCCATCAGATAAAGAATAGAATAATTTAGGTAACTACAAATTACCAAATTGCAAATACAAGCACTGAGCAGTAAGTACGCCAGAGATATATTCAGATGCTCCATTGATTCAAGGTCTTATAGTGGTTCTGCAAATTGCTTTAATCTTTTTGGTACCATATTTCTGAATGTTAGTCACTTATTCAGGTCAGATTTTATTGCTGATGGTGTTTTTGCATTTGCAGTATTTTTAATGTATTTTAAATAATTGATACTTAAATTCAATGACAGTAATAAGCCAGATTCAAAAGACAACATGAACTCTGTACAGCATGCACAAAAGTAGCTATTGTAAGGATTAAAGTATTGTTGTTATAATTGTGAATGTGGGAGAGAGTCTGTCCAATCTTTTTTAAAACAACTCTGGTGCCAATAGGGATCTTTCAAAATACTATATCATCACTTCTACCAAATTTTTTTAAACAATTGTTAAAAAGTCAAATTAATCCATTTATGCATATGACAACATTGCTGGTGGTATTTTCGGTTTGGCCTTGTCATGTATCTAGCACACTCTGAGCAGTTAAGAGCAGCTAGGCTTTTTTAGTTTTTTTCTGAATTTTTGGCTATTCTTGACTAAATTGTTCAAAACCCTACACAACAAAATGAAAAAAAAAAACCAAAAATGAAATTAACCCCTGTCCGTTCATAATTATTGAAACCAGTCCAGCCAGATAGAAAAGCTTTCTAATCCCTTCTCCCAAGGCATAGAGTTTTAGAACAGATGTTCTCCTTCTGTTTCTTTTGATACTAGTAGACATTAAACAATTTATTTGGTTTTATCTGTGAGATCTCATAGAAAATATAGCAGCTATGTACTCACTACAATTCTTTTCACTCGATTGAGATGCCAGGAGAAAGAACAGCCTTGTAATGTCCAGGTATGTTTCTAACTTCTTGAAAGGAAAAGAAATTCAGTGACATGGTAGAGGAGATTTGACAAAAATAATTATCAGTGGTTCCTGAGGACAGTTATTTTGCCATTTCAAAAATACGAAAATATTTTAAAATATAAATATAAATATAAAAATTATATAAATAAATAAATAAATATATATATATATATATCTATATAAAGCAGGTAATCAAATCTGATTATCAAAACCATCATAGGTGTTATAGTAGCTAGGACATTAGAGTGCTTAGACAAAAATATGTGTTCCCAGACTGCAGATAATCTGAAAGAGGCAATTTTAGAAGGTTGCATTCAGATCAAACACTGCATTATAGTTTTATCAGCCCTATTCAGGAGTTGGAAAAAGCTGGCAAAACTTTCACAATAAACTTACAACAAACTACACATTGAGTAGAAGTATATGCATGTTTCTCTGAGTGACATTTCTTCTATTTTTTCCTATCTTGGAAGTGGAATTACAGGTTAATTGACACTAACACAAGTGCTGGCTTCAGAACACAAAATACTGCTGAGTTCACAAAGGCATTTGTAATTGCTTTTTGAAAACATAATGCATTCCTGTAGAAAATGCTGTTTTAATGTAGCATAAAAATACAATTTAATCTCTAAGCAGGTGTGACTGTAAATGGGGAGAAAGTGTAGTTACTGTTCTTTCTTGTCATCAATTCCTCTAATTATTTTGCCTCATTATAAGAATGATAGTTTTTACAGCGTCAGAGCTAATTCATGCACCTAAAATGGATGATTACATTTATCTTTTTATGCAGAAATAATACACATTCTACATTAACAAGAAACACTACTGGTTAGAAATTTCATTTCTGAAGTTAAATAGCTAATATGTTAGATGTAGGATAGAACAGATGGTTAAGTGTGTAGACATCAAGTTACTGGGCCATGACAGTGATGCAATACTTAAACAGGAAATGTTCCTCAATCTGGTCACCTATGAGCATATGTATTCCTTCTTTTGCCTTTTTTTTTTGAAAGCAAACACTAGTGTTTGCAATAACATGCTTCTAAACAATTTCACTTTTTTCTTTGTCTGCATTGCTTCAAAACTTGAAAAATAAGATAATTAGATGGTACTCACTAACATTTATTTATCTCAATGTGAATTAATTGAAGCAATGCATGATGGTTTTATTCTTATAGAGAATTTATTAACTTATTAAATTTAATAAACTGAACGTTTTTATACATTTTATTATGATCATTACCTATAGGCCTAATTCAGTTGCTCTTATCAGTATTTACAGCAATAGCAAATTTATTATTGCTATTTATTATTGCTATTATTTATTACTTGGACTACCTACAGGGATTTCTCTCTTTTGTACCTAGTAATTTGTGAATTTTCATGGATACCTGAAAGATCAATTGGTATTACCAGTAATCTAGAAAACTCTTGGAGAACCAACAGTTCTCCAAGTTCAAATACTATGATAAAAAATTGTCAGAAATACTTGTTTAAATTGAGATAAAAATTTCAGTACATTGGTATCTAGTTTCTCAAAACTCTCTTTCTGCTCTTAAAATAATTAGATCTTATATCAATTTGAGGAGTCTTCATATATGCTACCGCTGTCATTAAAAGTATATAGTACTATCTAGGATGGGCAAATTGATAGGGAACATGTAATTACTGTTTTCCTGAAAATTTCTGGTTTATTTTAGCCATTTAGATGTTTAAACCTTATCAATGAGGAAACAGTGAGAATGAGATTAGAAATCAAGTTTTTAATTTTGAGAATCTAGTATAAATATTAAATATGTATTACTCTGGGCCTTGTGGTGGGGAGAGGGGAAAAATCTGCTTATTCATGATCATACTCAATTTCTTGGCTGTGCTTTTTCCCTGAAATGTTCTGTCTCATTCATCATAAGCTCTTAACTATTTACAACTCATGAAGTACAGATCTAACTGGAAGCAGACTTTCTATGCTATTTTTTTTTTAATGGAAAGTAGTTTAATGAAGTAGCAGATACCACTCGAAAATAGAATGAAACCTGTAATATGATGATATAGTGATGGAAATAAATTTCCTTTAATTTTGATGAACATTACTTCATCCTCTTAATGCTGTTGTAACATCATCTTTCAATGTAATGTATGTATTAATGCTCTTTGATTCAAAGAATTATTATTTGAGTTATCACAGTACATTGAAATATAAAGCATGAGATCTGCAGGGGTTTAGATTTCTGAAGAGATGACCTGTACAAGGCTTAATATAAAAAAACTAATATTGACTGTCTGCTCTTTGCAGAGAATGAGTTAAAATTGATTTTTCTGGCCCGATATTTAAGGAGTGCCATACTCCTTTCCTTGTGCTCAATGTCCACTTACACTGTCATTTCTCTGGAGAAATGAAAATTGAAAGAGATAAAAAAGTCAACAGGATGGAAATATTATTTTGGTTGGGAAAAATTGGAATTTGCGACATGAAGAGATAAAAGACTGGTTTAGGTTTTTAGAAGGAATGTGTTATAAAGCCAGAAGTAGTAAACCAGATTCATTAGATTCCAAAATGCAGGAATTTCATCTATAGTACAGCTATCATCATAAAGCTTTCCATGACATCAGTTCTTAACTTTCCATAGAAACAATAGAATAATTTTCTCATTTATGATGTCTTAAAAGAAATGTAGGAGATGTTCTGTGTGAGGCTGTTCATCTTCTTGGTGACAGGATTAGATGTGGAATCTTCTGTGATATTCGCTCAAGCCCTATTACAACTCCAGTAAATTCACAGCCACTATGGTAGAAAATTGATATGATGAGTCTTTTATAATCACTGCTACGATTTTTTTTTCCAAAGAATTATTAAAAAAAAACCCAAAACCCAAAAAACCCTAAAAATCCACACCTCAGACCTTGAAATTCTGCCAGCACATGTCTCAAGTTTCTGTGCAGATTTGGAATTCAAAATCTTTTCACCTCATTCTCCAATTGGAGCAAAACTAGTAGCAGCAGTTACAGCAGCAGATTGTTATTCTCAGAGTGAGCAAAAGGCATGGAGAAGATGTGATGCCCCTCTGAGCAAACAATCTCAGAGTCATGAGACAAGCAAGATACTCTAGGAAACATGATTTTGATTTTGTTATTCCCTGTGCTGGAGAGGACAAAACTGCTTATAACCAGTACAGCAGCTGTTAGTGCATTCAGCTTCGCTCAATTGCTCTTACGTAGCAGAGAGATGTGCATCACTTGGGGCACTAAGCCTCAAAGTCGTGGAGGTTTCTTCATATCTATGTTATACATTCTAAAAGAGGAAAATATGATATTTACCATCCTCCTAGCACAGCTCTCTGAAACGTTGTTGTTTAATACAGATGGTAAAGGGAATGACACTGGAAACCTTCCTCTGCTTCTCAGCCCTAGGCATTATTATTTCTATCAGTCTATTTCTGAGAATAGAAGGATATATTGCATGCTGTTCTATAATCAAATTCCCATTTGCATCAGCTGAAACTAGTGATTTTCTCCCAGAGATTTCACAGAAACAATTAGGTTGGAAAACACTTCTGAGATCAACAAATCCAACCCATGACCTAACGCTGCCATGTCAGTGGACCATGGCACTATTTGCCATGGCAAATCTTTCCTTAAACACTTCCAGGGATGGTGACTCTAGCACCACCCCAGGAAGCCCATTTCAAAATCTAGTCACCTTTTCTGTGAAGAATTTCTTCCTAATGTCCTCCCTAATCCTCCCATGGTGCAGCTTAAGACTATGTCCTCTTATCCTGTCACTGGTTGCCTGGGAGAAGAGACTAACCTCCACCTGGCTACAACAACCTTTCAGGTAACTCCAAAGAGTGTTAAGGTCACTCCTGAGCCTCCTCTTCTTCAAGCTAAACAACCCCAGGTCCCTCAGCTGCTCCTTGTAGCACTTGTGCTCCATACACTTCACCAGCTCTTTTGACTTTTTCTGCACGCTTTCCGGAATTTCAATGTCCTGCCTGAATTGAGAGGCCCAGAAGTAAACACAGCACTTGAGATGCAGTCTCATCAATGCCAAGTACAGGGGGAAAATCACTGCCCTGGTCCTGCTGGCCTCTCTATCCTGGATCCAAGACAGGATGCCTTTGGTCTTCTTGGCCACGTGGGCACAGCTGGCTCATGTTCAGCTGCTGTGGACCAGTCTTTTTCCACCGGACAGCTTCCCAGCCACTTTGCCCCTAGCCTGTAGCCCTGCATGGTGTTTTTGTGGCCAAAATGTAGGACCTGGCACTTAGTTTTGTTGAACGTTATGCTGTTGGTATTGGCACATCAATCCAGCCTATCCAGTCCCTCTTGCAGGGCCTTCCCACATTCCAGAAGATCGACACTGTGACTCAGCTTGGTGTCATCTGCAAATTTGCTAATGATAGACTCAATCCCTTCGTCCAGATATTGAAAAAATATATTAAACAGGACTGGGCCCAACACTGATCCCTGGGGTGCCCTGCTACTGACTGGTCACCAAGTGAACGCAGCATCATTCATCACAACTCTCTGGGCTTGGCCATCCAGCCAGTTCTTAACCCAGCCACAGTGCAGCTGTCCAAGCCATGGGCTGCCAGCCTTTCCAGGAGAATGCTGTGGGAAATGGCACATGCCAGTGTTAAGGCTTTGCTTGAGTCCAGATAGACTACATCTATTTGTATGTAACTGTAATAAGCTTAGGTGCGTGTTTCTTCTCCTCAAGGAACTCTGCTGTCTACTGAATCATTACAAGTCTTTTCTGTTCATCCTATATTTGGAAATTTAATGTCTATATTCTGTTTCTATTTTGTTCAATTTCTAAGCAACATTTTTATAGGGGACACAGCAGCCTTATCCACTATTTACAAAATTGTACTAGGAGGGGAATAGGTGGAGAAAATACTTATAGGTCATGAAAGGAAAGACAGAGCATTACTTTTTTAAAACTGATGTAGGTATTGGATGGATTTTCATGTCAGTCTTTCATACAGATAAATTCTATGCTAGACCAATGAGAATTGTGACGTTAAGTTTCACTGAAAATTGGTAGTTCCAAATAAAACTGTTTCAGTGCTTAACCTAATTTCTGAGAATGGGAACAAATATGTAAATTTCTTAAGGATTTTTGATAGTGTTATACCTTTAGCAGTATTCAATTTATACAAAACTAATGATACTCAAATTTGCAAAGTTACTATTCAGAGCTCTACTAGCATGGTAAGGCATTCACAGAATTTTGAGTTCATCATGGGATGAATCACATAACAGAAGTAAGAGCAGCTGACTCACTGTGATTATGATTTGGAGTATATTTAAGTATTTGTTCACTTGATCATGTGTATCATCCAGTTAATTTTAATTATACTCCTAATTAGGGTGTGTGTGTTTAAATATTTGTATGATTTTGTTCCGCAATAAAAGAAAATCTCATATAAAAAGATGGAGACTAGTGCTGAAATGCTTGAAGTTATTTATGGATGTTTATGGAAAATACAACAAATAATGGGATCAGGAGCACTTTTTGGCCTACAGCCCTTTATGTGTCGCCATGACACAAATCACTCGTAACACCTGTGGAGATGTCGCACTGAAGTGAATGAATTTGCGCTGCTGTGAAATGACTAAAGGCATAGAGAGAATAAAGCCCTATTCCTGTCATTGAAATATCTGGTAAGTGTGGAGCATACTCGTTATTCGATTTGCCCAGCCCTAATAAGAAGTCCCATCTGTTTTGTGAAGCCTATGAGTCATAGTGCCTCCTGCATAAGTCATCTCTCTGAGTATCTCTCATTTTTATTTTTAACATTAAAAGAAGACAAAGCAATAAAATTTAATAAAAATACTTTGCGATTCTTGTTTATTAGAATTGCCTGGGAATAATTTTTAATATCATAACAATGAGTAATTTCTCATAATAATTTATTCTATTGAAAGAATAATCAGATAAAGTGCACAAATTGCCATTAGACCTTCAGAGTTCCATGTCACTTTTTTCTCTCCATAAAATAGACCAGATTAATGTCTGCTTACCCTTTTCTATAATTCATTTGTGAATATAGTTAAGAAAATCTCTGTTGCAGGAATGATGCTTCTCTGCAGTGACTAGATGTCTATTTTATTGCTATCCTTATCTCTAGGCAGATTGTTATTTGTCAGATGTTTGTCATTCTGTAGTAACAAAACCTGGTGACTCATCCAACAAAGAAACTTTCAAGATGATCCCAAACTCTTTTGCTGAAACTGAAAAGCCAGTAATTTAATACATTTGAAATTCCAGCAAGACATCCAGGTCCTTCCTTGCCCTTGAAATGATAGCAGCAAACCTAACTAAAGGCCACCTACAAGCCATGTAATCAGGAAAGGCAGAAGGAGGCAGATTCTGTACATTAAATCCATTTTGAGTAAATACAATTTCCACTTGTAATGTTAATGGAGCAGAAAGAGCAAAGATTTTTTTTCAGAGATAGCAAAACAGCTTGCCAGAGTACCCAAACAGGCTGTATGAGGGGAGCAAGTGCTGACAATACACAAGCAGAAAAGGAAAGGCTCCTGTGTGTTCTCCTCCTTTTTCCCTCAAGCAAAATATTTTATCGTACACCAGTGGCAAGAAGAATAGACAACATACAATTAATATTTTTAGTGTGATAATTTAAAAACTGCAAGAGCATAGTCTTGTGTTTTCAAAGTACCTCTTTTACTGACTTTTTTCATATCATATTTTTGGTGGGTTTGAGGTTTTTTTTTGGAATGCAAGCATTTCTGTAGCTTAGGGCAGATATTACATGTTTGCAGTGTTAATGTATGCTTGCATATATGTTTCACGTAGGCTTCTGTCTTTCCTACCACATACTTCTGTAATATAAAGTATAAATATAAAAACCCTGTCCTATTTATCTAATTAATAGGATGACTTCCCATTTGTTGCCAAGAATTTCTATTTGAGGCAAAATTTGTTTATATCTTCAATTTGTCATCTTTAGTAGAAAACAATTTGTCTTCTTTTGGGTTTTCAGAGCGTTTTCTTACAATCTCTAAAGCTTTCACTTCAAGGTAAAATTCTTCAGGTTTGGATTCTGCCAAAATTCAGAGCCTATTTTGCTTTTTTCTTTTGAAGAAACAAAATTCAGTATTTATGCTATCTTTTGAGATCTGAGATGGATCCTCAGTGAGTGTAGCTTATGTGTGCTCAAATGCCCAGAGAACATTATGATAAACAGAAAATACTTTCTCTGGGAAAAGTAGACAATGATTGTTGAAGTAGTACCTGCCTTTGCATGCCTGTCACAGAGCCCAAAGCTGTTGTTTCTGCCAGAGAATTCAAATTCAAGAAAGACAGAAGGTAAGAAATATATTTCTTGTCTCTGTGCAATAATCTGTCATTGGAGTAGCTGATGTTGGAGCTGATGGAGAAGGAAGAGAGGAAAGAGTGCTCTGACTAAAGTATGCAGGCATGTTTGAGAATATGTATGTGCACATGTGTAGAGAGTTGGCTAATGAGGGAAGGAAAAAGGTTTACATTCATACATAGTCTGATAGAGGTGAAACACATGCTGCTGCTGCTGAGATTTACCAGTAGGAGATTTCCTGTATAAACCTTTAATACCGTTTATGGTATTAAAAACATGTGGCTATTATATTTTCCTGTGTTGCTGCACAGTTCTAACACTGTTTTTCATAGAATCATAGAATGGTTTGGGTTGGGAGGGGCCATAAAGATCATCTAGTTCCACCCCCCCTGCAGAGGGTAGAGACACCTTTCACAGGACCAGGTTGCCCACCCAGCATTAGAGGGCTCAATACAGACAACCTACTGACATAATTTTATTCTTTTTCAAAATTTTTAACCAAATGACAACAATCTTAAACTGAAAGAGGGTAGATTTAAATTGGACATAAGGACAAAGTGTTTTTTATTATGGTGGTTGTGAGAGAACTGGAACAGGTTGTCCAGAGCTGTGGATACCCCATCATTGAAAGTGTTCAAGGTCAAGTTGCTTAGGACTTTGAGCAACCTGATAGGTATTGGAAGATGTCCCTATTCCTGGCAAGCAGGTAGACTACATGATCTTTAGAAGTCCCTTCTAACTCAAATCATTCGATAATCTAAATTTTTATGGCTTCTCCTTTCCACAGAATAAAGACATTGTGAAAAGAGGGGAAGAAGTGTGTGTACATAGTCTACAAACTTCTAAAGCATGGACCCCATCCCTGTAACTCTCTTGGATAACCCTGCATAGAGTATTTGTGAACTAGAGGCAAAACTAAGCATCACTAAAATAAATGCATCAAATAAGCTTCCCAGAGAAAGTGCATTGAATAAAATTACCTGTGTCTTCCTGAAAATAAGTTTATATGTATTTGCCTATCTTTTCACCACTCTATAAATATTTTAATTTGAAAAAAATCTATCTAAGGCAGTTTCAGAGGACTGAAAAACACAAGTCTTTGGTTCTGAGCAAAAAGAAAGTTGTTTTCTTCAGCTGAATATTTAGTAATCCAATGTCTATGGCAGAAATAAGAAGCAAAATACAAAAGAACTTGTTTGGATGCTTTCTCTCTACATTTGCTCTTCTCTAAATGCAGGCTGATATTGGTCCCATTATATAGTCATTGCATCTCTTATGACTTTAAACAATAGGAGGAAGAAATGATTCTGTTTTAGTACATGAGCTGGTATATTGATGAGTAGTATTTTATTGTCTCTTTAATTTTGAATTTGCTCATATTTTTTTGAGATTGGGATAATCCAATGAAATTTTTGAGTGAAACATATAAATCCATTTTTCATTAACTGATGACTTACAATGTTTGCTCAGATTCCTGAAGTAATTACTGTAATAAAACTCATCTAGAGGCAAGTAAAAGGCATTGTATCTAATTAAAACCTTATTAAATATATTTGGGCACTCTATTGAATTGAATACAAAAAGTAAAAAAAAATCATTAGAGACAAAACTAGCATCTATTTAAGCTTAACTGCATTTTTTTCTCTCATTGTTTGATAATGCACTCTCTACTTGAGACTTTAGACTAACATTTTACACATTTTAAGTAAATATAACCCAAGACAGTTTTCATCATTGCTTATGGCAAAACAAAGAAATTATTTAAGCCAAAAGATTTGCATTATAGATTTGCCTTTCAAATATTCCTATAGTCTAAATGCAATCAAATGTGGAACCATTATTTTTCATTCCTGCTTTCATTCAGTGTCAAAATACAGACTCTGTGCTCAGTAGTAAGTAAAATACAGACTCTGTGCTCAGTAGTAAGTAAAATAGCTACAATACTTGAGGTGTGTATGACTCCCATTTTTGCATCTCCCCGCCTGCCCAGTCAACAAATTTTCTGAAAAAATGGGCCCTCATCCTCTCCCCACTTATCTCCTGCTGTCAGCCTTCAAAGCTGTACCAAAAGGGTAGTGTTTATGCAGTTCTTGACTTTGTTGGAAAAGTCAAGAGGTACCTTAAGAAACTCCTGCTTCTCCTCTGGCTCTTTGTCACTGCCACAACAGTTGTGTTAATGTTATTCTGTATAGGCTGTGCTACACACCATATTACTGAAAAGGTCCTTCTCAAATAGAACCTCAAAGGTAGGTTATTTTAATTGCTAAAAATTGCCTTTTTTTTTTTTTTTTTTCTCTCGTAGTATGTTCTCAATAACAGCTGTACTAGCACAGGGGAGGGTGCAGGTGAGGTGTAAATATTGTACCAAAAAAAGATGTTATTGTAAGTGGCAGGGTTTTGTCTTTCTTTATGGATTTTCTGTTTGTTTTTTACTTTTATTTTTCTCCTTTGATTATTTATATAGTTATTGCCCAGAAGTCCCATTTAAGCCTTCAGCTCTAGAAGTCTATATCAAAGCAAGTCTTTCTGACACCACCCCCCTTTCCCCCAGTCCCTACAGTAAGAGAGGGACAAAAGCAGAGGTTATGGGTTAGGAAAACAATTTACTGAAAGCAAAAAGCAGTTGAATAAGAAAAGCACAGTAATAGCAACAATATTAATGAAAAAAGTGCACAAAAAGAGAAGGCTATTTACAAACAAAAAGGTGTTCACCGGCTCAACTTAGTTCCATGTGGCTAACTGGGATGAAAGCAAGGTGGCAGCTGTTCCTGAGAGCAGCACCACATGGTTTCCCAGACAGAGACAGGATGGAGGGTGCTCCTTACATCAGGCACTCCCATCCCAGAGCCTGAAACAATGACAGACAAATCCCAAAAAATCTGGATTATCTGCACTGTACTGCCCATTTTTTTCCAGACCACTGCACTCTGCTGATTCAAATCCATGTGGCACTGACATTTTGGACTGCTCCACCCTGCTCCATGTGGTACGACTCAGCTCCTTTTGGCTCAGCTCAACTGGAATTGGGCTCACCTCTGTTTCTCCATTCTCTAGAGGTTAGGGTTAGGGTTAGTGTAAGGGTTAGGGTTAAGCAGCTGGTGCTGCTTTTCAGCACTGTGTGTTGGAGCTGTGTCTCAGTGGAACATAAAGAGGATGGGGAATCTCAGAGCATGGGGTTCACACAGCTGATCCTGGCAATCCCCCCCAGTGAAGAGAGGGAGACAAAATGATCCACTTCCAGGGGTACTTTCCTTTTTCTTCCTCCCAAACCATCCTCCCCCAGTGATGATGTACTTGGTATAGTACAGCAACCTGGCCATGCCTACACTGCTCTTTAATTTCCCCCCCTCTCTGCAACCAGGATGGCACAGTGCGCAGAGAATTATTAATTGAGAAACATACAATTTAAACAGTAATCCTTCAGAGCAGAATGCTGTGACCTTTGAGGATATCTAAGTATTTTCTTAGAAGCTTCCATTTAAAACTAAACCAGTTTCCTATGAGGAGTTCCCTTTCTTTTTTTACCAACTACATTCAGTGGGTAGCACTTTTGATTTGCCTCTTGGATGACCAAGTATGTTTCAGCAAAGGTTTTTCAAGCAGGGTAAAAATCACTAGCCACCAAATTGTAACAGAGAAGCTGACTTCTAGGGAAAAGAAAAAAGTGAGAATTAAAACCCATCACAAGTATGGTTCCAGAGATGTTAAAAGTCTAAGGGACAGGAAAATTGCCTAATAAAACCCAGAAATACGAGCAGTTATTTGTATAGACAAAAAGAATGATAGTAAGTATAGTAAATATTAATTATTCTTATGAACATATTATAATTCACTTTATAAATATAGTCCAGCCATCTATTTTTACCTTATCTTTGTAGCTGCAAAAACACACATTTTGACACTTTTTAGATAATAATAGTGCTTCTTGAGTATACATTCACATATTATATGACTTGGGATACTAAAAAGAATAAATTTTCAAAGAAACTAACAAAAACCCCATGAAAAAGAAAAAAAGAGGCAATTTAGAGAAGCAAAAGAGTTTTATAAAAATACCAGCAAACATAAACTATATCTGTTGGAAAAAAACAAACAAAGCTATCTCAGGGAAAAAAATGATAAAATTTAAACAATTAACCAGTATTCAGTTTTAAATCATGTGAACAAAAGTAGTCATAAGTATCCTCTCAATGCATCCATGGAAAAATTAATATCTTGTATCAGCACTTGTATTTTTCCTTTGAAGAATGACCTTTGAACTAAGGAATCAAAAAAGAGGGAGAAATCCCCAAAATAATAATTTTATTTCAATGAGAAAATTTATTTGAAATAACAGAAAAAATATTGCAAATTATCCTTATGCCTTTTTAAATGTTGAAAATTATCATCTTATGTCACTCATTCACTGTCATTTAAGATAGCGTCTTTAGTATTACCTAGTAAAGGATTGCAATCTCAATCCATTTCACCAGGTTGATGATCTCTTAATATGGAGGTTAGTTTCAGAATGAGGCAGTAAATTCAATTGATATTGCACACAACAATGTCAGGGGTTTTTTTTTCCCTTATTTATTTAACTATGTCTAGTAGATAGCATCGGTGGATCACTGAACTGTTTTACTAGGCCACTTTTCCAAATGGTAAAAGTTTCCATTTTCTCTTAGACTGTTGTCATATGTTCTGTTCCCATAAAACCTGTGAACATGACAATCTATAGCCTGAATACCATTTTTACAAGTGAAGGGGTTTTTTCCCAGCTGCCTCCACTTATCTGTGTCAGTCTGTGAACAGCACTTCTGAGCACTTTTTAATATTCATCATATACAATGTGTTTAGACATGAGAGAGGATGGGATTAGGCCCTTAATATGCTTTCCATTCCTTTTCTTTATTTGAAAAAGAAACAATAAACCCTGCAATTTGGGCTCAAATCATCCTCAAATACCTAGTCTGGTCTAATAGTGGATGAGTGTAAAGAAGGTGGCACAGCTAAGTCATTGATGTCTAGAGTGTGAGGTTTTGCTTATATTATGTACTTATTCATGTTAGAAGAGCTTTTTGAGAAGTGCTGTCTAGTGCTTTGCTGTCAACGTGCTCAGGAGTATCAAGCACTAGGATTTTTGGATTTCAGTACCTCAAAAACCAGCAGAGGCAATATTCCAATGTCTTTTTTGATCTTGTCACTCAGAATGAAAGATCTCTCTACTATTTAGTGTAACTACTGTGACAGAATAGAATCAGTTGAAAAGGGCTGTCTCTTTAAGTAGTCAGGCAAGTACTTTTAATTTTTATTTAAGCTTTGCAAATTGCAGAGCAACAAGTGAAAAAACAGTAGAGAAAAAGGTACCCTGTGGTTACTGAGAATACTGTTATTGTTAACTTCATCTGTTCTAGTGCTTGATCTTCATAGAAACAGTTAGAAACAGAAAAGGAGAAGCATTCTTAATCTGATGTAGTTGTAATAACTATGTTTATTTGAAACGTAGTATTGATTAAATAGACACTGTGAATTAAATTACTTTAGTTCTGATCTTTCTTCTTCTGCTCCCAAAGTATGATGCAATAACATGATCTTTATTACAAACCACCTCATTCCGTGATCCAGTTCAACAACTATTTTACTTATATAGAACATTATTCAGTCAGGGTCACATATCTCATTTGGTGAATGCTATGCACATCCATAATTTTTAGACTCAGTGAAGTTTCTGGACATGTACGTCTTTAGTTAATAAAGAATCAGTAATTCTGTAATTTTCTGTTTGCTGGGACTTAACAAACTACCTGCAACTGAAGGTCATCAACAATGTTTTGTCACTGTAAACCCTGAAGATGTTTTATCTCAGTCACAATATTGTGGGAATGGCAAACATTTTGTTGCTGTTCAGTTCAAAGGTAAACATGTTATCAAAAATGCGTTGGTATTCCCTTCAGTCCATCTGTAGAAAATCCTGCCTTGGAAAGTGTCTCCATAATATCTCTGCTACAGAGGAGATTTAAAAATATTCTTTATGGAAAAGACTGTGTTAAAATTGAACAAATCTTATGTTATGAAGAATTTTTATTGAACAAATCTTGTGTTATGAATATTAGATTCTCTGAAAATTTTGTGATTATAGCTCAGTCGTAATTGTATTCATTCAGAGTAAGAGCTGGTGGTTAAAAAGCTAACTGGTGTCTAAGAAACCCTAATTTAGTTCTCTGCTAGTATATAGATTCTCTGCATGACTGAGAAAGTACTTTGAAGAGCCTTTGAATATTGTGAAAATATTCAAGGCTGTTAGGGGAAGCTTCACGAATGCAAAGTTGACCATATTTTGATAATTTAGAAAATACACTTTAACTCTCACTGTTTTATTAGCACAGAGTACCAGTAAAAGTACCTCTTTAAACTTTGGGGGTTTTGGGTTCTTTTATTATGAATAAGTATTCTTACACTTGCACTTTGTATATTAGCTATCTGAAGGCTTCAAGGGATGCTCCTGTATACTCACGCAATATGGAAAAATAGCTGTTCCCCTTAGTTAATGGACTCTCTTCAAATCTTTTCTACTCAGCCTTTATTTAGTGGTTCTCAGTCTCTCTGTCTGGAAGATCTCTGAAGTCAACAGATGTCCATTTTGGGCTCTTCACATGATATATATTAAGGCTGAAAAAGTCATAAAAACTTACTTGAGTTGAAAGGGTGATTGAAAATCCCACTGTCATCCATTAAAGGCTATCAGATGTAGATACTCCCTTTGTAGGAATGCCTCTCTTCCACATAAATTGTGGCAGCATAAATAATAACAATTAGTAAGTATATACATATATCATTATTTGCTTCTCAAGACATCCAGCGTGAATTTTAGGCAGAGCTCCACCCTACCCAGTTGCAAGCAACTGCAAATGCCAAAAGTTCTTAAATGAAACTTCGCCTTTCCCTGGATTGCTGCTTCCCTCTTCAGCATCTCACAGCTTTATATTCACAAATTTAACCAAGAGGAGGGGAAAAGAAGAAAAAATGTCTATATATCCATTAGGTGTGTTTATGCTTTTATGTTCTTAAATCAGCTTCAGCCTGTCTTCTTCTAGGGTGGTATTTAAATCCTGGCAGTCACTTAAGAGTGAAGACTGGTTGAGATGTGGAAATCCTGTGGTCGTCTATAGTCCTGGGTTGCCTTTTCTTTATTTTTCTTTCTGTTATAGGATAGGTTCATCATCTAAAATCTTGGCTGTCTTGGGTTCTTGTGTTTTCTTCGAGAAACTTGACAGTGTGTTCATGTTTTGTGATACCTACGGAGAAGGCATGAGGAAAATTGACACAGCCTGTGTAAAATCCCAGAGCCCATTTAGTGTCACAAGCAATGTGAATGACATTGCCATGGATAAATCAGGATGTATATCTTAATGTAGATTCTGTGTTTACTTAACACTTGTCTTGCTCTTACAAGTCCACTGACAAGTGTTGCATTAGTCTCAAGAGATGAAATGTGCTTCTTCCTCACTGGCTTACTAACTTCACTGGTTTGTCTGCACACTTCTGTGGATGTACACAATGCAGCTTGCTCTGCCTGTGAATTTACTGAGAGGATGTATTCTCCCCACATTCTATTAGAAAGCTGAACAGAAACTACCATGATGTCCTCCCTTTTCTAGCACCTTGGTGTGCCAGCTGTTATAAACTCAGTGCATCCATTATTTACTCAATGCAGAAAGGTGCCTTGTTCTGTGAGTTTTTTCCTGACAGCCTGAATGTATCCACCCAGCAGAGAAAGGTTTCAT
Organism: Haemorhous mexicanus; assembly: GCF_027477595.1. Taxonomy (NCBI): domain Eukaryota; kingdom Metazoa; phylum Chordata; class Aves; order Passeriformes; family Fringillidae; genus Haemorhous; species Haemorhous mexicanus. The sequence goes on from NC_082341.1 coordinate 77,450,146, forward strand.
TGTATGTCTCCTAAGCTTTAGTTGCAATCGTCCAGGCTGTTAGAGCTTCATATTATTGGAATCACATTGCTGCTGGCTTTACAATGCAGCTGAAATGGGTCACTGATCCAATAGTGTGATTGTAAATATGGCAGCTGGATGGATGGCAGCTTCTGTATTGCAGTGTGCATATTGGAAATGTCTGTGTCTGAGTCTCAATGTAGATGCTTTCCTCTGTTTAAGGTATGTGTTTACTATATGTGTAGCTTTGTTTTTCTTTTACTTTGCTGTCCTGTTCAATTGTTGGACATTTTTCTTTTATGATTTTATTTCTGTGTTCTTGAGTGAGTGTTCCATCCTGCTCACTATACTTTATATCAGTAGCTACAAAAACTTACACAGTAGTGCAGACATTGTTGAACTATCATTAAACTTGTGACTGAACAGGATAGGGGTCATAAAGGCCTGAGAAGTTACCCAGATTTTCATGGCATTTTTCAAGAATGTATCCAACTTCATGTTGCAATATCTTTACTAATATGTCTCTCAATTAAAAGTAACTTTACTGGTTTTGGCCAGGGGGTTTTTATGATGATGGTGATTTAGTTTCCATTGGTTTTTTTGGAAGAAGTTTCCTTATTGCTATTCTGTTTGATTATTTTCTCACAGAGATTGCTTGTGTTAGGTGATGAGTCTGTCTCTAATTAAGAAGCTGTATCATTGCAGAATATTTATATGAAGGTCAGCTTTAATCTAGTTTATTTTTGTTTTGATTCTTGGTTTCAAATGAAAAATTGCATCTCCTTATCTTGAGAGTTATATTACTCATTATACAACTTTACCAGGTGTAAACATGTTTTCATTTCTATCATTCATTTTATTAATTTCTCATTGCTTCTTCAGTGCAATAGAAAAAGAATCTACTTATCTTCCATGCATACTCATTTTTTGGTACCATTTACAGTTTTTTCTTTTCCTTTCTTTCTTCATCTGGAAATCTGGTTTACCATCTAGGTTAAGTTCTTCTATTCTCTACTCTGAGTTTTTAAATGCTGCGTAGTTTGACTGTTTTTTTTTTCTTTTAGTAGACCACATTGTTCATGTCTCTTGATACCATGTTTAATTCATTGTGTGCTGGTTAATAACTACATCAAACTAGAGGTTTTATTTTATTTTATTTTTAGAGCTTTTCTTACCAAAATGTGATTATTACAAGCAGAACAGTATATTCACTCAGTTTATCACTCTAGCAACCTCTGCTCTTTTGTGCAAGTTCCATGCGAGCCATTAGCCAATGCTGGTAAGAAAGAGAGAAAAATACTCTACAGAGTGAGTATCTATGGATTTTACTTACTACTTTGGACTTCTAATACCAAAGAATCACGAAATGAGAATAGGAATCCGTCTTTGCATTAAAAAGACCAGTGAAGTAGGTGGTTACATAAAATAGAATTTCATATAACAGCCTTGTATCGTGGAGTTGTGGGTTGGAGGCAGACACACAACACAACACAACACAGCACAACACAACACAACACACCACAACGCAACACACCAAGAGTCATCAGCAAACAGCCTCAAGTTTGTTATGGCTGCCTTTTTTATAGGGGCTTTGAAATTCCCGGTGAGATAGCTGATTGAATGAGATCTCTCTCCGCCCAGTTCTCTGGCCAGTGGTGTGTCCGCATCTACGCTTGAACAGGGTTGGCTGAAGTCTCTGTTACCTCTTTAGAATGAGCCAGGTCAGCTGAATTGTATTTGTTATGGCCAGATTTACCTTGTTCAACTACAGACTAGCTATACTGTGAAAAGCCCAAATCTGGAAAACCCTAAGACTCTATTTAATAATTATGCTTTGTTTGAAGATTAAAGCTAAGGTCAGAAACATAGTATTTTTGTGATAGTTTTCTAGTTCACAATGTCTCTGGTTTATGCTAATGTCACTGTCATATTTTCAGGAGAAATCCCTTTGCCAGGATTTCTTCTCCTGGGAAGCTGAGAAGCCTCAGAGAAAAAGAATATTATCTCATTTGCTTCTGCCTGTTTTGCTACTTTGGAATGTGGTTTGGAGATTGTTTATCCAAGATGTGAATTGTTTTTACTTAATGACCAATCTCTGTCCAGCTGTGTCAGGGCTCTGGAAGTGGTCACGGGTTTTTCATTAGTATCTTGCTAAGCCTTCTGTAAGTATCTCTTCTTTGTTCTTTAGTATAGTTTCAGTATAGCATAATATAATATAATATAATATAATATAATATAATATAATATAATATAATATAATATAATATAATATAATAATAAATTAGCCTTTTAAGAACATGGAGTCAGATTCTCAATTCCTCCTTCATCCTGGGGACCCTGAAAATACCACATGCTAATAGAAGAAACTATTATATATACTGTTCTTCCTAAGATAAAATCAGAAACAGAAACGTTAAGTGGAAAACTTATGGGTAGAGAATGATAAACACAAATAAAATTAATGTCTCACTGCTGTACTTGTTTAGACCTTAATTCAGAGCTAAGTGTCAGCTTCATTCCACTTTATTCCCTCTTATCTTTCCATTAATAGGGGAATTACTCTATTGCAGAAATAAAGTGTATCTAGCACACCACTTACTTACACTATATTTAATTACAGGAAGAGGGAACAAAAATAATTTGACTGAAAACACATATTGAAACTGGAATACAGCCAGCATGTCTGGTCCTGCTCTTTCCTGAACGAAAAGTTTTTGAAGTGCATTTGTCTCTCATTCTTCTTATCATTCTCTGGTAATTGCTTTTGATTCTTTCAGGATCAGTGCAGAAATAGATTCTGTAAATCCATCCAAAGACTTGGTTTTAACCAGTGTTAAAAGAAGTAAATAAATAGGTGAGGTTTTTCTCTCTCTTAACAGGAATTCAATGCAATATATCTAAGATTCATACTGAGTCTTCTTTGTATTGAATTCTCATGAAATTGAATTTATATAGAAGTGATTCCTTTTGGTCTCAAAGGTATCTGCATGGCATTAACTTAGAGAGAAAACTGTTATCTCCATCTGCAGTGGCCCTGTTGTGCAAGGTATTGAAGTGCATGCTTCTTTTCACCAGGTTTTTCTGGTGCCACCTGCAGTATTTAGGACAACAGACAACAAAGGGGGAAAAAACCCCAAAAAAAGCATTTTTATTGTCTCTATTGTTTCCTTTTATTTCTGTAAACACAGTCTTCAAGCAACATTTATAGGGACCCATTTTGCTTTCGTTTCATAAGACTTTTTGAATACTCATTTCACAAAGAATGGAATGAAAGACCTTTAAAATTGTGCTCTTGTTTAGAATTCAACTTTATGTTAAACTCTTTTTAGCTTTGACAGTATTTATTTCCCTCCTGTTTTCCAACTTGAGTTGGAAATGCTGAAATACCATAAAACAGGCTTGGACAAATTTGATATATTCATATCCAGACCTAGAGTTTCAGTGTACTCTTGACTGTAAACATGCCTCTCACTCTCCCAAATTACTACCCTTCTGTTTATGTACTGAAAGGGAAGAGAATTTCAATTCTATATTTCATCAAAGACTTCAAGCTCTGGCTTTCCACTTTTCCCTGTTCCCATTATCCTACATTGTCATATTGTTTGACATCTGTCTTTTGTTACACTCTGCTATGCCAGCACTGATTGTTTCCACACTATCTTTCTATGTGTCCTGTGTACAAAGGGCTTTGTACACAGAATGTTCTGCTCATTTCCCTTATAAGGAAAGCTTCCTCAGCACTTTATTCACTCTTACATGAAAGAGATTGGAGAGCTCTATTTTATATATTGTATACATTGCAAACTATTACAATGGTGGAATGTTGCTAGGAATGTCAGACATACCAAGATTTTTAATCAAAATGAAGTTGACAGTGTTAAATGTACAGTAAAAATCTAATGGCATTGTGTTGGTAATTCATGTTTTGCAGCATACTATAAGACAGAAAACCAAATATTTTTCCCTTTTCTGAATTCGTTAGAAAATCATTGGTTCAGACTTTGTTGGAATTAATGTTTCCATGTGTTTTGTGTTTGCATGACAGTTTTTGGTAGGGGAGGGGCCTGCAGAGGTGGCTTCTATAAGAAGCTTTTGGAAGCTTCCTCCATGTCTGGCAGAGCCAATATCTGCAGCTCTAAAGACAGACATGCTGCTGGTCAAGGCCAGGCCAAATAGAAATGGTGGTAATACCTCTATGATAACAGATTTAAGACGAAGAAAAACAGAAGATATCGGGCAGATGTAACTGTGGCCAGAGAAGAGTAGGCTGAGAACATGTGAGAAGAACAGCTCTGTACTCACCAAAATCAGCTCAGAAGGGGAGCAGGAGGTGCTCCAGGTACTGGAGATTCCCCTGCAGCCTGTGGTGCAGACCATGGTGAAGCAGCTGTACCCTTACAGCCCATGAGGAACCTCTGGGACGCAGAGATCCACCTGTAGCCCATGGAGGACACACATTCCAGAGAAGGTGGATGCTTGAGAGGAGGCAGTAGAACCCATGGGAAGCCTGTGCTGGACCAGGCTCCTATCAGTGACCCTTAGACCCATGGAGAGAGGAGCCCATGCTGCAGCAGAATTGGGATCATAACATGAGGAAGCCAGCAGAAGTACTTACTGAGCAGCTTTCCATCATTTCCCAGAAGTCCTGGCTAACTGGGGAGAACCTCCCAGTTGCCTGGAGGTTACCAAATGTCACTTCCATCTACAAGAAAGGTCAGAAAGAGGATCTGGGGAACTACAGGTCTGTTAGTCTAATTTCAGTGCCTGGGAAGGTCATGGAGCAGATCATCTTGAGTGCCATCACATGGCACGTGCAGGACAACCATGGTACCAGGCCCAGCCAGCATGGGTTTGTGAGAGGCAAGTGTTGCTTGACTGACCTGATCCCCTCCAATGACAAGGTGTTCCACTAATTGCATGAGGGAAAGGCTGTGGATGCTTTTTACCTGGACTATAGCAAAGCTTTTGACACCATTTCTCTCATAATTCTCCTGGAAAATGTCTGCTCATGGCTTGGACAGGTCCACTGTTTTCTGGGTAAGAAGCTGAGTGGATGGCTGATCCCAGAAGTGCTGATGAATGAAGTTACATCCAGTTGGCAGCCAGTTATAAGCAGGGTTCTACAAGACTCAGTATTGTGTTTAGTCCTGTTTAATATCTTTGTCAATGATATGGATGAGGGGATTAAAAAGTCACTGCACCCTCAGTGACTTTGAAGGTGACACCAAGTTCAGGGTGAGCATTGACCTGCTGGAGGGTAGGAAGGCTCTGCAGAGGGATCTGGACAGGCTGGATCAATGGGGCAAAGCCACTGATGTGAGGTTCTAAAAGGCCAAGTGCCAGTTCCTGCAACATGGGTCGCAACAACCCTGTGTGAGGGTACAGGCAGGGGACAGGGTGTCTAGAAAGCTGTCCAGTGGAAAAGGACCTGGGGATGCTGGTCAGCAGTGGCTGAACATGAGCCAGGGTGTGCCCAAGAGGCCAAGACTAATAGCATTATGGCCTGTATCCGCAATAGTGTGGCCAGCAGGAACTGATTTTCCTCCTGTACTCAGGACTGGTGGGGCTGCACCTCAAATCCTCTGTCCAGTTTCACATCAAGAAGACATCCCTACAAGAAAGAAATTGAGGTGCTGGAGCATGTCCAGAGAAGGGCAACAGAGCTGGTGAAGGGTCTGGAGCACAAGTCATGTGTGAGGTGCTTCAGGGAGATGGGATTGTTTAGCCTGTTGAAAAGGAGTCTCAGGGGAGACCTTATTGCTGTCTGGAACTACTGGAAAGGAGGTAGTAGCCAAGTGGCTGTTGATCTCTTTTCCCAGGTCCCAAGTGACAGAATGAGAGGAAATGGTCTCACAGTGTGTTAAGGGAGGTTTAGAGTGGCTATTAGGAACAACTTCTTCATGGACCGGACTGTTAAACATTGGAAAAAGCTGCCCAGTCACTGTCCTTGGAGGTATTTAAAAGATGCATAGATGTGGTTCTTATGGCCATGGTGTAGTTGTGGGCTTGGCAGTGTTAGGTTTATGGTTGGACTTGATGATCTTAAAGGTCTTTTGCAATGTAAAGGACTCTAGGATTCTATGAAAAGGTGTTTTAAAAACAGATAGTGTTCCAGTCTAAATAATTCATTGCAAGAATGCACTGCTTCATGTTGCACAACAGGATCTACTTGCCCTTTGGCTCCTAAATTGGTAGTTTTGGTCTTTCACTGCAGCTCAGAATAAGAAAAAAACATTGTCTCAGCAGCACTGTGTATCTTTCATGACTCCCCTTTATTTTTGCAAAAATATGATTTCTTGGGGTTTGGGTTTGTTCTTTTCATTATTTTGTTTGATTTATACTAGTTTTCATTCAGAATGTTTATTTTGTAAATATTTCACAAAAGAGTGTTCTCAGAAGTACAAACACACCACAGGCTTGGACTAAGTAATATTCTTGTTCCCTCAATTATATATCATCAACTCCTCGTAACACCTGTTCATGCTGTGAAACGATATTTTCAGCATGTTGATCTTCTTTACTTCCCTCTGGTCTTTTCAATAAAAAAAAATTAATACAATAACAAATCAAACCAGCATGTTATCTGCAGTGACAAAGTCTTGGGTTTTGTTTCTCTTGCTTGAAGTTTCTGACAATATCAAATGGCTAGGTTTCAGAGAGTTTTACTCTGAGAACTGCTCAGCATCTGGTGTAACGTAGGTTAGATAGGGTGCTGGAATAAGAGGAGGTGGAGTACCTTTAAGTATAGGAGAAAGGCTCAGACCTTTTTCCTAGAATACTAGAAGAGCAGAAGCAATATGAAAGGATGGGGAGGCCATCATGATACCACAGAAAAGGAATGGAAAAAAAAGGTGTTGCAATGACTGAGCAGGATGCAATTCATGGATATAAGAACAGGTAGGTTTTATTGTTCAGTCACAGGATTCAAAGGTGATGCTACTTTTTACCTCTCATACATTCTAAAACCCTTTTGCAAATACAGTATCCACAAGGTTTTGACAACCTCAGCTCTCCAGATACTTAACAAATGCCTTTTTAGGATCAGATAATTATTTGAGTGTCTGTTTGAGGCTCAGTATGAATAGGACCTCCTGTGGCAGTACAGCTCCTTTGAAGGCAAACATGGCATTGCTATTATATCCTAAATCATAAGAGAAAAAAATTGTTCAGTGTAGCTGTGATCTGCTCCCTCTAAATTCTGAACCTAAATTGGAATAATACCTCTGAGTTGGTTGAGAAAGTGTTTTTCTTTACTGATATATTAAACATATGTTTGTTAAATGTAGAAAATACTTTAATTTATCTAGTGCTGAATTTACCAAAGAGCTAAATTAGAAAACCATTTAGGGACATCAATAGGAAAAGAATATGCAATTCCTGACAAATTGAATTTCAAACTTGACCTACAAATAAAGAATGCATTCATCTTTATTTCTGATTCTAATTTATTTTGATTGTTTCTTTTCATTTGGTTTTGGCTACTAGACTCCAGGGACTTTCAGTGTCCAGCATGTCTTTGTGAAGGCAGTTGTACACTGCAAACTAATTACTTCTCAATTTCTATCTATTTTCATTTTGTAATAAGCCACATGTACTGAGTTTTACTACACTGCATTTCCCTTTACAGAATATTTCTTGCCAACCCACAAAAGCTTTTACGCTTTTTGTTTTCAGTTTATTTGTTGCCTTCTTGGTTTTCTGACATTTTAGTCAGGAACATAAGCAATAAAATCATAGTTAGAATTACCTTTACTGACATCAGAGACATAAAAATACCTCCTTACTTAACTTCCTTCCTAGGACATCAGTATAGTGTTCAGTGCTGTTTCCCATGGCCTCTCCTTAACACACTGGAAAGATACAGATTGAATGGGTTGTATGGGAGAAGTGTAGGAAATTGAAAACAGTTCACAGCCAGAAGATGATAATCAATGGCTTTTGCTCAGGTTGGCAGCCTGTTACAAGTGAGGCCCCTGAGGAATTGATACTGGGCCTGTTCTGTCCCACATGTTCATAAATTACACGGGTGATGGGATTGAAAGCACCCTCACCAAGTTTCCCGGTGGTGCAAAACGTGGTGCTGAGGTGAACCTGTCACAAGGGCAAGCCATCCCACTGAGAGACCTGGCAGGATGGAAGGTGAGCTAGTGAGAACAGTATGGAATTTATAAAAGACTACTGATAATTCCTGCACCTGGGATGAAATAACCAAAAAGTCCACTACAGGTCAGCATGTGCGTGGCTGGTGAGGAGCCTTGCTGAAAGGGATCTGGAGTCCTGGTGGGCAACAAGCTGAACATGAATCAGCAGCAACAATGGCCTGCAAAGGTCTAGTTCCTGGGCTTCACCTACCAAAGAACTGCATTCCTTTAAAATTATTCCATGTGGCCTATTTGATTTGTTGGGTTTTGCGTGATTTTTTTCCCAGCAATTTCCTTGCGCACACACACACACATATACACAAATATAAGCATTTTTAGAAAAATGTAAAATTAATATTCTTCATCTATGCTATAATAATGCTATTTACAGAAGGAACAGAGGGGATAGAGATTACTATTGTGATAAATCAAATATAGATGATCAAAATTTAAGGTCAAAATATTAGTTTAAAATAATATTTGATCTTATATTCTGCTAAGTGCTTATGTAGGCAAAGTAGAGAGAGATCTCTATAATAATGTGCAACTGCCAAAGCTAAAAGGAATCAGAAAAAAAAATTGAGCAACATTTACTTATTCTTTAAGTATTATCTAATTCTTTAATTTTCTCCCAATAAACACGTGGATGAAAAGGACGCAGAACTTTTTTCAGCTCTTTGTAGCTTAGGCAGTCTACCAAATGTTTTCCCAGACACGGAAAAGATAGAGATATACTTGAATCCACTTCATGGAAGTGGCCCCCTGAGAGTCCTACTGATGTTACAGAGACATTTACAAGTGCAAGGATCTGTCAGAATTACTTCCAGATCTGGAGTTTGGCTTGTAAGTTTTATGGATAACAACTTGGTAAAATATATCTTAGTTATTTTATTGTGATTTCTTCTAACCAAATGGTAAAAATGTGACTTAGAAAAGAAGGAGGAAACATTTGTATCAAAGTCAATTTGAAAATCACAAGCAGTAAGTACTTGAAAACCTCATCAGTTATAATTATCCATTACTTTTGCACCTTAGTGCAGCACAATATGTATTATGCATACCTGCTGGTCAGAGGGACTTTTTCTTCATGTGATTTTGGGTGTCAAAAACAGTATGAAGAAGTTTAAAGTTTACCAGAATGTTTCATCAGGTAAACAAAAAAAATTGAAATGCTTAACCTTTTTTTCCCCCCCCTCAAGGCTCACAGGCGTTTCCAAAGTGCAAAATGATTTTAAGGTTTACTGTCATTCCCACCTATCAGTCCCTTACATGTATAATGAGCAAGTATAGACTATCCATCAGCATGAGACCATGTGAGACAAGGAACTATAATGGCAGGATGTAAATTTTTCCATTAAACATCTCAGAACAGTGGCTCTGATGGATGGGTTTTTTTTCATGTTTAGTACTATTGCTGTGATTCAGCCTAGGAGCAGCTGCCGTTAGGATATCTGGGAACTGCAGAGATTTCACAGTGAAATTAAACAAGTGCTCTGCCCCACTGTGAATCCAAGGGAACTGTACAAACCTTCTCACAGGGAAGCTGCACTATTTTTGATTAGCACAGCATTCCAAAAACCTGTAAGATGCAATGCCTCTTACACCATGTATAAACTGTGAATTGCACCTCAAAATATTTCTTTTTTCTGCGAAGTTCAGCATTTTGAACATTATCTTTTTGGCTACTGCTATATTCTTTTGTTGAACTGAGATTTTGACAGCCTTCCTGTGAATGACCATCTAAACAGTGGCACATGCAGATGAGGACATGACAGAGGTCAAAATCTACTGCCTGAAAGAGTCTAAGAGGCATCTTAGACTTATGTACAGTGACCAGCAGTCACACTAGTGGAGACTGGGACAGCCACCATTCTTATTACCTTTCCATTAGATACTCATGCTCTGTTTTTAGCTGCTCCCTCCTCCCTCTGGCTGACCTGTTCAAGTGGAATGCTCTAGATGGTCTTATCTCTCTCTCTCCCCACTTCTCTTGAATCCTGTTTGGAGTCTAGGAAGCCTGCCTTCCCCAAATGATGTCTTGTACAGCTAAGGACTGTGGATAAATTGGAAAAAACATTGGACAGAAACAGCTGTGGACTAAGAGTTTTGTGGGACCGACCAGTTTATTTTAGTGATTGCATAATTAGGTCTGAGAATTGGGAGGGAAGACCTTAGAAGAGAAATAACTTACATGATAGGGACAATGTCAAGGACACTCAAGTTAAATATTTAGAGTTGGGAAGGGATCCAAGAATGCTTTGCTCTAAGGACTATCTAGGGAACAGAGTAGGTTGGTGTTCAAGGGAGGGATGAGAATCCAAACCATTTACCATGAATTTGAACAGAGATTAGTTACAGACCTATGATAAGATCTAAAGTTTGTGCAAAATTTCAGGTAAACACCATTCATCAGTGAAAAATAGAATGACCAGCAGTCAGAAAGACTGCAATAAGGAATGCCTGGTATGATGAAAATTCCTGTGTCCTCTTATCTTGACTTTTTTTTTTTTTTTAATTTAGGATTTACAGTATGTTTATTGATAAGATAAAGTAAGGAAGAACACATTTCAAAATACATTTGTATATGTTTGGGAAAAAAGAGAGAGGGGAGCTGAATTAGTGGAAAAAATAACAATGGTCTTCAGAACACATAAGTCCTTAAATGGCACAGAATAATTGAGCAGGCAGTATGAACTCTTGACAGAGTCTGAGGTGCTGGTAAGGTGCTCTGCCTTCAGGGACCTCATTTAGCAGCAGCAATCCTCTGTGATACATTGTCTGAATACGGAAACAAATGACTGGATAGGATATGTGCCAAGCTCCACAGTGAACTTCCTTACAGTCTTTCTATGGGCTTGCTTGATGGTGCTCAACAGAATGATAGTCATAGATAGTCCTCTGGGATGAGTTGGAATAACAATACATGAAATTGTGTCAATGCCTGATTTAATGATTTTCTAAAAACCAAGCAGAAGTTGTGGCTAAAGTTGTAGTCTCAGGTAGGCACTGACTAAAATTTTGCAGAATTATTGTTGAAAGAATAATGAAGCATCTCATGAAAATGAGATAGCTTTTCTTACCCAAATAATGATCCTGAGCAAGAAGGGTTTTGTACTCCAACTCCATATTCTTAACACTGTAACCTTAAACCATACAACTTTTATCTTGCTGGAATTTGCTCCATATTATATTTTCTATGTGCCATTTTTACTTCTTTGACTTGGTTTAAGGCTTGGTTTAAGGTATTTCTACTGAAGTAATTATCTCTTAATTTTATTTTACTTCATCGTTTCCTTTGTACGTTACAGAGCTTAGCATCATGTATTTCTATTGAAGTAATTTCTCTCTCCTTTAAAATACACATCTTTCCCAGAGTTTGGACTCCCACACTCTAACTTCTCCTTTTTAGAATTGTTGATTTTTGCCTATAGCTTTTGTGAGACAGATAACTATTAGCTACACCTCAGGAAAACACTTCCAGTTTGTAAAATGCCATACGTACCAGTGACTTATAGATCTCTAAACCTTACAGCAAAGTTCACCATATAGAATGTGTTGGTGTCTATGGAAAGAAAAAACCAAATACTTCCCCATTACTGAACAACTTGTATTTCAATTCAAATATTTTCATGTGAGCTTTTCCCCAATTAAAAAAAAAAAAAAAATTCAGAAGTGAAAAATCACAGTTAAGGGTCTTGCAGCATACTCTAAGGCCATCATAGATGCACTTAAAATGCACTTAAATTTCTTCTGTTTGGAATAAACCTCCTGATCATTGCTTATAGATCATTGCCTCTCATTACCTTAATAAGAGGCTTTTCAAGAAAGCGTTTTTTTCCTCTAACCTTTCTAGAGCCATTCATTTTATTATAAGGGTTAAGTAAGCAATATCCAATACTTTACTAGATGTACCTAATTTGTTGTTTCTATCAAGTATATTATAAGTACTCGTACAGGAAGAGTAAAATTCCCTTCTTTCTTTACTATAAGTTTTGCTTGCTCACTGAATATTTTGAGTCATTTAACTTTAGATTATTCCATAATTGTCATTAATTTGGAATTTGTTTCACATATCCTTACATTTCTTGATTCTTATGATTTCCCTTTGTGAAAGGTTTCTTAAATTGATTTTTTGTTAATTTGTCTAGCTTGATAAACGGTTCTGAAGGGCTCTAGGTGCTGTAGAAACACAAACAACAATTCCATTGAATTAGTAACTGTCCCTAGGGACTCTCAAAGAGGACAATTAAAGATATCCATGTTGTATTGTCAGTGTCTACAAACCATGTCTGTTTAATGAAAATACCAATTATTATATTAATAATTAATATGTTGCAAATAATAACTCTTTCATACTTAACCCCTAAAATTACCACCTAATGAGACTTTTTTTCAGAGGCATTCATTGCTTCAAATTTTTCATTGCTGTCTGTTGTCTGTAATATAACTTATTCTCATCTGTGATGACACCACAGATTTTAATATCTATTTTATTGACGCTGGTGTAAATGTAAGCATAGTCATATCTACTATGTAATGTAGCTCTTGACATAAAGAGTGACACCAGTGAGAACAATGTTCTGATTTGTCAAGGTACCTGGTATTTTAAATAAACATAAAATGCTACAAAATCTGCAAGACAATGATTTAGACAAAAAAAAATGATAATCCCAAATAATACAACAAATAAATTTGTTTGTCTAATTTTTTTTCACTAATCATGCAAACAGAATTGAGGAAAGAATGTATTATTATAGCATTAAAATGTGAATTATTAAAAAATACTCTTTTTAAAATGTGCAAATATATATAATTCAGTATTATTTTTATTTAGTCCACCACTTCTTTTTCATAATAAAAAGCTTAGCATGCCATCACAAACACTTGAAAGATTTGTGTCATCTACTATATCAGAGGTCAGAAATTCTGCATCTATTGGATTCATAATTATGTCCAAATTTTCCTGTAAAGGATTTCCAAGTAGTATCCCTATCTCCAAAGATACAGTGTTTTAAATTAAGCTTTAATTGTAACAGCTGCAGGGTAAGGATTCTTCTGAACTGTTTGGCTTCTATATGCAACTTTTAAAATACTAAAAATTCTAATATTAAGGAAAGGAAGGTTCCTGAAATGTAGTCTGTGCTGCTCTGGTCAAATATTTTTAACTGGAATATTTGACAACATTATTTTTCTCTTGGAAGTTCTTCTTTCACTCTTACTGAAATAATTATGGCAAAAAAATAACCTGAGTTGAATTTAACTCCAAAATCAACATTATTATTTTTTAAAAAAAAATCATAATACTGAGTTTGGAAGAACTATATTATGGATTAAAAAATATTCTGGTAGAAATTCAGTCATTTTTTAGTATACTTTTTAATTCCAGAACATAAGGATCATTATATAAAGAATTAAATACCTTTAACTCACACATATGCACACACACAAAAGGAAAGCTGAAATACCAGGCAGAGGTAAATTGATTTTTTACTTTGTTAAATTGGAATTATTAGCTCATTGAAGAACTAAAAGGCTGTGCTAATTTGAAGGAGTGAGAAGTCAGCTAAGGCAGTTGATTTAGTACTTATCAGTAAAATTGTTCTTCTTTTGTCAGAACAGTTTCTATTCACTTCATATTTTTCCTGTAATAAGGTCATGATACCTTACTTGGCTGGCATATGCATAAAAGACTTTTAGAAAGCATAATTCAGTTTTTGTTTCATTTATTTCTCGTGGATATCATGCTTTCAAAGTCTTTTGCCCCTGAGTGTAATTAGCATGATTTTTTTCTAGTTCTCAGATCCCTCTTCTCACTGTGTTTGATGTGTGACAAACCTTTGAATACTTTTATCATTTCAATCTCTGTTTTTTTTCCCCACATACATAAATGTAGGGAAGTTTTACTAAGGACAGACATCTATGAAAAATGGGTTACAAGGACTTGCTTCTTCATTGTAGGTGGAGTGCTATGATAAAAACATACCTGCCAAATCTAGGAACTCCCGGGCTTTGTGTAGGGACAATTCACTATTAAAAATTACTCATTTTCTCCTCAGCTTAGCTCTTCATTTCAAGCAATAGGAAAAGTAGTGGCAAATGCAGTAAATATAATTTCAGATTAGATTCAGACCTAGCTCACAGTGTAAGTACCTCAAAAAGGTGTCTGCCATGCTAAGTTCTTTTAATGTTCAAAATACAATATTTGCAACATTCCCTGAAATGCATTTATTTTCTTTTAGTTAATTCCTCATTGTAACAACAGAGTGTGCTAGCAGGTCCTCTGATGTAGTTCTGCCTACACTGGGAATGCCTTTGTGGTAGATGCATACTTATGACTTCAATAGGAAAAGCATTGATGCAAATAAATTCCACTTCCTTTCCCTCCTTTAGTTAATACATATTTCTATATATGAATCAGTGTAATAAATGGGGCAGGTTCTACCAGCTTTATTCATATCTTACTTCCTATTTGCATCGGCATTTCTCCACCAGGTTTCTTCTGAACCAGAAACAATTTGAAATGATCTAGTTTAAAGGAAAAAAAAAAAAAACCCAACAAAACCAAAACAAAAACACCAAAAAACCCCTCAAACCGTCAAACGAACCAAAAACTAAACTGACTTTCCTTAAGAACAGGTTACCAGTCCCTGGAAGGTGCAGAAAGATAGTGTTGCTAAGTGCTAGTCAAAGTCTGGAATCATATTTATGTCAGGAGGTTGATATGTCAAGAAGTCAAAGGAGATGATTCTGCCTCTACTCAGCTCACATGAGACCCCACATGGAGTACTGTGTCCAGCTTTAGAGTTTTCAGCATAAGAAAGACATGGACCTTTTGGAATGAGTCCAGAGGAGGGCCTGGAAGAGGATGAGAGGGAAAAGCAACTCTCCTACAATAAAATACTGATACTTTTTTCCTACCTCTTTTCTTCCTTTCTCCTTCTTTCTTTACACGCCTTAGATTCATCTGGGTCTGCTCCTGTATGTTTTCTAGCATGCATTGTAAACTTTCCTTTTTTTGTTAGTCTGCAGCTCCATGCTACATCTCAATGGATACCTTGCTTTTTCTGGTTGTTAGATGCTGTTAGGTATGAGTTCCCTTTGTTCCTTCTAAAACCAAGGCAGTTTTGTCTAGCTGCAGTCTACATGTCTGAGTGGCATGTGGAAAGTTGCTTATGGTGAAGAAATCTCCTCTCTAGTCTGTGTCCCAGCTCTTCTCATCGCATGCTTGTACTCCCCTGTGCTGCATCCTGGATCTCCTGATACGAGCTCTGCTGTCACACCAGGCTTATTTTTCTCTATACCACAACATTATATTTGAGTCATAAATATCTCATTGTAGCATAGTTGCCTGCTACTGTCATCTCCAGAACTATGATCACACCATGAAAACATCAACAAAACAAATTAGCCATAGCTACCTCGTGTCAATTAGAAAGAGAACTATTACAGCTAAACCAAGCAAAACAAAGGTGCAGGCTGATGAAATTTCAGACAGAGGTAGCCTGACAAGTCCTGAGACCTCCAAAGCCAGTAAAAATCTTGTGGCCTGTTGATATCAATGACAATACTCTATATTACAGGGCTGCAGGGTAACAAAACTCAGGCTGGAGACACCATAAAAAGTCTGTTTTGGTTTGTAATTGGAAATACTGTACTGTGTTATCATCTAGAAGAGCAGACTATAAAGTATATTTTCATTCTTTTTTATTTATTGATACATTGGTTATATAATTAGGCTTTAATATATATCTGTATGTCATATCTCACTTTGAAGATATTCATGACTTGCTTTTATTTTGAATCTGCAGTTTTATCAAATCCATACTGAAGAGAAAGTAATATCTCTTTTCTCTTGTTTTGTTGCTTTCTTTTTATTTGTGATACCAGTAATTGTGCTAGTGTGTTTTGCATCATAGTATGTTCTATGGAAATATATTAAAGTAGCATGTTTGTGGAAATTTATGCTACATTCATCTAATGCTTTACCACATGCTAACCATACCCATTTAGAATATTTCTTCTTCTTTGACTGTCTTTTGACAAGAATTGCTGTTTCTGTAAGTGAAAACTGGTGTAATGGACTTTCAGAGGAGAAAGATGGTTATGCTGTGCTAGAGGATGCATGCAAGGGGTTAAAGCTGACAAGAGAGCATGGGGCAGTGGCCTTGGTGAGATAATGCAGTCCCACATAATAGGTGTCAGAGAATGGAAAGATTGATGTTTTGAGATGCTTTGGAATGGCTCTGTGTGTGTGGTAGGGGGTGGTGAGACAGTGCCCTGCCCCCCAGCCCCACAGTATGTCAGCCATAGCACACTGGAGGCGGCCCCTTGATGCCTTTTCACTGGCCCTAAAAATCATGAGCCAGACACACTTAGGTGATAAAAAGTGGTTACCTTTACAAGGATCCATATGGTGCACAGCTTGCTGGATAGAAAGCACTGAAGATGTATACGTAGCATAAAATGGAGACAACTTTTATATGTTTAGAAAATTAGCATAATTCTGACAAGAATCCCCAATTAGAGACATAAGTGATGAGGTAATTTGTCCCTGGTTCTACCCTCTTCTGAATTCCCCTTGCACTTCCCCCTTAGATAGGAACTAAACTTTGCTTATGAAAATATGTCTCAGAGAGCTGGTTTCAACCTTGGCTACCAGAGGAAATATAGAGAATGTTTAAAAGCAAAAAGGCAAAAATCAATTCAGCATCACCCTCAGTGTTTCTAACCAAGGCCCTGAGTGTCTGAGAGACTGGAAGTTCCATCTGGGGGAAAGGTTCATGAGAGGCCAAGGGTTAAAGAGGAGTCACCAAGGAGACTAACATGTTGTTCTTTAACATTTCCTTCATCTTGGAGTTTTCTATCTGTTACATCGCTGGAACCCAGAAGCGGGTAGCTATATGTTTGTCTTTCTATATCTTTCCGTCTTTTTGTCTTTCTCTCTTTCTTTTTCTTCCTGCAACACTCTCTTCATGGAATGTAACATCACAAGGGTGCAAAAAAAACTTAGCTTGCTAAGTTGAATGGGATAAGTCCATGCCGTGATTAATGTTTTATGTTGTACTGAGAATTTTGCCAAAGTCCCTTAATTTTTTGTATTTTGCCAGATAAAAATTTTGTTTAGTTTTCACCTCTTGAGAATATCTGGTTGGAATCTCTCCCTTGAGCCTATCCAGAGCAGAGGAACCTCTGTTTACCACGTACATTTAAGTGTCTGGGGTGTTACAACGTGTGTAGCGACAGTAACCACGGTGTTTGTGTAACCAAAACACTTCTCAGAAGATGCAGGGTGCTGTGATAGGGAAAAGCATCCCCTGAAAGACCCTGGCCTTTGTCTTCAGGGTCTGAGCATGCCTTCCTGCATCAAGTCAATCCCCAGCCCAGGCTGAGCTTGGAGGGTCCTGTGGTGGCCTTGGGGCTCTGGCTGTTAGAGAGGAAAAGCAATGATCAGTCTAAAGGGGAAGAAATGTATAAAATAAATTCACATGACAAAAATGTTTGTAGAGATCCTGATTTTGATGTAAGATGTTTACCTTTGTGGCAGGCAATTTGGAGCATTAAGCTGTGTAAACTTTTTTATCTTCCAACAATAATTAACTTCAGCTTTTTCATAGCACTTAATCATAGGTTCCTCCTTTCCCGTGTTCATTTCAAACTTGAAAAATGTGTTTACTTTTGTAACAAGTAAGTTGCACGAATGCTTATATTATATGAATGATACAGCAGTGTAGTGCTCCACATCCCAGTGTTAGTCTTATTTTTTCTAAAAAAAGAACAGAAGCAACTTTTGTCAATAACCAGAAATTTTTGATTGATAGGTGGATAAGGTGACTGCTGTAATTGCACAAAGGTGTGCAAAAAAAAACATCTTATGTCTTCAATTCAACACTTTCAAATATTAAGCAAAATATAACTACAATTTAGCTTTCTTTTCAGTGTGAAAATGATTGTGTGCTAATTAATCTCTTTTTTCTCTTTTATTCTCTTGATCTTATTTTTATTTCTGGCTTTTTACATTTTATTTCATTTTGAGTGACATTTGAATCCAAGACAACATGCCATGTTAAAAGAGATTCTGATTTGGGAAAATTAATTCAAGTCATAGGCCAAATTTATTAAAGCTTTTCCATTAATTTTTTGAAATGTTTTAGAACCATCCTGCCACATTAGGTAACTTGCAGTCTTCACTTTTTATGTCCTTGATCAAACTATTTCAGAATATGCTTGACATTTAGATCATGTTCATCTTCTTATCTCTTTTCTTAAGTACTTAAGAATAGTACCTAACACCTGCTGAATTATTGCAAAAAAGTGAAATTTAGGATTCTTTTAGGATCTAGTTATACTTGAAACTAATACTGTGAAGTCAGTATTGTTAATCACTTTCCAAAGTTTTCATGAAAAGGATAGAACATTTGTTATTTAAATTATGTTTTTTTTGTTTTTTTTAAATTTAGTGTGCTGTTATTAGAAAATGAATTGCACCTAAATATTGCTTGATGAAAGGGAGCACTATCTCAGTTTTTATCTTGCTGTTAATATTTCTTTCTTACTGGGATTCTAATACTGCAAATATCATATATTCTTAATAGGTTCTTATCTAGTTTGCTGAACATTGAAAATACCCATTTCCTAGTTTCAATGCATTTTTATCATTAGAATCAAAGCAGTAGCATGCGACAGGATTTGTGTGAGACACAGCTCTGCATCCAGTATTCTGCATTGATGAATGGGGTCCTGTGTTTTATAAAAAGAAACATGTGTGTCCTATGAAGTTGTACATGTCACCTTGCACTCTTACTATTGCTGGTAGAACTAATTCAGGTTACTCAATTATCTCAGTTTGTTCCCCAGAAAAATTCCTATGCAAGGTGCTAGGAGAGTTTCAATGGTTTAAAGGGTTGTCAATATTAACTGTGGCCTTAACAGGAAAATGCATTTTATTTCATCATCCTTGCTACATGGAATGCAAGCTAATGTGATAAATTTGCATTCATCTCCTTGACCTTCCTTGTACAGAGGAAATAATGAGAAAATGTCACCAATACAACTAGTTTTTTACAAGAGTTTCTCTGGCTGTTATTTGGACTCTGTAACAGAGGTAGTTTTTTCCCCCTTTTTGCATATTCATTAATGTTCTTGGTGAAATGGCATTGCACGTAATTTACATTGGCTAATCAGAAGATTTTCACAGTTTTGACTACCGTGCATAATACAACAGGCAAGATACTTACCATATCTCTACTAAAAAGCCTGTAGCATGAGTTTAATCATGCTACTTAATTGCTAGGCTTAATTTGAAAATAATTGTTCACAGCAATTAAGTAAATGCCCCAATTTCATTAACAGACTTTCTAATTAGAAAGTACAACATAAAAGTGCTAATGTTGCTTCATTAGGCTTGAATTACTGGTTCTAATACTACTTTTTTACTGTCTATACGATTTCTCTCTGCACTAGAATATCAGCCTAATAACTGGTACTAGATTAGTAACAAATTTCCTCTTGTAGCACAGTCATGTTCTAGCCAAATGTGCAATGTTTTATTATAAAGGAGACTCAAGTCTGCATTTTAAATTTTACGTATAGTCTGAAATTTAAAGAACTCTGAGCTATAGCAATATGAGATAAAAATGTGTAGGAATTAATTGCTTTGAAGAAGAACACTTTTTTTTTCAAAATTTTATGCCCCAATACATGTTTGCCCCTTGCTATATAAGAAACTATATATGAGAAATAAATGAAAAGTAAAAAGATAGTAAATGTGGCTGCTGATAATATATAATGGTGATGGAAATAAGTATGGCAATGTCACAAGATGTCATTATAGATGCCACATGACATATCATCTTTAATTGTTAAAGCTATTGTTTCTTTACAACATTGAGGAATCATTATAATTCTTTACTGTATTCCTGTAAATTTGTGTAAGAAGGAAGAAGGATATTTCTATTTCAATCAGAAAAATTCCTTTTTTGCATATAAAAAGCATCAGTAGCTTTATCATGCCATGGAGTGGAGAAAGGAAAATGTAAAAGAAAAAATTGCACATAAAAGCAATAGGAAGAAATCTAAAAGATTGTAAAAATACATAAAAGCACAAAATAGAATAGCCCTTACTTGTTTCTAAGTTACCTTCAAACTTTCACTCAATTCCCTTTGTTATTTCTCATACTGTCTCTTGCTTAAAATATAAATATGATTAAAAATAGGTTACTAAGAAAGACATATGAATATATTTCTTGTGAAATCCTGCCAGCTGTCTTGTGTGCTGATCATTAGTAGATGAATGTAGCATTGACAACATTTATGTAACTATGGATTTTAATATTTGTAAAAATATGCATATAGCTAGAGTTAGTGATTTTTTTTAAAGTTTTGGATTGCAAAACTTGTCTCGTTCATTCATGCATATGTATGTACAAATTGTAAAGGTCATAAGCAGGAGAAGAATAATTTTGATGTACTACTCTCTATCTAAAAATACAATATCCTGATTATGTGTATGGAATTTGGCTATGGAGAAAATACTATAAATATGTGGAAATGTTGCAAATAGACCATGGTGTTCATCTCATGGTTCAAGAGGAGATCGAGTGAGTTCTCCCTATTGAAAGATGGAATCAAACTCTTCTTGTTACTGAAAGACAATGCAGGAAAGAATAAATGTCTTGGTCTTGATTGTCTCTCCATGGTATCCAGCCTGAGTTTTTGCCTAGGACCAGTGTAAGCCTGCACACATACCATAGTTGTGAGAGCAGTGAAGTCAGTGTCCACTTTTTAAAAATGCTGACAGAATTAGTTATGTGTGTGTGTGTGTACATTTACATATATACTTGCTGAAATAAGTTCACCCTGATTCAATAAAGCAGCAAAGCATATCTTCATTTCTTTCCTGATTGTCAAAACCCAGAAAAGTACTGCAGAATTTACTCTTACATTCTCTCTGTTGATCCACTGTATTTAGCAAGATTTTTTTTTTTTAATCATCAAATATAATGAGGACCACTTTGAGTAATGTCCTGCCTAGACAGGAGCTGATTTTATACAAGGACTGTTTGTAACTGTAGTTTAGTCAGATGAGATTCCAGCTTCCAGAAGTGTCAAAATAACTTGGATTTTAATTACTTACTAGAATGATATTCAACTACTCTTCCCTCTTCCAGGCTAAACAAGAAAAAAATACTCAGCACATACTAAGGTTTTCAATGCTGAAGTCCATCTTCTAACAAAGAAGAATGAAAGCAGAAAACTGCACAATTTTTTCTTCATATGTTGTTGAGTTTTAACAGCCTTTGACCTTTCTGGAGGTCTTAGAGTGCTGCTATTATTTTCTCTCTGTTTGCTGATACCCATATCATGCAAGGAATTTCTTTTACAAATTCATCAGCCAGAGTTTTGTTTTATTCATGTATTTAATGAAATTTTTATATCATGACTGAAAAGTTATGATAATTAGCATAGCTGGAATTGTCTGTCTTTCAGCCCCCATGTTTGTGCATTTTCTTTTACTTACCCATTATTTCCTCATTTTGAATCTGTGAGAATATGGGTCTTGCTGTGTCTCTGTAGTTGGTTTGTGATTGCAGCTAAGATTCTGTATAAACAGACACCTCTTCAGTAACCCTTTCAGTGACCCCTACTGAACTAAATTACAGCTCCTATCTTTCCTTTAGACAATTTGCAAAGTTGTTTTTTCCCTTCTTCTCTTACCCCTGAGCTAACAGATTCTTTCTGACATGATTAAAATTACTTGTATAAGGGGAAAGTTCCAGAATCAGGCCTTGTATCTGTGTACATCCACTCACATGTTGAGCTTAAATTGCTTTTTCTCCATATTTGTTGATTTTTTTCTTCCATGTTTAATGTTTTCCTCTAGTTATGAATAAAAGAAAAAGACAGGAAAGAACCTTTTTTTAAAAATGGTGCTAATAGGATATTGCATAATATTGAAACATATATTTATTGGAAATAGATCAGAATGTAATTGGCTTTTGATATTTACTTATTATTAAATTTCAATTTGGAGGTCAGCAAGATATTTTTTGATAACCATTTTTATGGTTTGTGGGGTTTTTTTATCTGTCTTATGGCAGGCTCTTTTTTTCATCATTTAAATCTGATATTTCTGAATGAGAAATTTTGGAGGGAAAGAGACCATAATAAAGTTTTGGAATGTTGCAAAGTTGACAATTTTAAAGGGTCTTTTTGAATAGGAATGAAAACTAAATTAAAGCAATGTAAATTTTTCCAGGCAAGCCCTATGTATGTTTTCCTAGTGAAAAACTATTGAATACAAATATGTACAGAGGAGGGGACTTTTACATGTGCTTATATGTTAAATTGAAAGTCAGTCAGCTCTCTTGGCTCTCACTTGTCTCTCATAATTATATCCCATGAAGTTCCTCCATGTAGGTCCCTGGACAGTTCAAAGTCTGCTCTCATGAAATCTAGGATTGTGATCCTGGTTTTTGTCTTGTTCCCTTCTTTTGGGATCTTAAACTCCAGCATATCACTGCTGTCAAGACTGTTCCTGACCTTCACATCCTCAGCCAGTTCTTTCTTGTGTGTCAGTGGCAGATCAACTTCTCAGTCATCTATGTCAGAGTGTTGTCACCAGTGCGTGCATTAGGTATGGATTGGGCCCTGCTGCGTTGCCCCTTCAGCTGATCCTGAAGCAACAAAGATGATTTGATTTCAGAATTATATTGGATATTTTGGAAATCTGACAAAATTTGAGATTTTTTCATTTTCTTTCTTGTGATGCACCATGGGAAGCATAATGTGAGCCAGACACATATGTGACTTCTCAGTCACTTCATCAACAGCTCAGCAGGCAGAAGGTGCTACTTGCAAATTATGACTATCAGACCTAAAGGAAAAATATTCCATGCCATTAAATGATATTAAGCAGTTAAAGAGAACACAATTGTGATGTCTTTGGTTGCCTTCACACTGGAAATTACCATTGTACTATCAAACACTTTTTACAGCAGCTTCAGTAGACATTCTAGTAACTGACCTGGCAGTGTCAACTGACCTGGCAGGATGTGAAGGACTTGCTCTTCATGAGCCAAATTTTTCTAGATTAAGGGCTACTGGTGTGAGAAAACTGCTGCAGACTTTGGTTATCCAGCAATTGCTCTGGAGAATCATGATGACAGAGAGTTTACCTGAGACTTTTTCTCATGCATCAACAGCAAACCGGTATTGAAGTTTCTATTCCACTGTTTATTAGCCTGCAGAAACATGATTTGACCTAACTATAAAGATTATTGTGCCTGAAATTATGAGAAAATCATTACTTTTAAAAAAAAATATTGAGGGACAGATTACATAATTTGCCATGTTTGAGCTGTGCAGTACTTTACTCACATGGGTTTCCCAACTATACACAAAGGAGGAAATCAGGTCCCCGTTGTTCATCCTCTCATTTGGCAATGTTTATTAGCACTGTTTTCTCTGATCATGTATATACTGTGGAACTCATGTCTTTACATATATTTGATTTTTGTTTAGCCATGTAAGTATTAATTGTGTGGGTACTCTGGAATTTTAGCTGATGAAATCTTACCCTGAGCACTAAACATTACTCCAAATAATTACTTAGTTGGCCGAAAAAAAAAAAATAATTTCAAGAGCATGTATTTAGAAGAAGACGTGGTAGCATTTCCATGTACCATGCCAGATTTTTCTCTGTAGTCTGCATCCTGAAGTAAATTTTAATATTATATTTTCCTCCTTACCCTCAAGATGGAAGGGTTAATGGGAAATCTGAGATCTCTCTGAAGTTTTTCTATGTGCAGAACTTCAGGATAGGCAGCTGGATGTCACCCTCAAGATCCTACTTGCTCAATTTATGGGTGCCAATATTCTTACCTTCAAGACAGGGTGCACTGTTCTTATTTTTATCTTACATATTAATGAACTTGCAAGGCCTGGTATTTCATATGTAGGAGGTTTGACTTTGTACGCCTTTAAATAAAATTTTCTTATCACAATTATTCTAGATTTTAATAAAATCAATAAAAAACTGTGTGCATCTTACAAGAAAATGTAAATCATTTAAGATAGCATATTTTAAAAACAGATGCTATTGAAAAAAGGATTACAGCCTAAAGGAAACAAGTTTTGAAACCTGTCTTGCCTCTAAAATTCTGTCTTTTTGATTGATTGTGTAAGTATGTATGTGTGACTTTCTGCATGGTTACTCTTCTAATGACTAGATTGAGATGCTGGTATAGAATGACTCTAGGAGGTGGGTGATGGACCTCTAGAACTCCTTGCTCTTACAGATAATGTATTGATAAATGGGGGACAGTAATGATGTTCATTTAGCACTATCACTTTATGCCATTTTCAGTGTTTGTTTATGTAATGGTGATTTAAACAAGCTGGTTTCAATGGATTTTTTTTTTTTTTTTGTGCTCTAAAATCTTTCCGAGTTGGGTTTTTGAGAGTTTTTTCCTACCAAATCACATCAAGACTGCTTCGTCATAACCTTCAGATCATTTAGATATTCTGCCCTGCTCCTTTTCTGACCAAAGAAACCCCTTCCCACCCTTCTTAGCCTCACTTTAAATTCTACAAATATCACCTCTTTGGTTTCCTTATTTCCTTTCTATATTTGACAAGTGTTGGAAGTCTACAAACGATTATGTACTTCATCGTTACCCTAGCAAATATGGCAGGCCTGTAAGAAGTACAGAGAAAAACCCCAGAAGTTATTGGAGTTTTTTTGTTCAGTTTCCATGGAAACTAATACAGAAATAAATCATCAGTTTTGTGCTTCCTTTCTTCTGACTTCTTCCCACTACCAGGGAAACCATATGAATTTTACCCCTCTTACTTCTGTATTTTGGTACCCTACTTTGTCTAATGCCTGAGCTAATTTTGTGGACCTTGCCTGGGGAGCTTGGCTGCAGAGCATCTTTGAGTGATGCAGAAGTGCACTCACTGCAGGGATCTTGGATGAGTAAGAACAGGGACTGCAATTCGGCAGGAGCATCTTATGTCAGAGGACTTGGAACTGATTTGTGAGGAGAAAAAGCAGAAAATATATCAGAAAAAAGTGAGTATATGTTAGCAGGATATACAGAGATATTATGTTACAAGTACTATTGGACTGGTAATACACCTGGGAGAGAGCAGCTCTAACATGTAAGAAGCAAAACAGAAAAAACTCTCTGCTTGGATCATTGTACAGTACATTGCCTTGTACAAAAAGATATACGGTACCAAAAGTTCAGTTTTGCAATTTTTTTCTTCAGAATAATGAGAGTTAACATTGTTCTTCATGTCTTCTATCGCTGTTTCTGTGTTTATATATTTGTAGGCAACTGTGTGCCATGACATATGCCCTAAATGTTTGCAGTTAAAATGCTATTTATGCTATCTGATAAAGTGGCTACATAAAATGCTATCAAGTATGTCTTATAAAACACCTCCATAAAAAGCTGTGGAATATACCTCATATAGTGATGATACAATGCTACAAAATTTACCTCATAAAGTCCCAGGAAACAAATAGCTAGGGCACTGACCACACTGTGGAACAAATTAATTTGGATGGGATCTAGTTTTGCAGTATTCAAATATATTTACTTAGAAGCTAGTATAATTCTGATCCCCCAGTTGGAAGGGAAAGAGGAAGGACAGCTCAAAGTCACCGTTTCAGCACATTAAGAAAAGAAAAGGCATGACAGGCTGCTTGTCTAGAAGTGAGCTGGACCAGGAACTATAAATAAATAGACAAAGTCAGACAACACTATAAAACACATTGTTCTTGTGACAATATAAATCAGATCCTCAGACTGATGTAAATGCAGTTTATGCTGTCCAGGCAGGAGGAGAATAACCTTAAAAATAACCAGCGTGTATCAGCACATCATGGGTCTTTCATTTGGCAAAAAAAAAAAAACAGGTTAGCCTGTTATACTTTATTATTCATATTACACACAAACAGTAAAAAATAGGATTAACTTAACAGGAAGGACACTATCCAGTGTCTGTGTTTTGTAGCTTCCTTAGAGTCTGTTTTCAGAATCTGAAGTCAAGAAAAAAATTAGGATTTCTAAGAGAGGTCTCATTGTCAGAATGATAATGGTCTTCTTGTCTGTGGGTTTTATTATTCCTCTGTGCACTGCTCACAGTAAAGTACAGCTTGCTGATTGCATTCCCAGTCGAAATTTATCCTTGCTTCTTTTTCTATAGATATAAGCATCTCCCTTAGGTCCAAACTGATTGCTGTCTCCCAAGGAATTTCCTCTCCCTTGCTCTTGTTCCAGAACTGCCACATATCCTAGATCTCACTCCTGTATACTCTTTCATTCTAAGTGCCTTCATTATTCCAGCAGTGACTTACAGACATTTTCTAAATATTTTTCTCTCCCTGGAAATAAAGGTGACCCAGGATCTCTGCTGATGTCCAAGTAGTTGTGTGATGTATGGCATAAAACTCAATATTACCACTCATACAGGGAAAAACTTCTCTGTTCACTTGATTTGAGCTAAATCAGGTTGAAGCATTTATGAGCCACAATTAGTTAATCAGTAATGAGAGAACTACATCTTCAGGATTAGCGTCAGCAATACAACAGATAGACCTCAGTAATGCATGTTTAGGAGGTGTTTGCAAAAGACTTACAGAATTGTAAATACACCTCAATACCTAATTTCCCCCAAACTGTAACATGCAGAGACTGCTGCAGACATGACCCCTGTGGTGGGTATTAAACATAAACTGGCCCTGATGTTACTTCGTGTCATGGGTCTGTGCATGAACACCTGTTGGAGCACTACAGGCCTGTAGAGAGAGCTTCCCGTGCTAGTGATTTGTTATATGCTTACTGTAATCACGTAGGAGTATGTAAACTGTAGTATTATTTAAGCCTGTAAGTCAAAGTAAGCAATTTTCTTATTTGTCTGCATTAACCCTTTAATTAACCTTGAGCCAAAAAGCCTGTTAGTTAAAAGCCTAACCTAGTCAGACTCCTCAAGTTTTGAAGATGCAGGAAGAAGTATGGCTTTGTAGTATTTTATACCACAGGCAAAAAGACTATAATATGTAGAGAACTAGGAAGCTTAAAGGCAATATCCTGAAATACATCAAGTCCAATACCAAGAATGCATTTACATAATACTCAGATTTAATTTGATGATTGTCTGGGTTATCTTAGGAAGGCTTATACATTTTGTTTTCTGTTCATTGAATTTACTGTTTCAAAAGGAACGCTTTGGGAAAGCTGGAGAATTAAATCCCTTTATCTGTCCACTGAATTATTTCAACTGTGGGGACATTTGTACTTATCTGTTGGACTTAAACCAAGAGCTATTCAACAGAGAAGGTGCTTCTGTCTGCTGAGACCACTGACAAGAATGCCAACAGGGATATAACTTTCTGAGCCAGTAACTTCAAAGAGAACTGTGCTTTCATTTCAACACAAGTTAAGGATGTATAGCCAGCAATTTTGCAAAAATCTGTGCCTTGGCATTACTTTAAACTATGTTCTGCCAAATGTTGTCAACAGCAAAAAGGTTATAGTGTGTAAGGGGCTCTTTAAGCAATAAAGCGATGTTTCTGGCACACTTTCATACCCATAAATCTGAAAAAACCCTGCTTGCTTCCCTTGAGGGTCCTTATAAGGCTAGGCTTCTAAACCCAGACATGCTGAATCTATGTACAATACCAAAAATCAACTGTCTGTCAGAAAAAAATAAAGAATAGACTGATGCAAGCTCATAAACTACATCAAACTGTCATCTGAAGATAAGGGAACATATGATAACAAAGAAATGTGTGCATTATTTGTGGCAATATGGTGTGGAATTGCGGGCCTGGTAAATAAATAGATGACATAGATTTAAGGCTGTCCACTTTGAATGAAAGATCAGGCGATACCAGGCAATGAAATACATCTGTGCAGTTAATTTCCTTAGCGGATGAAGTTCTTTAAAATGCTACTGCCCCCACGCTCTTGTTTCTCATTTGTTGTCTCTCTGATGATGGACTGTAGAAAGGCTTTTTGTGCTTGAAATCTTACACTTTTTTTCCCCAACTATATCAGTGTGTCTATGTAAAAGATTCTTATCTCCCAGACAACCTTGTCTTTTGTATCACCATAATAATTAAATAATCTATCAGCAATTTTTTGCCTGACACCATTGTGCCAGGCAAAAAATGGCAGCAAATCTATGCCGTGAGGAGCAATTCTCTGGATACAGCAGTGATCTTATTCTGTGTGAGGATGTAAAATTCATTATTCGTTATTGTAAATGTTATCGACATCAGTCACTAAAAACCTGCTTTCTCCATGGTCAAACTTTTTACCTTAGTGTCTTCTCTCCTCAAATAACATAAAATTTAGATCAAACCATCCATACAGGCTCTGTGCCTGCAATCTCAGGAGATGATCTATGCATGTGAAAAAAGTCAAGAGATGAGATGCATAAGCAGGAGAGCAACAGTTTTGCTATATGCTTTAAAAGTGCCAAATGAATATATATAAAATGTGATAAGTTTTTACACATTAAAATGTATTTTAAGCTATGAAACTATGCTCCGAGTGAATACCTTACCTGAAAAAAAATTAATAGCGCATCGAATGAGATACAGTCATGCTGTTAGTTTTCTTGTACTTCTACATGACAAAAAGTCATAAATATTAATGTATAACAAAATTATGATCTGTTGAGAAGTAGCAGAATATGTTTGACACATCGAAGAATGAGAACAAAAAGGAAATGGTAACAATTCACATTGCTTAATATATGACTAAGCATCATTTATCCATCCTTTTATTTTTAATAACTATAGCGTCACAAATTCAGTATCAAACAACTTTTCATTAATTAAAGGGAAATTTTTTGAAAATATAGATTTTTAGATTAATGTGTCAGTTCTTACATGAATAGGGAATGGCATCTTGGCCTACTATCATATTTTAAGAAATTGCCTGGAGTCTAAATTGCCTTCTCCTTGACTGCCATGTCAGCAGTGCATATATGATTCTGAACTTCTAACACAAATTTGTAAATGTAATGAAAGCAAATTTAACAGAATATAGCCTAAAAATCTCTACTCTAGTAGACCAAATGTACAAGCATAAGCACACTGTCAGTGGTTTCTGAAATGGCAGAAACTAAAATTTAAGTATGTGATAAAAGCCAGTTTGTCACCCTCAAAGACATCATTCAGGTTTCTGGATAAGTTTACTGGATATTACTTAGAAAAATTCATTTATATAAAGTCTAGTATCAAATTGGATCATAGTTTGTCTTATCTGAGAGTGAAGCCTATGTTTGGCCAGTGATTTAACTTTATTCCCAAGAAGGTTTAAGTTAAAGTGTGCACACTTAGCATTGAGGCTCACATCAATCAAAACTCACTGCAACACTTCAGTATAACAAGAAAAGTTAATGACTTTTCAAGTTGCTGTGGGACTCAGACAGTAGTAAGTAATAAAAAGAATGCACATAAAAATAATTATGTTGATTTTGGGCAAAATACTGAAGTGTCATTTATGAAAAGTGGATCTTGTCAAAGGAGCAATGCAAATCAGTTTTACTCAAATAGGGTATCAGAACGTAAAGAATAAAACTAAGAAAGCTACCATGAATGCTACACTGCTTAAATAACCTGAAAACCATTTTATTTTTTGAGAAAAAAAATTTATTTCACTTCTATACCTGCTATGGTAAATAGGATTCCTGTGTTGTTTTTACAGGTATTGGAAATGTAGGAGTGCTGATTCCATAAGAACTCTTCTCAAGTTGCCCATGCTGTGTCACCTCACACACACCCACCCAAGCTGAGTGAAAAGTGCCACATGACATTGGGCATTAGGTGCCTGCATGGCTCCTCTGTTGCACATCTCCAGCTCCAACATCATGGAAGACTCTAATGCTTATGTGGCCTTCCGTATTCCTGCTTTCACTCCTGGAGTGAAATGAAAGGGTGGAGTTTTGAATCGTGCAGGGGAAGCTGTTGGATAGATAAAACCAGAACCAAGGCATTAGTAAACTCTAGCAGATTATGAAATAGTAAAAGCTGAAATAATTATGAATTGTGGCTGATACTGTGAGAAGCAATTAAGAAAATCAAAGTTGTCCTTAATCCATTACATTTAGTCACCCTGATATCAAATCTACAGCAATAAATGAAAATCAGTGCTCTGTGCATCCTAGTTTGAAATGGTAAAGGCTAACACAACATTAGATTTGTCCAAGTACTTGTGACCCGACTGTTCCCCAAATACCTGAAAGCATTTTATTCTGGTCTGAATGAAAGGTGGATCATATTACATCACAGCCAGTCTGTGTTGTGGGGGATCCATCCTGTTTTTCTGCACCCACACCCCAAACATTCTAATCACCAAAAATTTCATCACTGTTGTTCTTCTAAAGCCATTACAAGACTGCCAGAATTAGAAGGAAATAGTGAGTTTGTCCTTCCAGAAGAGAGAGAGTTATTTGGAAAGAAAGAGCACGTTCACAAGATATTGTTAAACAGAAAGATGTCTGTGATGTGCGAAAAAAAGCACTTAAGACAAAAGAAAATCATCTGCCTGACATAGACAGGAACCTAAATGATTCTGAAGCCAGTAAGTTTTGCTAATCTTGAGGGAAACATCACTTTTATTTTTATTTTCATTTCAAGGAAATAAGTCTAATATGGTCATCTAATATACAAGTGAGGAATCCTGTTCAAAGAATTATGAACTTCCTTAGAAGTCACTGTGAATGTAAAATTGAAGATCCAAGTCAAAGAAACACAGAATATACATAAATACATATTTGGGTATGCAATATCTATAATAAAATTTTATATATATATATATATATATATATATATATATATATATATATATACACATATACACACATATATATAAATTTTCGCCAAAAAAGAACAGACGGCTAGGTCAAATCATGACATTGCCTCTGGGAAAGCAGAACATGTTGAGGGACCTAATAAAAGTGTTAGCAATAGTCTCCAAAGCTTTAAGCAGTAGTACCTTTTTAGAGTCATTAATGGTGTTATAATTACTCAGAACAATTTTTACAATACTTGTGTTCACTCCAATAAATAACAAACTAATGGATGTGGTGACTAATTTTTTGTAAAGCACTGAGCTGTAACATTAACTTCTAAAATCAAATATTAATCCTGATTTTCATCATGTACCCATTATTAAAACATCAAAGCATTATTAAAATGCTTTGTATGCTTTTTTCTTTATCTTTTTTTGTTTAAATCTGGAACTCTTGCCCTTTTTTTTTCACAGTGAGTTTCTGCACAAATGGTTTAAGTGCCTTTTGTCTTTTTGTCTTTTCTTCAAAAGTGCCACCTGTGTTCTTTGCTCTGTTTCATTCTGTAAGTTTCTCATAGATCAACCCTTGTCTCTACCTTTTTCTTCTACATTTCTTTGATCCTCTATTAACTTCTTTCAGGGCTAAATCCCGATTATGGAGTGAATTGATGCTTGCATGTGTCAGAAATTGAGGCTGCAGATATGTCCAAACCTTGATTTTCATTGGCTGCAGTTTTTAAGGCACACCTGTTTTGTAGGCAGTACAAGTGAGAAGCAGAATGCACAGATTTACATCCACTAGCCTTAGGCACTCCAGTCTAATAATGGAATACCCTACTGGATGTGAACCCATGAAAGATAACCTTCAATATGTGCTCAGAGGAGAGGCTGATGAGCTTTCTCATTAGGCTGCTGTGGGAATTTGCAATATGGTTGTGACTCTAGTGGTGTACATACTTTATTTTAATGGAAAGAAAAGTTATGTTGGAAGAATGAGGCTTCAGTTGCTGCATCCTCTGTAAAACATAGCAGATCATATACATTCAATTTGGCAGTGAGATGGAAGGTAAATAAAAAATAGCCAAAGGAGGGGGTTTGGCTATTTGGGAGGTATGTAGCAGAGAAACAGCTAGGCCAACTTCATTCTGTTGTGTTTAATAATTAATCTATCCCTGCATGTAACCAAAAGAATAACATATTTTGGAATAAAGTAACAGTTTAAACACCAGACTATTAACTGCATTTTAGTAGGAAACTCTTCCTCTAACCTCCCAAATCCCATTTCTATTTCACCTTGCAGAAACTGACAAATATCAGCAGTCAGGACACCAACTGTTGCCTCATCTTTCACAGCCGTGCAGGGGAAGGTATTGATACACAGCTGTGTCTGACCAGATATACTTAGGGAAATCAGGTCACTCCATAAGATGCTCTCTCAGGAAAGGAATAGGAGAATGACATATATTTTGTTTATGAAGTGAAGAGTCTTTCCTCTGGTAAGCTGGGGTGTTTTTCTGTTTGTTTTTGCAAAGATTTGTGTGGTGGCATTGTTAAGGTTTCTTGGTTTTTTGATCAGTTGATATTTATTGCCTGTCTCAATAAGGCAAACTATATTTTTGTTCTCAGTTTAAAATTTGGTTCACTTAAAGAAAGCAGTGAAGGACAATGCATATTTGTGATAGTCTGTTTCGTTGTTTTTTTTTTCCATTGGTCAGCAAAGGAGCCTAATAATATTACTTGTCTTTAAAGGTCTTAAAATCTGTTTGTAGTCTGATAGGTTAATAACTGAATGCAATTATGTCATCCAAATAGTTCTCCTGGTGAAAAAGGATGTTTCTTGATTAAAAAAAACCAAACAACTAAACTTTCTTCAGGGAGATGTGTAAGTTAAGCCTTTTGCTGGAAAAGGTTATTTTATATTCAAAGGATCAAAGATCTTAACTATAAGATCTAGGGAGGTAGAGGAGGAAACTAGGGTTTTGCACAAGGCTGAACTTATATCCTATGGATGTCCTTGATCTCCTGAAAGACAAGACAATGGGTGTCTGAATTTCCTTTTAAGAACTACCAAATTAAACTTGCTGCAAAGCCTAATTTTTACAAAAATGATTGTGAAAAATGGAAGATCCTTTCTAATATATTTGTTTGTCATGTTGAAAAGTTGAAGCCCTTTTGATTGAAATTTATCTGTATGATAGTTATGGAAACTTGTTTGGTGTTGTTTCTGGCACTTTTTAGTATTACTGTAAATTATGAGACTGAAGTACTAAATGTACAAGAAATGCATGCTGATCTATACAACCAAATTCCTTAAAGTTTTAAACAAGAACAAGTAGATGGGAGAAATTATTTTCTTTCGTTGTTTCTCTATACAGTGTTTTTAGGTAGTTGATTTTTATAACAAATTCTATGAAATATAGGCTAAAATTTCTAAGGGAAAGGTAGATAGTTATCACATATTATCACTGACTGGTCTACAGATATTTTTTTTTTTTTTCCTAAGAACTAGGGGGTTTGTTTTGGTTGTTTTTTTGTTTGTTTTTTTTTTATTTAATATGTCTAGATATCTATAAGGAATTAAACTTTTAGATTCTTTTCAGTATCTCCCTAGGCCTTGCTTGTATGTATAACTGAAAAAAAATCTTGTTTCATCTCCTGTGCATGCTGAGGAGATGAATCTCCTTGGTATATGGAGATAAAGTAGGAGTCTAAGGAGCTGGGAAGATTGCTTATATACAGTTGTAGTCATTTCCTTTGGTAAACTTGTTTGAAGTTACACCTCAGTTATATAGTGTGACCTGAGGTGCATCCTTTTTTCCTATTTTTTTTTTTTTCCTCATTTTCTGGAGGTGTATGGGATGTGTTGTCTTCCCATGTTGCTGTGGACCCCTTCAGCTATGCAGTAGTGACTGCCCTAAATATAACTGTTGCCTAGAAACCCCTTTATACTCAGGTAACAGCAAAAAACCTAAATTCCATCTGACATTGGTGTAATCATGTCTGCCCTGTGCTTACACAAGAAAACTGAAAAAGAGTAGTGCTTAAAGTATGAAATGTCTGTTGTATTTGTACTTTCAATGGATTCTTCTTCACTGTGTGAGTCAATTGTAATAACTGCACTTAATGTCCATCCACTTCCAATACCCTTGTTGAAGCATCTTATTTCTGTCTTTGATTTGTGTTGCCTGTGATAGTAGTTATTTTCCATTATATTTTTTTTAAAGAAGTGGTACTGTTTGCTTTCTTTTGACACTCAAGATATTTATGCTTTGCACTTTTTCCCTTGAAGCAGAAAAGGCATGAAGATGTATTTGTAGTTGTTTAGAGGGCAAGGTGGGAAATAATTGAAACAGTGAAAGGCTTCTTCCTGCCTGAGCATTTCCCTCATGTGACCTTTAAAAAGGAAGAGTTCTCCTTTGCTATAGAACCCTGCCTAGAAACTGTTATAGAATGACAGGACACAATTATTACCTACTACAGTCTGTGATTTCAACATAATTACTAAAAACAAATAAAAAATTCCTGTTTCGCAGGACCATGATGGAAAATATTTTGTATGTAGTCTTTTGTGTGTTCTCTAAATGAACTGCTTAGCATGTTCATTAGAATAAGCTCTCTAAAGTTTTCTTTCTATCTGTTGATCAGCTTTTACATATTAATTTAGCACTTACAGGTGCTTAACAAGTCTTTTTGCTTGTTGTATTGTCTTCTGGGGTATGCAAGGGGTCATTTTAATGTCTTCATGTCTTTTGACTCTGAAGTGGCCAATATCTTCAGCAGAGAGGATTTTGCTGGTTGAATTATAATATTCTTGCTTTACAGGTAGAAAAAGCAATAATTATGAAGGGCAGACACTTAAAAAGTTTGACTGAAAATTCAGCTGAAAGCAAGCATGGGTACTCTGTCATAAACACAGCTAGGCTGAATGCCTTTCAGAATTTTTTGTAATATGGTTTTATGGTGTTTTTAGCAATGTCAAAATTTTTACTGTTAAGTCTGGAATGTGGTCTGGACTCTCTAGGTTGGAATCTGTCTTGCTAGGTAAATAGATGGCTTATTTTCTGAAATTGTTAATGTAACTCTATAATGCATTTTTTATGTGGTGTGTGGGTTTGTTGTGCTTCAGTTTTTTTCCCCAGTGTGTTAGACCTGTACAGAGTACAAGCAACTCTTGGGAAGATCGGCTTGTGTGGTAGAGATCTACAAACTAAAGTGAAATCTTAAAGTTTTTTTGTTAGTTTGCCACTTTTTTGCTACTTGAACAGCAGTATAAGGATTAATTATCCCATAAATAAATTTGAATTCCTGTCTTAGTCATAACTGCTTGTTGAAGATTATTGGAGATCCTCTAGATTTGGGCCTAACTAATACATTGGAGGTGGAAATGGATGAGCTTAATGTCTGAGTTTCTCTAGTAGTTTTTTCAATACTTGAGAGTTGAGCTTAAATACAGTTTTGTGTCTACCCTCTAGAGATTTTGCAAAAGCTCCTAGAAGCTTTTTATTTTTTAGGCGTAATTGCTAGAAATGCAGAGAGCATATTTTTGCGAAAGAAATTTAATCCACTTTTTTAAAAACTATTTGTTTTCATATGTAGTTGTTCCTTTAAGACTTCAGTTCCTGTTTACTTATTTCAGTAAATACTGGTTTGTGAAAAGTGTTATGAAATTACTGGCTATGCTGCTTTGAAGCCTGTGTAGCAAGCTGCAAATTTTAGATTTTTTTTTTTTTTCCTTACAGCAGGACTATTCTGAAAACATGTTGTGGTTCTAATTCTGGACCTTTTAGAAAATGCAGCTTTAGTAATTTCCTCTTCATCATTGCTTTAATTTGTTTAGGGTCAACACCTTTTTGTCACTTTAATATACTGCATTAGGGTTCTTCTTGGGAGTTTTTTTACCTGTTTAATGTGGGTCTTGAAGCAGGGGTAAAAAAACATCTCTTTCAAGGCAGTCATAGCAACACATCAAAAACACAGCAAAGGAAAGCACTCTAATGTTTTTTTCTCTATTTAACCCATATGCTATCAAGAGGCACTTAAGTATATGTGCTATCCTATGGAAACTAAAATTTTCTCAATATTAATAGAGCTTTCCAGCTATGATTTAATGCAAAAGCCTGACTATTCTTACACAGTGCTAGCTATGATGGCATGCTGTTTATTTGGGGGGAAATCCCTTAAGTAAAAATAAATATGATGTCTGACACTGCACGTCCCTTGGAATTAGTAGGGTTGAAGCTCTTTACTAAGGCACAATAAAGCTGTTGAGGTAGAGTTTTCCAGGGCCTCTGTAGCCCTGTTTTTCTTTCTTTTTCTGTCATGTTGTTAATCCCAGATTGCTGGTCTTGTGCTCTGTACCTGATAGTGTTGTTGTGGCAGGTTCATGAGGCAAGTGATGCCACTGATGTAAAATTCGTCTTTCCCCCTCTCTAGTTTTTTTTGTGTTTTGTGGTTTTGACTTTGTACTATTTAGTGCATATGAGACTGGACTATTAAAGATTAATGACTCATTTGCCCATTTGTGGTGGTGTCAGGGTATTTTGCTGAGGCCAGCTGGAGGGGAGTTTTTGGAAGTGTAAAGGCCAGTCTGCCTAAGACAGAGGGTGAAGCTACAGGCCGGGCTTTGAGACATTTCAGAGGCAAATTCTGCAAGGTGAGATGGTCCCTCTTATCATGTCAATTGCCCTCCCTTCATGGGCTTTTTGACCTTGCATTTATGCAACTTTTCTCAGGTTTATTTTAAATGTGTGGTTTTCTTTTCATTGATTGCCTGTTCCTTTAACACAGCCATGCTCTTGATTTTTTTGCTAGTTTACAGCTCTTTAAAAGGCAATAAACTAGTTAAAGTAATTTTCAGAGTATAAAAGAATGATCAACATTTCTAGTCATTAAGGTTAAATGAAAACAAAGGAGTTAAAAGTATTTAGACATAGGGGTTATCCAAGTTTGCCATGTATGTCTTCAAGGAAATAATGACTTATCGAGAGAGCATCAGAAGAAAATACTAACAGGAAAATGAAGCACAGAAAATTTACTTATAGGTTAATGCTCTCCAATTTAAACAAGAGCTGGAAGATCTACTGATGAGATAGAGTTGTGACTTCAAGGATGCTCTTGAGAAGAAATATGGGAAGTTTTAAAGGGATGTGTGAAAGACAACCTCCATTATCTGTACAGTGTTGCATAACTAAACACTTAGTATGTAAAGCACAGGATATCATTTTCTAAAATACTACACATTTTAGGGAAAAAAATCCTCATTAACATTTTAGGATTTCTTGGAAGCTGTCGCAAATATGTTCAGGCTTATATGAGGCATCTTGCAACAGACCTCTGGAAGTAGCCCTACAGTATTGGTTAATAATACTGCTTACTAATTTGATTGATAGTCCATTGGTGTCTTCATTAGCACTTTATTTACAGACAGGGAGACTAAGATTTTTTTTTTTTTTTTTACAATTAATAAAAAAATAGTAGAGCACATACCTGTAATTAGCTGCTATTGAAATATATTAAATGCACAGTGTTTTCCTATGCATCTCATTCTACTAGATTTTTTTCCCTCCCCTTACAGTGATTTTTGCTCCAGGCTCTTCTTACTAAATATTCACCTGAAACTATGGAGCAAAACATTTCTGCTGAAGGAAGACAGCATGCATTAGGATATTGTTATTAGTCAGATTTAGAGGCTGGAGGTAGATGCCTAGAAAGATAAAAATTAATTCTTGTCATGAATGTTTTGTCATCAAGAAATTTTATTGGTTTTATTTCTCAGTCTGCAAGGAGAAAGGAATGCTACTTGAAAAGACTGCTTCTAGCTCCTAGGTTAATACACTACACTGCTTCAATTGGAAGATGATATATGTAAAGGTATTAATATTTTTTTGAATGGTGCATTAAAAAATCACTGAATCCAATAAGGAACTGTTTTCTATTTCTGCTTTCAGGTGGCTCCCATAAGGGGAATAATACAGTTTCAAATTACTCCAAAAAGGGAAGAGACTGATTAGTATAGAACACTATATATATGTATATAGGCTGGTTGGCATATATTATTTAAACCCTCTGTTCTTCTGGAAATCTCAGTATTAAAGAAATGGTCAATATTTAAAGACACTTTAGGGTCTATGTTTAGGTATCCATCTAAACAGCTTCACTTCTCTAAACAGCTCTTTGTATGAGGGTGTCCGTAAGCAGTTAAAGCGTATTGTTCAGGAAAGTGGATTTCTCTTAGTCTGCTCTATCATCTATCCTAAAATGACTGTGCTGTCCCTCTTTAGTATTAATCAATAGGTATCCTATAGAGCTGTAAAGGGGTACCTTTTTGCTAGGTGAAATTTTGCTAGAATGAAATATGACTCTTGCCAGCGCTTGTAGGTCAGGGTTTTCTTCCCCTGTGTTGAAGATGAAAAATAAGAATAAATCTAAAATTGAGATTCTCTTCATGTGGTACAGTGGGTTTGCATTTCTGGCCTCTCTGTTTTCTTGCTTAAATTTTTATGAATACCTTTAGAAAATATCTGAATCTTAGGCTATATAAAGGATTTCATTTAGCCATCTGGACAATGCCAAACTTTTGTTGACATCTGATTTTTTTTTTTTTTTTTTTTGGTGGTATTTTTGCTTTGAGAAATATTTTCGGGGGATTTTTTAATTATGTTTATATTGGTAAATTAAATAAGTCTATGGGTATGTTATGGATACAACTGCACTGTGACAGCTAGCCTTAATGCCAGAACACTAGAATCCTAGTCTTTAAAAATATAATTGCTGTTTCTAAATTGGCATTTGGGAGTAGTTTCTGAACATTGCCAATTCCTGAATTGTACCCAAGAATAGTTTGGGAAAACACTGTTTAATCCTGGCCAAAAACCATGCCAGACAGGACTGCTGTAACAATTAAAAGGACAGATAATTGAATTCCAGTGCTGTGGAACACTTCCTAGTACTTCTAATGAAATAGTACATGTCTAGCCAACATAATAAGCTAAAAAGTGTTTTGGTTTTGTACATTTCAATGTGTCAGTTAACTTCAGAATTGGCACTTATGGAGGCATACACAAACTGCCTTAATAAGGAAACGTATAATGAGTTTAAGCTGTAGACAAAATAATTCACACAGCCTTGAACAGTTCAGTTCACTTGTGTGGCTAATCAAATCATGATTTGGTAAAATGGCTTTTTTTTTTTTTTTGGTTTTAATTTGTCTTTCATTTGTTTTCTGTTAATGTTCTGTTTCATTGTGTTAGACGATTTCAAATATCAGAGTGCTAAGAGTTGGAGAAAAGTACCTTTAGACTCAGGATTAACCAATGGAGAATATATTGCACATATAATCTTCATACTTATTGATCTTCTCCCACTTTGGTTAAGCTACAGGTCTTTTGAGCATCTTCAGTGGGAGCAGAAACTGAAATCAGAACTTCTGGCTTTCAGCTACCAACATATGACAACACATCTTCTGTAAAATAGTGATCAAGTATGTTTCGCCACTGCTGTACAAATTTCCAGTCTTTATATAGCATGTGTTCATGTTCAGCCCTAAATGTTCATCACTGTTTCTGAAGTACCTAATTGATGCAATTATAGGAAAAATTTTATAGCAAAGAGTCAACTGCTATAACTGATACACTGCTATCATATGGAATTTGTTAAAAAGTAGAAAACTTTTTAACCTTGCCGTGGGACTTTTTCTTCACTCGTTTGTGCCACAGAAGCATGTCATCCCTGCTCTCCATATTATACAGACATTCAGTTTCCTGATTTAAGGGGAAAACATGAGATTATTATTTTTAATTTTTCTGTATATTTGATATACCTCAGATATACCCAAAATTTCTGTGAGGAGATGATAAACAAGAATGATCTAAATGCAGTATGGACTGACAAATGTACGGCTCTCAGTTATCTCTTCAGTGGATCAACTATGAGAGGCAGAATATTTTGAGGGAGGGTAAATTTATAGAGCAGTGAAAACATCAGCCACCAATACAGTTTTCCAACAAAGGATTCCTGAAGTGATGAAGAACCACTTGGGAAAAAAAAAATTTAAGATAGGCAAGAGAGAAAGGAAGGATTTAAGTACAGTCTTATGAAAGATTTAAATATACTGTTACAAGATGTAGTCAGTCCCATTTCCAGTGTCAGCACCAGCACTCCTTGGTCTGACTGCAAGTGAGCTGTGTAAAATAAACAAAGCTGGAGCTGTTTCTCTTGACCAAAAGCAATTGTATTGTACTACCCCTTAGTAGTACTAGGAACCTCCTTTGCAAAAGCAAAGAGATCTGAAAAAAATTAGATCATCAGTGAGCTTCAGAAATAAAATTAGATCATCAGGAAGGCTGGGAGCCTCTGTATACAGTGGCAATGCTAATTGGTTTGTCAAACTGCACTTCTTTGGCATTGCTTTGAAAAATGTGGAATCTGCCTGAAACAAGTTGCTGCAGAGTTTTGTTCTTTTTTTTTTTTAAGAAAGTAAACCAAAGACCCCTCAGACACTTTAAAAAAGTTATTTTGCATGAACAGATCAATCCATATATCTGGAGCAAAATCTTTCTATTACAGACTTACGTATGCACTTGTTATGCATCAGCACTTCCCTGGTTGCTGTCAAGATGTTTTTAATCTTAAAACTGGATGGCTTGACCTCAGGATGCTCGTCTTCTGTATTCCAAATGCATAGACATTGCCTAACCACAGCCAACCTCCTCTCCAGAGACAGATAGAAAGGTGAGGGAAGGGAAAGAATTCTTAGAAAACAAGCAGAACTACTTGACACCTAGGATTCACAACATAATACTACATGAAATCTATATCAATGACTACCTGGAAGGAGTATTCAAGAAAATATTCACAGCAAGGGTCTGGAACAATAACTTCTAACCTATCCTCTCAAAGGGGTTGTAGTGTTGCATCAGCATCTTGTGGAGAAGTATAGAAATTGCTTCAGTATTTTTGCATTTAAAATAGCTTATATGCAACTACAGGGGAAAAATGTCCAGTTTTTTTACAGGGAGTTAGGGTTTTTTTAGTAGAATTGGGCTGTCATGAGGATGCTCAAAATTCAACAGGCAGTAAAGAGATGGCAAAGGAAATGGTATCTTTCAGCATTGCTGTTTTAAAACTTTATAATGCATGCAGTACTGAAAAAGTAAGCCATTAGGTATTGGCAACTAGAACTGCAGTTTATTACTGTATAAAATATACCTGTTTAAAACATGTTGGCAATTTCCTAGTCAAACGTGGCAGTAAGATATTCCACACTTCATGTGAAGCCTTCATTTTACCAGAGTAAAACATAATGATTTAAGGAGTTGTGGCATTAAACATCACTGATTGTAAGATCTCTTTAATAATTCTCTTTATGTTGCAGTAGGAAATGTGTTAACTTTATTAATACCTTATCTTGCATATCCATCCTGATAAGATGATATTTTGTGCAAAGTAATTCATTAATATACTCCATTTTCTTTTTTTTTTTTTTTTTCCTTTCTGGGTGTATTAGGTATAAAGTTGAAAATCATACTTGTTACAGTGGAGGTTGGCTCAATGAGAACTGCCTTTAAAATTCCGTTCATTTGTGGCTTAATAACATAATGGATTTTTTCAGGTAACTCTATTTCTTCTTCCAGCAGTCAGTAGATGAGGATAAATAGACTGAAACCCCAACAGAATAAATTATCTTCAAATGAAATAATCATGTGTCAGAAGAATGAAGGGTAATGTCTTGATTTATAATGTGAATTCTTTCTGTTGGAGAGTGTGAGGTAACTGAAATATATATTTGATAGGCCAAGCTGTCTTTGATTTTTAGTGATGTCATTGCTAACCCCAGCCAGCAGCAAAGCACCATGCAGGTTCTCACCCAGTAAGATGGGCTAGAGAATAGGAAGAGTAAATGAAAACTCATGGTCTGAGATAAAGTCAGTTTTATAGGGAAAGTAATAGCCACATGCTCACAATCAAAGCAAACCAAGGAATTAATTCATCACTTCCAAGGGCAGGCAAGTATTCAGACACCTCCAGGAGATGGCTTTCTCTCCAGGAGAGCAGGGCTCTGTCTCATGTAGCAGTGGTGACTTGTAAAGACAAAGGGCCTTACATTAAACTCCCCTCTCCCCATTTCCCTCTTCTTCTCCCAGCTTTACAAACTGGGAATGTCCTACTGTATGGAATATCTCTTTGGTCAGTTGCTGTCATCTGTCCCAGTTGATTCCCCTTCCAACTCCTTCTGCATTCGCAGACCCCTTGCCATCATGGCAGTACTAAAAGAAGTAAAGGCCTTGGCATTGTGGAAGCCCTGCTCAGCAATAAAAAAAAAGACATTCCTGTCTTATCAACACTGTTTCCAGCACTAACCCAAGACACAGCCCTTTTTTAGCTATGGTGAAGACAATTAATGCTACCTCAGCTCAAACAAGGACAGCTTTAGGTTCACTCAGACTTATTCTCTAGTATGAGAGTGTGTGATGGTGTTTTTGGCTAGAAATGCATTATCTGACAACCCCATGTGGAACAGGTCATATAAATGATATTGACTCTTTTATCATCAATTTGAAATAACTGAGAAGCCATTCATACTTCATTTTTTGATTAATGAAGCATATTTAGGGTACTACTTCAATAAGATAAAACTTAGAAGTGCTTATTTCTTTCATTACAATTTTGGGCTTTGTTAAGGAATAAAAGAGAGCACAGAATAGTGTTTGATACACATCAAGCCTGTTAAAATGCATTGACTCTCCTTCAGACATTTGTTCTTCATAGGATATGGAGTGGGTGAGGAACGGATGGGGAGTTGGAGGCACTTTCACGTAGGATAGTGTTTGACTGACATTTAATATAATACTTGATCCCAGTTTAAGCCTTCAGATTTATCATGTGTTGTGCTACTACACCTGAAACAGTTTCTGGTTCTATTAAGAGCACCGATATTGTGCTGTTTCTCTGGGAGCAGCAGGGAAATGCTGAATGTATCTTGCTGGTTACAACAGCTGTTACAAGAGGAAAAATGTATCTCATCTTTCAAGCTTATGACAGTAAGATTTTTTTTTTTCATGCCAGTCTCGTCAGTTTTTCCCCTTGCAGAGGGAAATGAGTTTGGAGGAAATCATCCTTGCAGTAGAGACCCAAACAAGTATGTCTAAGGGGTAAAGAAGTGAAGTGAAAAGAAAGCGTGACAGAAGAATGTCTCTTAGGTTGAAACAACTTGGCCTCCCCTCATATTAAAATATTGCATTGTAACTGCAAGTGCTACAAGCATGACAAGGGATGCCATCCAAAATGTGGCAGTAAAAACTTGCTCTGCAGTTGAAGGACCTCTAGAGTTTTGTGTTCTTAAACAATGAATGTTATTCATAGTATGTAAAAAAATCACAAAATTGATTCAGTTGTTATTTCTTTCTGTTTTATTTTTTGACGACTTCTCCCATGATAAATTAATCTAGGTACATTATTTTTTTCCTTGCAACAGAGTTGCTGTGTTCTATGCTTTACCCGTAAGTCTTTTTGCAGTATTAGGACTTTGGAAAAAAGCAATTTGCTTTCCTGTAGTCTATATAACCCAGTGGGATTAAAATTCCCACTGGTATTACTGCATGCTTGTAAGGTAGTAGGTGGATGGGGAATGCAGAGAAAAAGCAAGAGAACTGTTTGCTACCAGAGGCCAGAGAGAATGCAGGAAGCCTGTCTTTGAGAAGCCTTTACTAATTCTTACTACAATTACCAGCCCATATGCTTAATTGTGGACTCAACAGCATGAGGAGGGGGCTGCAAAGCCAGGAATATTGTGAAGCAGCAGACATTGCTAGATGGCTGGTTGCTCTCTCCTTAGATGTAAAGGAGTAAAGGAGATGGTCTGCAGGCTTAGCAACCATTTTTTTAAATTTTGTTTAATTTTTGGGTTTTTTTTAAATTTAAGCAAAAAGAAAAAAAATCTAAATATACTGTAATCTGCAAGTTGTAAGATTTGTCACATATGTTAGTCAATTTTCTATTCAAACAACCATTGTGAAAAAAAAAACCTCCTCAGTACAAGTGGTTTACACATTAAATTGCAAGGCCAGCAGGAATTGAAGTCTCAACAGTACTGACATCATTGCCTAGCACAGAATTGTCCTTAGCCAGATTAATCTCTCTTTTAATGTCTACCAGGGATTTATTTTTGGCCCTTAAAGTGAGTGACACTCTTTCTTAGGACAGAATTTGCATTAAGTATGCACATACAGGAATATGTTCTGTTCTACTACAGAATCAATGCATGAAGTGCCACATCCAGTCTTTCCTTAAACGCTTCCAGGGATGGTGACTCCACCACCTCCCTGGGCAGCCCATTCCAGTGTCCAATCCCCATTTCTGTGAAGAATTTCTTCCTAATGTCCAACCTGAACCTTTCCTGGTGCAGCTTAAGACTGTGTCCTCCTGTCCTGTCACTGGTTTACCTGGGAGAAGAGACCAACCCCCACCTGGCTACACCTTCCTTTTAAGCTGTTGCAGAGAGTGATAAAATCTCCCTGAGCCTCCTTTCCTCCAGGTTAAACAACTCCAGCTCCCTCAGCTGCCCCAAGCCCTTCATCAGCTTTGCTGCCCTACTCTGGACATGCCCCAGCACCTCAATGTTCTTCCTAAATTAAGGGACTCAAAACTGGACACAGAATTCAACATGCAGCCTCACTAGTACAGGGTTGTGATCACTGCCTTCATCCTGTTGGCCGCACTATTTCTGATAC
The DNA here is from genome assembly GCF_027477595.1 of Haemorhous mexicanus. NCBI lineage: Eukaryota > Metazoa > Chordata > Aves > Passeriformes > Fringillidae > Haemorhous > Haemorhous mexicanus. The sequence continues at coordinate 77,494,825 of NC_082341.1, forward strand.
AAGCCTGGATGCTCTTGGCCTTCTTGGCCACTGCTGGGTCATGAGTCCAGTAAATGTGCAATCTTTCTTCCTGGAATTCTGCAGTTTATGTAATGACTCAGACCTTTTCCCAATAATTTCACTGAATTATGCTTGGAAGTAGACTAATTTTATTTCTGATTAGTTTTGTTTGTCTTTTCCATTCTTATCCAGTTAAGTTGATATATGTCAAAGTGCAAAATTCAGTGCCAAATAATGTTGTGGCATCAGTCTGATAAGGTGGTGCAATTAGATATGAACAAATTAACAGGAAACGAAAAAATTAAGATGAAAATAAAATATGCTAGCTGGCACTTCAGACCAGTACTGAAGGCTTTGAGAATCAAAGGCAATCATACGCTTACTTTAAGATCATCAACAAAGATGCACTTGGCTGTTTCCTGGAATCAAGTTCTGAAATAGTTAACTAACTGGAAAAAGCAGTATTAGCAGGGTAAAGTTCATATTATACATTTATAAACTTTATAGATCTTGAGAAACTGCACTGGTGGTTTACTTTGTGGAGTGGGTTTTATCTCTTCAAACTGAATGCAGATATGAATTTACCACAGCAAAAGGGGAAGAGACAAAACTGAAGGCAGTACAACATGAAATTCTGTAATTTACTAAAACACCTCAGTGATGCCTGCTTCTCCTGGTGTGTTGTGGCTGTCCTGGGCAACCAAGGACAACTGAGTTTCTTGTCCTTTGTAGACATTCTTTCCCTACTCCCATGCATATCATGGTTGAATTTGAATCTGGATTTGATATTTGTGTGTTTCATCTTGTTTAAGTGTTACCTTTGAAGGAAAGTACTGTTTCTAACTGAATTTGCCTGATGCTCTCCAATCTTCCTTTGGTAGCTTTTTTATCTTTATGGTAATAGGGGCCAGTGAGTGGGGAATGTTATTTTTACTTAAACCTAAGAACTGAGGAAAACCTGAACTCTTGAAGAAGAAATCTGCAAATCTGGTATAAAAAATATTCTTCACTAGTCATGGTGCATCAAACAAAAAAAATCTGAGAATGTTTTTTGTGTGACAAGGTGGAGAACAAAGAAAAAAGTCAAGAAAATAGTATTATTTATAAGAATAGGAACAGGGAGACTTAGGCTGCTACACTTTGTGTTTCTTAGTGGGTGATCTCTCTACATTTAGCATATAAAAGTTTTTCATTACAGTTTGGGTCATTATTCTTTATAACAAGGACTTGAAAGAATAAGTCAGAAATTATAGGGAAGCTGTCTTTCTGTCATATTTTGGCCTTACCATACATTTATAAGGAAGCTCTACATACAGGAGGAATAGTTGAATGAAGGTGGCTATATTACTTGAGAATAATCTGGAGAGGAGCAGTATGACAGCAGTCAGCATTTTCCTAAACTTATTTCCTTGAGTTGCTGCTTGTCATGATGGGTTCTTTGACTTTATGTAGCTGGTCCAGCCTGGGATCTCACTGTAATTTACTCTTGTGGAAATCCATGAGTCTTACATAAATTCTTAGATTTTTTTAGAGTTCAAGGGTGCAAAAACTTTCCTGGGTGTCTTGCAGAGACTGCCTTCTTAAATCCACTTCAGGTGTTTCTTTATCAGGTAACCAGACATCTGTTGTAACACAGTGACAGAGCCACCTCCAGCCATTGTGAACACAAGCAGCATCTGGAAATTTTGGAGGCTGTTTATTGCATTTGGAATGCATTCTGAAAATGTTCAAATACTCTTCTCATAAGATGATGCCTTTTATACCTCTTGTTATGTCTCTTATTCCAACGACTGAGGGAAAGAAACATGCTCTATATAGTGCACTTGCCTTGTTTTGTTACTGTAGCTTTAAAATACTAAAACTTGACGTTTAGTATCTGGAATTAAATTGTTATTGATATCCAATCATAAGATTTAGTCTCTGAAATTAAATTTTTATTGCTATCTAGTCATAAAACAATCCTTGAGCCATTCAATTGAAAACTGACTGTGCAGGGCAGCTTTTTGAATGCATCCTGTTTTTGCAGTGAAGTTATAGGTTTATCCACAGAAGAGTTTTTGAGGAAATATTTACTACAGAATACATTTCTTTACTATTGCAAACACATTAGTACAGCAGATTTCTGTCACTTGGTTATGTAATGCTTGAACAGGGCCCTCATTACCAGCTCGAAAGGGGAAATTAAAGTATTTGACAAATGACTGTTCTTTCTAACACAGGCATGATAAAATGTCTTGTGAATGGAATAATGTGACTTTAAAGTATTTCAATTGCAACAGAAGCTTGCAAAAACTAGTTCTAGCCCATCATTTTGGTTAGAGAGTTACCAAAACTTCCCTTATTTTCTGCATTTAAGTAGCCTTAAGCCTCTTGATTACTCCTGTAAGTTACTACTTACTTCATTAAATATAAGAACTTAGATTTTTGTCTAATTTATATTCATAGTTCAATAAATCTTCTCTGTCCTGAGAAGAAGGTAAATTTATGAAATACTTAGCATTATAGTGAGAAAAGCTACTCAAGTACACAAACCAGAAATGTTTCTCAAGTGCAGAAGAATCAAGTCATTGCTTTGGATTTTTTAGTCCAAGAAAAGCTTGTTATAGTCTCAGAGGGGGAACAAGGAGGAGAGGAAAACAATGTTTATTAAATACTGAAGGAAATATTTCTGTTCTTACTTTGTGGGAGGAAAATCTTAACTTTTGAATTGAGTAATTTACCTTTCCAGCTGGTAAGTTCAACTATTTCCAGAGCTGTCATGCTCTGTTTAGTACAGAGAGAGACAATTCAAACAGAATTCTGTTGACCAAATAAGAAAGAAAAAGCATTGTATTAGAGAAGGGAAAGATAGAAGAAAACATTTTTGCACAGGGCTCATCAATTTAATTTGATGCATAGTCATTTCATGTTTATTAAACTGGTTTAATTAACAAGTTTATTAAACTTGTTTGAAGTCATTTTAGGCAAAGTGAATGACATAGTTAAAAGAAGAAAAAACAAAAGCTACACTGTAAAGGCTAGCATTAGCTGACTTTGAAAGGGAGAAAAGGTAAATACTATTTCATTAATGGGGAAAAGTGATATGTGGTTACCAAAATAGATTAACAACAGACTGTAGTTACAAAGAAAAACCTCAACTACAGTCCTTCCAAAAGACAGACTGTCTTATGCAGGGCAACAAGATTAAGTGAGGAGGATGGTCAGCTTTGTGTGCCACCTACTATCTTCTAGGAAGAGCATTATTAAAAACATTCTTGTATTGACTGTATTTCTATCCTCTGACAGCATCTTGAACTTGTAGTGTGGTCAAAATGCTAGTGTCTAACATTCACTTTTTCCAGTTTATGTATTGGCAGTAAACAACTGAATATCTCTCACATGTCATATGAATGATAAAAGATATGTGGAAATTTAGTCAGATGAAGGTCCAGTGGTGACTTACATGGGATGCCTGAATGCTGATAGCACAAGGTGTCACCGACATGTTCTATGAAAAATCCTTTCCTTAGGATTTTTCCCTCCTGAGAAGCTGAGAGGCCTCAGGAACAAACTGTAAACAATTCTTATCTGCTGCTGTGGAATGCAACGGGGGGATCTGTGATTGGTCTCATCTGGTTGTTTCCAATTAATGGCCAATCACAGTTCACCTGCCCAGACTGTCTCCGTCAGAGACAAGCCTTTGTTATTCATTCCTTTTCTATTCTTAGCTTAGCCTTCTGAGGAAATCCTTTCTTCTATTCCTTTAGTATAGTTTTAATATATTATACATGATAAAATAATAAACCAAGTCTTCTGAAACATGGAGTCAACTTTCTCGTCTCTTCCCTCATCCTAAGACCCCTGCGAACAATGCAACAACAAGGGACCCTAACTAGTTTGTTATACCTGTGGCACTCACTTGATGCTCATTCAACCCACAGTTAAGCAATATAAAGGTATTTTCTATTTCAGGTCTTAACTATTTGACAAGACTTAACAGTGTCAAGATCTTCATGTTGGCTTTCAGATAAATTACACTTGATAGATTACTTGTAACTATCATCTGAATTATTATAGTATAATTAAAATTAATAGGATATCTGTCCATTAATAGTATTTTTATCAGTAATAGTAATATAATTAGTATTGTAATAATACTATTATCTTCATATTATTGTCTAAGATAAACCTAGATTATTAACACCCCCCAATAATTTTAAATGAGAAAGGGTTTTTTGTATGTTTCACTACTATTACTCCTTGTATGTAACCCTTCAGATGAGCTCAGGCATACAAGAAAACCATTGTGAGGTAACAAAAAGCTCAGTTAAAGCTACCCATGTGCATGCCTGTATGATAACATATGGGTTGCAAAACTACCCAAGCTAGCTTAGCTTAGGTTCTGAAAAAGGGCTACTAACTCAAATTTCTTTCAACTGAAATGCATCTCTTTAACATGAGAGAGGTAATTGTATTTGAACTCATATTGTCAAAAAGAGGAAACAAGACAAATCCTTTCTGAGATGGGTACTTATTTGTATAAAATGTCAAAATCTCCAAATACTTTGATAATTTCAAGGAGTAAATAATAATGTATTTTATAGCTAGATAGGGCATAAACAGATAAATCTAGAAATCTTAGTCATGCTTATCAGATTGCAGGGAAAAAATAATCTTTTTTTTTTCAAATTTAGAAAGAAAAAGTTTAAGTTTTACTTTAGAATCTACTTTTTTAACCTTTTGTCTTTTGATTAGTACAGCTTTATTTTGGACAATTCTTGAACCCACTAAGGTAACACATAACTTAGAAGAATTACTTTGATACAACTACATGTTATTGCCTTATTGAGCTCTGAATATGAAGATACAAAATTTCTGCATGGTTTTAGGCCCAATATCTTTGCTACTAACTTTGGAAAAGGATGATCTTTAGTTATTTCAAATAGGTTAGAAGGTACATATCCCACTTACCTTTACAAGTCATAGCTCTATAATGATCAAATGAAGTAAAGACAGTACCTTGAGATTTTGAATCTGAAGGGAATGCTCTAATTTTAGTGCTGGTGTTCCTCAATTATTGAACTCTTAAACCCTAATTAAAAAAAAAAAAAAAATTCTTAGGAGTTTTTTAATCTCTGAACACCTCATCATTCCTCAAGGATACATGTTTGTCCTTGGACAGGTATTTCATAGAATATTTTTCTTCAGAGAATTGTGTTAATTTGCCAAAAAGTGAAAGGGCAAAATGAAAACTGAATGCTTGCACTGCTGCTGAGACTGGAGCCACTGAAGAGTTTGTTATAATAAGATCATGAACCCTTTCTCTTAGCAAAAAAAACCAAAAACAAAACAACAAAAAAATCCCCAAACCAACCCACCAAAATTCCAAAAACTTTCATAAAAACCGAAATACCAGATGTCAGCAGCTGAAAGATGAAATTAATAATGCATAAGATCTTAATATTACCAAAGGAGAAAAATAAAGATATTTTGAAAACTTATAGGTGTCATTGATCTTATCCAGAACTGATTTTAAACATTAAGGTTTGAGAACTGATGCAAATTACAATTCTCTGATGCTTTTATTTCATCAGAGCTTTGCTAGTGGTTGGGGTGACTGGATGCAGAATAAAATGTGATGTCACTGAACTGAGAAAGACTACACAGTAGATAATTAAAAATGTTGAAATTGAAGTTACTGGGAAAAAAAGGAGGAAATACATTAAAGCAGGAATTTAAAAGTTGCATGAGTATAGAAAGTCAAATAAATGTTCAGGTGACAGCTATTCTAAAAAGCTCAATAATGGACCCCTAGCTGAGCCATAACCCAGGGATATCCCACTGTTCTGGGAGAAAAAGTAAATACTATATTCTGGTAAAAGTGAATCTACATTCTGTGAGACCTTTTGAAATAATCCTGCTCTAAAGAATACTGGAGGATCTTGGATTCTGTCCAGTTTTGAGCTTTGCACAATTGGAGAAAGCTCAAAAAGGATAATAAAGGTGAGCATAGGTCAACTAAACATGGTTTACAAAAAAAAATATGATTCAATTAATGTTATTCTGTTTAAGATGATACTCTTAAACATGTAAAACACTGCTGCAAAGAAAACTGGAATAATTCTTTTCCATGTCTGTGAGAAGATAAAGGATAATTAATTCATGAAATGATAAGAAAGATTAAGGTTAGATTTTTTTTTTCAAAATGCATAAGTAGGTAAGCACTGAAATGAATTGCCTGGATGTAGCTTCTTACTGTGGAGGAGAAGTAGATAAGCAGGTCACAGAAATTATGTAGATAAAAAAATTAATGTAAGGAAATAGACTTAAATGATAATGCAGCGTGTCTTTAAACCCTGTAATTTCATGGTAAATGAGGAATAGGTATGTCGGTCCTTTAGCCTTAAATAATAGAAAAGCTTTCAATTATCTTTCCTCTCACATTTCTGTCAAGGGTATAGAATCCTGCACCTTTTTTTCTCTCCTTCTGTAGCTGCTTGTAACCTTCTCTGGCTGTTCCTGTGCTCTCGATCTCCTGTATTCCTTGTCTGTAACAAGGTAGCAGTCAGAATACTTCAGTCTTGCTCATGCTTTTCATCTTGGGATTCAGGCATTAGAAAGGCTATCCCTTGCTATCACAGCAGAGAAGTTACCCTTGGATGAGCCCCATGAAGAAGGTAAGGTTGTTGGGTTTTTGTTTAGCTTTTTGTTGCTTTTTCCCAATGATCATTTTATTTCCTCTGTGATCATGAAGTTAGGATGAACATTCATATATAGGAGTCATTCTTTTGGTTCACCCAACTCTTTTGTTCACACACTTTTAAATGTTTCTGTGACACCTTTTAAGGATTTTTGTGGTTTTTAACGCCAGACCAACGTCTTTCTTCTCGTGAAACAGTTCTCTGCCAGTGATATCATCCATCCTATTGATTTGATGAATTCAGATGGAATGTGCAGAAGACAAGTGAGTTTCTTAAGAAGAAGACGGTATTTATCAAAAGCTATATAGTTCAGATGATCTAATTTACTTCTTGATTTTCAAGAAATCTGATTGTGTTGACCAGACTAAGGTTAAAGCTTCTTTTCAGTTGACATAGATATTGCTGCATTTGCTCTTTTTATTCAGCACTGCTTTGGACTGTACCCTGGAGCTGTATACCAGAAACACACAAATCTTCATAAGATCTGTAGACCTTTAAAGGTTCAATATATTTGCAATAGGGAGCAAATGTTACACTTTCTAAGGTTCTAAGAGCTCATATTTATCCAGCTACATAGTCTGTTGCCTTTATGTAGAAAGACTCCAATTCTCTCACTGAAAGATACTGAGTCATGCCTTATGTGCAAATATTTCTGCTGATTTTTCTCACAATTCCTTTGGTTCGTAAAATTCACAGAAACTGAGATTCTCTTATGCCCTCTTCTCTTCCCCTACTTTTACAAAACTTGATTCAGTTTGGCCACTTCAACTCATTAACTACTGCATGAATAATGAGCAAAATACTGTCTTTAATACCTACTTACTGTGAAATGAGGCTTTCAGAAGGATGCTCACTTTCTAGTAGACTTGGGGTGCATCACAGTACTTATGTCCTGAAATGAAGATATTCATAAACGATCATCATGATTACTGAGGATCTATGCTCATATATTAAAGTATGTGAATGCTAAGACTCTGGATTCCAGACTCTCTCTTAATTCTCAAAAATATTTTTCCTCTAAATCTAACTTACATACAGCTAAGTCCAAAAAAATGGATTGCAAATTTTAATTTTTATGTTAATGATTTTAGGTTTATTTTTTTTAATTAGTTAGAAAGTGGAGTTGCTGGGGGTTTAATTAGCTGGGAAGGCTAGACTTACATTCCTTGCTCTTTTTATTTCTTGGAGAACACTACCAATTCCTGATTTTATCTTGCCTGTCATACATCCTTATATGCAAGAATGACATTTATATTTCAGGCGGTTTGTGGGGTGTGCTGCTATTTGTAACCCAGTCTAATTAAGTTATTCTCCAGCTTAAGTATCATATTAAGTAAACAAAACCTAATTATCATGTGATTGTAACAGAATTAATTTCACTTCTTTCATTGACTCCTCATCACTCCTTCATTGCTCTGAAGGAAGAGCACTTGGTTTTCTTTCAGAAAGAAAAGATATTCCAGTAAAGATCAATCTCCTGAATATTTTTTTTAAATAAAATATGATTAAACACCTTGGTAAATACATAATTCTATGAAAAGACAACCTAAGCATTATATTTCTTCTAACTTCAGCTTCTTTTCTCCCAAGAGATGTGTGACTTCTTTACATTTGAACAAAACATGTGTCATAAAGATTGAGATATAATTGTGAGCTTTAATAGTTAGATTATTTGTACTGTGATTAATAACAGAGATCTCAATGCTCTTTAGGTGGCCTTTAAGAGATGCTTTTCTGTGTAGAAATTGCAACATACTTGCACACTCCATGCCTCAAAGCCAGGTGTACTGGCTTTGCTTTAGAAACAGTATTTCCTGTCTTACCATGATGATTTTGCAGATGACCAAAAAGTAAAATCCATTTGTAATTTTGTACTGTAAGAAATAGTCCTTTCTAGAATGTGAGCATAAGAAGAGTATATGGACTGAAATACAGACTTAATAGTGTTAGTGAAAGGGATCCATATTTCTCCCTGAAAGAATTTTTAGGATATTCTTAGGTTTTCCCTTTATTACTGGTCTGCAAACTGAGAGACTAAGGCAGTTAAAAGTGACTTTGTATTTAGGAAGGAGGCATTGGTAGGCTGCTTCCTGAATGGCCTTACTAGTAGCTTGTGTTGTAGACAATGAAATGCGACAGGAAAAATATTTCTGTATGTTGTTGTTTTGTGAGCACTAACATTTGCAGCTCTGAAGGATGCTCTAGAGAACTAGTGTGGATCATTCAGTTGCCAGTCTTGCACACTGTTGCAAAGCACTGAGAAGACATAGTTTTCAGAAAGTTATTCTGTTTATGGAATTGTTTTGTTGGGGTTTTGTTTTTTTGTTTTTTTTTGGTTTTTTTTTTTTTTTTTTTTTTTTGGTGCTTTTTTTTGGACATCTCTAAGACCATCAACTTCAACTGTTAACCCAGAACTAAGTCCACTATTAAACAATGTCCCTAAGTGCCACATCCATGAGCCTTTAAAATACCTCCAGGACTGGTGACTCAACCACTTCTGGGGACAGCCAGTTCCCATTGTGAACAACACTTTCTGTGAAGATGTTTTTTTGTAATATCTAATCTAAACCTTCCCCGGCACAAATTGAGGCTATTTACTCTTTTCCAGTTTCTTGCAACCTGGGAGAAGAGGCCAACATCCCACCAGGCCAAAACCTCCTTTCAGGCAGTTGGAAAGAGATAGAAGGTTCCCCCTCAAAAACTGTCAAAAGCTTCACATTATATATGAGATTTGTGAAATGTAATTGTAATTGTAAAAGTGAAATGTAATTTGTGTATTGTAGTTGTACAACATTGCAGATAAAATTTTTGGTTGTTTAACTGGAATTCCTGCTCTCTTGGGACTAATTGCTCAGCCAAAAAAGAGGGAATGAGCATTACACAATTTTTTAACCTGGAAGAACAAAGGAAAAAAATAATCTTATTTATATTCCTACTTCTCTGAAAGTGTCTCATTCTTCCCTTTCCCCCCCTAAATCCCCTTCTTGAATTATTGCAAGTACTTGAATGCAATCATGTCTGACACTTGGAAGTTTTAAAGAGAGGCGTGTATGAAGCATAATCATTGATCCACCTCAAACTTTTCAGTTTTTTATTTGTTATTGCTTTTTTCTTGTATTCAGGATATGTATACCCGCCTTCTTGTTCTGTATGTAACATTCAAATCATGTCCCTACAATCTAATTGGCAATTTTAGCATCCCATTCTTTGACTGTGGTTCAGGTTATCAGAATAATTTACATGTGGGAAATGTTTTCTTTGTTTTGTTTTGTTTTGATAGGGTTTATTTTGTGTTTTCTTCCTCTTTGCTCTCCTCCCTTCCCTTCCCATCTTCCCCCTCCACTAGGATTTAAGTTGTACTGTAAATATGCCTACATGGGTAAAAATCAGTTTGTGAAATTTCGAAGTGTGTGGTCAGAATAGTCGCACTGTGAAAAGACTTGTAATTAAGGAGGAAAAGTTTAGAAGGAAAGAAGAATCATGTTCATTGTGAACTGGATGATTGAAACACAAGAGTAAAGTATACATATTCATACATAGCAACCAGTGACTGGCAGGGTAGGCATTTAAACCAAGATCTTCAGAGAATTGGAAGTCTCTCTTCTTTTACTATTACAAATCATTAAACTGCACACAAAAATTCAAATGCAAGTTATAGAATTATTTCTAAATTGACGAATACAAATTCCTTTTAACTCATGAGTGATTTGATGGATGGTGAAGAGTTTGTTTTCAAACTATCCAGATATTGAAAGCAATTTTGGAAAAGAAAAACTATAATAATAGCACACTTTGTTAAGCAGGTGTTTCCTTGCAAATGCTAAAAATGCAAAGTAACAATTGCAGGTAAGAAATTATGGCTTGTTAGCACTGGCTAGGTAAGAAATGCCAAGTATACCTATGCAGAAACCTGAGCTATGTGTCTGAGATCCTTTATTAAGAACCTGATAAGAAGCTCTGACCTCTACAAATAAAGTCAGTGGTGACAGTAACCCTTCTTAAGACAAAAGCTGCTGCCTTGCTCTACACTTACAAAGTTATTTATTGTGTATCTGATTTGCAGCATGGCCTGAAAAGTAGGAAAGTGTTAATTATTCTTTAGCCTTTTTAGAATCTATTAGTGACATATTTGAGATTAAGAGGCTTTATCACATCCTTTTTCAACAAATGACTTTTCAACTGAAGCTCATTTTCTGATGAAGTACTAGATACCATAGAACTAGATGTAATTTTGAGTATGAAGTTTTCATCTCAGTGATTAATTTTTCCTAAAATGTTAATTAATTCCTTGAATTTGCAGTGTTGTAGCTGTATATTTTGTGCTATCTTGTAAGGGTTTTTTTGTATGATAAAAGGTAGTTAAAATAATTGAGTCTTATGAAATAAAATTCTTCATATTAAGCATTATCAAAGGTAAGATCATTAAGCATATTAAGCATTATCAAAGGTAAGATATAAGTTGTCTTTTTATGATAATTTCATGAGACCACCTTTTGTTCTGTTGGTTTGCAGCAGGAATTAGCACCTACTATTTACTAGCAATTTCAAAAAATGCTATTTTAGGACTAAGTAGGGTTTTGCAACAGCAAGTAACATTTTCTGCTAAAAATCCTGGGTGTTTTTTGAAAAAGATTGTGAACTGATTTTCAATCATGCATTATTTTATTAGCCTTTTGATGGAACTTCAGAACTTTAAGAAATTACTTCTCAGCAAGTAATATTTTCAAATAGGTTTCAAAAACTTGCTCAGGCTTAACAAGGATATTTAAGAATGGAAACATGTAAGTGGTAGTAATAAAGCTTTTGGTGCATGCCGCTGTTATCTTGAAATAAAGCCAATGTATAAACACTATTATACATAACACTACCGTAACAAATAAATTTACTGGTTTTTAGTTTAACTCTCTACTTGAAATTTACTCCCTGTGGCAAAATTAATGGTCCATGTTGTTTACTAGAAGAAAGTGGCATACTGACATTCTTCATTTAAAACAGAAGCTGAGGATCAGTAATCCCAAATTCAATTGCACACTGCAGAGTTTTTACTGGAAATGATCTAGTAATAATTTCTTAAGATGCTTGTACAGTTTTTAATGCTTCAGTTGAAGGAGAGTATACTTTGCAGTGCTACATGCACTCTCTCTTAATCAGTACAAGCAACTATCAAAAGGAACAGTTTTACCCTTCCTTAAATTAATGATTTTCTATGTTAATCAAGGAGGGAAATTTCCAATGCTAGAAAACCTTTTTTGTAACTAAAGCACTCTGTCTTTAATTAAGAGGTGACCAGATTGTTGCAGGAGGAATGAAAAATTGGTTAAGCATGAAGGACTTAGAAGCCCTTGGTAGAGGAATTCAAGAGAAAGCTCAGCTCTAGAAATAACACAACTGTTAATGCCACCACCATCCAGGAGATCTGAGAAAAGAGCTCCTTTGCAATAACCTTGCGAGAATACCTTGAAGGTGTCTAAAAATGGCTTAATGATTGGTTCATTGCATTCTACAGTTGCCTAAATAAGTATCGTCTGTAGCAAAATGGAAGCCTAAAGCACACAATACTAATTCTAATTATACAGAGAATTTAGGGAAGGTAGTGAGGATTTTTATGGCATGTTAGTGTGAGCATGCTATACTTAGGCTCTTATTTGTCTTTAACGTTTAAAATTGGTTTTGGTTTCATGTTTAGAAAAAGCTTTTATGTGCATTCCTCTTACTTTAGATTAACCTGAACGTTTTAAAATTTTTTTGAAAAAAACAAGACGCTGATAATATAAGGGTGTCCTGAGTTTATATCTTCAAGCACTTTTCAAAGTGTGGTCCGCCTTTAAAGGATTTGAGGGGCAAACTTATTCTGACTTCTAGTAACATTAAAGGCGTTTTGGTCTGCAGTGAAATACTGGGCTATATACTCGAACCTGCAAGTCACAAGAGGAGTATTATACTCATAAAAGATAATTGATTAATAAAATGAAAAAAAACTTATTTACTAGTCACTCATCTAAATATATTTACTTTTTCATGAAGTATATAAATATGAGATTCAAAGAGTGGACTGTATCTTCAAGTACAAATCCTAAGTGGACTATATTTCTTTTTCCTGACAATCATCTTTCTTTTGTCCTAGTGAAGTCTGATATAATCGTATTCAAAATGCATAAAAACAGAAGAACTGGATCTCTGAATTGAACTTGGGGTTCATTTGCTGATTACTGCCTTCAGTAATGCTCAACTAAGGACAAAAAAGCTTGTAATTGCAATTAGATAGGACATGGTCAATGAAGCCTGAATCATCAGATATAGCAGCTCTTCTAATCTGCTTTTAATTATTAAGAGTACTTTGTCCTTTTTCAGTAAATTTTAATTTTTTTGAAGTTCTGTGACAATCATGGCTTTATTCTGTAATCCTGTGACAATGTGCAAGACGGTGGTCATACAAGATGGTCATACATAGTGCAGGAGGAAATAGAAGAATGCAGTCAATTATTCTAAATTTACCAGTCCTTACTCTCAAGGGATACAGGAGTTCTTGTTCTACCCAGACTTTTACCAGTTGCTACACTACTGGTGCAACCATTCTATGCATTCGTGGGGTTTAAAAAAATAAAATTTTTTTGAAAAGGGTTATAAGTTATAGTTTGGTTTTGACTCTTCTAATTTACCCCTTGCACAACGTCATGGCATCCTTACACAACCTACTGGCATCCCAATAGTCCCTTCTCCCTGAGGCAAAGTCACTGTTCAGCCAGAAGTGAGGATAGGTAATCTTCCATATCATTCATCCTAATCTCCCATGAGGCCTGTCCCAGGGAAGGCAGATCCAGACAGACATAGCAGATCTTTCTTGGATTCCTCCACCAACTCACCAGAGCTCTGTCACTAAGAAGAGAAGCTTCTCTACCTGAAAGACTCTTTGTTCTTTACTCTAGAAAGAAGAATCGGAAGGAAAGGTTCTTATTTTTTTAGTTAAAGCAGCAGGATTTGAAAAATAAGTAATAGAAAAATAATAAGTAATAAAGTGGTAAAAACAGAGCTCTTAAACATTGTAATTTAGAGCCAAATTTAATATAGTTCATGTATCTCTGTTTCCTTTGTTTTCAATTGTCCTCCTCTTTCCATGAGGATAGCACAGGAGACTAGTCTGAAAAATACATTTCCTGTTTGACTGGCTATGCCTTTACTTAAGAGTGGGTTGCATAAATATCCCCATTGGTTGTAACCCCTTTGAAGGGGATATGGGAGAGATAACGTTTTGTTCAGGAGACCCATAGATGTTCTGCACTTGAGAACTTTGAGTTTTGGCCCAGCTGTCACCGATGTCATGAGGAGGGAACTCAGGACACCTAGCATACTGAGAGTTGAGTTTGAAGCAGGACTTGCAGGATGTTACAGTTATGCATATAAAAACAAGTTGGTACGTAATCAGTTAGCCACTTTTCTTTCCTGGAACTCCAAAATGTTTTTGTAGATTATTTAATGCAAGCCATACATTTGTCAGCCATGCAAACTCATATTCCGTGAGTCTCTTGGAGAAGGATATACCCATGACAGGTTCAGGATTTTTAAATCATATTATTCAGTTATAATTATCTTGTGAAAGGCTGATGGAAGAGACATAAATCCATACTATCTCTACCCCGTTCTTAAAATTCATGGAAATAGAAAATATGTCCTTATAATATGTCACTTCAATAATTCTTGTAGTCCTCAGCATAGTCAGTTGTGGTTGGAAGTTATGATAGGGGGTTCTGAAGAGTTATACACCCAGATTTCACTGGTATAATTTTTGAGTGCTTGGATATGGGAGGAATGTTTTTAAGTCTGAGATTCAAAGATTTTTACTGCACTAGGGTTTGGTAGGAGCAGGTAGTTCTCCGTCATCAATATTGAGTGTTTATCTACATTAGAAATTCTGATTTAAATAATCAAACTTTCAGCTACCTGTAAACACTTAAATAAGCTATGATGATAGAACATAATTTAATCTCATTTTAAGGAAAAAGTTCCCCAGTTTCAGCCTTATCTTTGCTTCTTAACTACTGTAATATTAATAATTTCCATTTTTGAGTAATCAAAAATGACTGGGCTGAATAAATGGGTTTTTTATTGGCTAATTAAAGAGTTCTTAGTTAACAAAGTTTATATATTTTAATTTACAGCTTTTGAGACATAAGAAGCAAATATTTTTATTTTTATTACTATGTTTAGTCCTTCATTAAATAGGATCATTACTTAACTTTAATTTTTGAGGTAAACAACACTTCATCAAGACACAAATGATACTGGAAACCTGATGCAGTGAAAGAAGTTATTCCCTGTTGAATTATAGAGTCAATGAAGTATGAAAATGGTGACATTTAATATCTTAAATGAAAGCTGCTTTAGGGAATGCTTCAGCACTTTAAACTGGTAACATAATTTGATCTCACCTGGCTAATTCAATATCACAATACAGCTGACAGGTTTGCAAACTCCAAGTTTCTGATATTGCTATCAGATCGAGAAGGAAAAAGATGATAGGACAATGTGCAACAATAAGTGTGATATTTATAGGCATTTCTAATCAGGACGTTTTATGAGCTGTAATATTCAGTTTAAAAAGACATTCTTTAAGCATATTGTAATATGGCTACTACTTCAGTTAGAGAAATTAACCTAGTTGCATAGCTTTTCCATTTCTCTGATATTGATAAAATATTAAAGGAGATGAAATCTTCATACTTCTGTATTCAAATAAATTGTGTTTCTATAGGAAATACATGATGGAGATTTTGGGAGGATTGCTAAACCCACACGAAAAATTTCAACAGAAATCAAAAAAATGTTATAATTTTAAAACTTAATTCTATAATCTATCTCGACCTCAAAGGGGGCAGTATTTTTTCTATGTAAAATATTCCATTACTTACTTTGGAGAGCAGATTAGTCTTATTCTACCAACCCTTAAACCTGACATGTTTTGAAGGAATGGGTCCTGCCCTTGGATCACAACAACCCCTGGCAGCTCTGCAGGCTGGGCGCAGAGTGGTTGGAAAGCTGCCCAGTGGAAGAGGACATAGGGGTGCTGAATGTGATCCAGCTGTGCCCAGATGGCCAAGAAGTCCAAAGAAATCCTGGCCTGTATCAGTAATAGTGTGTCCAGCAGGACCAGGGCAGTGATTGTCCCTCTGTACTCAGCACTGGTGAAGCTGCATGTTGAATTCAGTTTTGGGCATCTCACTTCAAGAAAGAAATTGAGGTGCTGGAGCCTGTCCAGAGAAGAGCAACAAAGCTGAAGGGTCTGGAGCACAAGTCCTATGAGGAATGGCTGAGGGAGTTGGGATTGTGTAGCCTGGAAAAGAGGAGGCTTGGGAGAGACCTTTTTGGTCTCTCCAATTATGTGAAAGGAGTTTGTAGAGATATGGGTGTCAGTCTTTTCTCCAGTGAAGCAAGTGATAGGACTAGAGGAAATAGCTTTAAGTTATCCCAGGGGAGGTTTATATTAAGTATTAGGAAATTTTTTTCACTGAGATTGTTGTCAAGCCTTGATGCTGGCTGCTCAAAGTGGTGGAATCACTGTCCCTGGAAGTGTCCAAAAAACGTGTGGCTAGGACATCTGGGAACATGATTAAGTGGTGAAAATGGAAGTGCTAACTTGATGGTTGAACTCCAGGATCTTAGAGGCCTTTTTTGACCCATGGTTCTTTATACTTATTTTTTTTATTACAAGAGCACATTACTTACTGGGGGAAAAATTCTTTTTAAGTCAGGTTTCTTTTGTTTGGTGTTCATGCACTGAGATAGTGTTATAGATATTTATTAATAAAAGCTAGTTGCTTGCAAGCCTCTTTACACTTGCAAACAGAAAAGGCAAGTATGCACATTATGGAGATCACAGAGCCTGGGTAGCTTTGCATTTTTGACTAATATGAATATGTACTTGGACATTTGAATGTGGCAGGGTAAATTTAAGCATCAAATTTACTGAAAAAAAAAAAGTAGCATGAGCACTATTTCAAAATTAGGAAAAGATAGTAAATGCATGCATTAAAAATAGCTATCTTTCTCTGTTTCTCTATGCTAGAATAAGAAGAAAAGACCTCACTCAGGGATGCTAAGAGCTCTAGCATATCTGTATCAGAATACATAATGGTAATTGTGTCCCACTCTGCAATTTCATAAATGTACAGATTTTGATGGATCGCTTCCTTGACCATTCCAAACTAATAGAACATGCTTTATCTCAGAGACAAAGAGAAGTATATGTAAGACAATGGAGCATAAAAGTAGCATCCAGTCATGTTTGATTTGCTCATAATATTTATTGTATTCCTTACTTGATTAAGTCTTGAATTGCTGAGATTTTACTCTTTGACTTGTTATTTATAAAAGGCTTAATGCTTCTTTTCAATGAAAACAGTAAATACTTAACTACATGAATCAAAGTTTTAGGGAAAAAACACAGAAGCTACACAGGTCACAGAAGTTGAAAAGTCTAATATCCAAGGTATTGTCCTAAAAATCCTCAGGTTTAGTACAAAGAAAGGTAACTCTAAGAGGTAACTCTACAAAGGCATGTTTTTTCAACTACATATATAGTTTGAAAATACAGTCCAATTCAGAACTTCTCACAACTAGCTTTTTGAGCTGTTTTTTAGCAGTATTTCACGCTTCATATTTTCTAATGCAATTAAACTTAACATGCTTACTTACCTTCCACATGAAAAACAAAGCCACCATCTACTCTAATTGGGGCAGGTAGAATGTCATGCAGATACTCAGATTGGTTTTGTTCTGAGGGGAAAGATGCCTTTAAAAGTTCTGTTTTCTTGCATAGTTACTTCACCCAAAGAAGTTACAGTTAGATTTAGATTATTCATACTGAGTTTTGAATCTAGCTAAAACCACTGCAATTTTAGAAGCCTGCTTATATCTAATTTATAGGCAGAAAGACAAGTGTAGTCTGTTGGGAAGAGGGGAATAAGGCTTGGGGAACACAGTGAGGGGAAGTCTCTTGTATGTTCAACTAAATATCAATATAAAGCTGAGAGCTTAGATTTGGGAGATCTACCTAGCAAAGAGTCAAAGTAAAGAGGGAGAAAGTAGTAGGTCTAGGGGAACACTGGTTGTGCTACTGTCAATTAGTATGAATATCAGTGCACCAAGTGTTGTTTTTGATCACTAAAAAGGCTTTTTTTTTTTTATTTTAAAAAGGCCCTTTAACTCTACATTTTTGTCTAGCGGACCTTTGTTATGATCCCCTCATATTAATGAATCACATGTGCTTAGCTCTGAAATTTTTATCGTCTTTCCAACTATTAATATTCATCATGCTGGGCTTTACAGTTGTAGACCACATTGTTATTAATAAAACATTAATTGCAGATTGAACAGCAGGCACATGCTGTAGCAGAGCAGGGAATTGTAGTGTATGAAGGAAGGGAGTGGTCCTGACCTAGGGAAAACCCAGGCAGTGCTGCAACCTGCAAGGAAGTGGTAGCTCTCACGTGAGTGGCTGATGAGGTGTGTTTTTGGGGCCAGGAGGAATGGTGTCACCCCCAATGCCCACAGAGAGCAGTCCTGGGGAGCATGAGGAGCAGAGTGGGCAAACAGGACCTGGCATGTCAGCCAGAGCATGGTGAGGCAGTTTGCACAGGAGCTCATGCAGGGGGCAGGGTGCTTCTTTGAAGGAGATGCATTCCACAGGCCAAGAGGAGAGACTTGCTCTTGTGTCTGTTGGAGGTTCCTGGAACACATTAACAGTAGATCCCTTCTCTATGTGATAGAGGAAGGAAAAGTGCTTTGTTGATCCCTGTTCTCACCTAGAGGTGCTGTGGGGAATGTGCATCTGGTTACAGCTGCTGTAACCATCAAATTGCGGAGCTCAAGATACTGAAGGCTGTGAGGAGGGTGCACACCAAACTCTGTTTACCCTGGACTTTAGAAGAGAAAACTTTGGCTTCTCCAGGAGTTTGCTTGGTAGAGTAGCATGGAATAAAGCCCTGGAGGGAAGAGGAGGCCAAGCAAGTTGGTTGATACTCAAGGATCACCTCCATCAAGTTTAGGAGTTATACATCCCAACAAAGAGGAAGGCAGACAAAATGACCAGGAGGTTAATGGAGGGGAAAAAAGGTCTGCTGGACAAAAATAGACACAAAGCAAGCCTGGAGAGCATGGAAGTAGGGACAGGTAATCTGGGAGGAATATAAAGATATTGTCTGGACAGCCAGGGATCAGGTTAGGAGGGCCCTGACAGAATTTAACCTGGCCACAAGTGTCAACAGGAAGAAGTAAAGCTCCTATGGGTTATGTCTGTAATAAAATGAGGACTAGGGAAAATATGGCCCCACTTCATAAGAAAAAGGGAAATCTAATTTTCTGGAATTTGAAGAAGGTACAAGTGCTCAACAACTTTTTTGTCTCAGTCTTTCCTGACAAGTGCTTCAGCTGCATTGTCTGAGACACACACAGAAGGTAAAGGCAGGGACTGAGAAAGTGAAGAACCACGTGCTATAGGAGAAGATCAGGTCTGGGACCATCTAAGAAACAAGACAGTCCACAAACTCATGGAACCTTATAAGACAAATCTGTGCATCCCAAGGAAACTGGTGGAGGAAGTTGCTGAGCTACTGTCCATATTTGAGAAGCCACAGCAGTTTGGTGGATTTCCCAGTGCCTGGTAATTATCCTTCAAAAACAGGGGTTACCTCTTCAAAAATGAGGGTGGGCAGGCACTGGAATGTGTTGCCCAGGGAAGTTGTGGATGCCTCATCCCTGGAATTGTTCAAAGCCATGTTGGATGGGATTTCATGCAAGCTGGTCTAGTGGAAGGTGCCCCTGGCAGAGGGTTTTTACTAGGTGATACTAGAGCTCTCTTCCAAATCAACAATTCCGTCCTTCAATGATTAAAAGATGGCTGAGACAAGAATCAGGATTTTTAATAACTGTGAATTCCTGTCAGTAAAGGGAAACTGTGGCAAGGAATCCTGGGTGGTGAAAGACAGGCTAAAATACCATTCCTTTGCTAGTCATGAAGGCAGAAGCTAACCATCTTTTAGTTCTTCCTCTCTTCCTCTCCTCAGCTGTTTGTTCTTTTATTTTTTCTTAACGGGAAAAAAAATGTTTTTCTTATGCTGTGACTTCAAACCGCAATAAGTTATACAGAAGGATTTTCTGGTTGATTTTACTTTCTTGATAGGAAAGATTTTTCAAACTGCTATTCATGCATAATTTAAGGATTTCAGGCAAACTATTCAGTGCTTTGTTGGTGAAAAGGTACAATACAGAATAAAGCTAAACACAAGGTTCTTCTAAAGTTGGTTTCCAGTATCTCCTAAATACTTACAACTCCATGAAAAATTTTGCAGTTGTCTTTATTTGGTAGTTCCCAGAAATTATGTAGGCTAGCATAGGTGTTAAGTGTCGAGCATGTGTATGTCCTGCTACAATTATCTTATTGTTCAAATAGACAGCTGTGGGAGGGGAAAGGAATAGTTTTTAACTCAGACATGGAAGGTATGACTAAGGTCTAAGAACAGGATCTAGATATCTACTTGCATCTAGTTTTGCTTTGCAGTGGTCCCATTCATTTTATTGTTATGGTGATAGTTATTAAAACATTATATAACTTGACATTCCATTTGATCAGGGAAGTATAAGCTGACAGTATTTCATAACATTTTGTTTGCCTTATCAGCCACCTACAGATTTTTAAGTACTTACTGACATAGTTAGTATATTAACAGCTTTTTGTTTTAATTAACCTCTAATGGCTTACCCAAGAGTACATGTAAAGCACAATCACAATTCAAGAGATGACTGACATCCCGTGACAGCATGGCTAATCAATAGAAAAGCAGCTGAGACAACACGGCTCTGACACTGTAATCAACTCCATCCTTTGGGTATACAGGTTTCCCATAAACAGCTGAATGCCAAACTTTCACTTCTAATTCAAAACAAACAAACACAATCATATACATCTTGAATATTGACATTTCTTTCGCTAAAAAACTATCTGTTTTGAAGTTTTCTTCTGTATGATTCTTCTTGCACAGCTATAAAGATCTCAATGGTATTTTGAAAAACTCCACACAAATAGTCCGTTCCAGTTTTAGGTCTGCATATGCATTTAAAAAATTTTTTTGTAATATACATTTTTGTTCTTGCAGTCATAAACTGGAAATATCTGAGTTTCTAGTCTAATACTAAAATATGAAAATAAAAAACCAAATAAAAATATAATCACGAGATTGCTTTTATGAGAAAGTGATTACTTCTTTCTCTCTCAGTCTGTCATCACCTTTTTACAGCTATTATCCTATTTTCATATTTTTTTCTTTCTCTGACTTTGATTTTTGGCTGAAGTGAAGGTTTTGGATATCTTGTGGTTGCTGTGACTTTCAATCATAAACACTTCAAAGTGGTTGTAGGAGATCTAAATGACGCTTTGATATACTTCCTTCTTGTATTGCAACTTTGCTGTGACATGTCTTTTCAGGAATGGGATAAAGGCTTGTTTTTAAAAGAAGTCTCTGAATGTTTATTGTTTCTGCTATAAATGACTAGTCAAATCTAGGTGTGATGCTATGTCCAACAGGGTTTGGATGCATCAGAGTAAACCTGACCTGTGTATTTACATAGAACCAGAGGTTGGTCCATCAGGTACCTCAGTTTCTTTAAATGTTTCTTTGCAGAGCAAATGCTTAACCGTAAGGAGTGGCTTGGTAAATGAGGCTTGGTCGATGTGCTGGAATGCTTCCTGAAGTTTAGACAGAATCATGGAGGTTAAACCTAGAGTACCATACATTTACCTTGTAAATACTTAGGAATGGAGATTACAAATAATTTAATAACCTAACTTCCATTTAATTTCAGTAGTGCTTGGACTGCAGAGTGCCATAACGACTGGAGCTTTGTAAAACCAGCTGCGTTTAAAAATGGATCATGAAGGTGGCTGTGAATTCCTCTAATGCACAGAATTACCTCTTTAGATAATATTCTGCTGTTTGCAGGATTGAATAAAAGAATGTCCTCTTTCATAAGAGAAAGATGAAAGAGACAGAGGAAGGTAAGCCGTGGGAATGTTTTCTTCCACTTGGGTATAGCTAATGAAGGTGAACAAAGTTAATAAAGATTAATATCCTTAAGCTTGAAAAATTGATTTTGATATCAGAGACTGTGGATGTGTTCACTCATCAGAGTTTAGCAATCTAAATTCATGATCCTAAAGCAGGATGCCTATGCCCTTACTAAAATGAATAGCTATGGAATAGCCTTTGAATTGGTTGAATGATCTGGAGAAGAAATCTCACACAGGCAAGACATCTGTGTAATGTTATAAAGGAGCTTAAATTTTTTTAATGCTCTTGTTTCAAGTGGTTGAAGCTGACTGTGTGTATCCTTTCTTTCCAATATGTATTACATTCTGATCTCATATTATGTATGGTTGTCATATAACAGGAGCTGTGACTGTGATGAAATGATTCCTCCCCCGAGGAAAACACAAGACCTTCATCTCTTCTGTAGACATTAATCTTTGCTGTGTTATGCATGGCCACACTTTCTTCAAAGTGCACTCTGTTAGTGTACATCATTCAAAGCACTGCCAGGAATTAAGGGTACTCTTAAGCAAAGCACTTAATTCCTCTACTTCACTTACAGCTAGGGTAGTCCAAAAGAACAAATAAGATCATCTACCTCCTTAAACTGGGGGTAATAGGTACCTTTGCTATTTAGAAGTTACTTTAGAATTTTAAAACTTGTTTGTTTCTGTGTTGTTTGATCATTGGAAGATGATTTGTTGTAGATTTTAAGTCAGCTGAGTATTAATTATCTATAAGTCATGAAAATTCAGATATGCTTATGAGAGAATTAAAAGTCATGAGAAAGTGAATAATTTTATTTTTTATTCTTGCTATCTAAATATTTCCCAGATCTCATATACTGCATGATAATTGTAATACTTAAAGGTTCATATGAAGGTTGCTGTGAATCATTCAACTCCTCTGGGAAAATAGTATGGGAAGAAATATTTGGAAAAGTTATATTAATGTACGAACAGGATATTTCATATGGAAATGGGTGTGTTTGGGATTTTCTGCATTTGTTAATTTGACTTTGCAAAGCCAAAGTCCTTTAATATCTCATTTTGGATAAAAGATTTCTTCACAATATGCAAAAAAAAATAGGATAACAATATTTAAAGTACAAAGAAAGATAGCTTCTCTATAAAACATGGAAGGAGAAATGTTATTCAACTAGGCAGTGTATCCTTTGCTATTTCAAGTAGCAGGTTAAAAAAAAAGTAGGTGTTTTGAAAATTGCTGGTTTTATTCTCACACTATCACATCTAAATATATCTTGAATAAATAACTTGACCTCCAAGTGCTGAAGTGTTTAGATGTGTACAGGTAAACTAGAAATATTTTAAGAAATATTGGTCTCCAAACATTTGGAAAAATGTGTATTTGAAAGTAAACAGCGAATGATATTATATAAAAAATTAATACCTCAAACTCTGTACATTGCCATAATTTTTTTTCACATGAGAATATAAAAAGCTCTTATGAACCCTCCTTGCATTGCAGAATATCTAAACAAAGATATTTGTTATTAATAACAATTTAGAACTTGTGAGTACTGTTCCATGATAGTTTTTGTAGATAAAAATCTATGGAATATTCTCCAGTGGATATATAAATATAATGTGGGGATTTTAGTGTTATGGTTTAGTTTAAGTTTGTAGGGGTTTTTCCCCCCCTCAAATGTAATTGTTTAGGAGTAAAAACTCTGTGTAATTCATCAAATGATGATTATAAGACAGAGCCTTTTTTTTTTTTTTTTTTTTTTTTTTTTAAGAGGAAGAATAGTGAGGCTATATAAAGATTCAGGCCCAAGATTAGTTTGAGTAGGAACAACCCACCTTTTACTATCTTACCTTACCTGGAATCTGAGCTAAGAGGATTAGCTCACAGAAAGCTAAATAGCCTAAGCTGATTAATACAATTTTGTAAACCTTTGTCTCAGCTTTGTGGAGCTCTGATCATGAAAAATACAATCTGTAGTCTGTATCAATATGGTATTTCCCTTCTCTAATTCCTAGTTTAGACTTTTTATCTGAATGCCAACCACTAAACAACATAAAACTAGGGGACTTGGGGACTATCAGTCCCCAGGATCATGTTCTTCACAATACAGTTGTTCAAAGTCTCTCAGTGATGCAACCAGGCACTGGTTATTACTGATATTCCTACTTGGAATAACATAGCACAACTAAGATACTAAAATGGTGAAGCATCCTTATGGATAGATAGCCCAGAACAAGTTGTATGAAGCGGGTTTATATAGTCCCTGTAATTCTGGCTTTTTCTTTGGCAATGGGGAAAAGATCATTTCTGGCTTTTAAATGCCAGTAAAATTAGATCATATTCTGGGCAGTAGATATGCTGTGAATCAGCCTGATAGGTTGTTTTTTGGGTTTGTTTTAAGCCTGATAGAATTTCCCTAGTGTTGGCTCAGAGATCAAACAAAAGAGGCATTACTCCCGCTTCATGTCCCAAGACCTCACATGTTCAGTCAATTTCCCCCTTCAGATTATAGAAGCTTTTGGAACAGGGCTCTCTGTGTATCTGTAAGACCGTACATGTTTCATATTCACAGGGCAGACTAGGCAGAAACCAAGTCATTCTGTTATTATTCAAACCATAGAGAATCACAGAATTGCAGGATCAATTAGGCTGGAAAGGACCTGGAATTCATCAAGTCCAACCTGTGACCAAACACCACCTTTTCTGCTAGACCATGTCACTAAATGCCATGTCCAGCCATTCCCTGAACACCTTCAGGGATAGGGACTCCTCCACCTCCTTGTGTAGGCAAGAGATCTAACCAGCCTTTCTGTAAATAACTTCTTCCTAAAGAAAGATTGTCTTTGGGATCCATGATCTTTTGGAATAGTCTCTCAAGTAGATGAGCTTCAGTCTTTGGGTTGCTTGGTAAATATAAGCACGTGTATCATGGGTTTGCTCTTGTGCTTATTAAAATAAATGAAACTTCAATTTTTTTTTTTTTTAGTGAGAAACTCTGGTCTACTTCATTATGATAATTAGTCCTCTGACATCACATTAATTATTGGAACCAATGCTGAGGAAAGTGAAACAGTCATCAACCGGAAGTATTTAATTTACAGACCAGTGTACTGAATAATACCAATTTTAAAACACAAAGTAAAGGCAAATTATTAATATATATAATCAATTAACTTTGTATTAAAAAAATAAGCAGTCATACAAAGAACGCATGAAAGGGACTAAACATTATCTTGGTAACATACCATTACATTACTTCCATCACCATTGAATACGTGCTTCATTTTTTCCTTTATTTTTTTTTCTCCAACAATATGCCTGTATGTTATGGTTTTCTTTCTGTTAGCGGCATCTCTTCCACTGACATAAAAGAATGTTGAACACTGGCTGGTAAGTAACCTGGTTTCCATAGGAAAGGGCTAAAGGTATTTTTCAAAAGCTCCCTTGGCTCAAGAGGAAATGGGAATAAAAGTTGCTGTTACTATTGAAACCTGATCATGTAAAAAATGCTATTGCTATGAAATCTGCTGTATTACTAAACTAACAACCAATAATCTGCAAGGGTGTTTAACATTTTCTTTTTTTTTGATAATTTATGCTAGTGCATATTTTACAGCTGATTATGGAGAGATCTCATAATGGTATTAAAAGATGTAAGATTATTATTATCTATATTTTCCATGTCAGAATGGAATTCTATTATAAAAATTCCAGTAAACACAAATTATCCCTTTCTATTTTTAAAGCAAATTAGAGTTTTAAGAAATGCAGTGCCTTTAAAATGTGAAGGAAGCAATCTCATTATCATGCTAGTCATGTTATCATTATTTTTCACGTTTTGTAAGTATGTTACTGAAAATGCTCAATAAAAAAATGCAAACAAGATTACTAGTACTGCAAGCTGTTATATTTTGCTCTATTGCCATAGAAAGCTGCTGTACCACTTTAATATGGCTTGGTGGTTGTAAGGTACAGAATGGTTGTTGAAATGGATAGGTCCTTATATAAATGGCAATGAAAACCAAATGCCTCTCCTTTACTCAGCTCTGAAACTATCCTACAGAATGGCTTTAAATATTTGGATGGCTTTGTCAAGACTTAATGAATTCTGGCCATCATAAATCTCAGATGCCCTCCCTGAGTAAAACCCAAAATTATCAGAGTTTCATAGCTTAAGCTGCCCTTGCCATATGGCGAGTGCAAATGTTTCTAAAGCAGCAAATGTTCTGTCAAGAGTTCCCAGTGATGTTTTGATTGGATTGCTCTATTATCTGAACAAGTCTGCCAAAAGAAAGCACCTGCACAATGAAAAGTGTGCAGAAGCTGCCAGTCTGTAGCAAGGGAAGGAAAGTGAAGCATGTAGTGACAAGTTACCTGTCATTAGAAGATGTGCTGCAAAGGTTATAATAGATTCTATAACACACCTGATCTCACAAAATATCTCTCGCAAAAGAAGAAAGGTGGGGGGAGTATGTGTGTGTGAAAGAGCTAACCTAGCTCCAGTAAACTTCTGCCCCTGAAGGTGCCAAATCACAGCTTAATGTGCTGTAACAGCTCACAAAACAATGAACTTTTCTAGGGCATCTTAGCTAGACCTTTCCAGAGAGGTTATCAAACAATAACTCCAGAGAAGTTAGATATGTTCTTTTCCATATTCAGTTTTGCTTTAGTTCTAAGATGCCAATGCTGTATGCAGATTTTTATTCTCTTGGACAGTCTGGCCTGGAGCATATTATTCACTTGTTATAACTGATAGCTGGATATGCAAATGCATTAAAGAACTGACAGAAGTAAAATTATTTTTTCTCTTCTGTGAAGGAATATTTAATGAGATCCCTTTGCTATAGTCCACTTTTCTGGACTGTATTTCATCTTTAAGTAGATTAAAGTTATATTTTGCCCCCAAAAAAGTTTCACATTAACATGTGACAACTGTTATCTATGTAGGTTTACAGGTCATTACCATTTCTGTCACTGAGAAGGATATATAGCTATACTGCACCTGTTGTTCTTAAGAAACAATAAAATTTAATCTTACCTACTAGCCAAAAGTGTGTGAAGTGTTACCAGGACACGATCTCTGTGCAAATCCCTTGACTCAGCCTTAGTACTATAAATTTTGCTGTGTACTCTGTCATGGAACTGAGGGAAGAGAAGCGATGCAGAGAGGGAATTGTAGATCAGATCAAGGGAACTGAAATAGACTCTGTCAGAAGAGAAAAAAAAAAAAAGGCAACTGGATGGAGGGAAGAGGGTGGGGGTTGGGAGATTTTTCTTTCAGTAAGGTAAATTAGAGTTGAATGAGAAAATCTGGGAAAGGTGGGCAGGGGGGAGGTGGGAAATGGGGGAAGATAGATGGCATTAACAGTTTTATGAGGACCTTTTGGGATAGACTTTTTATTTTATCCCCACTGTAGAAATGGATCAATTCATCTGTTAATGGATTTTAAAATTCCGGTTTAAGGTCAATAAAATTTAATTGTCCTCCCAGACATACCTTTGCATATTGTAGTTCTAAATTTTTCCCACAGTAAAATTTCATCAAAAATGAAAGGGAGATCTGGAATATAATAAGAGTGAGTTGCCTCAGTAAAATATTGTCTCAGTATTGTCTGATCTTCTACCTCTCACAGGGTCAATGCAGCTGTTATACAGACTCTGCATCAAACGTCAGTTGCACACTGTCCAAATTCTAACTATGTAGATGTTTTGAAAGAATTATGTTCTAGATCATGCTGTTACAAGTCTCATCAAACATGGCATCAGTCTTGGGACTTGCAATGTTCTAGCCCTCAGTAAAGCATTCTGTTTAATAAGCTTGTTCAGAATTCCTGGAGGATGTGTCTTATCTTTAAAATACCAACTTGGAATAAAAGCAAATGTGAAAAAAAGTTTATATTGTCTTTGGAGATCTGTTTGATAGAGGCAGAATGATCTCTCCTACCAGTATTTCCATAATTCATGGAGTGTTGAAGTGATATTCTCACTTTCCCTTTCCCAAAGTAGGCTTTGGGTATTTAAAGACAATCCATTTGGACTTTTCCTTATTCTACTCTGTGCATCTTTTCATAATTCACCTGAATATGAAGTTGGCCAACTAGGAGAAAAAGCATAATGCTGTTTTGGAAAACCTTTTTTTATATTCTCTCACCTCACCATCAGTCCACATTTGCCTGATGGTTTTCTTCTTTTCTCTCCTAGTGTACTACTACCCAAACCAAACCACAATCTAACAAGGCCCTAATGCAAAGTTGTTTATTCTCACATCAATGATGTATCCTGTACATTATAATTATTTTCCATAAGCTTTTCTGCACCTTTAAAATGGTATTTTTTCCTCCATGGATGCTAAGTATGATTTAGGGTTTTCAGAGTTCTTAGGGCAGTAGAAATTAATATCATGTGGGTCTTAACCCTATTTAATACTGGAATTCATAACTGTTTTCTTCCTTCTTTTTCATTATTGCCCTACTTAAATTAGGACATTTTGTAAAATAAAAAGGCTCAGAAATAGGGGAAAGAGAGTTCTGTGATTACAATGCCTTGAATGCTGCAAATATGCAAGGAGATCTCTAGAGACTATCTCTAAAGACTACACAGAGTACCTCTTAGTTATCACTGCATAATTCAATAATAATGATATGAATACAATTGGTCGGAATACTTATCCAAAAATGCCCTACTAAGATTATCCCTTTTTCTAAAAGATCAGTTTGAAAAGCAGTAAAGTTAATGCTGATGGAAGGAAATGCTTTATAAAATTTGCAGTCCTTTAACTTTCAGGCATTTTCCAGAAGTTTTTCCTTAGTTGTGAGTGTTTGGGGGCAGTGGAGAGAATGTATGCACCATGATCTAGAAGGTATCCGCATTATAAGAAAGAAAATGCCTCTGACAAGGTAAACGAATTAATTTATTTATATGGTAGTCTTGACATATTCCATGAAGCTATAGAAGTTAGCCATCGGGTTAATAAAACTGTTT
Organism: Haemorhous mexicanus; assembly: GCF_027477595.1. Taxonomy (NCBI): domain Eukaryota; kingdom Metazoa; phylum Chordata; class Aves; order Passeriformes; family Fringillidae; genus Haemorhous; species Haemorhous mexicanus. The sequence continues at coordinate 77,523,551 of NC_082341.1, forward strand.
AGTTTTGGTTTTGGTTTTGATTTTGGATGAATGGCCAGAGGTGAAATATATCTTGTTTTGCTTATACACGGATATTAATTTTAATGACATGGAATTATACTAAAACTGGTCTTGGCAAAGGGACTGTAACTCTTCTAAGCCACTGCACTACAGGCATTTCCTAATATATGTTTTGAAGAGAAAAGCACTTAAAGCAGGTATTTTATAAATCAAAGGAAACACTTCACTCACAACTGTTGCTGGCAGATCCACAGAACTGGTACAACTGCATGACAAGCACTGTATCCCAGTGATGCCAAAATAGGGAAGAAGTCTAGGCACCTGGTGACGGGCCATTTTGTTGCTAGACTTTGACACATTCATCAACCAGCAGGTTTATATTGGATGCATTAAACATAAAAAAAAATATTTGGGGATGTTTTTCTAAAAATTGCAGGCAACTTGCTGCACTTTTTTTTGTGAGAACAATATTCAGAACAAGAAAAAGGTTATTTCATTCTCTGACGCTTTAATTCAATTATATCCTAAAACTCATTGTGTGCTTCAAAAATAAATTAACTCGAGATGTTATTCTGCTCTCCATCTGCTGCATTTCCTTAAATGTATTACTTCCCCTCCTAGATCAGTTTAAGTGATTTTTTTCCTATCAAACACATAGGCATATTTTCTTTTTTTTTTTTTTTATTGCCTCTGTTCTAGAAATTGCCTCATAAACCATGTGACTCTCTAGTTTACTCTTTTTTTTTCCCTTGCCTGAAAAGCAGCCAGTAAAATGCAGCTAATGGCTGTTTTATGTCTATGCTGCTGTAGACTTTGTAGCAGCATGCTTTGTGTTTTCCATCTGTAACCTGCTTCTCACTTGCAGAAGAGGATGTTTGATTGTAGAGCAAATGATCAGAGTGCAGTTGCATTGTTGCCCCTTGATGCTGAGAGGCAAAAGAGGCTACTTGAGATAACCAGACCTTGGGTCATAAGTCTGCTGGTTTCCTCACTCTTGGAGGTTCTCTTCCAAAGCATTTCTGCTTTAGTTTGATTGGCTGATACAGATGCTCAAGATTTCCACTGTAGTATTAGCCATGCTAAATAAAAGATGTAAAATGTCTTTATAGCAAAGCATGTTTCCTGTTTGCTCTTCATGATGTATGTACAGCTTTAAGATCAGTGAAGGAGTAGAATAAACTTGTGCAGATTCTCCCAAGTATTAAATGAACCTTGAATAAGTAGCATAGCTAAATGCTTATGGTTTACTAATAAATCACAATTACACCTGGTTAATAGGAGCTTGAGGAAGAACAGGAAGTTTCATTGGTTACCAAATGGGGACTGGTCAGAAAAACTGCACCACTTTTCCTAAACAATTTAAATACTCTAAGATATAATAGCAATGTCCAACTTTAAAATCTCTTCATACTTTTATATTCAAATTATTATACATGGAAATCAAACATGCTTTCATTGGATTAAGGGTAGCCTGTCTGAGGCTTGTCCAGGAGGCCAAAGAAGCTGGTACAATTTCTTTTAATATATAATTTGAGGCTAGGCAAACCACTTATTCTTGCATTTATTTTTCTCTATGTAAAATATGTGTAGTACTTGTGTACTTTAAAGCCCTTTTATTATTTGCAATTTGCATTTTTTAAATTGTTTGGCATCCTTAAATGAAGATTTATTGAGAAACACAGAAATTAACAAATCTTCAAGATAGATATATGTGCAGTTGAACAGATGTCTGTCTTGATACCTTTATGCTGCTCTAATACTGCCTTCATAGAGACAAAAATTGAACAGCTGTTGAGTTTTCAAATTAGTATAGTGAAGTTGAGCATTCATATCATGCTGATAGCAATCCTAAAAAGAAAAAAAATTAAAAAAAAACACTTTCATGCCACTGCCTCAGTATTTAGTACAATTAGTCTTGAGAAGTCCTATTTACTTTGTTTGTCTAGCTGTGCTAGCTGAGGTTTTGAGCTTTGACTAACTGATTCAAGTCCTACCTTCCTCCCAGTAAAGCCCATAACTTTTAGAAATCTGTTTCAATGTTTTTCACTGCTTGTTGTACATGGGTGTGCTGGTTTTGTCGAGGATAGAATTCAGTTTCATCACGGTAGCTAGTAGGGGCTGTATCTTGGATTTGTGTTGAAAACAGGGTTGATAACACAGGCATGCTTCCACTGTAGCTGAGCAGGGTTTGCCCAGAGCCAAGAGCTTTTCTGCTCCTCATCCCAACCCCTCTCCAGCAGGGAGACTGGGAGGGCACATGAGGACAGAGAAGGGACAGAGAAGGCTGGGACAGCTGACCCAACTGAGCTAAGGGATATCCCATACCATATGGCGTCATGCTTACCATAAGTATCAGGGGAAGAAGGAAGGGAGGGGACACATTTAGAGTGATGATGTTTGTCTTCCCAAGTCATGATAACAGGGGATGGAGCCCTGCTTTCCCAAGGATGGCTGAATAACTGCATCTCTACACCACAAGAAGTGCTGTTCTTTATTTTGCTTTGCTTGTGTGTGAAGGTTTTACCTTACCTATTAAACTGTCTTTATCTCAGTCCATGAGACTTTTCCTATTTCCTCCCCCATTCCACAAAGGGAAAATGAGTGAGAGGCTGTGTGGGGCTTCGCTGCTTGCTGGGGTTAACCTATGACAATGGCTTATGAGATTCAGAGGTTCCTAGATGAGTTACAAAGGAGACTGGGACACAAAGATTCTGTCTGAAACACATACGCTATTCAAGTTTTCTTTAGTCAGTGTCTGTATTTTCTAAATCAGAGTGAGAACACTCTAACAGTAAAGGGCAGAAATTGAATGTGATTTGAATCACCTCTCTTTCTGCACAAGACTGTATATCCTAAGGGATGATTCACCATTTTTTTTTGTATCAACCAGAGCAATTTTTCTGAGGAAGGAAGCTGCTATTGTCCTGTTCTCTTCTCGCTTTGCCTGGGATGTTCTCAATCTCACTGATATTTAATGAATCCCAAAGTATTCTCTCCAAAAGAGAAAATATTGGGAATTTTAAACTTCTTTTGGGAAAGAAGGTTCCTTGTTCAAACAGAAAGTGAATGTAGAGGCAGCAGTAATTTTCTCCTAACAACGCTTACTTTTCTCAAGGGAAATGACTTCCAGCCCAGAAGGTGAATACTGTAGGTAAGCAATGGAGGTATTAAGAAATTACTTTTTATCATCTTAGATTCTTATTTCTAAACAGCCACGTGTTTCATTATTAAACCTTTGTAATTATTTAGCTACTGTGTATGAGGAGGTGGAAAAAAAAACAGTAGATGTTAGCTGTCAGTGAGATGTAAGAAAGGCTATAGTAACATAGGAAAAAACCCTTCATCTTTAGGGACCAAATGATCCTGTCCTCTGAAATATTAATCTAAGTATAATGGTGACCTTTAAAATAGTTTTATTTTATTCTAATCTGTTTTCTAAGACTGTATTTTTGAGTTTAGTGATGTATTTGTTTTTTCTAATTTTCATTAAATGTAAAAATAGACGTATAAACCACTTTTTTCTTGATTTACTACACAGGCCACTAACTCAAATAACTAAGGTAGTTGAACCAAGGTATTTTTAAATGCATTTCACTCTTTTTAGACTAACATATGCCTTCTTCAAGGATTCTACTTCAAATAAAATCCTAAGTATGTGACTTTTGTTGCAGATGGTAATCATAGGTAATTTCCCCTTTGTTGATTTTGAGGAATAACTCTTCTCCTATCTATTCCTGCTTAATAACTGCTTCCACACTCTTCTCAAACACAACCTCTGAAAATGAGAATATTTCTTTTCCAAAGCTTCACTGCCAAAAATGTGATAATCCCAAGTATGTGTAAGAGTAAATCACTTTTTTGTCAAATTAGGTGAATGTGAAATACTTAGTAGTTTAAATTTCTGTAAGGAAATAAGTTATCCATAAATGTTATTAAATTCTTACATTTTGCTAGGAAAATATATCAGCATTTCTAGATGTACTTTTGATACAGTGAAAACTAGGAATAGCTGTATAGGAAAACAAAATTACTCCAGTTAACTGCTTCATATTCCATTACAACACATGGAAAATACTAGTTTATTCAATTATGCTAGTTATAGGCTTTCGCAATTTGAAATTTTCAATGACTGAAATCAATAAATAATGAGAAGCTATAGAAAAGTGTAAGTAGTAAAATAGTTTTGCACTGCCAGAAATAAATGACAACTGAAATACAGTAAATTCTTATACTATTGTTATTGAGGAAAACAGGCTAGTCTACAGGTGAGTCAACTGATCCGGTAACAGCAATGTGGATAAGAATTTTTGAATTGTTTGATCTCATATAATTTTTACCCAATCTTGTCAGCTCTTTCTAGCCAGGAGATCTCACAGTATTTTACCAAGAGGTCAGTAGTCTTTTTGCTTTGTGTGTTGGGGAAACTAAGGTACAAAGAATAAGAATTGGATGTTCTGGGTACTCACCATGCCACAGCGGAGTGTCTACCATAGTAGAGTGGAAATACAGCTTGCATTTCGTGAGTCCTCTCTCTTGACTCAGTGGAGGGAAATATTTGCTGTGCTACAATTTAAGAACTCAATTCATGCTGTTGAGTAAACTTACTGATTCTACCAAAATTCAGAAATACTTCCCATTAGTTTAGGCTGAGTTTCATGCAGCCGAACTACATGCCGGTAATTATGAGATTTGCATTAACATCTCCAATTATCCTTGATATTCACTGATCTATTTATACACATGTAAAAACTATTATGAGAAGTTACGATTAGGTCATTAAGGCAAAAACTTTATATCTCCAGCTTGACATTTAAAAGCCAGAGTTAGAAATTTAATGGCTCAGTATGATAGATTTGTATCTCATGAAAAGCTCTGGTATCTGTGATGAGAAACCATGCTGGACCTTATTAGTGGTTTTTTTTTTTTCTTAACACTCTCCTGAACCTAGATGTCTCATAATAATTAGGAAGCAGGTGGAGAGCCAATTTTCACTCCATATGCTTTTGGACTAGGTAGAAAACCAATTAATCTGATTCTAATAGACTGTAATGGGGAAAGTAAAATTCTAAGTGGTGGGGCTAATCCAGACTTTCTGCAGAACTCAAGAATCATGGAGAATGTCTCGCAATTTTTCTACACTTCTGTCTCTAGTTGAACATAATAACAAATTGTCTTGAAACAGAGTAAAAATAGTGGAGGACTAAGTACCCATCCAATTTCCAGTGTTCAGTCCTAAATTATACTAAGAAGCTGTGAAGGAGAATGAAAAACATTGTGTGTCCATATCACCATCTCCAAGAAGCTGTGTGATGAAATTCAGATATAGGAAGCGGACAGCATCTTCTGCAGTGAATTGAGAGCCACAGAAAGGAGTTGTAGAGGTGAAAAAGGAAGGAAAGGGTGAATCACTCCTAATTACTGAGATATCTTCCAGATGTCTCTGGAAGTGCCTCTTATAGGCACTTCCACTGGAGTAGTGTGGGGGGGAGAAATGCAGCAGCTGAGGTGCTATGAAACTGATGGAGCAGCCACCATTAGCCATGGCAATTAAACTGTGAGAATGACATATTCCATCAAAAGTTATAGGTAGCTGGGATGGTACATTAGCACAATTAACTTTTTCTTTTCCATAAAAAAAGATCAAGATGGTCTCATAGACCATTTTTCCTGCATGAGTAAATCAATATGAATTTTTAAAGTATTGTATGCCCTCTTTGCCCATCCCCCAGAAAGATCTCCCAGAAATTGCATTCTCACACAATCAGCATAGAAAAATACAAGTATCTTATTCTAAACAGACAAGAAATGTGCAATAATCATGCAAAGGAGAATTTTTCATCCAGAGAATGAAATTCTTAGTAACAGAGGTGATCAGAAAATCCCATGTTTATGAATCTTTAAGCAGCTGAAACCGATGGGATTAACACAGTGGTTTAATATAGGATGAGAAGAGAGAACATGGGCAAAGAACATTTCAAATCCTGGCAAACAGAATAATAAACAGATAGTAATTCTTAGTTTGAGGAAACTGTATTGTGAAGAAGTTATTTTCAAAGCTATCTGAATAGAAAACTTGTCCAACAAAACATCATTTCTCTAGTGCCAGTCTTAAGAGTGCTTAAATGGACTATTTTCCATTAACAGAACTTATTGTTATTGTAACGGTAAAATAAACTGTAATTGTTGGCAGAAACAGGAATTTTAGAGATCTCTTGTGTAGCCCCACATTTCCCAATAATGCACTGTTTTTCTTAGAAGTTGCACCATTTTCTGTACTCTAGAAATTAACAAGTCCCCCAATGGATGTTGAATGTTTTTAGCCTTGCTCTGAATAGTGTTGTGACCAAACCTCCCACACAACCAGCAGATCTTTTCATAACCAAAGGAAAAGAGCAAGTGTGAAGTCCATATAACAACAGGCATTTTGGGCTGCGTCTGTGTGTGACATCTCCATCTGAAGTTCCAATCTTCCATTGATTTTTCTTCCATCAGTAAATGAAAATTTTGATGGTTTTATGTCACTGAGTAAAATTTTAGTTACTTTTCAGGTCATTTTTGTGTTTTATTGCAGCACTTTAGTTTACATATAAAGGTTGCACATTAATTCTCTAGACAAATTCCATATGAAGCAATCATAAAGACAATTAGGTACGACAGGAATGCCCCTCCCCCCCAAAGAAAAAGTTCAAGCCTACTGAAAGATATTACTGTTAAAGGAAAACCCCTTTGCAACAGAAGTTGCCAAAATGTTTGACATGCCCATTGTCAATATCAACTTTTTGAACTAAATCAAACAACAAAGCATTTAAAACTCCATTTAGAGCCCTCTGTAAAAGTTTTTTGACAAATCTTCTTCCCAATAAAAGGAAAAGCATGACTAAATTAAGCAGATATTCCTCTTAACATATGCAAACACAAATGGGCAGTATTAGTGGTGTTTGCTTTCTTAAGAAAAAGATAACTGAATATTTACTGGCTGTGGTAGTAAGTATGTGACAAAGCAAACAATCACAGACTTACTGAAAGAGGAGTTACTGTAGGATATCCATCACTGAGCAAAAAAAAAAAATTGGCTGTTAGAAATGTATTTTTTTTCTTTGAAAACCTTTCTGTAAAAAAGGATAACCACGTATCTATGCGGATATATAGATGGATAAATATATCTCATTTTTTTATGACTAGAAACATATATGAAAATTACTGTTTAAATAATTTCATAGTTAATTAAAACAGCTGTTCTGATTCGAAGAGCACCTTCAAATAAACAATTGGTAATATAATATTTGTTTCTCTATATTTTCTTCCAATACTATGCATTTCATATCATTATATTTATTAGTGTCAAAGTTAATGAAAGCTGGTCATTGTGGAAGTAGGCTATTAAAGGACATAAACAATGAAAAAACTGTTTAACATTTAAAAAATATTTATTTATTTTATTTATATGCTAAAGATACAGACTTGGGTACTAATTTCTTTGGTTTTAAAGGGGAGCAGTCTTTGGTTTTGGGCAATGACATACACTGGGAATTAGATTTTGATCTCTGTTCCACACCTTTGTTCTCTAATGTTGCAAACTACTGTGTAATCTAGGAAAAATTTGCTTAGAAGAAAGGGTTTATCATCTTTCTTCAGTTTGTCTTGTTTGTTCAAATTTTGGAAAAATATATTCTACTGGTTGCCTTTTGTTTTACAGTGGCACAATTTTTACACTAATACTGTAGTCTCAGTGGGGGTTTTTAGATGTTATTGGATTACAGATTCCTCTTTTTTCTTGAAATTTATTCTGTCATTCTTGAGAAAAGCATTTTGAGATAAATTTAGGTCTCTTCCTAGAAGAGTAACTATGGAGGTGTCTGTAAAATAAGAGTATATTTTGGACTTGCTAATAGAAATACCTGAGTTTAATGGGTGCTTAAGTTTTCAACAGCTCCTGGCATTCTATCCTCAAACCATAAGACTTAGTGGGGTCATACTGCAGCTTATTTGACAGCAGCAGAAACTTAATTCACTAAAGCCTAATTCTAAATTATTAACTAGTTTGTCAACCTTATGTCAGATCTAACATCAACAGTGTTCTCTTTTATAACACCAAGCAGTGCAGGTTGAGTAGATTATAGTCATCAGCTAAACTGCATCCACAGCTATTCTCTTTTACCCAAATAGCATTACAGTAGCTGAAGTGCATTCTCAAATATCTCTCTACCTCTTTACTGTCAGTCCCTCATTTTTCTTCCATGGCCACAATATCTCTCATGAAGACACTGTGGGTTCCTTTTCAATACCATTAACACACACATTCATATATCTATTCTTTTCTGCTAGCTCATCTGTTCTTATTTAACACTCTGCCAGAAGTCTTGGGAAAAAAAGGAGAAAACACATTTTGAAGTCACCCTCCTAAGGACTGGGAAGAGCTAAAAATCTTTAATGGCTGCAGATATGCACTGGTATGCTGGGAGGTGCTCAGTGCTGGCCTGGATATGTTAGGGAGGTTAGCAAATGAAATTATTGTTCTGGAACTTGAACATGTTCAAACCAGGTGACAATGTGGTATAATGTGAGAGTGAAGCAGCCAAACCTTATTTCTTTCAATATATACATTGTCACATGCACAGGTTGCATGTAAGCATACTTGGCAGTGTTTCTAAGTCTTAGACTACGTGGGAGGAAAAAACAAAGTGCTCAGTCGAGTTGAATGCAAGGGAGAATTATTGAAAAAAAAATAGTTTTACTTATACAGTCATATTGGGCTGCTAGATATTTGTAATCTAATTTATCTATCTTTAGAGGAATTACATTAAATTTCTGTTCCAAGAAATGCTCAAGTTTCCTTCTGAAGTGACTGCTGCATCTCATTGCTCTTAACAGCACTGAAACAAACTGTCACCTTCCAAAAAATCCTGTCTCTTGCTTTTCCCCCTGAGGAATAAAAGCTAGGAGATGTTTAAACATCTTACACTGCTAGAAGTCACAGTCACATTGATAAGAGTGTGAGGTAGAAGCCATTTTGCAGCTGGACAGTCCTTTATGGAATTTCTGTTTTGGAAAACACTCAGGAGTCTCTAGTGTTAAACCTTCAAAACACAAGAGAGAACATGCTATTAATTTAAAAAATAATTTTTTAAAAAGTTAAATAAAATTTAAAAAACAGTTTTGAAAGTCTTGAAATTTAAAAAAAAAGTTTTGAAAGTTTTGTAAGAGTATGCACTTCATTCTTTTGGGGGAAGAGTCAAGGGAACTGCACAAAGCACTGCTTTTTCTACAGACTCTGTGTCATATTTAAAGGATTCATCTGTAAATGGATACACTTTTCAGTGAAAATAGGTGTAAGATGAAATCTCTCCAGACCTCACAAGAGGGACTGAGTCAGTCTTATTGCCTGAACTGTACATCTACATATTTGTTATATGGGATGTATTCATTGGTGCTCACTGTTACACCACCACTTGTGGGTTTGGTTTACCTCAGCACCTACTTTGGTATGAAACTGGATTCTCTGGCATTGGATTTCTACAGGTGCGTGTGTGTGTGTGTGTGTGTGTGTGTGGTGGTTGTTCAAGAGAGGCTCTGTGGCCAGGGTGTGATGGGGTATTATTCTCACATGAATCTTCCCAAGAAGCAATTTGTGATTGGTTTTGTGTTCTTCATGGAAGATTGCTCTTAGAAGTTTTCTTTTTTGCTACTCAGTACTGAAAAATTATGAAGACTCATTTCTAAGACTAAACAGGCTTCCATCTCCAGATTTTTTTTTCCAAATTCATCTGAGTATTTTAATTTCTTTTTTTTCACCCCTTGGAGTGACAAGTGACTTGTCATAACTCAGGAAATTGTAGTGTATTGGCTCATGACTGCATGGATAAAAAAGTATATAATGTTTTCTGATAGAAAATATTGAAAGCTCTCATTAAAGATATAGTTAGTGGTATTTGTTGATACATCAATGATGGTATGTTGGTTTATGTAATTTGGCATTATATATCCACTTCTGTATAGATTCCTATTTAATGATCAGGAAAGGATATTTTCTATATATGAATTCTGTTGTATTGTGGCTGAATATTTCCTGCCTTTTTTACCTGAAGCTCCTTACATTTCTTGTTTTTAATTAGGGGAAAAAAGTCTTCTGCATATAGAAGTGAAAAATTTGGTGATCTGTAATGTGTAAGGTTACTGACTTGATGCACATTTTGCCCTTAGTATTCTTGGGATAGGTATCTTTAACTTGACTATGTTCAGGGGATAGGAAGCATGGTTCTTGTGGCAGTAGATCCATGATGATCAGTACTAATGGGCCATTTGTCAACTTCTGCCCAGAGTGAGTTCTGTACTGAACAAAACCAGACTTGGTGAGGTAGAGGCTAACTCCCAGGGCAGCTCTATCAAAGCTGCTTACATGATAAGCATGGTATTTCCATTGTTTAACAAAGGGAACAACACTGTCTTTTGCATTGCTGGTAATAGGGTACTGTGGGTAAAGTTTCCAACAGGTGCCCAAAACATGTAAAAGGAATTAAAAATGAAAGTAGTCTTAAAGTGTGAGGGGATTCTAGTGTAATTGAACCTCATTTTGGACACATGATTTAAAGTATTAAATTAGTTCTATGGGCCAAAGGAAGGTGCTTCTCATTTGCTAGCTGTAACAGTCAAATGACAAATTTGCTAGCTGTAACAGTCAAATGACATGACAGTTCAATCCCAGAACTCTCTTTGGAAGGACTTTTTCTTTTTCAAATTTTATAAAAGACAATGAGACCATGTGGTTGCTGTGGTGATACTGTCTAATGGATGCTTTATGTCTCCCTGCCCAATTGGCCCTGCACAGCTGACATCAGGAGCTGGCTGTTTCCAAAGCAGAAATGCTGAATGCATCCTGAATACCACTAGTGGGACAACTGTGAATGACAAATATGTTTCAGACACCTTTGTGTGGTTTTTTTTGGCATGTGTAATATATACGCTTCTCTAGTTTGAGGGCACATCATGCATTAAAATTTAGCTGAGCCCTGAGTACCACCAGTAATTTGTTAGCAGTGATGATAGTTGTGAAAACAAGAGCAGTTTTCTGTTCCTTCTGCTGAAACGTCTGCCTTAGCTGCTTTCATTATTCACATTCCTGATGTGAGAGATATCCCCACAGTTTCAAGCTGAGAAACCTAACTTTTCAGGATGATGGTAGACAAGAAGCTGTAGAGTGAGTATAACCTGCAGGAAGTGGTACCCCCAGGCATACCACAGTAGAAGAAAAAAATTATGAATATGTGATGACCCATCGCTCACTGTATGTTAGCAGTGAAATCAGATGGGTCATCTCCTACAGGAATGTTTCTGTTGTTTAGAAGCTGCTGATCAGGGAGACAACACCCACTGGTGGGATGGGGCAGTAGTCTGACAGTTCTCATTTAGGAAATATCAAGTGTACATGTGTGGATGTCTCCCTAAAGGTGCCTTGTTTTTGCTGCAGAGCACAAGCTCAACTTTCTTAGAGTTAATGCATCAATAAAGAGGCTGCCATCTCAAGCCTTTAAATATTTGTGCTCTTTCTAAAATAACAAAATAGAAAATAGAACTGTCTGAATCCCACCTTTCATCTCACAGATGGGATCCACTTCCAGCTCCCACACTAGCTGTAGCACAAACTAGGAGACTGACAAAGCAATCTCTGTGCCTGGTGATCTGCCCTGAAATGACAGAATACATTTTAAAACGTTGATAGAAAAAAAATAAAAGTGCATTTTTCTCATAACATTTCTCATAATCTTGTGTAAAAAATGATGAATGTACTGGTTTGTATTCTTGTAAGGAGATGTACTGCTGCACCAGGATGGGGATTCATCTACATGTCATGAGATGCTGGTGTAATTGTTGCACACCAGAGGAGCACAGTCTCGCAACCCTCAGCACCTGATAGAGCAGCTGCATTTGGTTAAGCTCAGAAACTCACTAAAACTCATTGAGATGTGAGTCAACATATGGGTTGAAGATACATGAAATAAGAAAAGTTTAAATAAATAAAAGGAAGACAGAAAAGAGTCACAAGACATAATAATCAGAGGCTATCATAATAGTGCTTAGCCTAACTCCTTAATCACAGCCTTTTATGTGAATTAGCTAATAAAAGATTGCTTTCTACTACTTAGATGGTGTTTACTGTTCTCACAAAATTTACGAGTTTTATCTTTCTCAGAAGAAATTATTAGCATTTTCAGAAACAGGTGATCAATGTCAGAGATCAAGAAAAAATTTTTATCATCAATAAATTCAGCTAAATTGTGGGAAAATAATTTTAAATTTAAATAGATTTTGAGTGATAATAGTGATTTTATTTATTGTTTCAGACAAGCATGTCCTTTCATCATCCAGCCTCAGTTTCCTCTATGGCTTGAATTTTAGTTTCAAATCTTCAGTAAATTTTATTGACCTCTTAACCCTCCAATTAAATTTTATTTTAAATGTTGTCTTTCCCTTCACATTCCTCAAAATTTGCATCTTTAAACTTTAGGCTATGGATTTTAAATAAGCAGGTGCACTTGCTTTAAAGATTGAACAAATTATAGTCAGAAAACAGAGAATTTAAAAATTTTTAGATTCATGAAGTAGAAGTCAGCCAGCTGGTCAGTCCTATGACATTGTTTCCTCAAAAGCCACACTCTGTCTCTATTTAAACTTTGTTTCAATGTGTTTTTCAGAGGTGAAAACTTTTTCCACAGACTTGGTTTTTTGTTTTCTCGGGGAACTTTTGGCTTTTCTCCTGTTTGGACCCAAGGGATGCTGACCAGGCAGGACTGCTGCTGGACCTGCATTCTGCTGCCAGCCCTTCTGTGACTATGGGACAGCCTGTGCCTGTGCTCTGGTGCATGGCCACATCTCCAAGCTGGTCACCTTGTGCCACAAGGAGAGCTCCTTGGGAAAGCTCTCATCCAGGCTTTTTCAGGGCACTTGAAGATATGCAACAGCTGGAAATCACCCATGGAAATTAATAATTTCCTAATTATCCTCTATCTTAGAACAGATTTGCAGTCTGCTTGTCTTCTGAGCTATTATTTACACTCAAACCAGTCTTATATATCGCTGCTCTGATACTGTGAACTTTTTAAGATTTTTAGGACAAACACACGTGATCCCACAAAGAAAGAGGTAAATCAACCTCTAATTCAACTAATTCAATGTTGTTCTTTCAGCCTAATATCTTCTAATCCAGCTGAAGTGAGAGAAAAAATTAGATTATGTCATATTTTGCCTTCAGAGGTTCCCTCATTTTCATGGGATTAGCAGGTCAGTCCCTGTATGTGGCTTGCTTAGTCTGCCACTTTATTAGACAATTCAAAGCAAATAGCATGAGCAATTTGCACGCTACATTTGAATTTTAAAATAAGTAGTTTTTGAATATTATCAGTGTTCCAGGAAGGAGGATGTTTAAAACTGTTTCATAGATAAGGGAAATGGATGACCTTATTGAAGTATTTGGCTCTAAACTTTAGAATGTTGTTACAGAAATGACCTATACTGTGTTTTACTGCAAAAGTGAATATTTGGGGAAAATAAAAGTAGATCAAAAGAAGGAACTTAAAAATGAAACCTGTTTGAAGGTCTGCTGCGTTTGCTGGTAGCATGAACTGTTTTGCTTACACATGCATATTTATAATTTTCTTCTCCAGAAACCCAACACAAAGCAGAAAATTTCTTTTTATCTGATATCAGTGAAAGTGATAACCCTTAGTGATATCACTCTGCTTTCTAAATGCAGTGTTTCTTCCCTATTCTTGTCTGAGAGAACTGCTTATAACCAATATATGAATACAGAGTCACATTGATATTTTTCTTTTCTTTGTAAGCACGCTCCCATGTATATAGAAACACAGACACATTATAAATATATATAGTCTATACAAATGCAGGAAATGCAAGGTAAGATCCATTTCTAAGGGTTTTTTTCTGACATTTACAAATCCTGTAGCTATATTACCTAGCCTAATGTTCTCAGCAGATTCCATGAAGAGATTCACACAATTTATGTAGTGTTTTGCATGCAGGAACTCTATAAAATTATGTAGGCATCTGTTCCTGCAGATGCTTTTGGAGACATGTTGAGCTCTTAGATTGAATGCAGTTACAGTATGCACATTCTAAAAATTATGAATGTGTTGAATCCTCTCCAGATAAGAGCTAAAAATTGATGTTTCATTGGTTTCCTAAGACCTGCATATATATACACACACACACACACAAACACACACACACACATATATATATATTTGTGTGTGTGTGTGTGTGTGAATGCACACATAGAACATAGATTTAGTGACTTTTCAGTGGCTTTTGGTTTTGAGAAAACAAACTAACATGCTTTTCATTGCTTGCTTGCTGAATACTGGGCTGCTGACTTTCCCTTCTTGTATGAACAAAAAGACAGCATAAAAACAATTAAAATGTCTGCCCCTTTTTCTAGCTCCAGGTAGATAGGAGCCTATCAAATACCAGGTATTTTCGAAGCAGCAAAGATACTGAGTTTCTGCTGCTTTTTTAGTCCTCACAACAAGGTTTGTTTTCAGGCAGATGGGAAAGACACTTTGTTTTTTCCAACTCATTAATACTTTTCAAAATATAATCAGAATTTTAAACTACTGATAAGCTACTGTGGTTTTGGAATATTTTAGAATGTATAGTTGATAATACATCCCTCTTATAAAATCACAAGCCAATTCTATTTCAGATTACAAACATGAAAATAAAGTTAGGAGTTACAAGTAGAGACATTGATTTGATGTGTAGAAATATTGTGCAGCTTGTTAAAAAAATAGTCAAACCAAAGAATGGGAAAAAATACAGGAAGAAATAATACTGAAAGGCATGAAGTTGAAATTAGATAGTGTGTTGACAGGGGATTTTAATATCACCTATATCAGGAAAAGGCAACTGTGGTTTTTAGCTGCTCTCACCAATGCTACGAATTGGAGGAACAACGAAAATTTTTTAAGCCTCAAAACGTCTGCTGCAAGTGCATTGTTGCCATAATTTTTTTAACATATCTCACCAGAATGCTATTCATAAGATTAAGGTTTAGAAAAGAGCAATGAAAGCTATTTGGAAGAAGGAAGAAAAAAATATGAAATGAGAAAAAACAAGAAACATGCAACATGGAGAAGTGTTTGACTTCATTTTAACAAGCTCATACATATATTAATTACTTGATTAATGATAAAACAATACAATTAGCAGATGTAATTTAAATTTCAGATGTTTTAGCAGTTGAGAAATTGTTTCATGTAATCTATCTTTTAGCATAGGAGTGTGTGTGTGGGGGGGATTTCTAGTACCATTTTTTCCTACAGGAATTGCGACTCCGTGGAAAGAACAATGTTCTAAGAGTTATTTGAAGCTTAATTTAATTTTATGCCATCATTCATTTTCTATTGCCATGTCATATTTTACTTCATATCTTCTCTATAGTGAACTGGCTATGAAATAACAGGTGGACTTCTCTTTGTAAGCCTTTTTTCATCTTGAAAATTCCTTTCCAGGAGGAAAGGAGAGAGATGAAAAATTATCTCTGCTTGACAGGTGGAGAAATGGCACAAGACAAGGTAAAAATTGTTCAAAACCTCCAGTGATTCTGAATCTTAATCTAAAATGACAAAAGCTTAATTTTTTCAAGTAATATACCATTTGAATAATATTTAGTCAATTTTAAGCCACTTTTGTGATATTCAGGGGTGCACACTAAGCTTCGTCAATAAATTCTGTATTTTGATCATTTAATGAGACGTAGCATGAAAATGATGGTCATTTGTGAAAGGCAGTACTGAGAGAAAAAGTTGTTCACCATTTGCACAGAAATTTTGAAAGAGAAGACAGCACCTACTTCCATAGGGTGAAGTGCAGCTGCTCATGGCTGTAATGCATTTTTTCTGTTTTGTGAGAGGCTTCTTTTCTGCATCATTCCCACTGGAAATAAATATCTCAGTGTTCAGTCATTGGCTTGTTCCTTGAAGTGCCCAGTTCTATGTATAGAACAAGAAAAATCTGCAGAGAATAGACTATTGAATCCTAGGAAGAATGCCCATTAGAACTGGACAGGCAATTTTAATTCCAGTCTTCTAAAATTTTGTGATCCTTGTGTTTGTGACCTTTTTCATACGTGTTCTAAAAACAGTCAGGAAAATATGCATTTCAAAACTTAGACCACTATTAGAACTGTGAAATATTTCTGAGATTGACAGATAAGTTTCCTGGCTGGTGGGCAATACTGATGCTCACAGATCACAATTTTTAGTTTGGGTTCAGATCTTTTTGTGTTTAGGAGTACTATTGACTGTAGACTGTTTCCACCACCTCTTACACTTATTTTTGCAAGAAGGCAGGAGAGCACAGAGAGCCTGGGAGGGCAGGACCTTGTGCTCCTCTGGCAGCCTCAGCTGCACCAGCGAGCAGGCAGGTATGAAGAATGAGAAGGGGTATGTCCCTGACAGACTGACAACTGTGTGTTAAAATTCAAACTAGTACAGCACCAGCAAATCAGCTGTGAACAAGTAAAACAACATTAAAAAGGGTAAATAGCATTTTTTTACTGTAATTGTGAAAATAGTTTCCTTTTTTTGCCACTTTAAAAATTAATAGTAAAGTATTATATGAAGAGGTAAATAGCTACCTTGGAAAGTTTCAGCCTTCATGTATGAAGTTTAACAAAACCATAAAAATCTGAAAATGGATTCAAGTATTGGAAAATGACATGCAGGTTTAAGTACAAGTGAGCTAATGTTTATAATTTGAGCAATGATCCAGAGATAGATACTGCAGCTGAAGTTGAAGTTTAAAATTTACCAAGGATGATATATCTATTCCTTTTCAAAAAAAGGAGTACTAATAATAAAATTATTTAGATTGGAAAACACCTTAAAAATCATGTTTCAAGTCCCCTGCCATGAGTAGAAACACCTTCCAGTAGAGCAGGTTGCTCAAATCCCATTGAACGCTTCAGGGATGGAGCATCTTGAAACCTGCCCCAGTGCCTCATCACCCTCACAGCAAAGAATTTCTTCCTAATATCTAGTTGAAACCTATTTTAACCTATTCTCTTTCAGTTTTCTCCCTGTTCTATCACTACATGCACTTGTATATTTTGTAGGAAGATCTATTTTATATCAAGGCATATGTTGTGATTCAGTTACTGAGAGATGCCTCTGTCCAAATTAAGGAGCAAAGACTATTTGCCAAAATCAGTAATAAAGATTTATTTGTTTTTTTTAACAATGAATGTGAGGTAGAGAGATAGAAAGAATAAAAAAGAGAGAAGAGAAAGAGATCAAGTACAAGATAGTCAACACCTGTGCATACTGTAGTGTCTTGATGGTCTCTCTTCACCCTGGACTTCTCAGTGGCGGAGATCCTGAAGTTGTAAAAAACTTTTCACCATTTATACATTTAAGCAAACAAAGGAATTAATGTTCATTGGCTACATAGTTCTCCTATTCTATTAGTTAAATTATGCCTTTTCTTCTAGTGCTAATTAGTCCACATGCTCAGTCTTTCTCGTCTTTGGTGGGTGTTTGTGTTGGTGTGTTGTGATCTTCCCCTGCCAGAATTACCTTGTATACAATCAGAACTGTGTATACAATACACAGTTGCTAAGTTGGCTTTCCTTGTGGTACATAAATTCTGTATTCTTTGTGTCCAATATCAGTGAAGTGCTCTTTTCCATCAGTTTTGCTAACCTCCCCCTAGGTCTGAGGAAACACCTCAGTACCACCTTTATCTTATCCCAAGTTCTCTCTGTGATGGCTTAACTTACTCTCAAAGTTCTGGGTATCCATGCAGGCATATTTGGGGGTGTTTTGGTGTTCATTAGTCACAAATGCCATCTGTCCCATAACTTGGGGTGATCTTTCTTTGACCAGTGATATGTGTACAAGAAGTTACTTTACACAGTTTGCCATAGTGGGAATTTCTGTCCGGATGTGTTAACCAAGATGAGCTAACCAGACTTCATCTCTGTCAGGCTTGGGGTTCATGCTATTCTGTTGCTCCATTTTGTTCTTGTCTCATGTCAAAGTCCTTCTGCGGCTTGAAGTGTTTGAGACAGGCACCTATATTCTTTAACTCCTCACAGTGTAAGATACTGTTTTGACCTTAAGAATGAGTCTGTCACACAATGCTCATTACTCTTTTGTAATAAACCAGTAACACATAAGGCCTTACAAAGAGTACACAGAGAAATTCAGCATTGTTCAGTTTTGCCTTTCATAAAATTCTAACACTTCCAGATGTAATATTATTCTAAGTGACATTAGGAGTCTATTGCTGTCTCTGGGGCATGGCATGTAGACTGGCTCTCCAATTCTATATGTATCTGGAGCTGCCTTGTTGTACTTATATTCATGATACATCAGAAAAGTGTTTTAAAGACTAATCTTGGTTATTTGTCCAAATTTCTTCCTGAGACACTTTGAATGACTAACTTAGTACTTATCAGAAATATTCAAATTCCCTTGGCTTCTATTTTCTAATGCAAAACTTGTTTATTATGGACAAAGGGCTTAATTGTGATCTACTTTTAATGGAAATCTAGAGGAACTTGAAGGCATTAAGGAAATAATAGGCAGAACTCTCTTCTGAGTTGTGTCAATATGAATATGTTTCAGAAGTCCTATGATAATTTAAGCATTGCAAATTTTTTTTAAGTGTCACAGCATGTCACTGAAACCTAATTTTGTATAGTGTATTCCCACATCTGCAATTATCTCATCTCACTAGCATGAAACTTCATTAATATAGAGTATCTCATGCTGTTGTGTTCTGAACAGCAAGCAGTGAGGCAGAGATTGCAGACAAGACCCTGAAGCCTTGAAGTTTGGTTCATTCATGGCAGTTTGTAAATTTCTGAGCTAAAGGTTTTGTTCTGTTCATAGTGTGAGGTTATGACTGTCAAGAGAATTTCTATAAAATGAAATTTTACTTTCTTCTTCGTGTCTCTGGAGCTGAAGAAAGATCAAGCCTGGCATATTTATAGCTCTACATAAGAATGTCTTTGGCCATCACTGTCAGCAAATGTAAAAATTGCATGGAGCAGCATGAAAAGTCTATTAAAAAAATAAAGAAGGCATACTGTAGACACAGCAACCAGCAAAACACCTTAGAACACAGAACTACTCAGTGGTTTTCATTATGCCTCTCTTAAAAATTCTGAGTTAATGTTGAACCAAGATGTCCATCCTATTTACTACCATTTATTGCATGGCAAGCTGGATTTTTTTTTTATGCTTTGGCAATTGACAGAAGTTTTGAAATTTTGTGCCCATCAGCACTCAAATACAATTATCTTTTCACCAGGCTTACTCTTTGAATTAGTAAGAATTTTTGTGAATTCATAAAAATATATAATCTTTGGCCCACAAACCATATATTGCTTGCATAAACTAATATTGCTTGTCCATTTGTGCCAGAAATAATCTCATAATTTTTGCATTAAATAGTCAGTGATCACATATTCAAAAACATTGTTCTCCAGCACTGCAGCATTACATGCATGATTTGTGCAACAGAACAGTATTCACTGGCTTCTTGTTTCTCCTACACAGAGTAATGTCAATCCTCCTAAAGGAGAGTTGTCTTATTTCATTTGTTAATCATAGCATTTTTCGTCTGAATTTTGGTATAATTTGATGATAATTGAAATTACTCTTACATTTTTCTTCCCCAAATTAGACTGACATGCTATGGAAAAGGATTGAAATGAATTTTCTATTTAAAATTTATCAAGGAGGGATATGTAACATAATGCTTGATTTATGTGACTGCAAGATATTTCCTTGTTTTTCAGCTGTCAATTTTCCATGAAATTGAATTAAGATTTTTCTTACAACCAGCAAAATTGTAGTGATATTACACTGACTTTTATTGCCTAGAAGCAATGCATTAGATCTTTATCTGATTAGAGCAGTGGCCATCTTATTGATCACATCAGTATTATCCTTCTGCCTAAAAATCACCATCTTACAGGAATAACCTATTAGCTATGGAAATTATTAGTATGCTGGCCACTGGCTGGCAGAGTCAGACTATGCCCAAGTTAGTAAGGCTTCCTTTTATTCAGGCTTGTTCTCCTTTGTACTGTCAGAAAGTTCAAATAAGACACTTTTCACCAGGTTCTTCAGAAACTCTGTCTTCTGTAAATTTGAATTGCCCTCTTGATCACATATAAGGGCATCTGACAGGCATAATAGAGATGCAACTCAGTGTCACTTTTGATTATTTAAAATTTAAATTGAGTTGTTCAAATATACTGTGAATAGTTGTGGATACCATTAGAAATTTCTCTTATGGATTTAGAAGTTTCAATGTAGTGTATTCCTTTGTTATATCTTTTTCAATTTAGTGTCATAATTTATTTTTATATAACTTTTTCTTTAATAGCATTTCTAAATAATCATTCAGGTGCATATAGAAAAACATTCCTAACTACTGATGTTCTCAGAATCTTGGCTTTCAGGAGTCTTACATGACAAGTGAATGCTGCAAAAATCCTAAAAAATTATTTTGAGAGGAATCAAAGGAGAATACTTAAATAGATGTTCTGTAATCCTTGCAGTTAGTGACTCAGACTGAAAACCATATTTCAGAGCAAGGGAGCATAGGTCAGAAGATGCTGAGCTGTCACTTATGGGCATAAATATTCACAAAAATAGTGGTTTATTTTTAAACTTAGAAACATAACAACAGGTTTGTCCTCAATACTTCTTTAGAAATGCATACTTTAGAACTCACAGAATTACTAAGATGAAAGCTGCTGATGAAACAAAAGGATTTCTGTTTTGTATTTGAAGAAAAAACAACATAAACTATAGCAATTAATCAAATTAATTCCACAAACCCTGTATCACGTAGCCCAAGTACTATATTGCAAACATAGTATGTCCAGCCAGTGCCCTAAAATATAATAATATTTGTAGAAGCTTGTTCTCTTTCCCAAGTAAACTAAATCAGAAATTTCAAAAGTATTTAATGGATGGTCATTTTTCTTTTGCTAGATTAGGTTACTTAAAAAACAAACAAGCAATTTATTTTTTACCCCTTAGAATTTAATTAGGTAGGTCAGATGAAAAGTGAGATAGAAGTTTCACAGCAGATACTGCAATTATTCTCTCACCATGGTTTTTATTTACTTTTATCTGGAGATGAAGATGTTAAGGTAGGGAACACAACACAAGAATAGGACAGTGAAGCAGCAGAATTAAAAATGTGAAGGAAGAGAGTCTGTAAACAGCCACAGAATTGTGGGATTTTAGATCTGTTTATTTTAGTAAGTTCTTCCTATATTTTATAAAAACATGAGTTTCCTGCTCTAGTGAAAGTTTTATCCTATAACATGCATCTGGAGGTCTTATGGTTTCCCTCAATGACCTTTGGATATTCAAACAGAGATAGTCAACAGTTTGGTCCTTCCCTTAGCAACTCTCAGTATAGCAGTAAATTTAAGAATTTGCTGATTCCTTTTCAATGCAATGGGTTTTCTTTACCTATCTTTATCTGTAGACTATTTTGTGATACCCTGAGAGAAGCTCATAAGTCATACTTTCTCATTCCTACTTTTGTCAATATTCATCATTGTACAATCAATAATTTATCAGCTGCTTTCCTACAGCAACACAAAGTAAGTGACACAAAGCCAGCTCAAGAACATCTGTGTTATTCATGGCTCCCTCAGCCACTCGCTTTTATTGTGACATCTCAGCAGTGTTTTTATTTATGCAGTTATCATGCTGCTACCATGGACCTTTGGCCCAAAGCTATGCTATAAGTCACTGGTGCCCATTTTGCACAATCCATTTTACTAAGTGGATACACCACATCCTGGGAGAAGTGCATTTCAGTGATGAGTAACAAGGCAGAATCTTAAAGGAAACAAAATATTTTTGCTGTTTTGTTGTAAATAGTAGTTGTCAAACTTGTGCATCAATTATTATTGATCTCATTCTGTTGCTTTTATAGCAGGTGTTATCCTGCTGCATGAATGGTCTGAAATGAGATCGAGTATTACCAGCATAGAAGAGCCATTCCAACACTCCTTTCAGTAGGACTATGCGTTGCTCTGGGAGAAGGAGGTACTCCCACAGTGATTAAAGATTACTCTAAGCATTGCTTCTTTCACCTAAACAGATTTAGAAATGAGGGCCCCTCTTTGGCTGAGCTTTCTCTTGGGCTGTATTAGCAAGTATTCAGAGAGCCAAGAGAAATTTTTTCCCCTCTGACATTTATAAGACTGTGTCTGGAGTATCACATCCACTTTTGAGCTCCACAGTACAGGATGGTCTATGACATAGCTGTGGAAGGCAGAGGGGAGAGCTAATTTCTGTCTAGAGGTGAGAGGGTACAGAAAAACCAGAATCAGCCTCCTCTGGGAGGTGCACAGTAGTAGCACATGAGGCAACAAAACCAACTTGGAGTTAGGAATGGTTGGTTAAATATTAAGGAAAAAGGAATTGACCCTGAGTGTGGTCCAGCACTGACACAGGTTGCCCACACAGTCTGTTAAATCTTTGTCATGGACATACTCAAAACAAAACAATATAAAGTCCTAAACAACCTGATCTAAGTCAAGCTGTTAAGAGCAGGATGCTGTTCTGGATGACCTTCTCAAGTACTTTTCAAAATATAAGACTTAGATATCAATGACTCCATAAAAAACCCCCAACCACAGCCTAAAGGAATGCTTTACAATATGAAAGGAAAGTGATAAACAGAACATTACAGAATTTTATATACAAATTGTCTAATCTGTGTAACAGATGCCAATATTTGTATCACAAGTGAAAATATAAAACCACTAAAATATATAAAAGCATAATACCATACATGTTTACCAAAATTCTTGATTATTATCAAAGTAGCTAAGGAAATAATATCACATATTTAGGGCATCTTAAATGTGTTTTTTGTAATTGTGCTTGTCATTGCAGTACATTTACATTGTAATTGATACTCTTGGCTTAAGGTGCTCTGTGGCTGCTCTGCTGGCATCATATCTTATCTTATTTGTCAGCCACAGCTTGTAATATGTTATGACATGACATAAAGCTGTGCAACATAAAAAAGGGTGAAAAAAGGCAAGTAATCCACACTGACATAATTTCTGTAGTACAAAACAATTTTTTATTCTAATTAAAGCCTCAGAAAAAAAATACATATCAGCTGTAAATCGTGACTTCTGTTAGTGCTAATATATTACCTCCTAAAAGAAAAATAAGGCTTCAGAGATGCTATTATTATTTTGTTATAAACAGTAAATTCCTTGGGTTTTATTATATAAGGAGATTAGTTGTCCTACATATATCATAATAAAAGTGCACTTCCAAAACTCTTTGTTTTAACAGCATAATTTTAATTACTGTGCAAATTTCTTTTCCTTCATGATGGCTACTATGATAGTAGAAGTGTACGTTAAATCCTAAAGCTAGCAGAACAAGTCACACTAATTTGAATGAAAATAAAGCCTGGAAAAATAATGGAATTGGAAACAGTTTCACTGAAGACAAAAAATATCCTTTGAAGAAATAATTTCAGTATTTTTCCTCCTATAATGTGCATGATTATATCTCCCATATGTTGATAATTTTTTCATCACACGTACATTTTCAAATAGAATTGCAATAAATGTTGGTTTTTTGCTTACTTCTTGATAGACTGTCTTCCATCTACTGTAGTTTTAAAGTTCATAGTTACAGTCGCTAAAGGATTTTAATTTTTTTCTGGAAAAATTGCATATATACCACTTCTAATAATGTTGTGAATGCATATTATTTTAAGGACTTTATTGACAAAAACTTTAATGCCTTTTTAAGTGTTGTCCTGATAGATTTATAGTGCTTTCATAGAAACTAGTTCTTATGTTCAAAAGATAATCCTTCTGGTAATATAAGAATGATTGTCTCTGTAATGCACAAAATGTGCAATCAACTGGTGGTTTGCATACCCACTTTCATATATGTAAATTTCTGTCTTTAACTATAATTGTAGCAGTAAACCAAAGGAGACCTAAATACGTGGATTAGCACAGACAATCTGAAACCACAGAGGCAAAGAGTATCAGCAAGAGGAAGATATTGTCAACTGTCTTCTCTGGATGACTTCATAATGCATGCAATGTAAAGTTACACGTATGAATGTTTAAATTGCTCTTCTATTCACAAATCAAGTATCGGCACAATAAAAGTTTGGTATCATTCTACATAGGATTTTAATTTCAAAGATTTTTTTCTTAAATTAAAACTTAAACTAGTTCCATCAAATAACCCAGGTGATTGGCTAAGTAGAGAAGGTCTAAGAAGATCTAAGATTTGTCTTAGATGGGTTTAAAGAATGATAATTTATGTTAGAAATTTTTATAAGCTTGCAGTTATGCTTATGCTCTGTTAAACTTTCATGTATACCTTTATAACCAATAGATGAGAAATTGTGTGGGGGGATAGAGTGTAAGAAAATAAAGATAGTGCAGAAGGTAATCTCACCCCTGAAGAGTTTCAGCTGTACTAATTACCAAAGATTAGGAACAGGCCTGCCCTTAACAGGCCACAGCTGTGTCCAATAAAGATGAGTGGTATAAAAGAGTGGGTTAGTGGGATGAGGAGGGAGCTCTTGCAATAGGATGACAACAAAATTGAATCTTTTATGGTAGATCCAATCCTTACCAGATGTGTTTTCCAAAATGAAATTGTATACTTTGATTTAAGTTTACTTCAAATATTTGGGGCATTAAAACAGAACAAGTCATTGATTTGCCCTAATACATTCATAGTGTCTACTGTATTCATGATTTGACATGTCCCATACAAGATAGGTTCTAAGAAGCCTGGCATTACAAGCTTTTATATTTGATTTTTGTAATAAGTTATTTTTTATATGAAATAGGTTGGAAAATCTACCCTGTATATTTTTTTTCTACATTACTTTATTTTTCTATAATTAAAAGGTTTAATTACCCTTCTATAGCAAATATGCAGTTTAAAGACAGGAAAGCTTTCCTCCATTTTTCATTTAACATTCTCTTTGTTCTCTTAGAAACTTCTG
Source organism: Haemorhous mexicanus (assembly GCF_027477595.1). Lineage (NCBI taxonomy): Eukaryota > Metazoa > Chordata > Aves > Passeriformes > Fringillidae > Haemorhous > Haemorhous mexicanus. The sequence continues at coordinate 77,548,610 of NC_082341.1, forward strand.
AGAGATTAAAATACAGTGAAGGACAAAATTATGCCTATTTTTTTATTAATTGAAGGTTTTATCTTCCAATTTATGTCCTGAGTTTTCCAGCTGGAATTTCAGCATATAAACTTGAATTTAGTAAACTCTGTTTCCTACAGTCTTGTGCCTCCTTACCTGGAAGAGCTTGAGAGACCTGGCTCATTGCTTGTCAAGTTTGGGTAAAGTCTGGGGCCTATTGACTCAGTAGATATTCCATTCTCTAATTTAAAACGTCCATCCAGGCAGACCAAAAAATTCCTAGGATAGCTTTTGAGGCAAGACATTCCACCACAGAACTAATTCTAATCATTTGCAGTGGTAAAACTACAGTACAATTCCTCTTCTTTTAAGATTTAGCCTTCCAAGAATCATCATTCTGGAATGGTCCTATTAAGTAATTTAAAAAAGGAAGATAATATTGCGTGTAAAATTGCTAGTGGGAAAACTGAGGCATCCCTAAAAATAATGTCAGAGATGAGGGGACTTAACAAGACTGATTCTAAAAGTTATGATTATTATCATAAAACAACTTTTCTACAGAAATAATAACTAAGGAACAAAGCAGCAATGAAAATAAGGCAGATTCACCTCAGCTGCTATCTCACTCCTCCTCAACAGGATGGGGACACAAAAGATTTAAAAAACTCATGGATCAGGAAAAAAGGCAGTATAATGAATGGAAGTAAAGGAAGCAAGAAACAAAGCAGACCAAAATGATTTTTTTCTCTTATTTTCCACCAACAGGCAGAGTCCAGCCACTTCCTAAAAACAAGGGATTGAGTATGTATTTCAGTTACTTTGGAAGACAAATATCTCTATAACAAATGGCCCCTCCAGGCCTTCCTCTTTTCTCTCAGCTTCTATTGATGAACATTACATCATATGGTATGGAATATCCCAGAAAAAGCACTGCTTTCCACCCCTTTCTACCAGCCAATGCAGACAGCTTTATGAAGGCTGCTATGGAGATCATTTACTCCATTCCAGACACGCTCAATACAGAATGTTTGGATATTTGGTGGTTGTTCACTGTTTGTAGAGAAAATGAGTCTAATACACCAGGATGTCAGCTTATGTATCAATCACTTTTACAAGTTCATTGCTCATGTAGGCAAATACATTCTTGCTTTATGTCTATCCACTGAGTGCTGCTACCACATAATTTTATAACCAGTTTTATTTCATCGTGTTATTCTTCTTCTCTCTCCACCCATTTTATGTTTCCCTTTCTTGATACTGTAAAATAGTATAAGCTTATCACTGTAGTCTGAGGTCGATTAGTCCATCTTCCACCCTTGCTGTCATATCCAATTTATTATCACAAATGTTGGTGAAGACCACCAGTCTTTGTTGGCAGCTTCCCTCATGCTCCTCATTTAAGCACAACCAGGTTTTTTTTTTACTGCTTTCCATCATTGTGCCTGAAAAAAGAGAGCAGATTTAAATGTTTTTTGCTTCAAAAGTCTCCTTAAGTTTTTCTTGTCTTGTGTTGCATACGTGAAGTTGCTAATAGCCTAAATGTTCTGTGCTCTTCTCTACTGCAATTCTTCCTGTAGTTTCATTGTTTCAATTTCCTTTAAGACAATTTTCAGTGTTTGTGCAGCATGAAGCTCAATGGAGTGAGGGTCTCTGAACAGGACCATATGTTAGTCTGATACTGTACTGATAAATGAAAACCCACATGATTCACAACCAAAGCCTGGTGATGAGCTGGGTTTTTTTCCTGTTTAACTAGCTGTAACTAATAATTAGGAGCTTTACACAGTTTTTAAATTATTGGATTTATAAATGGAATGAAAGGCAGCTTTTGCTATAATGATGAATGTTTACAGATTCATACTAGAAATTATTAAAATAATAAAGACAGTTACAAGTACTTAGTGGTTTTGTATTCAACTGGAATCAGATGTAAGGAAAACTTTTTAAATAATAAATCACTTAGTGTACCATTTGTTTCTGCTTGTTTTGGTAGGGCTTGGTTCTACTGCCACACTGGGTTGCTTTTACACAATATATTATTTCACAGTGTGGCGTATGAGAAAGTAAGGAAAAGAAGTTTGAAGTGATGGTTGTTTGGAATGTTTATTTTTGTTAGTAAAATCTTGCAAATTGGCTTTTTTGTCAAGATTTAAAACCTGCTATTAACTGTATTTTTTGCACTGCTCATATACTAAGGGAATTTAGTCAGTTTGCATATTTTATAAACTGAAGGAAAAATAAACAAAAAGAAAATAAAATCAGGAAGCAGTCCATGTTTCTAAAGGCATTGCCAAAGGGTTTGCAGCCTGAAGACAGTTTAAAAAAAACAAACTAACAAGCCAAAACAGCTAACAAGCAAACAACAAACTTATATTGAGACATTTTAATCTCAGTATAACATAGCCATCATCAGCCTGAGGAATGCCGAGTGAGAGATTAAGTATGTTTACTAACTTGAGCTCTAATTAAAAAACTGTGTGACAAAATAAATTAAGAAAAATATTTCTTATAAAAATAATTCTCAAAATTAAATCCTAGCTGCTGACAGAACCTGGACTAAGAATAAAGCTGAGGAGTTATATTTTATTCAGTGTTGAAGACGGGCACATAGCAGTGTTCCAGTCTGTGGCAGATGCATAAAATGTATTCATTTAGATGAAAATACATATGTACATTTTGTCTTATACCCTATTCACCTCCAGCAGGTGAATAGGGGTATAAGACAAAATGTATATATGTATTTGGTTTTTTGAAAATAAGTAATTTTTGAAGAAATACCTTTATGCACAGAAATGGTCATGTTTGTTGTTGAAGTAATTGAAAAGGCAGTTGAGGGCTTTCAGAAGACCATCAGCATTTTAATGAGTTGAAAACCTTTCTTTCACTAATATGTCAGAATAATTAGTCTGATTTCTTAAAATCTGCCAACTTAAAAACATGCCAGTGAAATATTAAGCAGTAAGTTGAGAGGAAGATGAAGGGTCTAAGTTCTTAGAGAAAGAGTAATGATTTTTGGGGCACAGACATCAGCTTTCCCTGTGTTTATTTACCCCTGCAAGGGTATGATTAGGCTGTGTCTGCCCTGACTTTAGTTTGACATTTGCAAAAGTCATTCTAGCCCATTGCAAAAATTGTTACAAAGACAACAATGTCATGGTATCATATACTGTTTCATGTGTAAGGGTGGTAAATTCTGATTGGAAAGTTGCCTGAAGTACTTGCATAATTTTTAAAATCTCATTTGAATGAGCATTTTTAATTTTCCCCCCTCAAATTCTACTTACTTACTTATTTTTCAAAGACTGATTATTTATAAGCATAAATCATCCTGTAATCTGTTTCAGTAATGTTCCAGTCTTTTATGTCTTTTTATCCCTCAGCAGCTTTCCCTTACTTTTTGACAATTTTTCTCTTTCTATACATCACTGGTCTTTCCTAGTTTCAAGGAGGTGCACCAGTGGTGGTGTACTTTTTCCTCAACATCCATTAGTTTCTATTTTCCTCAAATTCCATCATTGCAGTTCTTCTAATAGAGGCAATGTTAACAGGTTAACTTCATAGTTTATATGAAAATATTTAATTTTCTCTTAGTTAAAAAGCAACATGCTTCTTTGTCTCTTAATGTTTATATGATACATTTGTGTTAATATTATTAAACATGTTGTGAATTACATATATAGAATTATAGACTCACAAAAAAAGCCTCTAAAATTATTGAGTCCAAATGTCAACCCATCTCTGCTGCGTCCACCACTGAACCACGCTCCCAAGTGCCACATCACACCCCTTTTGGAAACTTCCAGGGATGGTGAGTCACCCACTTCCCTGGGCAGCCTGTTCCAATGCCTGAAAACATTTTCCATGAAGAAATTTTTCCTAATATCTAATCAGAACCTCTCTTGGTGAACTTAAGGCCATCGACTCTTGTCCTATAACTTGTTGCTTATGAGAAAAGATTGACCTCTCCCCTTGCTGCAGCCTCATTTCAGATAGTTGTGGCAAGCAAAAAGGTGCCTCCTGAGCTTAATTTTTCTCCAGACTGAACAACTCCAGCTCCCTCAGCTGCTCCTTCTAAGACCAGTACTCTAGACACCTCTGTGTGTTGGTGAAAAAACAGTACATTGATTGAAAAACTCATTGATATTGGTTTTACTAGATGAGGCACAAATTAGAATGGTAATTTCAACTACAATTGATTGAAAATAAGCCTATATTTAGGTTCCTTTCAGAGCAGAACTTAACTACTTAATGAGTATTTTTACTTCTCTTAGATAGCTTAGAAAGACAGTATTTATTACTTTAGACTTCACCCAGAGAGATCACTCAAAGAGTGGGTGAAAATACTGTCTTTAACAAATAAGACTGTCAACTGTTCTATATTGATTTTAATGTGTTAATTTAAATGTTACCATATTGTTAAATTTTAGGCAAAGATGTAGAGGAGAACCTATGCACCTTAGGTCTAACTGGCAACACAATTTTAGACTATGTTCATAAATTAATCTTTTTTTTATTCATTCAGTCATTTTGAAAGCACCTATTGTTCTTGGAAAAATTAATAGTGAAATAAAAAAAAATGGAGTATATGACTCCAGTGATTCCATATTCTGGAAAGAAGTAGAAACATGATCACAGGAAGAATAAGGAATGTGCCTGCAACATTTTTCAGAATTTCAGCTTGTCTTGAAGGAGACAGGAATAAAATTATTGACACAGCAAGTCAAAAACATTCATTATTTTGGAGACTGGAAAGATTAGGATTGGATAGACTTTCTTAGTATTCTTTGTGTCTTCTGTTTGTGTTGGTTTTGCACAGCCTGGACTTTGGTAGCAGGGGGCCACAGAGGTGGCTGCTGTGAGAAGCTGCTGAAAGCTTCCACCATGTCCAGCAGAACCAGTCCCTGATGGCTCTGGATATGGACATGCTGCTGGCCAAGGCTGGGCCAATTAGAGATGGTGGTATCACCTCTGTGATAACAAATTTAGGGAGAAAATAAAAACAAAGTTTGGGTATGGTAATAATTCCAGACAGAGAAGAGAAGGAGATGAGAACATGCGAGGGAAACCACACAGAGACACCAATGCAGAAGAAGGGGCAGGAGGTGCCCCAGGTGAAGGAGCTGAGGTTCCTCTGCAGGCTGTGGTGAGACCATGGTGGAGCAGCTGTGCCCTGCAGCCCACGGGGATCCACGGGGGATGCAGAGATCCACCCACAGCCCGTGGGGGAGGTGCCCATGCTGGAGTGGGTGGATGCCTGGAGGAGGCTGTGATCCAGGGGGAGACCCGGTGGAGAGAGGGGCCCTGCTTCCAGGGTGGAGCAGCCTGGCCTTGGAGGACTGCACCCTGTGGAAGAGTGACCCATGCCACGGCAGTTCTGGGCAGACTCCGTGCCTGTGCGAGGAACTCACTTTGCAGCATCTGCTGCTCGTGAGGTTGGAACGATGTGGAAGAAGACCTGTCTCTGTGGGAGGGACCCCACAGTCTCACGGGAAGGACTCCTCTCCCTGGGCAGCAGAGGAAACCCTTGGGTGATGAACTGACCAAAACCCCCATACCCTGTTTCCCTGCCCTGTTGGTGGGAAGGAGAGAGGGGTTGAGAGTAAAAAGGTGTTTAAAGGGCTTATTTTACTTCTCATTGTCCTCGTCTGATATTTTTAGCAGTAAAATCACACTGTACCTTTAAGTTGAGCCTGTTTTGCCCTTAGAGTGTTTTCTCCTGACTTCATGTGTCCTTATCTCAATTCATGAACTCTTTGTTTAATTTTTCTCTCCTCTGCCCAGCTCTGACAGGGGAGGGTGAGTGAGTGTCTTTTGTGGCTGCCTGGTGTTTGGCCAGTGTCAAGCCATGACAATTTTACTTTGAGTTATGCAGACAGTCAGGCTGTGTACACATGTTCCTTTTTAACAATTGCAAATGTTTTATAGCTTGTGAAGGATATTTGATGGTTGTCTGGAGTTCCAAACATAGTTTTTAATCCTAATTTCTTTGTTTGAAAAGTATATTCCATGAAACAATTTCCTTAAAGTCTGTTCTTCTTCATCCAGTATCTACTTTCAAAAACACCTCACCTCTGAAATGAATTTAAAGATCTTTAATTTGAAAGATCAGGTTATTTCACACAGAGGAAACTGCCGGTGACTTTATAATTTTGCTAACTGACATCTAGTCCATATTGCTGTTATTTTCTTTATAAGTGGCTGATAGCTGATACTGAGGCTGAACTGATAAGGAGTGATAGATGTTTAATGCATTTGAGAATTTACAGATATTCAAACTGAATTATTGTCACAGTGCTTCTTAATTTTCTACAAAACATTCAAGTTTTGAAGAGCCAGTGTAGCTTGGATACATGACCAAATGTGAAAAAGATGGAAAATGTGAATATCCCATGGCAGAAATAAAACTTTTTTATTCCCACTTAAATATTACCATCTAACATTTTATGAAATATAATGGCCTATGGTGCCCAGGTGGCTTCCTCCCCTGGTATCTTGATTAAATATTTACTTTGTTTAAGAGTCAACATAGGACAGAAAAAGCTCAGAAAATGCATTTTTAAACATTCTCTAAAGATTCATATTAAAAAGGAATTTTAAACAGAACTCTGTAAAATGCATTTTATTTGCATTAGAAAAATATTTCACATCATGTTTCTTGAAAATTTTGACAGTTGCACAAGCTTAGGTTTTGAATTATTCATTTACAGATATTTGCTATGTAAAGACATAGAGGGGGGAAAAAAACACCAACCAAAAAAAAAAAAAAAAAGACCAAAAAACCCTCCAGATCCTGTTTCAGATATCTTAAATGCCAATTAGCAGTTACAAATAAGTTACATCAAGCATGGCTACATGAATTCATCATAATCCCATGAGAGAAAATAATTCTATTCACTTTGGACAGGGGCTACAAGAAATCTGATGCTGAAAATGTCCCATCTCATTGCATGGACATAGGACTACATGATCTTTAAAGGTCCCTTCCAGCCCAAAATATTTCATAATTCTATGATCTGCAATTTATTAATTAAAAAAAAAATACACGCAATTTTGGGGAGGGAATTTATGTGAAGGAAGTCTACAAAAATGGGATATTATTGAAAAATTGCGGTAGTGTTTAGATTAATCCACAATGGTTTGTGTTCTTTTGGCTGAATTATTCCCAGAATGAGATGGTGTTTATAAATTCTAAAGTATTTAAAAGAACAGAAGAAATTAAATATCCAGATTTATTTAAATAGGAGTTACAGATATAAGTAAGACTTGTCAAAAGGTAGACAAGTAGTCTGTGGCTATGCTATAAGACAAAACCTGTTCTTTCCCTGAAGGATTTGCTCAATAACTACTATCAAAATGCAGTCTTTCTTACTACTGTGGCAAAATAAAGCACCAACTGTAATCTGAAGGCTTCATTAGGCTTCATTAGAGGTTATCATGTGACCTGATCTCTTTTCTGGAAGCAGAAGGCAAGATTTCCTTTTGCATGAATTTTGTTTGTACTGCTGTAATAAATAAAGAAGAGTGGTAGGAATCCCACTGAAATAATGAGATTTTTTTTTTCCCACAAGCCTTAGAAGCATAGTTTGATAGTAAGATATATTTCCAGCATTGCACCATGTCAGTCCTATGCAAAGATTGTTAGTTTCCAAAGAATGTATGAATGGACCTAAACCTCATGAGATTAGACATATAAGATAATCTTGTTAGCCTTAATATTTTATTTTTCTAGCATAAATTTCTGTTCCATTTTAAGATTATAAAAATTGGTAAAATACTTTTTGAGCTACAACTTTTAAAATCAGATTCATTATAGATTGTAAAAAAGCCACCCCAACATGATTCAAAACAGAACAGGAGATTAAAATATCCATCATGAGCCCATGAGGGAAGCTATTTCATGTGAGAAAGGCAGAAGATAAAGCTTGGGAATGTGCCTCAGGTGGGCACTATGTTGTCAGCACAGACTGTTTTGCCCATAAAGGAGCAAAAAAAATCACTTACAGGTTTTTTAGCTGTATCACTGGTCTCTCACCAGTTAACAAAAAGTGGAACAATACAACAAACCGCCCCCCCCCAACAAACAAACAAACAAATGACTAAATTAAAAAAAGATAAAACATAGTCAAAGTTCACTCTCAAGGAAATGTTCCTATTCAATCCTGGCTCAGAAGTTAAGGTGAATCAAACCAGTAGGCAACTTCCAAGAATGATAGATATTAGGGGTTTGCTTAACCAGCAAAAAAATGTGATTATTAAAATGGAGTTGCTCTGTGAGCAGTTTTTAATGTCTGAAGACTGGTAAAATTGCTGAGTTTAAGAAAGTAAAAAAATTTATTTATTTTTGACAAGTTAACATGAACTTTTACAGTCCGGTGCTATGCTTTGAAATATATTTGCCAGCAAGTCACTGCCACTTATTTCTCTTGCTGTTTTGAAAGTCCTGCTTTCAAAGCGTCATATCTAGAGCAATTCATATTTTTTCCCCTCTGGTGTATAGATGTACAAAGTGCTAAAGGGGAAAAATGTGGTTTTTGAAAAACATTCAGAATCACACTTTCCAGAGCAACAACAAAGACTTGTTTTAATATAATTAAGATACCAAGAAAAAGATGCAAGAATTTTAGCTATACACATGACATAACCTGGTTTTTGTTTGTTTCTTCTTTTATAGTAATTTCTTCCATGTTCCTATTCATAGTTGATGCAATAATACTTTTAGAATGTATGACAAAGAAAGTCCTGTCTCTTTTAAATTGAGTGCTTATTATGTATTAAAATGTGCAAATAGATTTCATAGATATAGATGTTTCTATATTAATATCCTGGCATAATTTTTTATATGGTCTTTGAAAACCAGTGCTGTAGACAATTTCATTGAAGAGTTTCCTTAGTTGTGAAGTAGTTGATATATCAGAGTCATAGTTGTCTTTCTGTAAATGCAAATTAAAAAAAGAATTTAAAAAGAAGGAAAAAATAGCAGCAGAAAAAAATTGAGGATGATTTTATAGTCCAGTAGAATTGCTGTTGCCATCGTACACAAATCTTTTATGTTTAAAGGTTTTTTGGTTTGGTCTGGTAGGGATTTTTTTTGGGGTTTTTTTTTTTTGGGTTTTTAAATTTTTTTTGGTAAAGATGCAGACACTGAAATTGTGATAAACATGAAAATGCTTATGGAATAAATCTTGTGTGACAAAACCAACTGGGACCATAAAAAAGACAGTAATTTTTATTTGAGAAAGAACTACTTCAAGAATCAATTTGTAGGACAAAGGATAGAATATCCAAGTGGTTTTTTTCTCCTATCAGACAGTAAAAGAAAAAAGAGAACAAGATCAAAACAAGAAGACCTTCAGTGTTGAAACAGGCAAACAAGCAGAAAGAATTTGGTAAATGAAACCATCTATACTAAAAATCTATGCTGAGGCGTTGGTTACTACTGAGATTTAATTAACAACTCAGTACTGGGAGAAGAAACAATTATACAGGCACAGGGATTTAACTAGGGGGCTGAATCCTCAAGTACTTCAACCTTTTAAAAAGATTCTTGTTTTTAGAGACAGAAAGAGATTTTTGTTTTTTTTGTTTGTTTTCAAAAAAGTAGCCAATAATTCTGAAAATAATTCCCAGAAAGATTGGAAATTTATTTTGGATTGTCATGCAAATTTTAGGAGGGTTTCCAAATGTATTTCAGCATGCTAAAGTTAAAAACCTTAATAAAAGTTGCTCCCCCCCCCACCTTTTTGTATGTTATGGCTGTTTCATATTTGTGACACAGCAGTGTGCTGATCTTTCTTTAGGTATAGACCCAGGGAAACCAGAAAACATAAAAAGTCATCCAATGTAAAATCATGAATAAGACTTCCTTATTTTTAAACACATATTCTTGCCTTCAAATTTTCCACAAATATGTTTCTTTCCCTTTTGTATTACTAGATGATGCTTATTGTTTAAATGTTTCCTCTTTATTGGACTCTAGTATACTACTTGATCAATGAAAGAAGATTATTGGTTGCTTTGTAGTTACTATTTTGATCAGTAAAGCTTTTTAAAATTCTTAAATTACAGCCTTTCATTTATTCTGAAATGCACATGATTTTAAATACAGGCAAAGCTAATTTGTAGCACAAGTACTTCCTTAAGTTTCTACATTAATTTCATCCTCAAATCTCTGCATTGATTGTCTACAGATATGACATAAAATTAAATGTTGTTCAGTAGTCATCAAATTCTTTAGTCATAAAGACTGGGTTTGTCTCTTAGACCTACTGCTGCCATACACTAGAATTCTCTCAGTTGTTCCCAGAGACAAGCAAGTGTTGAGTATCTGACACTTCTAGGACAAGAACTGGAAGTTCTTGAGAATCTGAGATTTCTGCAGTTTTCCATCTGTGAAGTCAGTGGTTCTTAGTTCTTCAGGCTTGTGTTTAAGTCTGAATGATGGGGTTTGATCTCTTTGTTATCAGCTACTGCCCTAATATTGCTATAACCTGGTATGTAGGAAAAATAAGCTGCATTAAAGCACAGCCACAAAATACTAGCAAAAGGAACAGTTTCAGAACCTTCATATCCAAGAAACAGTGCTCACATGCACCTTTGGAAAGTGTCAATGATCCAATTTTGTATGTGGTTTATGACAACATTTGTGGTTCAATGGAGCAGCTACTTAGATGGGAAAGAGTTTGGAGGTGGAAAAGGTGAAGACTCGTATTTTTTCCTCAAAACATGCTCTAGGAAAAAGAAGTATTTTGATGGATTTTTCTCACAGCATGATGACTCCAGCCCTATCAGTGTTGTTATCTCCTCAGAAAAGTTGTTGCTCCCTGAAATTAATAGTTTAAACTCAGATATAGTTTAAAATCTTGATTAACCAACAGCATGTCTGTTTAAACCATGTTTTGGTCTGACTTGTTGACCAGAAGCAAAACATTGGTTTCCAATGTGAATGCCCAATATCTTAGATTTTATAGTGTCTCACTGAAGATGCAATTTTTTTCTTGTCTGTGTTCCCACAGAGTCTAATTTCTTGGCCAGCCTGTATCTTTCAGAAAGTCATAAATTAATGTGTAGATACTGAGTTAAGGATACTCAGTATCATGATCATAGAAGCCCATGAGACTAGAGAAAAAAACATTTTGAATACCTGTGTCTAGAGGATTCTGATTGTGACAAAATCTATACAAATAATATAATTTTATTTGGTATTTGCTATAAGTATAGAAATCCAGAGTTATTTGGGACATCTGGATGCTTATCACAACAAGCAATAAAACTAGCAGTTTCCTAAAAAGCAGATTTTTAAATACTCTTAGTAAAAGTATAATTCCACAAAATATACGACAACAAAGCACAACTTTGAGATTTATGTGCTTTGTTCCCTAAAAACTACTGTCTGTCTGTATTTAGAGCTAAAAATGTCTGTTCACTTTGTAAGGTGTTATAAAAGTCCCTACTGCTTTTCTAAGTAAATTATTTCTCTGTAGCCTGAAGCTGCTAACAGTACCTGAAGAATTAATAATGGTTTTGGCACAGGTCAGCATGTATCCTGCCAGTTCTCTCTCCCACTGGGCACACACACTAATACAGGACTTGTGACACCAGTGGGGTTTATTACACTTGCTTATGGTGAAGATGGTAGAAATCTTAAGTGCCTAGAGAAACAGGAGACCAGTAAAAAAGATGTCACTGAAATAGAACAAAAAAAGAAATGGAAATTTTCTGGACTCCATCAAAGAGCCCTTTTAAGAGTTAGGATCATCAGGTACTCCCTCTGTGCTCCACTGAGGAATTTCCACTTCTTTCTGTGATATCCTGGCAAAATTAACTGATTTTACCTTCCTGAAATTTTATACAGGAGTTTGAAAAATCAAAATAATAAAATCTGATGGTAATTCATAGAAGTCATTAGGTTAGCTGCCTGTTTATTAGTGTATTGAATAGTCTTCTTTCTAGTAGGTTTGAAAAGTCAGGTGATGTTCCAGCACGCTTCATAGGGCCAGGAAGGATGTGTTTTCTTCAGGCTTCCTTGTAAGAGTTCATGAAGCTGCTCTGAAGACTAAATTAAGAAGTTTTAGGAAAATTTGATAAGGCTGAGCACTTTCTGTTTATGATTGGTTTTACTTTTCTTTCCTGCTATGAAAATGAGGCCAGAGCAGGGTCCCATAATAGAAGTCGCTAAGCAAACATATAATAAAATGCTAATCCTTGTCATAGAGACTGCACAATCTAAAAAACAGCCTGACATTTCAACAATGCTAATGTAAGGTATATAAGTGAAATTTTATTCTCATTACAAAAGAGATATTTAAGCCTTAAGAAATGTGTATGAGTATGAAAACACCTTGCCTTAGAAATGAATATATTTTAAATTATAATTTTAATAAATTGGTATGATTTTGAAGTGATGGATGTTGTGTTATAGCAAGATGTCAATTTTTTTAAATTTAACAGGTAAATTTTTGCAAATATTATTTTTAAGAGAACATATAAGAAAATTTAATGGAAACAACCAGATATTTTCCATACAAAAGCATGTTAAAATTCTCCTTTTGGGGGAGATCTTACATAAACTTGGCACTAGATTTTCACTCATTAGTTAGATTACAGTATTGCTAGTTCTAAAGATCAATTTAAATCCCACAGACACACCATGAAGAGTTTGTTAGATTACTGCCTTCATTTGTGTTCTGTCCAAACTGAATTAATAATTTTATTTTGCAAAAGCTATTCTGAGTCGGTTTAGACATGTCGCCCTAACTTTAGTGATGCTAGCAGAGTACCTGCGGACTGCCCAAGCTGCCCAGAGCGATGGAGTGAAGCTGAACGTAATCCATGAAAGCGACGCTCCCGCACCGAGGTGTGCGCTGACAGCAGGTGGTGCTCTACCTTTAAATTAAGGCGAACCGCAGCTCCCCCATCACAGCTGCCTGGGTAGAAAAGTTTGGGTCAAGTTTCATCCGCCTTCCTTGGTTGGAGGGCACCTGAAACCTGAAGTGTATGCTTTGTTGTGTTTTGGATTTTTTTAACCGGTATGGTTTCACATAAATATGTGCTTATATATATGGTACATGCTATTTCTGGTTTTTTTTTAGTTTGGAAGATCTTGTGGGAGTTGTCCTCTTTGTGAGACTTTGCAGAGCTAGCAGTCAGGCGATTAATGTTCCAGTTAGAATTAATCTTCTCAGATACAACACTCTTCCTACAGAGGAGAAACCTCCTGGTTATTTATGTAATGCTTTAAAGCCTGAGGTGGATAAGGCATATGGAGCTGCCTACAGTGGAGCAGCTCACATCTGTGACAGGTTTTGCTTTGGTCATGGTTGCTGTTTTTAAGTGCCTTGAATGCCTTTTTTTTTTTTTTTTTTTTAATTTTTATTTATTTATTTTTATGCCAGATATACTGAAGGGCAAGCCAGGCACAGCCATATTATTTAATTTTCCTGGGGAAGTTTTGGGCTCCCTCCGCGAACAAGTTGAACTCCTGCTCCAGCTGTATGGTTTAATTAAGGGATAGATCTGTAGATGGTGGTGAAGTGTTTCAGTTCTCTATGTAGAACTGAAGCTGAATTTAAATGTCTGTGACAGAAATAGTCCAAGCAAGCAGTAAATTACAACAAATTACCACATTCCAAGAGGATCTTGTGAAGAAATCCCAGTGAAGAGTTTTTTATATGAAATATAAACCAATTCATTTAACCTGTCTCAAGGAAGGGCTAACAGGCTAATCAGATGCACAGAATGTTATAAATCTCTTGAGATTTCTCCCACTATAATACTTTTTAAATACAATGTTTCATTCTGTATTCATATAACTCTACTGGCAAAAAAAGAGATTCAAATAGAATATTGTATATGGGAAAAAGGGTCTACATACAGTCCGTGAAAAAGTTCACAGCTCTTTATGAGATCTAATATGCAAATTCTGTATCTACTGTTAAAATATAGTGACTAAATCTATTAATTTCCTTATTGTTGAATATTATCAATGATGAGACACAAAATGGATTTGCTAATTAAAATCCAGCTGAGCATTATAAAAGTATCTGCATTGACTACATCTACAGAGACTCCTTTTCTATTTATTGAGACAAAAAAAAAAAAAGGAGGAAAAAAAAAAGAGTGTTACATCCTTTACATCCTGTACCTAAAACAATTACTAAAGTAACCTACTGAATATCTATTTAAATACTTGCCTGCTAAAGCTAAATAAAAATCACAGAATTTATTGTATTCAATTTACACTCAAATGGATGCAAGGAAGAACATTACTGACAACCTAATTATCACTTAGAGCTGGAAGTGTGATACACTTATTCTTGAAACTTAGGGACCTTTCAGTCCTATTGATAGAGAGGCAAAGTGATGAATTCTTTCAATAAAAGCAGTGGTTTATATTAGGGTTTAACTGAATACTCTATTGTTATTGTTTTGCAGTTCAAATAAAATAAATACTTATTAATAAGAGATTGATCTAATTACTTTTAACATAAATGGGGAAAATAAAAGGGATTTCTTAGCATTTATTTAGCTTTCCCTTATATGCTAATTATAAAATATTTTTTGATTATATAATTGTGTTCAGAAATGCTGCTCATGTTGAGGGTTTTTTCTTAGGTAGTGTTAAAAATTAGGAGAAACCAAAATAAATACAGCTTGATTTTTTTTATCTTGCTGCATATAGCTAAGATTTAATTTGTCATTTTTATATGAGTCAATTAAGACCCTAGTGTTTCTTATCCTGTGAGATATGGTAGTTACTAACCAAAGAGCTTGGGTTAGAATCTCATAAAGGATTTCATTGCTTTTAAAATTTTCTCTTAAGCCTAGATTGTTTGCATGTGCTTCAATTCTTACTTAATTTTTGGATAAAATATATTTTCCTTTTTTTATTACATCTGAATGTGCATCATATTTGTTCAAAGTGAGTATTACTACAGAAATATGTATTCTATAAGGAAACATCCTGGGTTTGCTGGTGCTAAATTCAAAAATTTTGCAAAAGACTAAAAAAAAAAAAAAACCACCACCAGCAACAACAAACAAACATGCAATATGCAAGCTTCATTTTGCCTCTTTTTAATAATGTTCTTTTCATCATATACTGGATCTTGTTTAAAGTTAAACAATTACCTAACTCCTTCTTCAGGGCTGGTGTTTTATTAATCATCTTACAGGTGAAACTATTATTTTAATAAAATTACAGAAAATATTTGAAATAATGTCATGCTTGCAGTAAATGTCACAGAGGTTCACTGCAGTTCTTTTGGAACAAAGTTATACAGTCATTATCAGGGAAACCCAGAAACAGCTTGTATAGCTTTAAAAGTATGCCTGTCTAGACAGCAGATGAATGGAGAAGAAATTCTTCCTGCATTGGCCTTGAGCAAACTCTACACAAAATCACAAGTACTTATATAAGCCAAGGCTGCAGTGACCAGAAAGGAGAACTTAAAATCCTCCCTCTAGATTATATTTTATGTAATCATGACTTGATTATATGTTGTAAATGAACATATATCATATGTGTTAGGTACTCTGCAATACTATAATGCATGGCTCATGGAAGCCCAACATTAAAAATTTATACATAGAAAGAAATAACTCCACAGAAGGAGTAATGATAGTATTCTTTCATCTCTCACTGTGTGCCGTACTTGGCAGAAAAAATAAGCTGTAGGACAGAGCCATTAATCCAATCTTTGGTACACTCAGCAACATTTGTAGTGGTCCTGCAGGCTGACAAGAACTTTGAACCTTCCCCAGTGAAATCCTTGTACTTGCTTCCCCAAGGAAGTGTAGACTAGAAGGGCCAGTTCTTTGACAGGGAAGCTGCCCTCTTCCTCCAGGGAATTTCTGACATCCTAAATAGGCTATGAAATATGATGAACAAAGAGACAAGGAATCTCCCAACACTTAGTTATGACCTGCAGTCACCAAGGAACAGAGCAGTTGGCTGATGGCTTGCACTTCCTGAGGAAAAGGGAGCTCTTGTTCAAATATTCCCTCCCTTCCCTCTGGAGGCAAATATTTACTCTGGTAGATGTTTGCATTTGCAGTCAAAATATGTCATGAATAGAGCTAAGTGCATATATCTGCACACTTAATTCATGTATAGTATAGCTTAACCCATAGTGAAAGAGTTCAGATAAATCACGTTACTTCACTATTGTTGCAAGCTAAGAACATGCAGTGAATGTGAAAGGTAGCTCAGCAGATGCTTGGTAAGCCACAGTAACTTGATTCATTATCAATTCCCCAGAAAGCGAGGCCACAAATCGTATAAAGTTGCATAGGTTAAACTCTCAAGAGGTTTTCACAGATTCCTGGAATAATTTACTCGATATATGACTGTCAACATATTGACATTTGTGAGTTTTAGCTGAACTCTCTTTAAAAGAGCTTCAACAAAGAAATTCTGCTCAAGATTTATTATTATAGATGACAAAGATGGTGCAGCAGATATTGGATGTATCAGAGTATGGGGTCAAACCTCAGGAATCAGGCAAGGAAGATGTAATCAACACCATCTCTAAGTGTTGGCATGGACTTGATAAAAACCTCGGGGGGAAGTAAGGAAAGATAGAAGCTTGAGCAGCTGTTTCACAGTTTGCCAACATAATGTCAATGGGAAGTAAAAACTGGACAGAGGGGATGGATCTTGTGCTGCTAGTGCAGAGCCTGGAAAGGTTCCCCTAGGTCAGCACACACAGAGAACCTGGTGCCATTCCAAAAAGTACTGCATTATGAGCTGTGAGGATAAGCAATTAGGCATGATGGTAAGGAGCTCAGTGCAGCAGCGATCTCGCTGAGCCATCTCTGCCACTCAGCTCTGACATGGGAGGATCAAAGACAGAATAGTGACATGCTTTAACTGGAGGAAGCTTAATACAAAGCACATATATATTCAGCCCTCTCAATCCAAAGAGAGTGGCAAAAAAAGAGGCATTTTCAAACACGGAATACTTCATGTTTTACTGATGCCCAAGCTTACATCATTTTCCATCTGCACAGTTAATACAGAGGTAAAATATATGGAATCTGCTTGTCACATGAAAAATTAAAGAGGGGACAGCACACTGGGATGAGCTTGGTGTAGCTGATGTTTTCCAGATTGTATCAGAGGGTTAAATGATTGCTTCTTCAATTGTCCCAGCAGTGACATAAGCCACTGACTGTCAAAATTTTCTTTGATCTATTCTCAATTGAAAAAAATACTAACTTTTCCACGTTCATCATGTCAGATATTGTACTTTTGTATACTCCGTCTCCTCTGTTTTGAGGAATTTTTCCACATCTCACTGATGGAAGCCAGAAGAGTAAGCAAAACTTGGTCAGCAAGCAACAATTTCCTGAGATTTCCATTTACGTTTTTGGCGTTTCTTAAATTCATTAAGTCATTCAGAGCAGTCACCCAAAAGTCACTTTAGGGAGTAATATTGGCAAACGAGAAAGCAAGGTGCATTTTTGTCTTTATTAATAAAATAAAAAAAAATTCAGAGAAATTAATGGTTTCAGCCTTGACAGGAGAGGCACAAAATGAGAAACATTAATATAAAACTTTATGGAACAGTTAAAGAAAAATCATTAGTTTTGTTTCCTTTCCAAACATCAGAAAATGTTCATGGTTATGACTTCTCTGTATATAATATATGGAACCTGGCAATAAATTCAGGATAGTACACTTGGTTACTTTATCATGTTAATTTGAATCTATACGAAAAAAAATGATTACATGTCTTTATCTGCCTTAACAAATAAGATTTCCTTTTTCTAAGGAAGTAAATCTACATACCATTTTTTTCTGACGTCTTTAATGAGCCTCAGACCTTAAAAGCAATTGGATTTTCTTCTACCACACACACCTTGCTTCTCTTGCCAATGTTAATAAAGCTCTTAATTTTATTTTATTTTTCTATTGGCAGGAAAAAGGTGAATAGGAGCTCTCAGTCACAACCTTCTCCTCAAGTTTTCTGTATTCCCAGCTTTCCCAGAACAGGCAGAGACAAGCTGGCAGTCAGCCTGGAGGAGGAGGAGGGGTTGACAGTCAGGGCACTTAGGCTCCAACAACTTGCCAGGGAAGTGCATGCCAATTTTACTTTCCCCCTGCAGTGAGAAAATTAGTTGGATAAAAGCCTTTCAGACAGGCAACAGTCAAACTACTTTTTTTTTCCATTTGTACACCCAGTATGGGATTTTTCTAGAAATCATCCTCTCTCTTCTCATCTCACTGATTTTAAAAACATTATCTTCATCCCAATTTGCACCATCAAAAATACCTACAAAAAGCATGGAAGGAGAAACAGATGGAGGCAGATAGTGTTGGAGAGAAGACTGGAGGCTGAGTAGCTTTGTATGGTTAATTGGCTGGTTAATAGCTCATATCACTTTACAGTATTACACAGCAGCTGGAAGATTCCTGTCGAGGTGGAGTTGGTTGAAGGAAGTGCAGCACGGGATTTCAGAGGTCCAGTGGACTTACAGGATAAAAAAAAGAAAAGATGCTGATTAGTAAAAATAAAGAATGTTTAGAAGAACAGCCACGCTGTGTGTCTGTTGGAATCCCCAATCTAATCTTATTATTTGCTAAAATATGTCAATTAATTCAGTTAGACTGCTATATGTATACTGCATCAAGAGAGGAAATGCAAAGAGCAGCTTTGAAGACCAGCAAATAGGCTGCAGGAAAGAAAAAAGCCTTCAGCAGCTGTGTGCCTAAATAGTATGGAGGAAGACACTGCGTTCTGTCTGCTGTAATTGCTAGTTACAGAGCTTCTGGAATTTACAGACCACAATGTGCGATGGTGGTTTCTTCCAAAGCAAGACCCTGAAGAGGTTTTAAATAAATGTTTACAGTTGATCCTAAACTTGGAACATGTGGTGCAGTTGCATATACTTAGTTTGTCGCAGTGAGGCAACATTTTAGGTTCATATTCCTTGAAGAACAGAGTAAGGACTCTGAGCTTCTTCAGCAGAAGTAGGCAAAAAATTTTGTGTCTTCCATGCTTCTTCACATGAGTGATGACTAGGATATTTCTGTAACTTCCATTATTGACTTTAAAATGTGATTCTAGATTGCAAAAAAGTGGAAAAAAAATAGCACTGATTTATTTCCAGGATATTACTGTTATTCATGTATTTTATGTAAACCACACTCCCTCCTCCTGGAATCACTTTTCTGGGACTTTTTTGGTCTCTTACATAGGTTATTTTCTTCGAAAACATGTTACTGGTTTTTAATTTATTTTTAGGCTCAGAAGTGTCCTGTAATCAATTGAAAATATGACTAAAATATGTCCTGAGTTTTCATTTAGGTTTCCTGGAGTTAATTTTATTTTAAGAAAGAAATCAGTAGAACTCCAAAGCCATGGTTGTGTTTTTTTTTAAAGACAGTCTTGAGATTTTGGAAGGAAAGCTGATACTGAATTCTTGTGGCTACTAGTGCTGTGATAACAAATATGTGACTACATTAGGAAAGAGAAAAATTCAAGCAGTGTGTCATGTTATTTCAACTGATTGTGGATGAGGAAATTTAAAATTTAGTTCTCGACTTTTTACAGAAGTATCATGGATTTCATGCTAGTCAGAGATAGAAGGCTCAGATGACAAACAGATGAGTACCTTTATCCCTACAAAGTTGTGAGAGGTGACACAGAATTGGCGGTACTTGCTAAACATTTGGCCTTGCTGAGGACTGGTCTGGTTGGGCACAAGCCAGTAAATTGCAGAGATACCAGCATCACAACAGGCTCACAGAGGATTCAGTGCTCACTGTTTCTTTGCTGTGAAAAATGTGGTGGTTATAACTTGGGCTAAGGAGAAGATGAGATACAACTTATGGTTTTGGTATTAGATCACTGAAATAGCTAGTTTCTCCAGAACACCTTACAGAAAACAATACACTGGACAGACTTTTTGCAAGTGCAGATATTCATTTATCACTGAGGTTTAAGAGCTGTGCCAGTGTGCATCAATCAAAGATCTCCTTGACTAGGAAATATGGAAATACAAGAAATCGAAAATTCAGCCCTAAGCCACATCATGAGATCTTTCTGGGTATTACTTTTTGTTTTCTCTTTGGGTTTGTGGTTAATCACTTTCATGGTATTTCTTAACTGGACAAGTGAACTGTTGAAGAGGGACAAATAAAGAATAACAAAGTGTTGACTTATGGCATAATGTTGAACTTTCACCAAATTTTATTATATATTAATATTTTTAATTCTCAGAATAAACAACCCCATCAAGTGTACAGTACAACCAAGAAGTCAGCTGGGCACAATTGCATGGTGGTGTTTCAGGGACTACCCCGATGGGTGGATGGTCCTCAGCAAAAAGAGGGACTGAAGTGTTCTGGAGGAAGAATAGATCTGTGAACATAATATTTGACATCTGAAACCAAAAGAAAGTTGTCTATATTAAAAGGTGAATCTTTTGCAAGCTTGTGATTTCTCAAAAGAGCAAAGCCCCTCCTAAAGGAATGATCTGAGTAAAATGGAAGTGAACTTCAGAAGAGGATTTTTTGTTGCCGTGCATGTGTTTGCCCAAGGACATGAGAAGCAGACCAGGGCTGATGCAGCAGGTGAAGCATGTCCTCTTGCACTCAGCAGTGTGGGCAGATCTCCAATGGCCAGGAGCTACCATAGGGATCACATTGCAGCTACTGAGTCCTGATAGCAACAGTTTTGGCGAAAGAACTTTTATCCATATTTTGTTACAGCTCAGACATAAACAGCAGCTATCTCTCCTACATTTGTTTTTTTATTTTTTCATTTCACTCTTGAAATGCACATAACTGATAGAATCAAATTAGAATTTGGAAGAATTAAAGATCATAGGAATGTAGTTAAATTATAGTATCAAATTGTTACAACAAAATGGAGACTGTAAGTAAGGCCATAACACAGGCTATGTGAGCTTACATTAGCAATTGTGTGGCCAGCAGGATTTGGGCAGCGATTATCACCCTGTATTCAGCACTCGTGAGGCCACACCTCAAATCCTATGTTCAGTTTGGGGTCCCTCACTAGAAGACAGTCATTGAGGTGCTGGAGCATGCCCAGAAAAGGGCAGTGGAACTGGTGAAGGATCTGGAGCACAAATCTTATCAGGAGCAGCTGGGTTATTTAGCGTGCAGAAAAGGAGACTCAGAAGAGATCTTATCACTCTCTACAGCTGCCTGAAAGGTGGTTGTAGCCAGGTGGGAATCAGTCTCTTCCCCCCAGTAACAAGCAACAGGACAAGAGGAAACAGCCTCAAGAGGCAGCAGGAGAGGTTTAGACTGGATACTCAGAAAAAAATTCTTCATTGAAATGGTGCTCAAATAGTGAGATAGTGAAACAGGTTGCCCAGGGAAGTGCTGGAATCAACATCCCTGGAGGTATTTAACAGATGTGTACACGTGTTTCAGTGGTGAACTGGGTACTACTGGATTAACAGTTGAACTCAATGATCCCAAAGGTTTTTTTTTTTAACCTAAATAATTCTGTGATTCTATGTATTTTTTGTACAGTTGTTTAGCAGACCAAGATCTAAACATATATTTTTTCTCTATCTGAAATTATTCCTCTTCTGTTTGGCTGAGAAATTCACCTGATTTGGAAGCTGTAGCTATAAATCTATAGTATTGGCAGAAGCCTATTCATAAAACGTGGAGATTTCACTGGAAGTTCTGGAGGAAAGTCAATGTTGCAAAGTGAAGTGTAAAATTATTCCTGTCTCAGTGTTATTTTTGAGTCATATATCTCTGCCTTTTATGAACAGCAGGCATATTTGGAAGAATTATGTCTGAGTCATAAATCCCTATTTGCCTGTGACATGACTAATAGGTGTCTTTAACACAGTAAGATGGTATTACTGTCTTAGCTTGCAATTTTTTTTAACCTCTGAAGCACATACAACAGATGAAGTTTAAACAGTACAATGACATTAATCTATGGTCTGTCAGGATGTTGTTACCACCCTCCTTTTCTGGTCCATTGATTCCAGCCAGAAGACGCAGTAATTTATATGAGTGCCAAAATTTATTATTTCAATATTTAGCAAGCACAATCAGCATGGTTGCTTTCAGAACCTGCTGAGTGTGGTGGTCTGTGGGAGAAAAGGGGTGAGTGAGTCGAGGCAGGGAAGGAGGGAGGAGATCATTGTTCCTGCACTCCCTGACGCTGCGTCGGCTGAGCTGTGACCAGGGAAAACAAAAGTCTGTTTAAATGAATAATGTTGCAGATCTTCCTGCTGTAGAAACCAGTGGGGGCCAGTCTATTTGTAAGCCATTACCAAGCCCTTGTGTTTTGAATGGCTATGCATCTTAAATGCAAGAAAATAATCTTCCAGAGCTGGTTTCTGTCATCCTCATTGCCTTGTAGAAAAGACAGAGAACAACTCTAAAAACACATCTTAATATAAATATTTAATATTTGTGAATATCTCTGCTAGTCTAAAAGCTGCCAAGCATTGCTTATGAATAGGTTCTGAATTTTACAGAAGAGCTTATTATTACAGTGGAAACAACACCACCTTCTCTATATGCCTTTACTAGCTGCCTCCTTGCCATTATCACTATTATTAGCTTTTTATTTATCTATTGTAGGTTAGACTGCTCACTCCTGCACAGCATTATGTGTGGTTACATTAGTTGCCTCAAATTTAATCCCCTAAAAAGCCAATCTCTTCAAAACTGTGTATATATGTACAATGAGTTACATGACGTAGCGATAAATATTATATCGCATAAAAGGAATGAACAATACTTGGTGTTTCCTGAACATCCTCAATTGTTCCTGAAAGTGTGTTGCCTGCAATATTAATTTATCTTGACTGTGCAATGTGTAAATGCTATCAAGAAGTTTTTGTGGGAAATTTTGATTTTTTTTTTTTTTTTTGTAATACTGAAGTTTGCCTTCAATATTCCTGATATGTGATTTGTCCCTTAAATCACAATGCATAGTATTTTCTCAGTCAATTAGATGGCCTAAATTCCTAGAAGAAAATAACTGTTGAAGAATAATGAATGAGAAATAATAGATAATGCATCATTAATATGGAAATTAATCAAAATTTATGCAGAAACTCACAATCTCTTCAGCAATTATCAGCATTTTTTATAAATAAAATGGTAGCTGCCCAAGTGTTTACAAACAAATACAATGCCCTACCACTATTACAGGCCTAACTGATTATATGTGCTAAAGCATCAACAAATTATGGTTTATGCTGTTCGATCAATTCTAATTAATTCTAGATGTTCCTCAAGGGAGATTCTGTTCAAATGAACTGGCTATTAGCAGTGATGAGAGCTGCATGGTGACAAATGTATCCTTCTCTACAGTCTTCAGGAATGAGATAGCATTTGGTGTGACATGAAATAAGGAAGTGTTCTGTGTATTTAAATAACACATAAAAAGAAATTTTCATCTTCTGGTAGAAAGGACCATCAGAGGCTTGGTGTGTTTATTTCTTTCCACACCCTTCAGTGTGAAACAAGACAGTGCAAGATAATGCTGCAACACCCTCAACCAGAAAGTGGCTGACTGTGGTTAAGATTCAGCTCACCAGCACCTACCTCCAGATAAAGCATGCTGGTGGTTATTTAGTTTAGTACCAGATAGGAATTTATAGTTTTTACACTGGAGGTGAGCTTTGTGAGCTTTGGGCTTTGCTTGAAGAAGAAATGCCATCTTGAGGTACCAAAAAGTACACATTTAAAACAAACAGCTGAAAAGACAGCAGCTGTTGCCCCCAGGCTGATCAAGCTGAGCCCTGAAAAAGATGATTTTATCCCTGTGCTGTGAAGACTGTCACTTTCTGATGCAAACAACTAACATGCAGCATTTCTTCTTCTAATTGTAGGCAACATGCCACAAATGAAAGAGAAACTGTGCTACTGCATCTGCCAGCCCTTGAAGGCTACAAGTGGTGACACTGGCTCCAAAATTTAGACAATTACTTGAATTCCTTTTAATTTCATTATGCTAAACTGTTTTAGTGGAAGAATCAAAAAAGAGCAGCTGTGAGAAAACTGCAAGGACAAAGTTGATAATTTTTCCTTTGTCTCCAAAGTAAAAACTACTATGTTATTTTGCTTAATTTTAAATGCACATTTAGATATATTTGGAGTGTGGATTTCTAGCTTCAGAGATCTAGCTTCCTCAGACACCATTGCTTATTGAGTGCAATTATCAAATATTCATCCAATTTCTTTGTGATTGAATTTTCTTCATTACTAAAATTTTATACTGCGTTTCTACATCTGTAATGTCCCTTGTAATTATTCCATGTTCTTAGTGTTCTTTCTCACAGAATCCCACAGTTTACATATTTTTCAGGTTTTTTACAGGGCTTATAACTATTTTATGTCTTGTGTAGTCAGGAATGGGCTTTGGCTAAAGCAAGGAGATAGAATTAATCAATGGTTGAAATACACCTTCATCAGAAAGCTAGTTTCCTATGTTAAGAGAAATTAAACTCTTGGAGTGACTGCAGACGTTGCTTCATGCTACCTTCAATCAAGGGTGTTTGTTTAAGACTAAAAATACCTTTTGAATAGACATTGCTTGTCAAATATTTTCATTTTTTATTAAAAAGGCTAATTTTGTTTCAGAAAGTTATAATTTCTGATCTAATTTCTGACAGTATGTTGTACTCCACCTACCAAAGAACTCTCAGACTGTTGTCCCTGTCCAGAACCAAACTGAGTTACAAGCAAACTGTGTCACTGAGTATGTAGATCAGGAATTTCACAACCAGACTCCCAGACTGCTTGAAAACTTCCTTCAGTAAGTTTATATTTTAGTTGCATGTGTAATCACAAAGAAAAACAACAAACAGAAATCTGGCTTAAATACAGTTTTCAGATTATTAATAGAAATGTTCTTCAAGAGCAGTCAAAATCAATATATTGTGAAAGGTTTCTGAAGAACGACTGAAATATTCAAAGTGCTTTTTACAACTTTAAGATGCAATCTCATTACCATACTACTGAGGTGACAAGAAAAAAAAATTCAAATTCAAATGTTTGTGTTCAAGTGCAGAGAGAGCAAATAACTTTGCAGAGAATTTGAAAAAATTATCTTTTTGTTTGGACATATGCT
The DNA here is from genome assembly GCF_027477595.1 of Haemorhous mexicanus. NCBI lineage: Eukaryota > Metazoa > Chordata > Aves > Passeriformes > Fringillidae > Haemorhous > Haemorhous mexicanus. The sequence continues at coordinate 77,573,692 of NC_082341.1, forward strand.
GTGTATACTGTTGGCTCAGTAACCTGCAAGGGAGAGAAAAAAAAGAAATATATCCACCTTAGTCGAAGTGTGATTGTATTTATACTACTGAGTAGGTGAAATATCATAATCTTGCCAACAATAGCTCTCTGTTGGCAATATAAGCGCTGGGGTTTTTTGACAGACGTTTACACAGGACCAATGCACTAAAGAAACTACAAAGCTTTGTGCCTTACACGTCATTGAAGATCTTGTTAAGCCCATGTGGTAGTAACGTAGGAATTGCAAGAGAAATGTAACTTTGATGTCAGATTTTTATTTTGGCTGGCATATAAAATTATCATTTTGGGACCCATAAATATCACAGCAGAGCACTAAAGAGAAAAGCTCTGAATTCCCATGGAGTTTTGTTATAGCATTCCTACTATTTCAAGTTGGTCAGTGAAAATTAACTCTGGAGACAGAGTTAATGCCAGAAATACCATTATTTGCACAATGGAAGAAATCAAATGCATTGTTTTAATGAGGATTCAACTCTGAAACAAATTCCTCTGGAGGTTAACAGTCCCATGTAAGAGTACTTCTCTGCAGTAATTTCAGTGGAATACCTACAGACATACACTTTATTGAGCTTAAGTTACTACTGTTTTATTCATTGATGATCAGGTCTGCTAAATCTACCATTGCTTTCTCTCCATAGGCTTTCTTTATATTCAGTCAAATTTTATCAGAATGTGTCTGCCTCACATCTCTAGCCAGCATGGAGCATGACATTTCTAAAGTATTTCTGTCATTTCTAGGATAGAAAAGTCTAGTCCCAGAATACTCCCTTTTATTTTTTCATTCTGAGGAACTGGTGTCTTTTCACCTTCCTAAGAAAGTGGCAGTGAATGCAGAGGAAAAGGTTTAGAAGCTGGGTTAGAAGCTGAGTATTTTTCTGGCAATGGAGAGCTTTGGTAGTTTGAAAATGCACTGATACTTACCCAAATAAAAAGTTTCTGAAATTCTCCTTTGTTAGATTTGTGTTTAAATCTTCTGTTTGTATATCCATTTTTGCTGACTTACTACACATTGCAGTGGTGTGGGTGGCTTATTTGTATCCATGATAGCTTCTTTATACTTTCACTTTTAAAAGTTAAAGACATATTTCTACTGAGAGTAATAAAACAAAACCAAAATCTGCTCAAGAGCTACTGCATTTCCTCTGTCTTTGAAATAAAGGATAGCTGATGGATATATAGTCCCTAGTGAGTTTTTACATGCATCTTGGACTAGAATTTTAGCAGAATCTAACCTCCCTCTGCAGAGAGACATAAGTCTTACTTCTTGAGCTGCTGCTAGCAAGAAAGACATCCTCCATTATCATCAGTGTATTTCTAGATACAAATTTATTTGCCTTTATAGAGATGGTGTTAGTCATAAAAATCATAGTAGACTTTTTTACTTTAGTGCGTTCCTCACCCAATTCAGTAAAATGCATCGTGCTCTCCCAAAATCAGTATGATTTCACTGATTATACATATTTTTTACAAGAAGGATGTAGCTAAGAATTAACCGGAACCAGTTTTTCAAGTTTTAGCTCAGCTTCAAGCTTCATTAAAACACTAAGAATATAATGACATTAGAATTTTATCTTGAACATCTAATTTAATCAGAATAATTTCTCACTCGATTTTTTCAGCTCTATAAACTTGACTTATGCAAGTTATTCTTAATGTTTTTCAGTTGCAGAACAATCAAAATAAAAGATTTCTAAATTAAACAGAACCAATGGAAATTCCTGTATTTTTAATGATACTTCTTTCCATTTATTATATTTTAGTTTATTTTATGTTTATTTTCTTTGCCCAAGTGTTTTTTGTTGGCTGGTTGGTTTGTTTTTTGGTTTTGGATTTGTTTGGCTTTGTTTTTGTTTGTCTTGAGAAGAGTCTCCCTGGTATGTATTTGAATAGGTAAATTGCTAAAATATATGAGAAATTAAAAATAAAATTATTGCCTTTTCCACTCAAGCAAATTTCCACAGTCTATACAGGGCTTCTTAACTACCTACTTGTTTCAGTTTTTCAGGTATTACTTAAGCAATATTATAATTACCTGGCACTAGCAAATTAATACTTTATAGTAGTGTCTGCCTCTATCATGTGCTCACTTATTCTCATTGCTTCAAGGCTATGTCTTGAAGAAAACTAGAATAAACCAAAAGTGAGTAGAAGGAAACAGATGATATTGACACAGTCTGGCTGTTCAGCTGGGGAAAGAAGGAAAACCGATTTTTCACATGTTCAGAAATCAGGTATTCTGTGATTTTCTCTGTAAAGTAACAACGTTCCCAGAAAAAAATACATAAGGTAGCAGATCCTTGCAAAAAGCTGGATTGACACCCACCAAGATACCATTCAGCCAAATCTGAGAATATCAAGTCTTACCTTTTTCTCAATAATGGAGCAATGTTCATATGTGAGAGGGATTACAAAATGAATTACACATACTATTTCCTTCATCTTTATAGCATCCCTTCTTACTCATTTCTGGGAGCAGGTACCAGACTTTAAGCATTGTATTTTAATTACTACAAGTATCATAGGATTATAAAATAATATCTTCACACCCTTTACTACCTTGTCTGTAAATTCTTTTTGTTTCTGTCATGATAAAAGAAATCTGCAAAAATTTCATTATATATGTTCAATGTTCTGAAGAAGAAAAACAAGCCTGCATTGCTTAAGAGATGAAAATTCTCTTTAATGTTTTTACACAATACAATTTCACCTCTCCTTGGATGTGCGTCTATACATAGTATTAGACCTCAGGGGGAAAAAACTAACAAACTAGTGTGTGTGGGGCGGGGGGGGGACAATGAAAAAACGAACTGATTTCACAACTCTGTTTTAATTTTCCTGTCTCATCTACTTAAAAATGACATAAGGATGTTTCTTTTGGTCCTCATTGCGCTTGATACATAAAAGGAAGAAGTGGTTATGACCCACTCTGTCCAAAATAGAAACAACTTCTTTTGGTAGCAGTGGTAATATGTATGTTGTCTGCTCAAAGTTCTTTTGAAACTGCAGTGTTGGAAAATATGACAAATATTTCAAGATTTTAAGCCTAAATCTTAGACCATTATTTCAGTATTCTTTTAGAAAAACAAATTGTTTAAGAATACTTTTAATTGAAAATGGAATGAGAAAATGAACAATTTTCTAGTGTTTGAGACATATATCAATCAGCTTGCTTCTTTTGTTTCTATAGTGTGAATGGAAAAAGAGCCACGGGGAGGACAGAATGCAACATTTCAGTAACTGAAAACAATCTCAGGTTTTTCTTTGATTTCTAAGCTATATGTAAAATTAGTTTCTATCTGAAGTTTCGTATCTGTAGTTTCTTAAACTAGTTTCTTATCTGTAGCTATTAATGGCCCTTGCAATAATCTTGTACAGATTGCTGTATGTTTGTGTTGCAACATGTGCTTAGACCACATCTGTATAAGCCACTGCCTGATTTTTTGTTCCATCTTATTTTTAGGCCTCTTTCTACTAATGTACCTGGAAGCTGGAGTGAGAAGTCTGTGTAAATATACAAAATTTGTGTGAACAGTACTGAAAGTTTGTTGAAACTAATTCTGCAAAGCATTTAGAAATATAAATATATAAGTTTAGAGATAGCAATTTCTACATGCTACAGGATGCAATTAAATTTTAAAAAAATGACAATTGATTCCATTCATATTTTCAGTAATATTAATTTGGTTCTGTTCTAAGCCTGATAAATGTTCACTATTTATTTTTGGCAGGGACTGTCAAGGATCATTTGTGCTTTTATTTCCAACCTACTACTTTTTTCATCTAGTGGTAGTGGCCTGTTTTCAGCAAGATGGATGGATGCACTGGCCTATGTACATCAACAGTAACCAAGGTGCAGAATCAAATAACTCCTCACTAAGAGATGTTTTGTGGACTGCAAACATATGTTCTGTGAACTTAGGGGTTGGAGATCCCTTGATGTTTCTCAGGCATCTTTGTGGAGAATACTGGATGAAATACTACTGTGCTATATACTATATTCACTTATCCAGTGGCCGATAAATCTTGCCACCTCCAAAAGCCTTAGGAGAAGAGGGTAATGAATTTCAGGGAGATGTAGAGGGACACAGTAGAAACAAAATGAAGGCCACTCTCTGGTTCCAACTGACTGATGTTAGAGCACAAACTGGATGTGAATAGACCACAGGAAACAGGAACTTGTTGGATTGCTGCCCCTCAAAGGGAAAGCCAAAATACTCTCTAAGTATTTTTACTCTCTGTAAGCTCTAAAGAAACACTTCATCCCTGTGTATGTATGCTTAGGCTCAATGGGATTTTCCTAACCTGAATTCCAGGAAAAAAACTCTGACTGTTTGGTAATTATGTAGCACTTTTCAGTGCCCCAGTACCTAGTGCTTCACTATGAAAAATATTCAATCGTCTCCCAGAATAGTTTCTATCCTAATGAAAGTGTCTGTATTCACATTTCACACATTAGTGTAGCAAAAAACATAAATGAGAGAACTTGTTAAAAATTGCAAGAAATTTGTAAAAAACAGTGTGTTGATTTTTGAGGTCAGAACAATAATTGCATCCAGTTTCATCAGTAGACATTAAAACACTTTAGATAGGTACATGTAAAATTCATGCTGCTCTTTTTTGGAGGATTTGCAAACAAGTACGTGATATGACTTTTTTAAGGTCTGCCATGCTGTTCCAGTTCAGTGATTTAACACACATATAGCGTTTGTTTATAGAAAGTATTCCCTCTTTTTTTTTTTCCCATTTATTATTTCATTGTGAAAATAGTGCTGCTACTGCTATTAAAACTAATTTTAGATCTACATGTATAAAATTTTTATTCAAGTAACATACATGGGGTAAAGACTTGATGGAGATGAGTACACAGCACATAGAACACACTTGCAATCTTAGCAAGGCAATCTTAGCAAATGTAATTTTAAGAAATATAAAGACTGGCTACTTATTTGGAAACATAGGTAAGTTTATTGTGTTTCTTGAGAGAATCTTTGCCTGGATGTATCATCTAGATAAGTATATAAAATGACAACAGACTTTTAATAGTTCCCTCAGAAATTAAAATAACTGCAACAAAATATAACATTGTTTTAAAGACAATGTCTATTGCTTAGAGGAGGTATTGTATTGGGATTTAAGAGTTTCTGAGTTGCAGGAAAATAAATTTACCTCTCAGTGAAATAAATTCACTGTCTTGTTAGAGATGCAGTAAAATAAGAAATGACTAAAAATGGATTATGTTAATATGTATGTATTTATAATTGCACTCCTGTGAAAAAGCTTGCAAAAACCTAAGGTTAGTGATAACAATTTATGGAGATGTACTTATCCCCAGAAGAAAACTGTGATAACTTGCTAGAACACAAGTTTCAACAGTACTATCAAAGTATATAATGTGGAAAACTTACAATTTAGGAAATGTAGGTCAATAGAATACATTATTTAAAAGCAAAGTTTATACTGAAAATAAAAACCAAAAATTAACTATTTTATGAACTACTGTCTCTGTACATTAGGGCTCATTTCCATTCTGTGATAACCACACATAGTTCTCATCTGTGCTACTGACATAACTTTGTTTTTCTTAATAACTGCTATAGCCTTTGCTGTCCCTCTCATGTTGATAATCCATTTGGTGCTCATGATGCTAATTAGGTTCACACAGAGCCAGGTTCAGTTTGCATCAATCTGACATATTTCATAACTGTATGAGTTAGCTATATGGTTCTATTTGACTTTTGAGAATGCATCAAAACCTGGCTGTTTTACTGAAAAGGGAGATGAGTAATCATTTGTTGACAATGTTGGTGGAGAGCAAACTGAGTTAGTAGGCAAGCCTTAAATGGGGATAAGCCACAAAAGAAGGATGCAAGAAGGTTGTCTTGATGCTTTGTTTCATGTTTTCAGCAGTAGGACAGGCAAAGTGTGACTCAGTGCTGGAATCACTAGCAAGGAAAACTATTCAGCTAGTGAAATCTGCTCTCCTTTTTTTAGCAGTCATTATGTCTAAAATACAAGAGTAAAAAAAAATCAACAAATCCACTGAACACGTTTTAAGAAGTAATATCAATTGTAAAGTTGAAAAAACCCCAGGTGACTAAACATTTTATATAATGAGATTTACAAATTAAATGTGATATGGGTTATGTTTTGTGTCTAAAAGTATATCTTCCAATGGGTAGATGGATAAAACCACTACAGTCTGCAGACATAGACATTGTAGGAAGTAGGCAGTTGGATGACACAAAGATAGTGGCATAGACATTGACAAGCTGAAAGTTTTGTAGGAGGATGTAGTAAGAAATACGAGAAGCTCAAAATGTCTCATGCAAACACTGTTGCAACCTATTTTTTGTCTCTCATTTCCTGTGTTGACAATGACAATTAAACAGTCAGTCATACCTGCACTGTTCTGTTCATAGTGTGCTGCTGCACTGATTGATCTGAGAGTTCTCTCTTATGCTTTGTTTAAAGTGCAAGTTCTTTAGAGAAGGACTGATTATTAGGATAGCAGCATGACAAAGAGAAGAATGGCACTGACCCTGAATAAAGACAGTACTCAAATTTGAAGGCATTACCTTTCTAATAATCCTCAGGATGTGCCTTACCAGCAAAGAGCACAGCAGCCCTATTGTATCCAGTATTAGACATTTAATTTTAGGAAACAGGAAATCTGTTGAATAGAGAAGAGAGCAGAGTAAAAAGAATACTCAGAATCTAGGCAGCAAAAAGTCCTGTGAAAAGAGATGGAAGGAATGGGGATCGTTAGAGATATATCTGTATTTCATATCTGCATGATGTGAAATATCATAGCAAAAAGGAACAGAATAATACGCATTATGCTAAACCAGAGTATATGTAGAGCGAAACCCAGAGGACCTTAATTTCAACCAGGCAGTTTCATGTTAAGCACCTGGAAAATCTTTCACTTGTAAATGTAGCTAAAATGTGGAAGAGGCTAGTTGAGAGACTGTGAATTCTCTGTCCTCAGAGATTTCTAGGACAGATTAGACATCATCTGGAAATGACACCTGTCGTTTCTGACTCTGCTTGTGACCTTTAGGGAGGGATTTCAAATACTATCCAGCTCTCTTAGGATAATGCTGGATCTCTGGTTGGTTTCTCTAGGTGTCACTATAACAATCCATATTTATAGCTACAGTAAAAACAGAAGCCTGATGGATACATGGATAACAAGGTGGGAAATCACTTAAAAAGCAGGTTGCCACTTTATTAATGTAATATACTGGTTTTATTTCAGAGATATCTAACTGCAGAAGTTTCACAAATTATGGAAGATACCACAGATTCCTAGTGAGAATACCCACAAAATTAAGCTTTCTCTTTGAATCTTGTCTGGAATAAAGTTGCCCAACAAAAAGAAACTCTCAAGCAAAGACTGCTTGGCTGATCTTACATATATATATATATTTATCAATTTAAAAAGTTCACAAATGAAATCTCAGATCTTTTTTACCTATGTTGTGCAGCATGTGTAGATGAATGAATTCTCCTCAAAAATGGCTAAAACTTGAATTCCACCATGCACACGTAAGGCAAATAAGTAGCTGCATAAATAAATTCAGTCATCCTTATAAATGTGTTTCCATGATGCTGCAAGGCTAAAAATCTCAGACTTTGTTTTGGATGGCATGGGAAATCTTTCAGACTCTATAAAGGGTATTTGTCCAGCCTGCATTTTCTTAACAGAAATCTTTGAAAAATCCTAGGAGTAGCAAGAAAAAGAAGAAACTTGAGTTATCTGGACCAATATTAGAAGAATGTGAAAGGATACAGGGTCAAAATGCAATCACCTTTGCTTCACTGGCATGCAAGGATTTTTTTCAAAAAAGGAGGAATTCCAGTTCCTCTGGATGCATTGTCTTCCATGCTCCATACATTATCAACTTTAATGAGTATTCTCTCATAAATAAGTAGCTCTATCTCTCCTTTAGAGTGACACTAAGAAATGAGCTATTCATGCTTCAGTGTTTTCTAAAAAAAAAAAAAAATTTAAAAACAAATGGAATTTTAAACCACATACATACTTCTTTATGACAGATAGCAAAATTGGAGGCTAAAATTAGCAATTTAACTTTGTGGCTTTGCAAGGACTCGCATACACCTTTGTAAATGATATTGGTCTGTTTTCTAGGTTTATTTTGAACTTTATATTGTCAAATTTTAAATCAAACTTCAAAGCTAAAATAAAGATAGTTTAAAGTAGGCTTTTGACTGTTTCTGTAGTTTTGCAGCTAGTATGAGCTTTATTATTGGTATACTCCATTATAGGGGAATAACTAGACTGAATGAACTTTTTACAGCCACTTCTATATTATCATTTAAGGAAGTTCAATAACAACACTTTCCTTGTCATCAGTTAATAGAATTGACAAACATGAAAATTATACTTGCTGATGATCTCCTAGATTTAAAATATGGAACATCAACTCTTTTCCAGTCACTACACATCTTAACTGCAGTGCTTGGAGGACATTTTCATGGCTTGTTTACATGATGGACAAAAAAGAAATTACTTCATTTCTAGGTTCATAGAAATTATTTCAATGTCATGACATCCACAGCTTTTCACACAACAAAGATAGGACTCCGTGTAAGAGGAGAACCTAGTGGCTTTGACAATCTATACAAACAGCTCTTCGGGCATGAGTTTTTTTCTGGCTAACTACCAGCATTTTCACATACAATACAGTAACTGACTGTTTTGAGGAAGCTGGAATTTGAGAGATAGCTCATGTATTAGTTCTGAGCACACATCATACCTGTAAGGGATGAGAGAGAGCAACAGGACAAGACTGCTGCAGGACTGGGAGGGCTGACCAGCTGTGGAGGAGACCATTTCCCTACTATCAATATTAGACTCTTTCATCTTGATGGGCTTGATGCTCATTGGGAGGAGAAGGTTTTAATTTAGTCATGCTCCTTTTCTACATGATAGGTCCTATCTATTAACTCTGAGAAGAGAAATGCATTTTTTTTCCATGTTATCCAGTGTACAAAAACCAAGCAATGAAACCCAGTGTCCAAAAAGGAGACAGAGCAGTCCTGCAACTTTATTTGAATAAGGGGAAAGAATCCATTGGGGCACATGCTTGGGGGGTTTTCTCTTTTGAGGTTTCAGAGGGTGCAGCCTCCGTTAATCCTAAACTCGTGGCTGCATGTTGCCCTCTTCCTTTCCCCATCAGCTGACGTACTAGGAAGGTACAGCATTCCCAAACCACCTAAGACCTATCCCCCCTTGAACCTCCTATTTTTACCTTAAAGTTCAGGCTTGTGCAGACCCCCTTGTCTGTTTCAGGAGCCAAGGTGTCTGCGCTCTGTAACAAATAAAGACATTGGCACACATCTTCCCTATCACTAGGAATTTGGTTTTAGCAAGTATCACAGCTACATGCAGTTTGATTTCAATTGTAATATAGTGTGTGGCATGGCCAAAGACAGAGAACCTTAATTTGTCATCGCTTAGCCTAACATCTGTGGTTTTATGACTTTGTTTTGCTGGAAAGCTCACCAGTCTCCTGCAACTGGACGGCAGTATGAGGTCTTCTCCACAATACAGCCAGTTGTGCATATATGTGTGTGCATATAGGGATGCACAATATGATCAATTTGGCAACATCTCTCATACTTCTGAACTTTATGACAGTGTCCCTCAGATATACCACATACTTTTTATTTCTTCAGCACATATTCTGCCTACCTTTTACTCTCTATAGAATGTTCTCAGACTTGATCTGAGATGGACACATGAGCAGATAAAGACTGATAAAGACTTTTTAAGGCTCTTCCAATGATAAACTATGGATCAGGTGTATTTTTCTTTTGCGGGTACCATGTTCAGAACTGGAATTACATTGGGGAAGCAATTCCCTGAAAGGGAGCTCGAAACTGTCCTGCAGCCACTACCAGAACAGCTCAGCGCACCCTACTCTCTTCCATGAGTTATTCTTGGAGAAGAGGGCAGCAGAAATTGAGCCTAGAGGTCATACAAATAAATTATCCTAGCAGGCTGCAAGTGGCCTATGAGCCAGAAGCCAAATGTCCTGAACTATGTCTTTGTAATGCAGAAAGTGTTCCATATTTTGACTGAGAGGAAGGCTTTACCCCACAGGTGATAGCTGCTTAGTGCTTCCCAGAGTAGCTAGCCTGTTTCCCTATTTGACTAAAATTAATGAAGTTGCTGCCTTCCACAATAAAATCCATGCATACATCTGTAATTTATTTGCATGCCTCTGTCAAATGAATGTTATGTTATATATAGCACTGCACTTTTTTCAACCAAATTGAGGGAAACCCAAGTGTGTTTTTACTAGGCAGGCTATCTAATTTGCAAGTACAAACTTTAGAATACTGAAATGCTATAAAGAGTTTATTATCCACAGAAGGGGAAGTGCTAATGTTACATGATTCACTTACTTCTGTGTACTTCAGCCAGGTTTTTGTTGAAAATTTAAGTCTTTTTAAAATGTTCTGGTTTTGCAGTAATTCATGTAGCATACCTTTTGCTTTAAGTCAGAAAAGAAGGTCTCAGGCTTAACCTATTGTATAACAGTTCTTGCTTTCATATAAACACCAAGAAACAAACAAGAAGGTGGCATATTTACTATGAGGGTCTAGAAATAAAGTTGTAGGGCTCTACAAGTAAAGTTATTTCTTCAAATGTAAAGCATTCAACGTCCTTGATGAAATGGTGAAGTCATATCCACTAAATAAAATTCAGGACTGGCCAAAATAAAAATTTCTCTTCTCTAGGTATGTTACTGCGACTGTATATGCCACTATTTAGATTACTTTTTCTTTGCTTGACTGAAGGACAGGCATATTTTTGTTCAGAAATATGGGAAGTTTATGGGTAAATAAAATGATGATGATGTCTGAATGACAGATTTGAGGCTTTTTTCCTTTTGAGGGGGGGAGATAGCTTTTCGTTTTTGTTCCTTTTTTTTTTTTTTTTTTTTGCCTTGTGTGTTTTAGTTTGTTATGGGGGATGGTTTTGGTGTGGTTTTTAGGGGTTTTTGATTGTTTTTTGGTGGTTTTTTCCCAGATTTTGTTTTGGGTTTTTTTGTTTTGGTTTGGTTTTTTTTTTTTTTTTTCCTTTTTTTGGTCATGGGCTATAGCTACTAGACTGCAAAAACATAATCCTCCCAGTCAGTCAGTCAGTCAGTTGATTGCCAGGTCGGGTGTTTTAGTTTTCTCACTGTTACCCAGCTTAAAGGCATCCAGGTGGGGATAGTTTGGACAGTCACAGGATTTTTTTAATGCAAAAAATAAAAAATTAGACTATCCGGAGCTCCAAAATCACAGAGTGGTTTTCAAGCAAGGGGTTAAAACTACTTTTCACAACTCGCAAAATTTCAAATGCAGACGGTGTATTTTTGTGGGAGGGGGTTACCGAAAGGGAATCCTCAATACCAATTGGCTGCTCTCTATCAGCCGCAGCTGAGCTCAGGCTGCTGCTGAAGTGCAGTATTGATCTGAAGGGTGAATGTGTAGGGAGCCTCAGAGAGCCGTTCAGAGGCGTTCTGAGAAGGGAACCGACCTCTTCCAGTAAGCAAGTGGTTTCTACCTGCCTTTGCCGCCCGCGACATCCTTTGTGAATGAAGGGGACCGCCAGAAAGGGCAGCTTGCTGCGACCGCCACTGGGCGAGCGAGGTGCTGCCGCTGCGCTCGCTGCTGCTGCTGCTGGTGTGCCCGCTGCTGCCGCTGCAGCTCCATGTAGCAGGTAAGGCGGCTTTTCCTGGGGAGGGGGAGAGCCCGGGATGGCCCCGCGGTGGCCGGGGCTGTGGTGTTGGGCCCCCGAGCCGGGCACCCAGGGACGGTCGCTGCCTCCGCCGGAGGAGCGGCAGGGCCACACGCGAGGAGCCCGGCCGTGCGGATGGAGCAGCCTCCATTCCCGGCTCATCCCCGTCTGGAACGGCAAAACTTCAGTAAGTTCCGAACAAAGTGTGCGAGTCCGCAGTGCCTGAAGGGAGAGGAGCCGTGCAGGGGGAGGAAGGAGCTGCTCCTTGCCCTGGCCGCCCTGCAGGTGTGCAGCCCTCCGGCAGCCGGGCAGGGGCTCCGGGAGACGCGGGTACCTGGGTGCCACCAAGGTGTGGGTGCAGCCACCGCGGCTGTGCTGGCTGCTGAGATCAGGGCTGATAGAAGGGAAAACACGGCGAGCCAAACTGGGCACTCAGTTAAAAGGGAGAATAGCTAAGATATGGTGTGAAACTCGTGGGACTGGAAGTGTATTTGGCGTTTTTTATGCCCCCTTTATTTTTTAAAAAAATTTTCCTTTTTTTTTTTTTTTTTTTTTGATTGCTCAGTACTCTGTGTGTGCATGAAGACAGGGAGGCGGGGGGGAATTTCTGCAGCATTGACGTTTGAAGTAATAAGGTTCAATTAAAGGAAAGAAGGAAAGAAGGTAAGGAATGTGAATTCGACTTGAAACAACTTTGAAAACACCTGAGCAGCCTCCCCCCTAAAAACAAACAAACAAAAAGAGGCACTGCAGAAAAAATTTAATGGGGAGAAATAAAATTTAGCCCTGACACAAGATTTTCAAATGTGAGCTATGATTTATCATTATAATGTTTCAAACTGATCTTCTATGAATTAGTCATGTGATGAATAGTATGACATGCTTAATCTTTATACAAACGTTTTAATAGTGGGTTTTGATCTGAATTACAAATCATGCTGCAAGTGTGCCTATGACAGCGATGTGTGAAGGTACTTACCTTGAGAGTTTCATGTAATTTTTTATGTTAATGGCTATGTGGCTTTGGTATTTCAGTTCTTTATATTCAGTCTAGAGTAGTCTCCTGCCTTTTAAATACTCATTTTAAAGCATGCTGTGGTGTGGTGGCGATGATGGACTTTGTGTAAATTTCTGTGTTTACTGAGTGATGGTTAATGGGGTTTTTTTCTCTATCTGCAAATATCTGTACAGAGCTAAATAGCATCAATGAATGGTTGAGGTTACTGGTATTTGTTTCTCTATTTTCAAATTCAAATATAAATAGCAAAAGCTGAACAGTTCAAGAATACTAAGTAGGTCTTATTATAATGCACCTTTTGCTGTGTATGTGATTGCACTTCAGATTCAAAGTAAAGTAAATCAGTATTAAAATATTTCCATGAAACCATGCTTTTATGAAATTAGCAAACTTGTCAGGATGGCTTTATTTCTGTCTTCTGAACATGTTAAACCTTTTATTGATGACAGTGTGTTTTCAAGAGGTCTCAAGGCTTCTTACAAAATATTTTCTCAAATCTGAAAGCCAATGGTTACATTGCAGAAGTCATAAGCACTTAATTGTTTAACTGATCTGAGGGCTCAAGAACATATCAGCATGCAGACCAAAGTCTTCCAGCAAAACTGATCAAACTAATTACCTGATGCTTCTCTTTTCAGAGATTGAGGCCCCTGTGGGAGGAAACAGATTCTCCTTTGGGGAAGCAATAAACAAAATACTTAGTTTTGAAAGGACTGTTTTAAAAGTAAATTTATTTTGTCATTCTTGAATCTATCTCATAGATGACATTCATCCTCGAGTTTGCTTTATTTTGATTAATTTGTGCCCGTCCTGCCCCCCCTCCCTCCCACCTGTTCTGAATGTCAGGTCTATGGTATTTGTCTATCCACTGTGCTGCAGGCATCTCCCAAAATTTCTATTCATAATACATAGACAGAATTCCCTCAAAGTGTTCAATATTTTGTAATTTTTTCTTCCAAATATATAAGAAGAAATAATATTTCAGTTGCAATGACATAGAAAGTAGATAACAGAATAACAAACATAAAGGCTACAGTTGTCTTGCTATATGCAGTTTTTCATTTTGCACCCATCAGTTGGAGTTTTGTTCTTCTGAAGAAAAACATTACTTGTAATCAATATTCAGAAGGAAAGCAAATGTTTATTTTGCTTTCTTTCAACCCTAAATAACCCAGTAGTTCAATAGTAGTGCTTGAGATGACTAAAAAAATTTATAGGTTAGCAAATTCCTAAATTACTTTTCCTTAAGTGAGTTTAAGACTAACAGCTTTTACAGTATTCAAATTATTTTAAGTACTTTTGTATAAGAGAATGTTTTAGAAATCATTGACATCTGTGTAATAAGAAAATGTCATGATGTTTTTGTCTTTATCTAGATGCTACTATGACAGTATTATAAAGGTTTGGTTGTAAATGTTTCATTAAGGGCTGCAAAATTGTGTTTAAATAAGTATTTAAACAGATATCACAGAATTAGAGAAGGGAGAAGCTTACCTGTAACTGTGCAAAGCATCATGATCAAATTTTCAAATATTGTTATAATCCCCCACAGCTCAGTCAAATTGCCTTTAATACGTTCAGAGGATCTGCTAGTCTCATATTAGCCTTCCTAAACCATACTGACATGGACATGCAGTGTGAAGTCTTAGAGTAAAACAGAGCAGATAAAGTCAGGGTGGGACATTGTGCTGTCTCTGTGTAATGGAGCACAGAGGCTTGGGGATGGGCACGCAGCCTGGTGCTGGCTGTAGGAGCCAGCCACTGAAGTACCTGAAAACACCTTCTCATTGGTGGGGAGCAGGGCTCTCCTTAGCGTGTGCCCTGCTCTAAAACTGGCAAAACACTCATCATTTCCTGTGCACTTTAAGACTGAGTCTTAAATTATAACAAGAAAACTGTGCTCCAAATAATCTTTCTCATTAGGCATAACATTGTGAATACCAACTTTCTTGAGAAAGGGAATTTCTGCACGTACATTTCTTCACAACAGTGCCTGCCCAGAGGGATCTTACCTTTTGCTCTGGAATGTATTGCTTTTACTTATCCTTATGTTTTTAAAGATTATGAGAGAGTACATGTGCTCATTGCATGTCTTTTCCTTATTTTCTAGCTATAATAAAATTGTCTGAAACAACAGCAAAAAAAAATTTCAAGTTTGGATATATTTATATTAAAAGCTTTATTTTTGTCATATAGTCTACTTCTGATTCAACAACATATACCAGTTTTAGTATAAAAATATTCAAAATTTACTAAAACCTTTGCCTCTATTGCTCATACTTCATTACCAGACATTATTAATTAATATTGATACTTATAATATTATTTAATAGTGTGAGTATTATACTGAGTACTGTGTGAAATAATTTTGTGATGACAACTGGCATTTTGATTTAATTACAGCAGTTGTCCCATTCACAGTCATAAGGCCTTGAAAAATGACTGCATACATGTATTGCTGTTGAACATCTCTCCTTCTTTTAGAAATACCAAACTGTTTTCAGAATATTTTTTCCTAATATTGACCAACAGTGAGGTGTGTGTGTATGTACTGGACTATATGCATGTCCAGAAAAGGGCAATAAAGCTGCTGAAGGGTCTGCAGCACAAATTTTATGAGGAACAGCTGAGGGAGCAGAGATTGTTTAGCCTGGAGAAAAGGAATCTCGGGGAAGACCTGATCACTCTCTACAACTGCCTGAAAGGAGGGTGCAGCCAGCTGGGGTTGGTCTCTTCTCCCAGTCAGCAGCTGCTACAGGACAGAGAAAACAGCCTCTAGCTGCATCAGGGGAGATTCACATTGGATATTAGGGGAAGTTTTTTCATTGAGAGCATGGTCAGACATTGGGATAGGCTGCCTAAGGAAGTGGTGGAATGGTCATCCCTGGATGAGTTTGAAAGGCATGTGGATGTGTCGCCTTCCGACATGGTTTGGTAGTGAGCATGGCAGAACTATGTTACTGGTTGGACTCAATGATTTTAGACCTCTCACAACTTTAACAATTCCATCATAAACTATAAATTCTAAGTCAAATACAAGCAAATTGATGACAGTTCTGCTAGAGTTATTCAACATTTTTTGAAAGGCTAGAAAGCAAACATAGTTCAATTTTAGTGTGAATTGTTTTATGCAATAAAATATACTATTTTTTTCCCAGTATGTTGCTGAGTGGAACAGCCTTATTTTAATCCTATTTCCACATTGTCATTCATTTCTGAGAGTTTATTTATTTGAACCTGTATATTACAGACTCCTAATAAAAAAAAAACACAGGAGAGAAACACAGAACAAAAAAAGAATTTAAGCTGATGCCATAGTGTCTTTGATTTTTCTTAATTTAACCATGGTTTTCTATTCATGTGTTATGAGAAGAAACTCTAATACCTCTGCATTCATCTGCTCCCCTTCAAATCATATGTATCTTTGTTGTTTTCCAAGCTATTCATTTGCAAAGCTCTTTGAGGTATCTTGAATGTGAAAATTGTTGTGAAGCCAAGTACTACTCTGCTTTTAAGTGACACATAAAAATGCCTCCACTTAAAGCATTTTATGTATACATCAGTTTGGGTGTGTTTATACATATCCTTTAAATGAAGCAATTTTTATGAGACATTTTAAAATGTGAACATGATTTGAGTTTGTATAGCACATTGAGTTGAAGGCATCACAAGGAATGAATTATGGTTCAGGGTGGCAAAAAATAGACAAATGCTACTAAGAAGGTCTGTTACATGAAGTGTTAAGTTTTATAACTGCCTTGTGAAAAATATCATGTGATCTTTCGTTTTTCTTAGGTACTTAACTGTTCACTAAAGCAACAGGAATACAATGTCTGCTATAGGATATGGCACCTCTTTTCAGGTCTAGATTTCACTTTTCTAAAAGTCCGATGTGGAGGGACGTTTATGGTCTGCTGTGTTACACTGGTTTCTCTCAGTGTATTCACTCCTACTGGTCTGCATTTAGAAACTGTATGATACTTACATACATAGTTGTGGAAATAAAGTTGGGTATGTTTTCACATATGCATTATTTTGTATTGTGATCCTATCAGACTTCACAGAGTAGACGTGACACTGTGCTTATTTCTCAAGGTTAAAATTAGGGTACAAGAGGACAGATTCTGTCAACCCTCATTAATACAATTTACTGCTCAGAGACCTAAATTTCAGATAGTTAAGTCTCTTTTTAGGATGCCACTTAAAAGTCTGCCTAATGTTAAGAGATAATTCCCTTATATGTCAGTATGGTTCTAAGAAGCTGTCTGCTGAAGTACTGTTTTTCCCTGAGACATAGTACAAAATATTAATCACCTCTCATCACTGAAAAACTTACATTGCTATTGAATAAGACAGGGCTAAGACATACTATTTTGGCCTCTTTGATTTAAAATAACTTCTTTCCTAATTTCATTGTTCTTTATTGGTTTATCTTGCCTTATTTGTTTTCTTCTACTCAGTAAAACCAATTGTGAGGTACTCTGAAATTGCTACTTTGCTAAACTTCAGAAAGGGATTGCATTCCCTTGACAGATCAAGTGAACCTGTCATAGCTCGTTATATCTACCTCCTTTTTGAAATCTTGTAACAAATATTTTATTTCTTTTTTTTTTCCTTTGTCTCAGCACATACATTCTTACTATTTACTATAAAATAGAGTTATAAACTGAATTTTGACATGTCCTGACCACGCTTCAGTGTAGACACCCCTGTTGCACTTACTGTCTTTTAATTCCCACTGTCAGTTACCAAATGACAATTTTTTTTCCCCCAAGCATCTGTCCTCTAGTAGCAGAGTCAGAGGTGGTAGGCTATGCAATGCCTTCACTCACAGAAGCAGTCTCCTTTTTCACTTCTGTTCTGTACATTATGTCTTTCTTATAAACCACTGAAAACTTTGACAACAGCATGAAAAACAATGAGATTTTTGTGGAATTAGAGATTAACCTTGAAAACTACTTCAGCCACAGGGAAAACACTTCAAAATAATAAAATGAGTCTCATGGATAATGTATTAATGATCTGATGGATTGAACTGCATAATAAAAACTAATGATGTTAGATAGGGAAATAACATCGAGGTAGAAGAAGAGAAATAAAACCTATCAAAAGTTACATAAAATCTCTTTGCTTCAACTTTCCTGTCATTGATGGAAATAGCACTAGTTCTGGTCCTTGTCAGAGAAAGAGAGCTGCATGATTCACTGAAGAGACAGCTCAATGAACAAGCATGACAGTGTTGATTCATCAAAATCTTTCCTGTTGTATTCCAGAAGTAATTATTTATTCCAATAGAAATTTGCTTTGAAGCTGGATTTTTGGCCAGGTTGATTCTCTAGCCTCTTTAGGAGCACAGAGCAGGAATAAATCTGGCTAACTTGGCTGGTGACTCCCTCAGTCACAAAGCTTGTACTGTTCTGTGGCTGGAAAACAGCAGCCCTTTGGCCAGGCAAAGAGTATGGCCACCGTGTTCCTGCCCTCCCTGCTGGTAGGGTTTCTTTTGGGAGCTGCTGTTAATATGGTTTAGGGAGGCCCTGAAACTAGTGCTCTTTAATATCTTTATCAGTGACATAAACAGTGAAATAAAGTGCACCGTTAGCAAGTTTGCAGATGGCCCCAAGCTGAGTGACGCTGAAGGACAGGATGCCATCCAGGCAAGCTCAAGAAGGGGGCCCATGAGAACCTCATGTGGTTCAGCAAGTCCAAGTGCAAGGTGTTGCACCAGGGTTGAGGCAGTCCCAAACATGAGTACAGACTGGGAGCTGAACTCATCGAAAGCAGCCCTGTGAGAAGGACTTGGGCTGTGGGTAAGTGAAAAGCCCGATGGCCATGTGTGCTTGCAGCCAAGAAAGCCAAATGCATTGTGGGCTGCCTAAAAAAGAAGTGTGGTTAGCAGATTGAGGGAGGTGATTGTCCTGCTCTACTCTGCTCTTTTGAGACCCCATTTTGAAGTAACAGTGTCCAGCTCTGGAGTCCTCAGCCCAGAAAACATGTAGACCTGTTGGAGTGGGTCCAGAGGAGGGCCACCAAGATGATCAGAGGGCTGGAGCATCTCTCCTATGCAGGCAGGCTGAGAATTGGGGTTGCTCAGCCTGGAGAAGAGAAGGCTCCATGTTGACCTTTAGCGGCCTTTCAGTGCTTAAAAGGGGCTTATAAAAAGAGGGGCAGTGACTGGGCAGATATTGACAGAGAAAGGGTGAATGTTTTTAAAATATAAAAAGAGAGATTTAAATTGTATGTTAGGAAGAAATTCTCTGCCTTTGAGAATAGTGATACACTGGCACAGGTTGTCCAGAGAGGCTGTGTGCCCCATCCTTCAAAGTGCTTGAGGCCAGGTTGAATGGGGCTTTGAGCAATCTGATCTAGTGGGTGACATCCCTGCCCATTGCAGGGGTTTTGGATCTAGACGGTCTTTAAAGTCCCTCCCAATCTTAACCACACCACATTTCTATGAAATAATGGTATTCATTCTCTCTTTTTTCTAATAGCATAGTATCTTGGTGATAGGAGCAAAGACTAATTCTATTTATGAACAAATATCAGTATAAGAGAAAAAGAAAAAAACAATAAAACCCCAAAATTTTGCTAAAGTTGAATTCCAAAAGCTCATCCATATAAGTCAGGAGACAAGAGTGAACTTTTCAGGACACTGCAACTATTATTTCTACAGTGTGCAACTCAAAAGAAAATGAATTAGGTGTCAGTGTCATTTGTTTGGCTATGACAGAGGGAGAGATGATCAAAGAATAGGCTGCAGATTTTTTTGTCCTGTATTCATAAGGCTTGTCGTAAGCAATTGTGTTGATTTCTGTACATTCTTCCCTAATTTATTAGTTGCCTTTTTACACTGAAAAAATGCATTTTCATTTTTATTCAATTACTAGATCAAATAGAAATCAAGAAGAGCTCATCAGTGGCTTCCATACAATCCTAACAGTTTAAGGGTAAAAGTCTTCTACCTACAAAAGTTGATATGCTGTTTATATTTTAGAGACAGTCATAGGTATCATCAGGGAGGTTCCAGAAATACATGTGTAAGTCAGACTTCAAAGCTAGAGGAGGGTCTGATACAGCAGCTTACTCAAACATCTACCATTCTGCAAAGGCTGTGTGTGGTTCATGGGGATTTTGTTGTTATGCACAGGGAAGATGCTTCACTGGAATTTTTTTCCCACAGCTGTAGAGTGGGAGTGTAGAGTGAACTGAGTTGTTTAAACACGAATATGAATGTCCTTCTTGAAGCTTTGACTGGAGGAAAAAAAATACATACTGTTATACATGGCTCTTGTCAATAAAAGCAGTATGCCCCAGTGAATTTCAGTCCACCAGGGGAAAGTGTCGGAGGGTCTTGAGAAGTATGCAGGTAATGAGTACATAATTAAAGACTATCAAAAGAAGAGTATGTCCCAACCAAGAATTTAGCTAAACAATACTAATATATAGTAATTTATCCTGGTAAACCTTTAGAAATGTAACCAAAATTATTATATGTGGATGCCCTAGAATTCACAGAAAGTTCTACAACACACAGTCCCTCAAAACACCTTACATATTCTTGGAACAGCTGTTTAACAGAGTCATATAGTAAATGGTGACAGATATTTTTCAGATTTTTAGGCTAAAAGTGAAGAATGTGGAGGCTAATTATCCATTCTTCCTAGAAGGAAATAGAGGTGTTTTCAAGTGATTACCAATTTATCAGTATTTATCAAGTTCTTTGGCATCTGCTCCTCCCAAGTTATCCATGAAGTATTGGAGAAGATCTCTTCTTCCCAACTGTGAAACCCATTCATACCTTTTTCAGGCAAAACTGGTTTGATAGCGTATAGTGATTTGATTAAAAGATTAATTCATTTCCTTCCCTTTTTGCAAAAAATTGCTATAAGATTATAGCTATAAAAATAAAGCAATTTTTTGGTAAAGAGATAGGAAATTTGTGATTTAAAATTGATTTCAGGAATATTTAGGAGGAAAATAATTCCTTCTTCTTTTATGGACCAGCAGTCTCAGAGGATATCCATCCTTCCTTGTTGCGTCCATAACTGAATAAAGATGCCAAGATGCCATAAGAAAAGGAGGGTCATGTGAGTCCTTGAAAGGTTTGTCTTAACTGGTTTTGAAGCTCAGTCCTGTTTTCAAAACTGAACACTGAAGAACTGGTATTAACACCTGGACTTGTGTCTATGCAAAATCCAGAGTTCCTAAAGTAGCAATTAATTGGTTTAATTCTGAATTCTGAATGTCTTTTCTCAAGGACAATGTTAATTTGTCATGTAGTGCTGATTCAGAACAACTGGAAGTGCAATAATTTTCTACACTCCCAAAGTCTTTACTCCGAGCATTAAGAAAATTTGTGAAGAACAAAAAAAGAAATCAAATTAGTGATTGTTTTCTTTCCTCTAAAAGACAAAACTAAAATTGAGACACATAAGAATATCTTTCTATATATGTGCAAATAAGTGTTTTAATGGAGCATTTTAAAATCATTCAAGTCTAAATCTTAGGTTTTCCCTTCACTGCTACCTATCCTTTAAAAACACACTTAGAATCTCAGTTGTACTTGGGCTGTATGCTCTAATGAAGTATAAGACCTTGGAGCATTAACAAATCTCTCAGCTTTTAAATAGACTGTGACCTATTCATTTACAGGGCTACTTCAATAAAGCAATAGCTCACTTAGGTTAATGATGGATCATGGTGTGATTCGATTTGCAGAGTGCAGACTTGCCTATTATCCCCTAATGTTTGTATGGGTCATGTTATCACATCCAAATAATGATTCATGCCACCCCTCGTTCCTGAAGATATCACAGTGATTACAGGAAAGCTCAGCATGCTAGTACATAAAGCCTTTAGGGTTCTGTTGGATGCTGTTGAATTATTATTTTTGGCTAGAGAATGATAAAGCAGGGAAGTCTCAGGCTTCTCTGTGACACCTTCCTCTTGTGATTCAATTGGCCATCTGGCTGAACAGACGGGCTGGACATTTGCAGAAATCAGATCTGTCTCTCCGTCTTTTGCTTCTTTCTTTTTCCTTCATTTAGGTGAAGAAAGTTGGATGGCCCTGACCTGCTGTGACAGATTATTTACAAGTCAAGTGCCTTATGACTTTCCCCCCTCTCACTCCCTCACAGCTTGAGTTTCTAACATGAAAATAGAGCAATTTCCAACAGGAAGAAAACATCAATACCATGTCCTGCTGTAGTTACCCACAGGAGAGACTCAGGCTGGTAGCCACACTGAGAAGGGAATAAAAGGATTTGTTTTCTAGTTGTGGATACACTGCCAGTATCAACATAATTTCTTTTCCCAGTGTTGCCACATTGCCATTTACACTGAAGAATTGTTGTCACTTAGGCATAGCAATTCAAAACAGTCTAAGTGACAGGATGAGAAGACATTTTGGATGTGATTGTAAATGTTTGTACAGTGGTCTTAAGGTTTATTTTTACTTCTCTTTTTTGGAGATGGTCTGAGTTTTCTCACCCTACCACTGTGTTTGTGCTGAATGACCATCAGGCTGCTCACTGGTTCAGCTGCTGACAAACACTAAATCTTGACAAATGCTTCCAAAAAAACTGCCATAAAACTCACTAGCTCTAAACTCTCCTAGACATAAACCACTCCTAGTTAATATATAGTACAGCTAAAACATGAATGGGTAGAGGAATAGTTGCCTTATATTCTTTATACAAAGATGTAAGACCTATGGAAATTAAAAAGATGAACTTTGTTTTCTACCAACTGCACATGCAACCTAGATACAGAAGAAATTGCCATAAGAAGTAGTGCTGTTCTTCAAATAAATTAATTTTCTTATAGCTGAATTTAAATATTTTCCAATAGCTTCTGTCACTAAGGAAATATAATAGTTTCACTCAGTTAACATTTTTCCTAGGATGGCCACTGACAGTGAAAAAAATCTAACTTGAAAGTACCTGTTAACATTGTTTCTTCCACTTTCTCTGCTTCTACACTTTGGCAAACAGGCACATTCAACAGCATCAAGTAGTGATGAAATGCTTAAAAATATGCACTTTTTAAACCCATTGAACTTTTTCTCATCCACTCATAAAAACATTTCCTAAAGAGTTTGGATACTATAGACGGAGTTTGTTGTTCAAATCAGGCATTAGAAATAGAATTGTGATTGAAATAATAATTGCTGTGTTGACCTGTTTCGCATAGAATATGGTAAAAGGATAGGCACTTAAAATATTTCATATATTTGGCTCTCATTATGTAACATTTTTATTTTGTTTTAGAAGTATTATACAAGGACCTTCCCCGAAACAGTGCCAAGGATCTCAAAACTGTAAGCAGATTTCAAACCTAAATTAGGTTTCCCAGCTGCTTAGTGGTATATACTCACTTTCAAATAGTGAAAAATGGCATTTGAAATGTGTACTACATTAAAACTCTGAGAAGTTTTATGTATTTTAATTTTCTGAGTATTGCAGCAAATTTCAGACTTGAAAGTCTCTTGTGATTGCTGCCTGAAGCATTTATAGAAAGAGATTTTCTTCCTTTTCCCTCCCCTTGCATCCACAGCATAATGATTTTTGAGGATCAATATTGTATTCCTGCATTTGGAAGCTTAAACTCATGCAATTTTATTTCTGTCCAATGTTTTCCTACTTAAGCATGTTGGGCTTATTGAAATTTGAAAGGATATTCAAACTCACCATTTCCAAAGACCAAATCCAAGGTCATTCTCTCTCCTTCACAGATCACATTTCCAGTGATAAATTTCTCAAAAAAATCCTGGTGTTTTAGTCATATCTAAGAAATATATAGTCTTAGTTTATAAACTGAATACAGTGATGAATCCTTTAAGCTTAATGGACTAATGGCAGGAACGTGTGCTTTTTGCAAGCAAGGCAAAGGTTTTCACCTAAACTATAACCATAGATGTAATTATTAGCAATTTTTGTTTAATAATTTAAACGCAGAGTGATTTTTTGCAATGAAAAAAAAAGGAAACTTTAAGATTTCAAAGTTTGTGTTAATGCTGTTAATTGTAGATTAAGCTGGCTGCCGGGTGTGATGCAAAAAGCATAGGATTTTTATTTTCATCTTTATCTTCAATAACTTATATAATGTGGCATATCTGTATCACTGTATTCTTATTTTCTTTACATTGAAAACAGGACAATGAAAACATGTCCTGAAACAAACTCCGGGTTCTATTGTTATTTTTCATATAGACGAGTGGAATCAATCCCTGGAAAGAAGGAATTGTAAGTTTCACCATTATGAAATATCTACATAGGAATTTGTGAGTTTGTTTATTTTCTGTGTGAAAATATGTACATGTTTAAACCATTATTCTTTTTATTGTCATTGAGATGATAGAATTAGGGTTCTTGCTCTCATGTCTTGACATTTTAAATGGGAAATGATGATCCTTAGAGAATTTAGGGCCATAATATCCTTCTGTTGCATTCTTGCTCTCAGGTAGGAGCTAAGTACTCAGATTTTTTGAGGGTTTAAGTTAAAATATTATATAGAGACTGAACCCAATAAGAAGCAATGCAAAGCAAGAAATGATGCTTTTTATGTCAAGTGCAAAGTGGAAAGCTTTGCTTTGGAATCTGTCAAATATCTCTTGCCTGTGTCTTACCTAAATACCCACAGACATGTAGACTTACCCCTGTCAGGGGAAGCTCATTAAATCCTACTCTTAGACAGAGCACCTGACAGGAAAAGAATCTTCCTCTCACAGCTTCTCCTGGAATTTTCTTTATGTCATGAGATTTTTCCTGTATGAAGAATAGACTTTTCAAACTTTTGTGGACTTAGTTTAGAATTATAACATTTCACTTTCTTGTCCAATTAATTTAAAATTACATGGGAAATGTTATTTCTGCCTCAGATATAATTTAGCAGTTCCAAGAAAAACTTCCTGTCATGGTATTTTTGTAAAAGGAATGAATAAGAGAGAGAAAAATGACTTTATTTTGGTGACAATAGTGCTTTCCTGATGACCAGTATCATTGTATCATTTCAATTCAATTTACTCATTTATTTATGTAATATGTGAGGCTAGTCAGCACTAATGCTGTAGGTAATGTAAATTAGTTTTTGTGGTTCAGCTTCTTTTTGATGCTGGGCATCTAATCCTGGTGCCCTGTACTTCCATATTGTATGTGACAATTTCTTATTTTGAAACTTTTCTTCCCCTGTTAAAGTCACAGAGTTGCAACAACAGATGTTGGCATAATGAGATTCTTATTAAAAAAAAAAAGGGAAATGAAACCAGTGGAATCATAAAATCATGGTAGTTTGAATGCTATCTAAGACTAAGTCAATGTACAGATGTGATGGTTCAGCTTTAATGTGTGGGGAAATGA
Organism: Haemorhous mexicanus; assembly: GCF_027477595.1. Taxonomy (NCBI): domain Eukaryota; kingdom Metazoa; phylum Chordata; class Aves; order Passeriformes; family Fringillidae; genus Haemorhous; species Haemorhous mexicanus. Next base: position 77,598,862 of record NC_082341.1, read on the forward strand.
ACAGAGCATTACTTTGTGAATTCTCAACAGTGAGTCAGTGTTTTCAGCCTTGGGATGAGCTGTAGAAGCCCTGGTCAAAACCTTCCTGGAAGAAATATTTTTCTTTTGAGAATTTTATTTGTAGCTGAAGAAATCATTTTGCAAACATAATTTGCTTTCCTGGAGAAAAAATTAAAGGAAATAAATAAATAAATAATTGAAACAAAATATTCTGCAGACAAAGACATAAAACCTAAAAGCATTTCATTCACAAACATTGCATGACATGGTAGCTATTGCCTCATGCTCCTGACTGAAAAGCAGAAATGCTATTTCTGTGTCTCTCCATGTAATGCTTCAAGGTCTTGTCAGTTTTATTCACTAAGGAGAGTGCTGGACTGTGGAACAGCATGGAGAATACAGGGAGTAGGAGCAGTCCCATTTAAAGAAGAGTAGGACTGTAAATCTGAACTATCTCTCTCATATAAGATCAACAAAAATTAAATTTTGTATTTTTGCCTCTCTTTTATCTAAAAAGAAAATACCTTTATTTTGAAGATTCTTTAACTCTCTTATTTAATACTACCTTAGTTCACACTTTTTGCATAAGATTTAAGTCCCCGAAGTATATTTTATCTGTTGCTTGTGAGCTTAATAATGAGGAAAGTTGTGTTTATCCATCTTCTTTATAGAGGTTTTCACCTCTAGTTTATTCAGCACTCACTTTATTCTATTGCTTTTTCACTCCAGATCAAGACTTGGAGGAGTACAAGTGACACTACCAATTAAATTGTAGAAATTTAAGAACTTGGAAGAATTATTAGGCCCTAGATGTTGTCTGACAACGTAAATAATTATTTTAACATCAAGGCTTGACCCTCTTCTGCACTTAGAGAAAAGACTGCATGCTGTTTTGTCATTCTTGTAACATCTAAGGCAGATTATTTTTAATCTTTCCTTGTGGATATTTATCAGATAGATAGCTTAATGTTGGTACCTTATGATTTCTTGACAGCTGGCCATAAAACCTGATAAATGCTCCTGCCAACAAAACAACACGAAGGGTTCCAAAAAAAAGTTTGTGATTTTTAATAAGGTAGATTATTTGATTGATATGCAGTCTGCATTCTAATTACAAAAAAAAAAAAAAAAAAAAAAAAGAGGAAGAGGAAATTTGTCACTTCCCCATTCATTATTCGTTAATTAGACTAAAACTAATCAGAATTTATGATTGGCTAAAGTAACCCCAGATTTCATTTACTGCACTGCCATTGCAGACAGATAAAAAGAAATCATGAATTATGTCTCACTGCCAAGACAGCACAAAAGAACAAGGAAATTGGATGAACCTTGAAATATTGTAAACATGACTCTGTCTGCAATCGCTCAGATTAGTAATTTATTTCAGCAAATGAAATGCTTCTCTTGTGAAATGAGAGAGTACATTTTTTGAAAATATGCAATATTTATTTATATTCTGAGTACCAGAGTAGATCAGCACTGCATGTGAGACCAGTGCATTTATTTTGGTTTTGGCTTGTGTAACAGCATTTTGCATACTTTACTTAACATCAAAATACATCAAATGGACCAAATGAGAGGTGATAATGACACAACTCTGACATTGTTACAGCTTCATTTTGGAGCCAAAATGTAGAATGGAAACTTTCATTTAGATGTGTTTTTTTCCCAAGTCAGCTTTATTCTACAGTCTGGGTTTGCTGTGGTGTCTGTTACGTGCTTCCACTAGCTGCATTGCTGGTGTCTGTTTTAATGTGTGTATATTAGGGGAAGAAGGTAGGACAAAAAGAGAAAGTAAATTTTCCTCATTATATTCTCATTTGTATTAATTTTCTTGCATGGTGGCATCAAAGTAACTTGTATCTCCATGATACAGTCATGTGCATATAAGAGAAATATATTTGTTTCCATATGGGAATCTGCTGGCTATGCAGGCAAACACGTCAGGTGCCTGTGGTGCAAGGTGTGGAAAATTCTGATTAGTTGAAGTTAGTTCTTTTTCTGAAGTACTGTCATTGTTTTGTGTGCCCAGTAGAGATAAAAAAAGATAGGAAGAAAGATGTCAAAACAGAAGTTAGCACAATGGTTAGCAGTTAAGGAATACTTTTGGGCTGTAAGAAAATAAAGTTTAAATCCCTGTTTGCTTCGACTTTAACTCAGGTCTCATTTTAAGTTATTCTACCTCCATGTTTACAGCCTGACTCTTTCCAAGAAAGTTTTTTGAATTTTTATAAACGCTAAAATATCATTGCTAGGGACAGGAATTGTAAATTACTCAGTAGCACAGTGGGAAGAATACTTAGCCACTCTTTCAGTGGCAGGTTGGGCTTCTCTTCTGAATGAATCCAAGCAGAGGCTTCAAACCTTGGTCTCCCTAACTCTTGGATAAGTTGCCTTCTGCAATATTATTTGGTTGAAAATTTAGCTTGAAGCTTTTTATAGATGATTCAATACTGCCTGTGAGGAGTGCTCCCACTTGAAATCAGAAAAAGTATATAAGTACAAAAGGTACATGTTAACTACTTTGCTTCTTTCAAATTTTTTGGCGTTCTAGTCTAGGGATTGCGTTTTGGCTGAATTTATTTTCTCTTTAATTAGCACAGATCCAAAATGCTTCAAAAATAAAAGCAGACGGTGAGAAACTGTAATCTGAAGATTTGTAATCCTGAATTTCACAGGGCAAAAGCTCTCAAGGTCCTGGCTACAATAAAACCAAGACATTGAAAATACTTCTGTCCTTGTAATCCAGCTGCACACAAAAACAGCTGTTGTGACTCACTGTGGGCTCAGCAACAAGCCACAGGGTCATTTTTATTTCCTCTGATTCTATGTCTTGTAATTACGTAGGTGCAGTGCGTAAGATTGAGTCATGTACAGTCAACCATTGATTCTTACTGCTTTAAATAGCATAGAAAAATGATCAGTTTAGTGAGCTGTCATTGACAAGGAATCACTGAAAATGGCAGAAAACTGTGTACTTGTCTCTGTTTCTTCAGTAAGATTCTTTCTTGCCTGCTTTTCCAGGCAGAGCTTGTCCATGATGTGCAGGGCATCTTTTCTGTGTATGTGTGCACAAGTGATATCTCAGAATGCTGCTAGTCCTGCTGCTGATGTTCTTATTATCCCTTTTTCTTCTTTTCCTTTCTTCTAAGCTTTTGATCTTTTTTTTTTTTTTATTTTGCTTTTTCTTTCTCTTGCATATTTCTTTTCTTCCATTAATTTCTATCTCTCTGGTCTTTCTGTACTTTCTCTTCTCTCATTGGAAAGAGGTAATGCAGTTCAGTAATGCTATTGTATTAGATTTAAGGAATGTTCTGCTTCATGCCAAGAAAGCTGGGTCACATCTGCAGCAAACAATAGTTCTCAAATGCATCAGGTACAGGGAAAGAAGCCTGAGGCTTCATGTAGCACAAAAAGAGCTGGAATATTTCTGTAGTGAACTTCATTTGCATCATGCTTATCACCTTAGTAGACATCTCCCATTTGATTGCATATCCATTTTTACTTCTGTACTTTGTAGCTATGCACAATTGCACCAAGGAATTAATGATGTGAAAACACATCCAATCTTTATAAATATTTGTCTGTAAAGACAAGAAAATATGTTAATATTTAATGAAAATTATGATGGACGTCTATACTATGGACTGATCTATGAGGAAATTATTTAAAGGAACAGCCTGTCAACTCCTAGATGCAGGTAATCAATACAACTGTATTTCTGCAAAAGTTCTGATTGCATGTTATTGTGCAAAGCTGAATCTTAATTCTGATGATTATTAAAGCATTATGTATTACAATGTCTTCTTCACTGCACAAGAAATATTTTCCTAATTAATTTTTTCATTTTTGAGGCACTTCAATAATTAGGAAACCAGCAAAGGAGAAATGGGACAGCCTGTCTATGCTAAGCCTAGACCGGTATGCTTTTGGAATGGTGCAAAATTATTTTTATAATGTTCATTTACTTCAGGCACCTTATGCTTGACCTTGGCAAGACTTGCAATGAGGACTTTTACAATATGATTTCAAGGAAAAAGGATGCATTTGAAATTTCCACGTAGATTCATACATCTCAGCAATCTTTCAAAATGTCCAGTGTTTTATTTTTCAAATAATTTAGCTTACTTCTGTCAAATATACAAGCTCTGGTTTTATCCTGTTTGTTGGGAACTTTTGAATGCTTTCCAGGTGCTGCTGTGTCTCTTGAAAAACTAAAACAATAGCTTTGCAAGTGATGCCATCTGCCTGCATCCTTTGAAATATGTTAACTGAAAACAAGCAGCCTTGGAAAAGGATGAACTTTTTCAGTGCTGACCATAGAGGCTGCTGCTGAACCCTTAATGCTGTAGGAACCCTGGCTGTAGCTGGGACTGCAGAGCCACACAGGAGCTTCTCTGCTGTGTCCCTGAGACTGTGACTGCCACAGCAGGTGGACTCCAAGGAGCTCTGTGGCCTTCCCAGACAAGAAAATCTATACCAAATAGTGCATAGCTAACAAATGGTTTCAGTAGGTTAAATGTTTCATTGTTTCCTTATTTAGGGAGGATTTGCACAGGTGAGCAAATGAATATTGTTTCTCATATTGCCAAACAGGATGGGACAAGAAAGTGCTAAATAGGGAAGATGGAAGAGAATATAGTTTTGAGCACTTGGCTGTGTGGATGGAGACTGCACAGAAGTTAGTTGATGAGTTTAAAATTGCTAATTGAGTGTTCCAGCAGATACTTTAATTAAAAATTTTCCCCAAGGGAAACTATCCTTGTTTTATTTTTCTATAAATCCTTTTTCTGAATGTGTTTTGTTCATCATATGGAATATGTTAATACTTTGACCTGTACAATATTTTGTTTGCTTAAATGGCTGACATCTATGGGCAGTAACTTCAAAGGTAAGGTTTTAGTGAGACAAAGTAGCATAATTTTACTGATGATATCTTAAAAAAAGCTGGAAAATATTTTCCAAAAAATATTTGACTCTATATTATGTGTTAAAAAATTGTACAACTTCATCTAATTGTTCCACCTGGCATAATTGCTTTTGGCATAATTAATTTTGCAGTTTATCCATATGATGAAAATCAGATTTTGTCCACTTTAAGTTTAATCAAAAGGCTGCAGCTGATTAACTTTCATTTGTTGGAGTTCTTCTATAATGGAGTCCCCATGACACCAAACAAAAAAATAACTAATTGGTCAGCTGCCACTTAGCATTTCTTCCTTTACGCTGGCTTTTTCAGAAAATGCTTCTCCTTGGCCTGAGGCATAATCCTGAGACATGCACACAGCTAGGGATGATAAAACTGCAGGACAGAGTAATCAACCTACATAGATGTAAGTGACAAAGAAAATAGGTCCCCTGTGGCTTGATTTTTGTTAAAAATCTTATTTACACACTGGAAGGGGTAAGGAAAGGGTAAAACAATGCAGGCATGGTGTCATGAACATGGATGGATACAGATTCTACATACACAGTGTGTATTAGAAAAAAAGCATAGAAAAGCACAACATTGATAACACGATCAAATGGCCTGCGTCCTAGGGATTACACGTTATATCGTGTATCTGTATTTTGTAGCTCATATTTATCCTGAAAAGTGGCATAGCTGGCAGCATCCTAAATCAGGGTTTGTGACAGCATGCAGATGAGAGCCTTTGTGGAACCTAAGAGTTCTGGGAAGGAGAGGTATCTTGGAGGACTTTGTCATATTCATTAACAGAGAAATACACTGCCCTAAATAGAGCAGATATGTGGGTTTTTTTCAAGCAGGTGTGTCTGTTTTATCATCTATTATTACATAATATGTGCTTCTGAAAATGCAGCAGATTTATTGTTTCAAGATGTTTTGTTTCTGACTCTTTCCCTGGCTTTTTCTTCTCTTGATGAGTTGTAAGAGCATTTTTTTTTATCCTCTGAGAAATAAACAGTATGTTGTTGCAGGTATTCTTTCAGAAGTGAATGTCTTCCACCAGCTTTAATGAGACCTGACTTAGTGACTCCTCCAAGTTTTGAGAATGTATTTTCTGATACTATTACATACATAGAAGTAAAATATTTACTTCCAACTTGCCTTGCTTACTTGTGCACTTAATTGGTTGCAAATGCACTTTTTCCAATATAACAGGTTTCTGTTTCTATTCAATTTATTCATTACGTGTTGGATTTAATCAAATCATCTTAGCTCCTAAAACAGCACTATCCCTTACTTCTGTGAGGAGTTCATTTGAGATGACCTTCCTTACTCCCTCCTACTTGACTTGCTCATGTTACATGTGGCGGAGTTCTCCTCTTTGGGACAGAGTAAGGCTTTCATAGGTCATTAAATCTGTGTTGCCATGAAAACAACTTTCTCCAGGAGGCTTTTTATTAGCAGTAGGCAAATTGAAATTCTATCTTTGGTACCTGGTATCGTATTTGGTATAATATTCTTCTGTCTGTAAGGGGCCAAGTGCTGTGAAAAAGAGAGGTAGCAGTGAAGCAGAGCTGATAGTGTGGCATCTAGGGAGTAACCAGGAGGGTTACTTCTGCAAGCATAATATTTCAGTTAACAAATACTGTACCACAGCTATCCTCAAAACAGTGTTTGCCTCTGTGTCCCTTGGAGCTTTATACCTAAAAGGGCAGCAACAGAATAAAGATGGAGACAATAATGAACCAACAGCGAAAGTGCTACTTGTACAGAAGTTCCTGTTCCCTCAGCTCATGTGGGTGTGCAAGCCGCACTGTGCTGGAAAAATGGAAAGAGGAGAAAATTTTCACTATTTTTTTTTCCTTTGGAATCCTAAATTTGTATTTAAGCTGTCCTAATGGTTAAATTGCCTTGCTGGGGTTTGTATAGCTGCAATGTGGGCTACTTGGATTTTAATCCTCAGTTATTAGGGAGCTTGTTATAGGGAGGACTGAGATGCATTTTATTCCTTTGAACATTACCTCTGCAAAGGAGAGGAACCTCTACATTCACTCAGTGCATTTGTGCAATATTGTTTCTCATAAAAAAGACCAGTTCTATGAAGAGAAAACAGTAAACCAGTTAAAATAAAAACATTTTAAGGCAATTTACCACACAACTATTAAGAATTCCTTAAATTTCTGGAGCAATGCTTTCTAAAAATTTTCAGGTCAGAAATTAAAGATTCATAAAAGATACTGGTAGCTGCTGTTAACCTACAGGCTATCAATATATTACACAAAATAATTTTCTTACAGTGTAATAAACTACTACACATCTCTACAAGCAGATGAAATATTTTGCATGGATTTATATGTCCTTGAATGTCTTTCTCATGCATTTCAGAGTGCTTTAAATGCAGTTAATTTGCAGTTTAAATATTCAGTTGTTTTTCAAGCTCTGTGTTTGTTGATATGGGCTTAGTCTGTTATTAAGCATTGCAGAATTTAGGATTTGTGGATTGCCAAAGTTAAGTGGCAATAGAACTGGTACTCAATTTGCCAAAGAACTGTGATGGACTTTATACTGTTACTTGGGAAGAGAAGAAGTAAAATATATCTGTCACTGCACTGGGCAGATAAATGTAATCACTACTCTGTGGTATTACAGAATCAGAAAAAAAAATATTTATCTCTAAAAGTCTTTTCTAGCATTACATGGTATTTCTGACTTCATTACATCACCTTACACCAATTTCAGTTCCCTTGAAATAAGTGCTGCTAAATGACCACTGAAGCTTAGCTTTATTAGAGGTCACGGTTTGAAAGCTTTTGCTTGGCTGAAAATACAACTTTTGATTCTGTACTTGTTTCCATCAGTTTTCAGTAGTGTCACCTGATGGTTTTAAGCAAGTAAGTTTTTGAGTTTCGACAGAGCAAATGAGAGCAAAAAAAGTTTGAAGTCTTACTTTGCATCTGACTGGTCAAAAAATGAAAAAAAAAAAATCTTCATGAAGCAGGAAAGGCTATGTTTTGCTGTGCTGGCAATTCCCAGCATAAGAAGTTATCTCTCTTCTTATGATACGTCATCCACTAGCACTACAGTAAAGCCCATAATCCACAAAGCAAAAAAGAGGACATATAAAGGGTTTTTTTAGCTCAGTTTAAACCTGTCTTCTCTACAGAGATAACAAAGGTGAAATACAATGTCTATGTACACTTTCATTTAGATCTTAAAACACCTGAATGCCCATGTCTCAGTTGCACCTCTTGCTTCCCTTGGTTCTCCTTAGAAGGGTGTTCAAGAAGAGGAATAATAAACCTACAAAACTGTCTAAACCAGTCGGCATACAATTTTTCATACAGGAACATGTCTCTAGACACTGATACCCATTGCTAAAGTGCAGAGGAATTTCAAATGGCAGGTAGTATGTCTTATGTTCATTTATCAATCCTAGTCTGCTGGGCTTTGGTTTATCAAATGTGTAACTTTGGAATCAGCTGCTACTGGAAACTGCTGCTGGTTTTACAAAAACATCTCTGAACCACACTTTTTTTTCTGTGTACACATTTTTGATATGCAAACTCTGAAAACTCACTTGATATAAATGCTCATTCTTCAGCAGTATTTTCAGTTTCTTGTATTTCCCCTGTTGACCTATTCTGTAGAAATTTAACTCAACTTTTTCTTTAAATTAAGCAATCTTTTTCCTGCTTTCCCAAAGACCTCTTATCAGTTTCTGAACTACATATAGCTACACTTCCTAATCTTTGATATGATATGTATTATTCAAGATGTACTCGTGTATGTTTATGTGTATGTATAGGGCAGAGACCAAGTGACCTGGGAGACCTCCAAGAAACAGAAACTGAGGAGGGTTTATCCAGTAATGAGTAAGAAAATGGGCAAGGAAAGCAGAACAAATTGTTTCTTCAACTGAAGAAATTATTAGAGACGCTTTGGGGGCAACTGCACTAAGTTTTCACTGTCACAGATTCTTGGCAGTAGCTGTCCTAGTTTCAAGCAGCATGAAGTGTCTGAATTTATAGCTGGTGTGAAATTACGCTCTGGTATCAGAAAACAGAAATACTGAGTTCAGATCATTCCGAAGTGCTTCCAAATCTAGAGCTCTGAAATAGATGTTTAGGTATCTAATTTTAGGCAGTCTGATTTGAAACTGGACCTATTATTTGTATATGTTTTGAAGACCAACTGACAATTTATCTCACCGCTTTAAATCTCCAATATTTCAGACAGTTTCACACTGCTAGAAGGTATGATATTTGAAAGGCACTTTACTGTGTAGCAAAGCATTCATTCTTACTTCAATGAAAGCTGCAATAAATTTGATGGAAGTAAACAGATTTGAAATGTAATAGACTGACAGATCACTAGTTCTATCTGAAATATCTGACCATGAGCAGTCTAAATTTCCAACTAGTTTTTCAGTGTCAGAGAATGTATTTGAGTTTTAGCTGAAGGGCAACTAAATGATTCCATTTCCTCCTCAGATCAAACTGTATTATTTTCTGGGACGATAAGGACCAGAATAAAATTCAGTACTAAATTAATTTTAAGATAAGCAGCAATAACATCAGTGATTGTTATTGACTTATAATAAAAAATTATAATTATTGTCTTTTCAACTACAACATTCAAGACTAGAACCCATCAAAATGTGTGTTTTCAGTTTTAATAAATATACTGACACTGAGGCCACAGGAGCATGAATAAACTTTGAGAATTGTGGGAAACAGAGAACTTGCAACTCACAAAAAATCGGTCATATTGCACAGGTCTGAAGAATTATTGTTAGATACTAGAATTTAAATCAAATAATTTTATAATGAAGATAAATGTAGATTTCCAAACTATAATAAATGTGAATTTTAAAACTGTAATAAATTATTTATAATTTTATCACAGTTACAACTTTCCAAAAATACGCATATTTTGAAATTATTTCAAGAAAGGGGTCAAGCTGACATTGCTTTTGTGGTTTTTCAAAAATTCAGCCTTTTGCACAAGTGTAAGTAAACAATTAATATATGGCCCCTTTAACAGCTTGGATTTTGTGTAAGACTTTTGTTATAAGGGATAGTGATATCAAATTTTGAAGTGGGCTTTTCAGTAGCCTTTGAACAAGTGAGGCATTTACACAGGTGACCAGGTTGCTCAAATGAATTACCTCCCTTGCTGATTTGGTCTAGCAAAAGCCTTTTTAGCTGTCCTAAGTTCTTTCACTTAAATTGCTTTATAATGAAGTTATTGAAGAGAGGTGTGTACACCTCAACAGTGAACTGAACCAAAGATTTTTATGTAAGTCCACAATGAATTGCAGAGTTGAGGTTGATGTAATATTACAGACAAAGCTCTTTAGAAGAGCTTTATGTTCTCTCTAATTGCATATAAATATAAATATATATATATATATACACATATATATATAGGTTTAAAAGGAGTCATCTTATTAAGAAAAATCTATGACATTTAAGAAGAATCCTATAAATGTCAGGTCAAAGGCAGTCTTGAGGAAACATTAATATCCTCTTAATTGTTGCAGTCACAAATGAAATTATCAGAATGAAAAATAATTAAAATTAGCTGATTGGCTTCATCAGCTTGGTTGAAGTGTGAATAGTACCAGCACTTTTGGCAGAGTGGCAGAACTGAGAAGTTCTTTTCATTAGAAAAACACAGTGGCGTGGCCAAAATCCATTCCTTTTGTGCTTACAAATTTCTTTCTTATGTGCATAAAAAAATCTTTCTTTTGGCATAAAATGCTTGCAATAAGACTGTATAGCTGGTCAAAAAATGCTGGTATGGTTTGGTTTTTTAATTTTTCTTTTTTTCCCAAAAAAGCCATGATATATTTCAACAAGGATTTTCTCAGGAGCCATTGTCAGCTGTAGCACAGCCTGCAAGTATTACAGTACAGGCTGTGTGTGGATGTCTGTGAGAATAGAGTGATATGCAGGAACCAAAATGTTCACCTCTGATACACAAATTGCAGGCTGAAGTCTCGGTTCCAGCTGGCAGAACCAGGATTTCAATTTGCATTGAAGTCTTGAAATAGAAGACTTGCGAGGGAGAAATGCAAACATCATAGACACAGAGAACATTTCTTTACAAGAGGTGGTGTTTAGGTATTTTTAAAAGGTGGAAGAGCATAAAATATTAAACAAGGCATTTACTTCCAAGCTCTGTGGTCACAGACCTTAAAGTGTATAAAATAAACAAATTAAATCTTCTAGAAAATAAAGCAGACATTCACCTGTGTCTTCTGTGGCCCAGGTGACCGGTCTAACCACTGTGCCTTTAGCCATACAAGCACTAGGCAAAACCTTTGCTGACAGGAAACTGTGTATTGAATTTTTGTGAGAAAACAGCATGACTGTAGAACATTGTGCTTGTTGCGTTTGTTGAGCAATGGGAGGAAACAAACAGCAGCTCTACATGCTTTGACATAGCTGTAGGTCTTCTGTGGGTCTAAAGCAAAATATTTTTAATAAAAGTTCCTTGGATACGATGATTTTTTTTTATTCCTTCCTCACTAGTGTTCTTAAAACTATTTTCTATTTAATTCCAATATTATTTTAAAATCTTGCAATTCCTATGGAACATCCTGCATTTTGTCAGTTGCACTCTAGAGTTTCAATTTATCTCCTCCAAGTACTGATGTGAAACAGTTGTTCTAGGTTCAAATAGCTTTCCTGTATTAAGAAAAAAAAACAAAACCAACCAACCAAACAAAGAACCTGGAAAAAAACCCCAGGTAAAGTTGTATTTTGTCTGATCTTAGTCATCAGTGGGTTGCAGATCTGTGCCAAATACCGTTGAATTCGATGAGGTGACCTGCTTAAAGGTGCCATTATGGCATATTAGGACATAAATTTTTAAAACAGAAGAAAACTTATGTAGTTATTTAAGTATGTTAACACACTTGAAATATCCAAATTAAAAAAAAATAAAACACTTTTATAATTGGTAAGAAAATACAGCCCAAAAAGAAATTTCCAATAATTATTCTGTGTATAATCTTACTCATCCAATGGACCTTGTTTAATTACTGCGCTAATAATAAAGCTACACTTGGCTTTAATTTTTTACTCTTGTGCATTTTGGGGCAGTCAATAATTCAACATCTGTATTAGCTACCCAGCATACTTTTGAGAATAAAATAACCTATTGAGTACTTGGACAAAAACAGTATTTGCCATTTGGTCGATCTTTTTGAATCTGGAAGATTGAGGCAGTTTTTTCACTTCTATTTACTGCTAGTAGTCTTTGATGGGTACATAAATCAGGTGACACTATTTCAGCTTGCTAATTAGGGAACTGATGTTATTTAGGAGGAAAGATTGTAAAAAAAAAATCAGTAAATTCTTTATTTTGTATGTGTATGCACACATTATTCATGTCTTTGATGGGAACTACTGTCAGTGCTCATGCATTTCTTGTAGAATTATTGTAAATAAGATTACAGAGAAAGGAAAACAAATCATGTCCTATCGTGTATGGCAAGTTTTTTAAGCAGGAGTTTTCCATCTGATTTTGTTTTTTGAAAAGAAAAATAAATCTCAAAATTTACTACTAGAAAACCTCACATCTGTCTCTGGAAACCCCTGGTGCGCAAATTTTAAAGGGTAGGATGATATTATTGGGAAAAAACACTTGAAGTTTGCCTCTTCCCCCCGGCACATTTTGTTGATTGCTGGAACAGACACTACACTGACATAGATGGATAATTTTTTTTGACCTAACTGTGTTATCCGAAGCAATGGTTTCCACCATTTAGTCCTTTATAAGGAAACTGCTGAACTGTATTATTCCAACAACCTATCCTCTGTACACACCTCAGCGTGTCGGTGCCCTTCTTCAAAACTTCTAATGCTCGGATATTTTCATAAGATTAATTTAGAAATTCCTCATGAAAGAGATATACTATAAGATCACAAGAACCTGGAAATTAGATTAATATTTTGGAATAAAGAAAGAATAAAGTTAAAAGTGACCCTAAAAGTAAAATTTATCTTCATGCAAAACCAAGTTCAAACAAAAATAGAAATATTTAATGGAAAAAATATAATTAAATCTCCTTTTTTTCTGGGTGCAGAAGAAATTTTGGGTTGGCATTAATTTTCCCTTACGGTTGTTTGGATCACTGTCACTGGCAGCATTTCAACATGACTGAAGATGGAAAACTGCAAACTTCTTAGCAGTTTTCAAGTTTGTTCTTCAAGCCTTCTGAAAGTAATTTATCCTCCAACAAATATTGTGACAAAGGAGTACTTTAGAGCCTTCTGTTCAACTAGTCTAAATCAACATTCCAACCCTATGTGATATCTGAAATTCACAAAGATTATCCTAAGAAAGCAAACTGTTGGAGGTTTATTGGAACTACTACAAGAATCATTTGGAAGTATTTTAACTTGTTGGGTTGGCTGTTTGTCTGTCTTCATCTTTATGTGGACTCTCTATTCTCTGGGCACCATCAGAAATCATCTGTTCAAAGTAGGTTTGTTAAATTCCCTTAAGTATTTTTATTATTATTATTTTGAAGTAATGCATAATAAATAAAAAATGTTTTTGCTGCTGAGGACTTCCTCGTTAACCAGAATGGGAGATGGAATACGCTGAAATATTTCAGTGCTAATGATGTTCAGAGTCTGGTATTTGTAATAGGAGATTAAGTATCAATTTTTGTCCGACTTCTCAAGATTCATGCCACTGATAATGCCTGTGGATTAAGTTGATAGTGCTCTTAATTCATGCTATTTGGTATGCAGCAGAAGTGAAATATTTTCAAATGCTGCAAATATGCCCTATTGAAATAAAAATAAGTTTTAGTGTCTACTAACAAAAGACACCAAAGTTAATAAAAATGTAAAAGAACTGGAAAAAAATACTACAAAAATCTCTTTTCAGAGAAAGGGTATTTTTACTTTTAAAACCAAAAAAGGGCATTTTTAAAGTTAGAATTAGCTTGTGCATGGTTGTCTCAGTAAATTTCATTGGCAATGAAAAAAAAAAAAGTTAAACTTTCAAATATTTATTACTTTAATTTTGTTTGGTTCCTTGCTTACAAATTTATTTGCCTTTCCTCCCTTCCTTCTAGTGACATCTGGATCATAGGTATTTATATGGTATCATATGGTTCATGTGCAATGATCAGTAATAGGGTTATAAGACTATTTTGAGCTAGGAAAAAACACTAAACTATTATTAAAATATATATACATTTGCTGTTCTAGCCACACATGAAGTATGTTTGTCCTGCTGTGGGAAGACATGAAAGTTGCATTAAGAAAGCATTTCTTCTCTGGTCTTAATGTTTTCTTAATCTAGTAGTACTTTTCTGGACTTTGAGATTCACTTGAGTGACTGTGCCTTATGAAACCACTGTATTTTATGTTTGAGACTGGATTAAACCTGTTCTAGTGGGAGATGTCCCTGCCTATGGCAGGGGGGATTGGGACTGCATGATCTTTAAGGTCCTTTCCAACCCCTTAACATTCTATTATTCTATGCCTCTGTGAAATTAAACTTTAGTTTGTATGGACTTCACATGAAGTGCAACAAATGCAGATTATAGTGGAAATGTACTATCAGAGTTCACTAAAGAAGTTTTTTCTGCAACTGTTTTGAATGTAAGATTGACAGAAAATATTTTTAGACATCTGGACAGGTCAAAACTGGAAGGGAAAGTGACTTTTTTTTTTTTTAAAAGCTAAAATGAAAACTAAATCTAATTATGACCCCTTCATACTTGATTGCGTACTGAGCATTAATAGCACTTTCTAAAGCAATTATACACAATGTGAACTTAAGGTAAAGGATAAAAAAATGAAGTACATACAGAATTAATCACTTAAAACTGATTCCAGTTGTCTGTAGAAGAAGTATCAAGGTGTCTGACAAAATACTATCCCTTAAAGAAGGACTGTGGATTTACTTCTGATTAACAGGAGGCAATAAACCCCACTTTAGCCTTGTTTTAAAAGGTAATAAATACCATGGCTTCCTCCAAGGCAAAGTTCTGTTTGAATCATACTCTGTCTAGTTTTAGAACATGTCACTGTGTTATCTGATTTTTTTTTATTATTCTGTTTTTGTCTTTTCTGGATCACTTACATTTACTATATACTATTTTAGTTATTTTTCTCTTTTGCAATCTAAACTCCAACTCCCATGTGATATCTTCCTTAAAAGTTCAAGCTTAACAATGGAAGCTGTGGATAATGTGGTAATTGTGCTTGTTCTTTTATTATTTCTGGTTGAACTAGGGCATATGACACGAAAGGTCAATGATACCTAACTGAAACATTGATTAAGTGCTGAAAATCATCTCTGGACAGAGATGTTCCCTCTTAAAAATCAAGAGAACAGGCTGTCATTAAGCTGTTCTGTTCCATTCTTGTATCTGAACCATTTATTAACCCCCTAGCACTTTAAAATAAGTTATATAAGATTGAAATTTAGATTTAAGGAAACAAGTAGAGAGTTAGCTCTCTGACACTGTGTCTGGTCCACAATCCATTTCATATGCTGCAGTCAAAAAGAATTTTATGGTCTCTTCAGCCAACAGAACTATCTGGACTAATATTGTAATACTCATATTCCAGTTTAGCACATTTACATGCTAGAGAAATTGAATTTATGTCCTCATAAATGTGATCACTTTTTCCCTCCCCCCAAGGTTTCTGGGAAAATCATCATAAGATCCTTTAGAGTAGTGCTTATTTAGTGTTTTTGGAGGGCAACTTCTTATTTTCATTAAAGATAAGGTATAGTCAAAAATTATGGCTATGTAAGTATCGGGAGAATCAAAGTAGTATGTTTTTGTTTTTTCTTTTTGCTTTGGGATTAAATTTATATGGAAGGATTATTTTACCATCTTCCTAATTTATCCAGCTAACTGGATAACTGATATGTGGACATGAATTTTTCAACTTAGATCTACATTTTCCAGTTTGAATTTGGTTCTAGAACTTTTTAAACAAAATCTCCTGAGCAACAGTATAGACATAGAGATAATTTTAGAATTTCTTTTCAGAAGTTCACTGACTTGTTTTATATTCTTTTGGTTTCTAAGGGCTGCTTGGTCAGAATTCTGTATATTTCAGTGATTTCTTCTCTCCCGCCTATTAACATTTACTGGTTTTATATGTTCTTGATTACTTTTCTGCCTAGAATATATTCTGTAAATGACAATGTTGGAAGGCCACAAGGATATTATTTTATCATGTAATACTCTTCCTGGTTACTGTATCATCTTTATTTTTTTACCATTTTAATAATTGTTTTCTCCAGTAACAGTCTCCATTTTAGTGTATAGTTCCTGCTTGTTTTCACATGTAGAGTATGCAGAGTTTTTTGATAGGAGGTAAACAACAGGTATGTCAAATAATTTATGCTACCTTATTGAAACAGTTTTTTTTGTGGAGGTGGGCAAATGTATAAATTATTTCTGTTACAAAAGCTTCATGAGTCCATCATAAATCTGTGAGAAAGGCATGTTCTCGTTACATCTTAAATAGCCAAAACCTATAGAATATGGTTCTCTCTTAAATGACAAAAAGCTATAGAGTCCATCTCATTCTCTGCCCTACCTTGCAAAAACTAGATGAGAGACTTTTTTGAACAACTTGCAGCATACTCATTGCGATAGAAAAATTGAGCCTGAGATGCTGGTAGAATAGCTGGCAGATTTTAGAAATCCTTACCACTCCACTGATTGTGTTAATCAGCAAAATATCTGCCTTTTAGTGATTTTTAAAATCTCAAGCGTGTTTTTTCTGGAATGAGGTGACCATTATTTGGATTTTTTAGTCATATTTTTTTGGTTTCTTCCAGTTGTTTAAATATTTTTAAAAACCTCCTTGTTGTCCAGAAATGGCAGCACAGTGTCTTCTCTCTTTTCAGTAATTATTCTGAATTATTTATACCAAATACTAAGTTCATTTTTCTCTCATCACTTCCTTACTGTTATCAAATACCAGTCATGAGTAGTACAGTTGGTTTCGCTGGCATCTTTCACCAATATTCATGAAGCTAACATTGATGTATTTTCATTTGCTTATGCTCACCTGTCTGCTTGCTAGGAAGAAGTACATTCATGCAGTCTATACAAGAGCTTTTTGGTAAAATTAATGCTACGTTCAACAGGGTTTTCCATCAGGAAGGAGCGTCCCACAGGTAGTGATGCAGCACAGAAGCTCTTTAGGATAGGAAAGAAGAGTTTCTGCCTCAGCTCAGAATTTCAGAATACCTTCAGTAGAAAGCCTGAAGAGAAAGTATGAAATGAGAGAAAACTTCCATCACAAATCAAAATCAGCCTCAGGCTGGGCGAAACCTTGAGATGGTGTGCTGACAAACACTATCGCTTCTTTCCTACTACTTGCTAATACATCAGAAATTCTCAAGAAGAAGCATGTGGAAACCTGTTCCCCAGTGCTGCAACAGCCCCTTAAAAAGTTGGCCCCAAAGATCAGAGGGTGTCTCCCAATGGCTATTGGTTGGGAGACACCAGTTTGCTGGCCTGGTCTGAGTTCATAAGTAAACTGAAATGAAGGACTTCCTCAGATAAATTTTTATTTCCAATCAGGCATCATTCTTGATTTACATATTCCTGGTTTGGATAGTTCTTGGCAGTGCTCGGCCAGTGGATCCAATGGCTGATTACTGCCAGTATGGAAGCCAGCATGTGCTTTATTTGCAGGATACATTCAGCTAACATTAGTTTACAGACATGGGTTGGTTTTTGTTGTTGTGTTATCATCTCTTGTAATTTTACCTGATAGAATGCAGTACAATATTCTTCTGTTGTTTAAATGGGGAAAGAAAAAGTTGCAAGGGTATCAGAGACCCAAGTCAGTAGTAAAAAAAAGCAGTAAAATAAGAAAATCTAGTACAGTAGATTATCAAATACTATGTGTGGTAACATTTGTTTAAGATTATTTCCTCTGAATGTCCTTAATTCTATGCACATTTTAACACTGCAGCTATAAATATGGCAGTATTAGCTAAATTTATAAGATATTTTATTGAGAAGGGTCGGGGAGGGTTAAACGACTGTCTGAAACTACTGAAAATCAAACTGAAATTTGAAAACCAAAATAGATTAACAGATTTTGTTTTGGATTAGGGGAATATAATTTTAGTTGCATCTTGTCCTTGACTGCCATAGACCAGAACGGTCAAAATAGAACATGTAAAGATGACATTTTTAAAGAAGTTAAACCAAGAGAGACTCTTTGGACTTGAAGCATTGCTTCCTCTTCCCCTTCTCCAGAAACATAGGATAGAGTGTCTTAATATCAGCTGGTACTTAGGAATATAAACAACAGATATATATTAGAAACTGTCAAGCTGTGAAGTTACATCTTACATTAAAATCATCTTAGAGATTGTAAAATGCTAGCAATATTTTGCTTTCTTATCAGATGTGACATATAGTCTGTCATAGATCAGGGATATTATAAAATCAAACCCATTAAATGCCGTGTCAAGCATAAAATGAAAGTCTTTGAAAAATTCTAATTTTTAAAAAGTCATTATTTTTTTTACCAGATAAAAAAGTCTTCCTTTTTTTCAGAAGTAGAGCTTAACTGCACGATAGTTATTTCCCATATAGGTCATCAGTACTTTGTGCTCCTACATTATTCCCTTACTCTTCCCTTCCCAATTTCCCATGTTAGTTACAGAGTAATTTTTCTGCATATGAAGTCACATGTCAGCTCTCTCTGGTGTTGTTCTCTGTCTAAGCTTTCTGTAATCTTAATTCATAAAATCCTCTGTGACTGTGCTTTGTTTGCTTTGCTTTGCTTTGCAGCTAGAGCATCTGCCATATCCAAGTGGCATCATGCATAAGCCAGGGACAGAAGATATTCTGGTCTTTCTCTCTCAGGCTACAGTGTTCATACAGCCCTTTTTATTATAGTTCAATCTGTTTACACTCTCTAATGAATTCATACAAAATTCCTTTGAGATACAGAGGATGTACTGCTGTTCCCTTTTATAAGTGGGTGTTGAAGCACCACAAAAAACCTGTGATTTCTTTTCAAAAAGAATGAATTGTTTTTTCTTTTGCTTTATATGACATTCAGCACTTAGATCTCTGAAGTCAAGATTCAAATGAAACCCTGCTAATTCCAACTGATGCCTAATGATTGGCTGGGAGGTTTTGTGACAGAGAAATTGATATGGTTGATGGCCCCATCTGGTGTGGTAAAAGCTTGTAGTCTGGATGACTTCAGCTCTGTCCTCATCACTCTGCCTGGCTGGGACAAAATGTGAGTCATCAGCAGACAGAACTTCCTATTTGGCAAGATCTGCCCTGACCTTAAATGATAGCTTTCTAGGCTGTGTATTTCCTTATGGATACCTCTCTTGTATTTCAGACTTCATCTTCTTATTGGACTGGGATCTGGCTCTTTAATGGTGACCATAGTAATGATTGGACCATAGCCAGATTTTCTTTTCCCTACTTCTTCTTTTTGTTGTTGCTCTTTTCCAGATTTTTCTAGCAATAAAAGCATTAGAATCTGAGTGAAATTCTGCTTATTAGTGCACCGGTGACTTAAGGAGATGTTTTACACTCTTCAAGAGATGTTTTACTAAATCTCCTAAATTTTACAAAGTTGAGCATTGAAATACTTTAAGCAATCTGGGAGTGTATATCTTCCCACTTCAAATCGGAGTATTCTATCATATTTAAAATTTGCCACCAAGATTTTGTCTTTTTTCCCATTTTATGGATCCATGCCTGAAATGCTGTACATGGAATAAAAACTACCAGCATATTCCTTTGTTTTTTTGCAAGAAAAGGATTCTTACAAGATGGGGTACTGAAAATAAATGACCTCTCTCACCAAACACCGATGTTTTGAGTCTCTGATGAGGTTCTGAAATGTAAGCCTATATTTTCTCCTAAATTTCACACTCCAGTTCTCCTAGCACTACCCATTAAGAGCGAATTAGGGTGAATTGCATAGAATTTAATTAAAAATAGTGTGGAAATGTGAAAATATACATAGATTTTGTAAAAATACTTCTGCTGTGAGAATCTGGTTCTTTAGCACACCTTATATATTCTCTTGATTGCAGAAAAAAAAAGAAAATTTGAAGTGGTTTTAGAATGAATGGCAAACTTGAAGTTTTTGATGTTTCTTTTTTTGAAGTAAACAAAGCACAGTTTATAATCAGAATTAGTGTTAATTATTTAATTTTGTTGAATTATAGCTGGTTAGTTTTTAATTTATGTTAATTCATTTCCTATTCTTAACACTGAAGAACTTTCAGGGGGGAAAATTTTTCAAAAGGGGCTTTGCATTTTTTATATGGTCAGTTTATCCTTACACAGTACTAAGTACTCACTTTTATTTCGACACACAATATCTGACTTTCATTCTCACTATAATTAATGTATAGCAAGAATAAGAGAGGGTAAAAAATCGTTTATCTGAGTGCCTGAATGAAACCTGAAGATCTGTTTGCAGTAGGCAAAGTCCAGAGTGAAATGATTGCTAGAGAGTTACATGGCTAAATGGGGAGATGTGAGAGTCCTGTGTGTTGTAGGAAAAGCTTCCCTACATGAAAGTTCCCATGGCTACTTTAAGGCTTAGAGCCCACTTCCCTCTAAGCCTGAGGATCACATTCTTATTTTCAGTAATCAAAAAGGGTTCAGATGTATTCAGTTTCTTTTCATGACTCTTACTCTACTTGTGAGAGAGCTCTCAAAATTGGATTTAGAATGTTCTAGCCCAGTCTTTGCAGTTAAGCCAACAGTCTTCTTTAATCATAAAATAATGCAAAGAATTATCAGATTCATACATAATTTATAGAGAATATCATTAGTTTAGCCAGACAGATCTGTTTTTCTGTAGAGGCTAATCTATCCTTTATATGAATTAAATTTATTTCATATGAATAATGTTTTTTGTTGCTACATAGGGGCCTAGTTATTCAATTATCAAAGTTATTGAAGGAAATATTAAGGACCTATTTGATATGTTTAGGAAAAAGGGAAAAAAATCAGATTGTTCTGAGTTTTAATCAGTTTCAATGGCTTGCATTTGGTAGAGTTAATAAAAATAAAACATTTTAATGCTATGTTTCATGCACAGCTAAAATATATCTTCTTGCATTTTCAATGGTTTGCCCTTTTTCAAGCTACTGGATGAGAACCCAAACTCTGCTAGAGGTCAGCCTGGTGCAGGAGATACCAGTAGATAAAGCAGATGGATATATCTTACCTGAAATGAGGCATTATCTTTCCTGTTCATGAGTGTGTATTTATCTCCACAGTCATTGTAGCTACTGGTAAAAGCAATTAATCTTTTCAGAGAAAATACCTAGCTGAGAAAAAAAAAGAGAGGAATGAGAAAAACCAGTGCCCGCACACCTAGAAATCTGCTTAAATAGTTGATGTCAGCAAAACAGTTTGGATTGTTCTGCTGAATTTAGACTTCAGAAAGGGTAAGACAGATCTTACCTGTGGTCTTGCACTTAGTTTTAGAAAATCAAGTTTTACCAGGAAAAGGAAATGCTTTATGGAAGCATTTCTGTGGAGGGTAATAATGCCAATAAGATGCTAATGTCTGTAGGACCATTATTGTCTTCGTAGAATTGTCAGAATTGTGGGTTTCTGAATGGGAAAGCAAAGTATCATTTATATGTATTTAAGAGCACAGAAGAGAGAACAATCCCAGATATAATTTTGAGAAATGAGATTTTCATAAGATCTTGGTTCACAGTGTTTGCAGATGTTGTGTCAAGGACAAAATAAATTATTTAGACATGTCAAGGTGAGGAGAGAACCTACGTTTATATCAAAATACTTGTCATAGTGGACAGAAAACCCAGCAAGGGAAAAGAACAAGGTGCCTTTTCAATGCAAGAGAGTCTAAGTATGAAAAAGAAGTACAATAATGGTTAAGGAGGGAAAAGGCATCAAAAAGAAGAAAATGCTTTTAAGTGAGTGGGGAACAGCTATAAAAATAAAAAATCTTAAAAAGTATAAGGGTTTTCTAAACTTATAGTGGGAAATTGAAATTATAAAATATGATACTATGAAGAGAAAGCAGGAATCTAATATGTTGAATTCAGAAGCAGAGTTAAAATACCAAGGAAAAAACCATAAGAAAACTGAAATTTGTAACCCTTGAATGAATACTATTAGTACTGCTACCAGAGGTAAATTAATTTTTAAAAAATCCTCCAAATCATACATGTTATTTACTAATTTTGAAAACAAGGTATCTGAAACACCAGCAGACTGTAAGTAGAATAGCCTTTATTATGGGAGCTGGTCAGAAAATGAAAAACCAGTTCAGGATTGTAATATTACTCTGTTAGACTGTAGTGATCAAGAGAGTGCTAGCTGTTGAGATTTCACCCACTTAATGTTTTGTCCTTTCTCGAGGACGCAAGAGTATAATTTCATTATCTCATAGTGCTGATTACTGGACTGATTAAAATTAGCCAGGATAGTCACAACTGAGACTTGCACTTGTTTAGCCTTGTATTGAGAACCTTTAAGGGTTCTCCAGGAGAATCTAAACTCAGTCTCTCTGTGGTCAATCTCAGGATTGTGAAAACATTTGAGATGACCTCAGTCTGCAGCTGGCAGCTTGATGTCTACTTTCAGTTTCCAGTCTTAGGTTACGTGTTTTCTATGCCTCCATATCAACTAAATGTAACTTATAGAATCATAAAATATGCTGAGTTAAAAGGGGCCCACAAAGATCATCAAAGTCCAGCTCTTGGCCCTGCATAGGACCATGCCCAAGAGTTACACCATGCACCTTGGAGTATTGCCCAAAAATGCTTCTTGAACAATCACGCTTTGTACTGTGACCACTTCCCTGGGAGCCTGTTCCAATGCCGTAACACTCTCTGGGTGAGTAAAACTTTTGCTGATACCCAGCCTAAACCTTCCCTGACACAGCTTCATGCCGTTTCTTTGAGTCCTGTCATGAGTGAAGAGATCAGTGTCTGCCCCTCATTTTGCCCTCACAAGGAAGATGTAGGCTGCAATGAGGTCTCCCCTCAGTCTCCTCTCCAGGCTGAACAGACCAAGTGCCCTCAGCCACTCCTCAAACAGCTTCCTCTCCAGACCTTTCACCACTTCATTGCCCTCCTTTGGATGCTCCCTAATAGCTTAATGCCTTTCTTATATTGTGGCATGCAAAACTGCCCCCAGCACTGGAGGTGAGGCTGCCCCAGGGCAGAGCAGAGCAGGACAATCCCCTCCCTTGCCTGGCTGGCCATGCTGTGCCTGATGCCCCCCAGGACAAACTTGGCCCTCCTGGCTGCCAGGGCACTGCTGGCTCATATTCAACTTGCCATCAGCCAGGACCCCCAGGTCCCTTTCAGCAGTTGCTTTCCAGCCTCTCATTCCCCAGTCCATATGCAAAGCCAGGTGCAAAATATGGAACTTGCCCTGTTAAACTTCCTACAGTTTGTGATTTTGCATCTCTAGTTTTGTTAAGGTCTCTCTGCAGGGCCTCTCTGCCCCAAGGAAGGCTCGTTGTTCCATAACATCAACAGTTGCAGAAATACAGTAAATATTTGAATGAAAGTTTGAACTCATATAATTTGAGTAATTTTAAATGGTGTTTTATATATATATATATATATTCATGCATGATGCGATTTCAATTGAGGTTTATCATTTTACAGGTGAAATATGTTACATTGAAAATAATGGACAGAATGAAGGACAATACATTTTAACAGAATAATGGGAAGCAAGATATTAAAGTTTTAAAATTTTCTAGCCAAGAACTGCATAATATTTCAGTTTCACCTCAGTCTCCTACCCCTTTTAACTGAGAAGAAATGTATATTGACAGAAAAAAGGATTTGTAGTTAGCCTAGAGCAAAATGTTCTTATTTTGCAGAATCTTCCACTGCATTTGAGAAGATGGCCAGTAGTATAGTTTATATTTTTCTGACATCTCCGCTTTTCTCTTGTGCCTAAAGCAGAATAAAAGTGTAGGCAAGAAGGAGCAGTAGAATCCTCCTTGCAAAAAATGCTGAAGGCCTCCTGCTTCTCAAAGTGGAATTTTTCAAAGGACAATTAAGAGTTTCTGACTCCCAACTAAAATCTTATTTAAATCTGAATCAAGATTTAACCTAGAAGTTTTGACTCTTTTAAGGGTAGGAGAGCTCTACTTAGTGGAGTGAAACAGACTTTGACTTCTTTAAATAATTGAAGTTTCATATAGATAAAAGGAGCTGCATTAAACAAGTCAGTAATACAGTATTACTGACACATAGGAGAACTCAAAATTGTGCTGATAAACCTTAGATCATAATTCACAGAAATTCACTTTTTTTTTTCTTTACAGAATAGCTGTTTTCTTTCTTTGAAAATATGTCAAATATTTTACATGAGCTATGTGAATGAAACAGATGTACTGAGAGGATATGGAAGAATATTATAAAGAAGTAATAATAAAAAAATTAAATTATATCTAGATTATTTTTTCATTATCGTGGTTAGGAGTTGTACATTTTTGGCATTTCAGACTTTTGTCAAAATGTATTCCAAGACTTCCAAGGATGGGTGTGGGGAAAATATTTCACATAGAGTTTCTAAAGGAGATTACAAAAAATGCAACCAAAAACTTGTTTAACAAAACAAATAAACATAAGATTACAATTATATGTTCAATTTTGTTCTTACCACTCAAAGACCTTCACAGACTGCACTCTGAGTGCATTCAGTCAACTAACATGTAGAAATTATATATTTTTTTAGCATTTATGATATTCTGTCAAAAGGGATTTGAGGTTTAAATTAAGAGATTCAATATTTATTGCAAGTGGAATTTTGTCTGAGGTATTCTAGTTTTTTAGCCAGAAAAAGTACCCTTTAAGCTTTTCTGGATAGAATAAAAGTCTTCATAAAAGTTTTTTTGAAAGATGGTTTTTGCTTTAGGATGGTTCTTCCCCCACACTCAGCTGTGGGAAGTGCAGTACAGTTTACAAGATGTTCTTTCAGCTGAATTACCAACACAATTTGTGAGATGTTCCAGAGATTCTTCTCTCATTCAAGCATTTCCCTCATTCAAGAAAGATGAGTTCCTCATCTTTCTACTAGGATAAAAGAATGTGACTGCAAGCCAAGACAAAAGAAACATACAGAACCAGGAAGCACTGGATTTAGGCTCAGTACTTTAGGTATCCATGTTCAGTGAAATTGCAAACACTTGAGATGCAGATGTAATTTCAATATATACTTTATTAGCACACTAAGTGGCAGTACTCAGTATATTGAGCTTCTGTGAATAGCAGTTATATAAATTTTGCCCAAGTTAGATAAATTGAATTTACAAATGGTTTTGCTTTTTTGCCTCACTGATGCTTATCATTTGTTTATTATGTTCTATTCCAGGAACTGGATGTAGTTCATTTATTCTATTTGTTTCCAAAATAAAGATATTTCACAAGACTATTATCTAACTACATGAAGGAAATCAAAAAGCTTGATAGAACTAATATTAATCAGGCTACATCCTACCTAAGCCTGTGTATATGCATATATAGGCATAATTTGCATGTAAATATGGTATGCATATTTGTGTGCAGTATGTAAATTTGGTAATAGATACATTTATACATATATTTCATATGTCTTCAAGTGCAATAACTGTAGATGAGTGAATTGAGCAATAAAGGCTATTTCTCTACAAAGTATTGATGTGTAGATATTAAAGTAGCTTCCTAGTACTAAATTATTCTAATATTCCTAATTTTCAAAAAGGCTTGTTCTTTTCTCCTCAGTGATGTACCAGTTTCCTGCCTTAGGTAAGATTTATAGCCAAGAGTTGTAACTTTTCATTTTATAAATTTACTTGACCTAAGGTTGAGTGTCAAATTTACCAGTTATCTCTTTTACTTCTCTAGTAAAAAGTCCTTCCATCTTTGTGATTTTCTGTTATCTGCTGGGAAATAAGAGGGAAGCCTTTGGGACTTATGTTGCTTGAACTTTGTCATTCCCCAATTAGTTATTTCTCATGACCCTGTGAGCAGCATATCAAAGTTTTGTATTACCAAGATCCATAAGACAGAGTTTATACCATGCAGATAGCCAAAAGAGAAATATGTGGGCACTCCTGAGAAAGAGTTAACTTTGGTTTCCCAGAGCTTGCCATATTCAGGTGAGGCAGGAGACGTGATTGGATTTTTCTAGACACTTAAGTGCAAGCCTACAGCCTACAGGCTGCACTTAAGCCTACAGCCAGGAAAAGGAGCAGTTTGGATATCAGCAGTCATTGCTGGCTCATTTCCCTCACAGATGTCTGTCTCAGTTTTCTTTTGCCCGTACACCACCTTCCTGGACTCATGGTGTTGTCTTGGACACAACTGGGCTGCTTGAGCTGCATTCAGTCAACAGCCACTGGGTATTCACATCTCACCCAATGTTACATAGATTAAAGGGAAAATTATCTGTAGACCCAGCTTCTTTTCAGAGCAGTTGTATTGGGGAAGAATAAACATTGCTCCAACGTGAAGTGTCGTCTCTAGCAAAAAGTGGCCAAAAGTTGTAGCCTAAAATAGTGTCAAATGAGGCCCACACATAGAATCAAACAGGATGATTGATGTTGGAAGACGCTCCTGGAAAAATACCGGGACCAATATCTCTTCTTGGAGCAGGGCCAGTTGAAGCAAGTTCCTCAGGACTGTGTCTCATTGAGTTTTGGGTATCTCCAGGAATGGAGACTTCAAAACCCCTCTGTGTCATCTGTCTCAGT
Organism: Haemorhous mexicanus; assembly: GCF_027477595.1. Taxonomy (NCBI): domain Eukaryota; kingdom Metazoa; phylum Chordata; class Aves; order Passeriformes; family Fringillidae; genus Haemorhous; species Haemorhous mexicanus. The sequence goes on from NC_082341.1 coordinate 77,625,514, forward strand.
ATCTGATCATCCTCAGAGTATAAAAGCACATAAAGCACATGCTTTTGTTTTGTGAGGTGGGTTTTTATTTTTATTATTGTTTCTTTTTATGGTTTGAATGGGGCTTTTTCACATCATTTTATACCTGTTGTCTCTTGCCTGTCAACAGATACTACTGAGAAAAGTCTAGCTCTTTATTCTTAAGTCCTCCCATCAGCTACACACAATGATAAGATCCTCCTGAGCCTTCTCTTCTCTGGGCTGAACAGTCCCAGCTCTCTTTTGGCTTCTTCTTCTATGTCAGATGCCTCAGTTCTGTGATCGTTTTCATGGTCTTTGCTGGACTTGCCCTAGAAAATCCGTATCTGTCTTGTACTGGGAAGCCCAAAACTAGACACAATATTCTAGACATGTCTCATCAGGGCTGGTCAGATGGAAAGGATCTCTTCCTCTGAGTTACCATCAAAGTTCTTCCATATACTTCCCAGATGCTGTTCATCTTCTTTACTTCAAGCACACAGTTGCTAGTTCATGATCAACTTGTATTATATGTTGTATTATATGCTGTCAGTAATGGAAATTGCATGTAGCCCCCTACATGCAATTTTCATTACTGAACTTCATGAGCTTCCTGTCATCCCATGCCTTCAGCTTGCTGAGGTCCCTCTGATGGATGCCCTGGTGTATCAAACATTCCTCCCAGTTTTGTATCTTCTCCAAACTTGAATCCATTGCCCAGGTCACTGATGAAGAGGTCATAGACAATTGTTTGTTGTGGTATCAGCTTTTGGGGCACATGTAGCTCTATCCTCAAGGTTCAGCTCACTGACTTCCTGAGCTAAATGTCCTTTCTATAAATTTAGTATTTTCAAATGTATGTATGAATTTGTCTGTTATGAACTTTTCCTCACCTCGTTTAAGCGAGGCACTTGCTAGCAGAGGTAACTTGCCTGGATGTCAGTGATGCTCAGGATTTCAGACCTGTCAACAGAAAGCCACAGGAGGGTCACTAGGGTGCTTTCAATTCCCTGTGGTCACATTATTTTTTCTAAGAGACCCTTGCTTATTGAACTTTTAGAATTTATTTAGTGGCAGACCTCACATAGTCACAGTTGGTAAATTTATTACAGTTTCTGCTTATAAAGTAAAAATAGGAGAGCTTAGACATTGTGAGCTGTCTTTTGACAAATACTGTCACAAATAGCAACTACAATATTAGTTTATAAGTCCTGTTTAATGATAGACTTTTAAAAATTATTGCACCCAATTATATAAAATTTGCATTTAAAATATACCAGTTATGAAAAAAAATTGCCTCTGAAAATCAGAAAAAAAAATTTTAATAATTCACAAATTAAAAAATAACTCTGTTTGTGTTTAGCTGATGCTTTTTCCAAGAGACTGACAAATCAATAGAAACTGAAATCAGTTTGCTGGCTGAATAATTTTGAAGCTCAAATTTCAGCTAAATGGTCTAAGTGGAATTAAATTTATCAGATTTTTAGAAGTTGATTGATGTGTGAGGGAAAAATCCATTGCAGTAGTATAGTACTTGAACACTTTGCAATGTGTAAGAAGCACGCAATTATCTATGATAAATATGGATGACTGTAATGTCTTGTGGGAATTCTTTTTAAAATTTTGCCAAGGACGTCAAAACCAAAGTGATAGTAAGAAATTACAACTCTAAACATGACTATACACTGGTCAGCATTTTCCTATAAATTAAAAAAATAATTGCAAAGAAACATTTTTGCATCATTATTTTGCTACATTTCTATCAGCTTTTTGTTTAATCAGTGAACATTTTTCAGAAACACAGTAATACGATACTATTTTTTTATACACATCTGGCTCATTTGTTTCTTCTTGTTTAAAGAAAAAAAATACATATACTTGTCACTCTGTGAACCTCATGCTATGTTACTGATGTTTGCATTTTTACTGAAATGCTTTGACTTCAAGGCTTTGAAATGAGAGAACACTCTCCTATTAGGACTGTTTTAGGTAGAGACAGAGGAAAGTGACATGGACAGTCTAACTTAAAAGCCTTTTTTAAAAAAAATATTGACAAAAAACCAATAATTTCACACACATGTTTCTGATTTCATTATATGACTGGTGATTTGGAATGCCTTTCCCATGGCAGTGATACACTGTACACAACAATAACACAAATCAACGTTCATTCACGATATCCCAACTTTCACATTTTTTCGAATGATGGTTAATCAGATTGTTAGATCATGATATTCTGTGACCTAGAATGTGAGGCTCATCTGAGTTCAGCATTGAAAAGCTAGACTTGCACATGCCTTTGAGACCAAATAAGGTATGAAGTGATTTATTATCTTTTATCACTTGACTCCTGAAAAGCTGAGAGAGACCAAAAAAAAATCAAAATATCCTTATTTCTAGAAAAGAAAACAAAGTTTTTAGCTAATAATTTTTCTGTTGTCAAATATTTTTGCTGTAGGTCTAAGAGGTGTTTTGTAAACAAAATTCTGCTTGTACATTTAAGTACACGTACTTGCAGCATTAGTGAAGTGCTGAAATTCAACCAAGTGTGTTTTATTTGTAAGTTAATGTATAATTCAGGTGTGTTGTATGGCCGAGTGCTTTTACCACATGAAGTTTGTATTAATGGGCTAATAAAAATGCCCTGGAGGGTTTTAAAACTGTTACTGTATGTCTCTTTAAGCATCAATTAATTTATTTAAATTATGTTTTTAAAACATTTTTTTTCTTAAGATTACTTCTTTCTACATAAAATTAAAATCCCTCTAGCAGTAAAAGAATAAAATAGGAAACCCACTATTTTAATGTCAATAGTGTTTTTTTCTTTCACTACATATTATTCTATAAAATATTTTAATTTGTATTCCCTTTCCTGTATTGCATTTGAATCTTACTTTTTCCTTACCTTGAAGCGTAGCTCTGCTTTCTCCTTTCATTGTTTTTCCAATTCTTTGTATTTTTTTTCACATTACAGCAAATGTTCTCTGATGCACAATTTTCGTTATCTTTTATTTTTACCAGCAACTGCAATTATCCTTATATTTCAAGCTACTGAATTGCTTAAGAGCTATCCTAAGCTTTTCAGAACCTCTCAGGGTCTTTTTGAGATGCTTCATCAAAATGGCCTAAATAAAAACGGTAGTTATAGAAAGGTGGAAACTTGTGCTGAATCTTATATAGACAATTGTTAATAGGTATTGTTAACCAATACCTGTGGGTTGTCAGGTCCCTCATGGGTTGAAGAGATGTGCTGGCTATTTTAAGCCCTCGCAGACTATATGAGCTATGCCCTTTAAATTCTGTGAAAGTCAATGGTAAAATGTATAATGTATCCAGGAAAAATATTCCGCTTAGGAAATTGTTATGCAGCAGAATTCTAGTATGTCTGACCTTTTCCTTAGTTGTGTAGGTGTCATCATACAAATATAATGAAGTGCAAGCTGCCAGCTACTTTAAACAAAGTAGTTATATGGGGCAAATTTTAATCACAGCATATTTCAAAGAAGCATTGGATTTTTTTTAATAATTTCTATAGAATCATTGTCACTTAAAGTAAGACCATCCACTTTTTACAAATAGTTTCCATTGACTTCTGTTAGATTGATGCTGTGCTGTCCCTTGTGGATGTCAATCGAGGTGTTGTAAAGTAAAAAATTTGGGTGTCTCTACCATGTATGTCAGAAAACTTCATGATTGCCATTTAAGAATATAAAAGCCTTTTAAAGTCCAGCTACAACTTTGAGAGCTAGGTTGGGAGCTTCCACTTGTCTTTCTACATGAAATCAAAATGGAAAGTAAATCTTTTCAACATGTCTGAAATGCTAATGAGAAGAGCAGCCAAGCTTCAAAGAAAATTGTCATCTAATTCTGGAGTCCACTAGTTGCATCTTCTCTCAGTCAGCTCGACTGCTGAGAGGCCTGCCTTTCACCACAGAGGTAAATTAGCTTTCTCTGAAGTGCTACAGCCAGGTAGGAAGGGCAGTTTCTCTTTGAAGTTTGACCACTAGCACTTCTTTCTCAAGGAGCTGAACTTCAAAGGCAAATATTGTTTCTCTTCTTTTTTAGATGTTGTATTCAGTTGTATATGAGACACAGCTGCCCTATGTGTGTAGGGAGAAAAGCATTCTTTTAAACAATATTTCTGCACACATGTTAAATTGAAGTTTCAGATTACTTTCTCTGTGATAGAATAAGCTGAATAGTGGTTGGGAAGAGCTACTAGAGGATTATAACTCTCTAATTTACAAGATTTTTAAGAATGGGTAAGAAAGAGAAAATATCAAAATGGTAATTTTTCATACTAGCATGCAATTTTATTCACAGTAGGGACCAACCCTTTGCCAAAGAAACCTCCAAATCCAATGACTACTCATCTGGTTTAACTTTTGTGCTTTATTGGATAACATTTAGGAGCCATCTAAATGGTGGTTAGAAGCACATATGGAAGCCATCCAAACTCCTGGATGGAGCAAGATTATCACCAATAGATCACATCAGCTGTGGTTTGGTCTAGTGAAGTCTTAGAAGTTGCCAGTGATGGAGGCTATGCTGCTTCCATGGGTGATCTGTTCTGCAGCTGAAATAGCCTCCAAATATCTAATTTGAACCTCTCAGGTGGGTAATTTTAGCCATTTTCCCTTTGACTTTGCTCTAGAAAGAGTTAGACTGAGTCATCTTTTTAACTTTCCTTCAAGTGCTCTGGATTTCTCTTAAACTGCCTTTTGACCTTGACTTCTCCAGATGAAATAAACACATCTCCGCCAACCTCTCTTGAAGGTCATGACCTTTTTCAGCTGTGGGGCCCAAAACTGGTCACAGTTGTTCGGGTTTAGGTCCATTGCCACTGAGTAGAGTGGAATAAATGGTCTGGTGGACACAGGCCTCATAATGTAATTTACCATGCTGGTTGCTTTATTTGTGATGAGAGAGCGCTTCTGGATTATATTCAGTTTTGTGTCAACTGTAATACCCACTTTCTTTTCAGCTGGTTCCCATGGAGCAGTTAAACTATCAAAGCTGCAGCTGGTCTGATTCATACCAAGCAGCCCCAGTAATATGCCATGGCAGTCAGAGAAAGAGTAGTTTGTCATTAATACAGCTATCTGGAACATTTCCATTCAGACAAAGCTTAAGTAATGCTGCTCATAAGCGTCACACTTTTCCTTTGCATGGGAGTGTTTCTTGCACATTAATAATATCCTGAAATTCAGAAGAATGAACACCAGCTGTAATGATGGAAAGAGCACTAGAGTCTTCAAGACCTCATGAATTATCTTTAGAACTTTTTTCTCTCATGATTAAGCACTTATAATCTAGATTTACAAGAAGTGGACTTACATCCTTGAAATATTTAGCAGTTTTGTATAGAGTAGATGAGCTGTAAAATTACATAAAGTCTTTCACAATTGACCATTTTCAATTAACTTCAAGGAGGAATGTTAGGAGTAACTTAAATTTTTACTACGTACTGTAGCAGTTAGGAACATCAATAGGAAACTCTCACTGACTCCAGTAGGTCTGGAGAGAAAGGTAAAATACTGATACATACAGTTCTAAATGAAGAGGTAGAATGGTGCAGCCCCAAGTCTCACCATTTCTTTCAAGATTAATATGATACAAAGCCAAAACAATAGCAGCATATCTCAAATATTGAAATAGAATACAACTAAACAGTGTTCTGTGGTGACAAGGAGAGGCTTATACTTGTGCTAAATTTTTGCAGTCTCCAACATCAATTAACAGTCCTGTTAATCTCTGCTGTTCTTGATCACACTTTCTTACCTGTGTTTCAGGTTTTGTTTGGTTTTACTTAATTGTAATTAATTAATCCTTATTTACACAAGCACTTTTATCTTAGCCTACATGCTTTTGAATTTTATTGTTATGTATAGGAGAGGTAGAATTTGCGTTGTTTGGCCTCAGAGTTATGCTGAAATCTTTCACAGTAAAAGGAGGCCAGTTAGATTTTCTGATACAAATTTTTAAAATATTGTATTTTATAATTTTTTTGCAAGTTTTTTTGGTCTCTTTTATTAAGTCTCAATATGCCAGTATCGTAGAAAAAGGAACCTAAACAAAAGAAGTAAACAAAATGTGCTGTAAGCCTGATCATTTTGCTATAGCATGAGTCAAATATTGTGTTTCGTTTTCATTCAGTGTTAGATTTTGTATGCATTGTTTCATGACAGAGGGTTGTGGCTGACTGTACTTCTGTACTTCTCTTATGGAGATATACATGGTTCACTCTGATGATTGCTAAAACGGGAATTTTTTATTGTGACAGTCTTCAGGTTTTCTTGTACACCGTCACTGTAAATAGAACTGTAGAATTTCTGAGTGAACTGAAAAGATTCTGAATTCATATTTTCACCTACTGGAGTGAATAATTTAAATTAAAGAGCGGATTGATCTAGCAACACAGTACTTTAAAAAAAAAAAAAACAAAACCAAAACTGCAGTTCATCAAATAAAAATGTTATTGTCCCACCAGTATATAAGAAGAAGAAAAGTGGAGATTGCTTTTCTCTTGGACAAAGCTGTAAAGATAAATCTTGGGAGATATAGATGAGATTTATCCAAGTTCTTGTGAGATTGTGGTAGGTAAGTCTTGGCTAACAGTCAGATCCCCACACAGCTGCTTTCTCACTCCCACTATGGGGGACAGAATAAAAGAAGAAATCTTACAGATTAAGGCAAAGATAGGGAGATTGTTTACAGTTAGTGTACTACAGGAAAAAAAGGCTCTATAGGGTGAAAATGAATTTTTTGTCAATTTAAATAGATTTAAGTGGTGAGCAACAAAAGACAAAAACAAAGCAACACCTTTCCTTACCTGCTTGTCATGACTAACTTCACCTCTCCACTCCCAAGCCCTCCCAAGCAGCAGTGGAAGGTATGGGTGAAAAAGGAATGTTACCTTCAATTTTTATTTATTTTAGCCTTTCATGTCAGCTGTAGGAAACAGATGGTACCTGGTTTGACAATATGAGGGGTTTTTTTCCAAATTATTTAAATAACAGATTGAATTTTTATCAACTAAAGGCTTTGTATGATATAATCCACATTTTTTTATTTTGACCAAAATCTAAATCATGCTGAACTACTAACCTGATTCTTCTGGAAACTATATACCAATTTACTCCTTAATTATTATGGAATGCTACTGCAAAATACAAATTATATATATACACACACACATATATATATATATATATATATATATATATATATACACACACACATACCCCAGACTAGTAATCTGATTTTTAATGAAACATTTAGACAATACTTTGAAGTTCTTCATTACATTGCATTTGATTGGTTCACCATTTCTGAAGGAAGGGCACTGTTTTGAGATGTTTCCACTAAAAAATACTCAAAGGTAGATGAGATTACTGTAAGTCATGTCAATTGACATTTTATTACCAGTGTAGTATATTTTACCACTCTGTCAAGTGCTTTAGGAAATGAAGCAATGTAACATAACAGAGATATTGCTTCAGAAAAGTCAGTCCTCTCCAGTAGGTGGCTTGAAATGTGTGTGCAAAGTAGCATGGAAAAACAAACCAGAACACAACAGCTCTTCATGAGCCTGTGCTTCCCAGTATGAACTTTATAGCTGACACCCTGGGTTTTCATTGTCAGTAATCCTACATTGAAACAGTCTCAGTCTCGTAACCCCGAAGTTGTTTTTCAGAAGCTCTCTCTCATTAATTCTTGCTTGAAGCCATATAATTAAAACCTCACAAGGTGTTTCTTGGTAAAAGATGAGTGCCTTTTACATGAAGATAGAACACAAATCCCACTCTTAATACAATGGACCTTCTCACCTGGCACTCTCATAAAACCAAGATGTTGCCGAGTAAATTGGCTGGGAGTGCTATCAGTGCCCTGCAGTGCTTTTGTTAATTATATTGCCATAGTGCCTGACACAGATAGCAATCTTTCCAAAAGAGCAGGCAGATTTAAAGAGGCAGAATTAATTAAAATTGATTTTTGCAGTCTGTCATGTTGAGCTCTGCTGGGAGAGTTTTCTTTCCCCTTCTCTCTGTAATTCCTACTGCAGTAGTAGTACATGTAACAGGTAGTTGCCTCACCTTGGATTACTAATTATGGTGAATGAATGGATTTGTCTGCTCTGATAGGTACAGGACAGTACAGGATTAGAAAACATCAAAATTTACTTCATTTGAGTACCACCCAGAGAAAATACCTTTTTTTCCCAACTGTCTGGATTCACTAAAAAAGGGGACTAAAACCAAAAAAATTCCAAGGTCGCAATTTTTTCAGTTGAGGTCATAGTTTGGTTTAGTGTGTCCAAAGATACAGCGCTGTAAATCTTTGTTGCAGATGTGATAGAAAATGGCAGTGGAAGGAGTGAAAGAATGAAAATACTCTAACAATACACAGAGAAATCCTGATGTGAACAGTGAATTTATTTCCTGTGTATGAAGCTCATTATCAAGGAATATTGCTCAAGAATTCCTGAGCTCCTTTATCCAATTCAAATTTGATATAGAAGTCTTGTCATATTTAAAATATCAAAAAGTTGAGCATTTATAAATAACCTTGAAGAAAACGTCAGCTGTTTCTTTTATAGAAATCTGCCTGCCCTACTGGCAAATAATGGGCATATGTGGGAAGAACTCATGTTCTTTAAATATTTTCATCAAGTCACTCCAAGATGGATTTTCAAGAACTTGCTTCTTTGAAAAATCCTTAACTTTAAATATTTTAGATTTAGTATATGGTTTGCAGTCCGTTTTTTCCAAACGTGATTTATGTATATAAAATAATTTTTATTATTTAGCAAGGTTAGATAGGTATATGATGAAGACATAAACTATAAAACCAAGCTTCTCCTTATAGTAAACAATTTTTTCCAATGTTAGGGAAAAAAGAGTGTGTTTGAAATAAGCGCTAAAATGTATTTATTAACAAGGGGTTATCAAGCAAGACTTGATACATTCAGTAGATTTTTTTAATCTTTTCCTGGACTTTTTTAACTGCAAAAGCTTTACCTGGTTTTCTGGTGTTGATGTTGCAAATTTGAAAATAATATCTCAATCTAACTTTGAAGAAGCATTTGCTGTGAGAATTTGGCTGAGTATTTTAAGCAAAAAAGTTGCTGTCATGCAGCTTTTTACTGAATTGAAGTTTGAAAAATGTATTTAAGGTGCCCACAACTGTTGAAAACTGACACACCAGCTGCTGTCTTGCACTTTATTAAATTCTTATAGTCCTCTAACTGGATAAAAATCAGGGAAGAATCAGGCCCAATATGCTTCAATTATTATTTCCATGTCTAAGTCTAACAAGCAGGCTGTTTCCATTGAAACTGGCTGTTCTCGAGCAGGATTTGTTTTATGTTGCATCACAATTATGGAGATTCACCTGGGGCAAAGGGCAGAAGGGGAAATCTGTTAAAAGAATAAGAAAAAGGGGCAGACACAGCAACAAATAGAGTGGAAAGAAGCTAGAAAGCAAGCTAAATATGCGAATATAGCCAGTAGATGCCAAGGTGAGTATTTTGCCTGATGTATTTCTTTCATGACCATCTTTTGAGCCAGGCAGTTCAGCCAGCTTTTAGTCCATTTCACTCTGATTATTTTGTCTGTACTGCATCCAACTAAGTCCCACAAATCAGTATGTTTATAAGGATGTTACAGGAGAAACTGTGAAAATCATTACTAAAGTGCAGATAAACCATTCCTTTCTCCTGAATTAGTATCTTGACATAGTAGTTTTCTATTACTCCTTTTAAGTAAATGGTGCTATATAAAATGTATCACGAGTGCTTAAGATAACTTTAAATCCAAAAAACTAGTGAAATTTATGGGTCAGACATGAAAATATTACTTGTAATAATTAATATTAATAATTGGGGTGCTTAGGATTTATCTTTTTTTGCAGTGCAACTTTTTAACTGGCCCCAACCAATCTCTGATTATTTCTGACTATCTCCTCAAGGCTGATAAACTTTATTGAATAATTAGGTTTTAGAAGTCTTTTTTGAGACTAAAAATCTGCTTTGAATGTCTTTCAGTCATGTAGATAAGTGTGTGGAGTTGTCTCAAGCAAAAGTTAAAATCCTGTTATAGCCTGATGAAACCAATTAGAAATCTTGAACAGTAAACTGAATGGAATAATGAATTAACCTCACAAGAAGATAAAAATACTTTTTACCGTATACCAAAGTTGGAAAGAAGTCACAGGACCATTACATTTGTAGTAGTTTGGTTGTACAGAATGGCCAATTGCTAAAAACTTAAACAATGACAGTTCTGGGATAGTGCAAATCCAAGGTTCTTCTTTGATTCAGATTCAAGTCTTTTGTAAGACAAGAGAATTTTTATCAACCATTTTCCAGTGACAGATGGAATTATAACAAACCTTCTACCCAAATAGCCAAATTGATATGCAGTTGGAACTCAGTAGATGTAAATACTTTGATGGCAAAAAATTTTAAACCACAGACCTATGAAAATTGATTGCCTTGAACTTCTTTATTTGCTTGAAATATTTTTATCATGATGATTTAAAGTATTTTTTTAAGCAGGGCCAATCTGATTGTTTAAATAGGGATTAGGAACAGAGGTTTCACAGCAAGTCTGCTAATGACGAAGTGTTACTATATGTTATTTGTATCTAAAATAGAGCACTTTCAGGTGAAGGTAATTTCCAGGCTTCTGAGGAGCCCTTTAATTATTTCTCTTTTGAGTTACAGCAAGTAGATGTGAGGTTAAAACAGTGGAAAAAATAAATTTAAATTATACTAACAAGAAGCTGCAAGCTATTCAAATAGAAGGGATTAAATCAGAAAATGAAAGCTGCACTATCTACCTAGTAATACAGTACTACAAAAAAATCAATCAAATTTTTAGATTATATGAACCAGTATTCCCCATTTAAAATCAGTAGAGTTACACTGACATACATCATCTGGAAACCAGAATTTCTTTATTTTTAGGAAAATACCACGGAGTTGCCCTTGTTAAATGTATGATACTTATATAGATCCTAGGTCAGCAGCAGCGTTCCAACAAACCTTAATAAGATTAATTTTGAGAAACCTGTACTGTATATCTTTGCTGACAGTTTGGAAAAAGCTAGGAAAAAAGCCAGGGAAGGAATGATGTCCTGAGAGTTTCATGTAATAGAAACTATACTGGAATTTTCTTATTTCCTAGCAGACCTAGAAGCTGAATGCAAACCTAGTGAGTGACTTGGGAGAAATCAATTCTGCCATCTATGCTTCAGTTTTCCTTTCTGCCTTTGCCTCTCTTATTTGTTCATTTTCATCTTTTTTGAACCTGCCTTATTTCTGGCAAAGAATATTCAGTTGCTGTAATATGAAATAATTGCTGGGAAACAGAGACATTTGATTGTTCAAAGTGATCCTCAGATGAGCATGTACAATGATCATGACTGCTCCTTTTCTAGGAGCAGAAAGATGAGGAAGCAAGACTATGACTTTAAAGCTGCTTTCTAAGATGAGGAAAGCAGCTTTAAAGCCATAATCATGGTTAAATTTACTCATCTGTGTTTTTAAACAAATCACACATTTTTTTTTATTTATTAATGTATTAGAGACAAACATGAAAAGAAAATATAATCCTAACGGTTCTTATATCCAATGACATTCCAACCATATTGCTCCCTTCTGATTTAACAGATTTTCTAACTCTGGACTAATGGTATCAAAGTGGAAAACAGGTAACAAACATTTATTTAAATGATATTTTTTCCTTAATAAGGAAAGAAAAAACAAGGCACAAAGAAGCAGTGAGCAACTGTTCCATACTGAGATCTCTTAATCACAGTTTCTTATGAATATCTTCTAATTAGGGTTAGAATCACATCTGGGACATATCCCATATATCATCAATTCAATTAAGGTGCTACACATGTATTTATAAATTTTCTTCTGGACAAGATGGCTTCCAGAGGTCCCTTCCAAGCTACACCATTCTGTGGTTGTGTAAGTCTTTGAAATATCCAATAAATTTAAACATAACTAGGATAGTTCCATTTAAGTATTAAGGGGCATAGTGAATCCTATTTAGTCCTATATGGAACCTTACAATCCAGTTAATTTACCATAACTCCATCCTGTGAAAACTAGTTCAGAAATCCTCCAATTCCCTTTAAAGAGCTATTTTTAATAACAATATCAACAACAAAAATTGTTAAGCTCTCTGCATTCCAGAATGAGACCTAGTATTATTAATTTTAGCAAACAAAGTTTGAATTCTTAAACACCTCTTCATGAATAAACAGTCATACCAACCTGGCATTTTAACAAAAGTTGTTAAGTGGTCAATACAATGACTTTGAGATTTGTTACATGAAAAATTCAAGCTTAGTCTTCTGCAATGCTTTTTATTTGCATTCTTTCCCTAGTCATGGCAGTTTGTGCTCTGCGCCCTCACACATAAAACAAGCCAAAGTAGGGAGTTAAAGACTTTTGAGTCATCAGTAACTCTGTCAAACTTTACATTATCATTTATTAATATTGATGTTGGTGTGTTAACAAAGTTTTCAAGCAATGCAAGTATTGAGAGAACCATTAATGAGAAAAGGATCATTAATAGTAACCAATCTGGCTTACTTGTAATAAGACCTGCAAGGAATATGAAAAGAAAAAAAAATCAGAGATTTGAAAATGGAATAATTTTCTTTTCCTATTTTGGTCTTTGTGGTCTTTGAGAATTTACTCCTATGGCTTTTTTCTTTAAGAGAGACAGTAACCAGAATTGTAAAGGGCAATGGTGTGAGGTGCAGTTCACCATTACTGTTCTCACAATCATTACAGTTTCTCAAAAAGAGAAAAACAAAACCCACAAAAGCTATCTAACTTTTAGATACACTTTTATAGCACCAAATAAAAATATATGAACCATTAAAAGATTATAGAATTTTGAAAGCTGGACTTCCAGCTCTATGGAATGGACCTCACAGTGATACCAGCAAGGGGTATATACCTGGAAGCTTTTCATGCCTGTATGCATTGAAGGAGAACTGAGATGTCCCTTAAAGCAGTCTTATTTAATTAGTCTTTTTTTTAATGTAGTGAGCAGCCAAAAACATGAGCATGTGAACTGTGTTTTTCCAGAATTACATCTGAGAGTAGTGACTCCTACCATTGAGTAAAAGCAAAGATGATTTTACAATATGTATATATTATCTTTCCCCCTATCTGTCTTAAAGTTTTCTGCACCTAGTTACACCAAATTGCCCTTCTGCAGACTTTGATATGAGACCTGTGCTTATAGAGCCTGTTTTTCAGATTTCTTGTTTTTTTATAATATTTAGCAGTAGGGTTGGTACGTGTAGTTTGGATTCAGGCAGCTTCAATTAATTCCTGAATATCTAAAAGTATAATGACATAAATAAGAATCTGGTGAAAACTCAGGACCTCTTTTAACAAGCTCTTGTCTGAGGTACATGACCAGTTCTATTAGTTCACACCCTGAAGCAAATTCAAAGTCTCACAATCAAACTTTCCTTTGGGGAACAAGCCCACAGAAATAAAAGTGCATATTTTTTAGTCCTTGTTGATCATTATTGAAGGTGATTTGCCATGAGGTTTTGAGAGTGTCCTGCTTGAAGGCCATCTAAAATACTAATTTACACCATTGGTCATTCACACTAAAGTTTAAATATGGAAGTACTCGAGTCCCTGAACAGCTGATGAGCGTGATGCTTTTCACAGGCATCACATGAAGTCCCAAAAGTGCCACCACAGCACTGGTGTGGAGCTATACAAAACATATTGGCTACAACTTTCCCAGTAGTCACCATGATTATTTTGTTCGTGGCTCTGTGTTTAACCCTTCAGATTTTCTGCAGATTGTATAACATACACAAACATTATGCTGTGGAATTCTTTGAAGGGGAAAGAAAACTACCCTGAGCAGCACTATTTGCTTTGGTAGTGTCTTTCTTTGTCCTCATCCATTTAATTAAACACATAAAGTGATTTCCCTGACCAGCTGAATGTGAGGTGTCTTTGCTATCTCTAGCAGCACTCTGCAGTGTTTAAATGCTTAACATTTTCCAGGATTGCACTCTTAGTATTCACCAGAGTCTTGCTTCAATGAATGAAGAGAAGGTTAGTTAGAAGAGAGTATTCCCTGAATATTCTTCCTAGCAAAAATGACTATTCCTTTTCCAATAGTAGCATGGAAAATTTCTAAAACCATTTTGAATTTTATTGCAAAGATGATTGTTTTCCTAAATTTCTAGATATGAATATTAATTATTCTGATTGTAAATACAAGAGGATCCATGTATGAAACAGTATTCTCAATGTCAATTTTGTTCTTGAGAGATAAAAAATAAAATCTTGTAAGTGATCACATTTATTTTTGTAAGAATTCCTATTGACTATATACATGGAATTTTTTACTTTTTGCCTTTACCTTTTTCTTGAAATAAGTGTTTATACTACAATGATTTATACTATTACATAAATATTGTTCTGTATGTAGAGAGGAAAATTTTTGCTACTTTTAAAGAATCTAAAATCATCTCACAGAGACTGTGTTATTTAAAGTCTTTTTCTATGTTCTAAGGAAAGATTTAGTGCTTAATGAAGAGATGTTTTTAGTTTGTAAGTGATATTTTAAAAGGTAAGTTGTTGCATTTTACAGAGTTTTCTAGTGTTTTGTCTTGTGTTCTGGAGCGATTGCTCATTTTCCCTTTCAAAGTTTAAAAAATTTGTGGCAGAAAATACAGCTGGCTGCTTGTACTGAAAAATGTTTCTAATTAACTCCTAAAGTCCTCTTCTCTGAAGGGTGTTAGGATTCTCTCACAGATCACTTGTTGCTTTATTTCTCCCATCCATCTTCTTCAGGCATTTTGACATTTTATGGTGCATTATTTTTTACACACCTTGAAGTGAAGCTCTTAACCTGATCCTAGAAAGAGTATTTTTCACTGAAGAGAGAAAAAAAAAAGGACTTGTGGTTTTGATCAGGCAGTCTCTGGGCCACCTGCCTTAGTGGTACATGGTCAACTGCTGTGCCATACTTCTATTCAAGTCTGTGTCTAAAGAATATGCCACATAGGCTTACATTTATTTAAAGAACTGACAAATTTTTTATTGGTGCTTGTTAATGAAACGACAAGGTGACCTTATTATTTTCTTCTTTTAAAAATCTTTTTGTTGTTTTGAGACTGGGGCTAGAGATAATTGCCATACTTCTTAACAGTCTCTAAAGACCAATTAACAACAGGGAGCCATGTACTCTGCCAGTCTGAGTTTCAATTAAATGTCTGCTCCAGGAGGAGCTAAACTAACACACAGCTATTGAACAGCAGTTACACTATTGATATAGCTGAGTCCACCACAGAGGACAAAGGCTGTTGCTTCACGACAGATGGCCTAATGCTCTGGCAATTAATACATTTTTATGGCTTTTAAATCTTTCTGACCTTCTACTTTCCTGTCTGAATTAGTAGGGCACAGTTTTATTAGTGGAATGGAAGTTTAAGAACATGTTTATGTGACATCTTTTGAGGACCTCTTTTTTTTAATGTAAAGTACATTCTGTTGGCAAGACTTAGCAGTCCAGTTTTTAATCATTCAGGACTGCAATGTGCTTATTCTGACTGTAGGGAAGGTGGCTGTTTCTGGTGAGATCCTGTTGTTTTATTATAGCTGGGCTGCCAAGGTAGCTAGAGATTAGAGAACAGAAATAATTAGTAATTGTTTTAAGAACTCAGTGATGTGAAATAAACACTTGGAATGGAATTTGATATTTGTATCGTAACTCATCATGCCCTAGAGTTGTATCCTGAAAATACAGTTTTCAAACAATAGAAACTTAAATCAACATGGAGGCTATGACCATGTAAACATTATTTCAAATTTCCAACTACAGTTTAGAAGCATCTGCAAATTTTGGTTAGCTTTTACAGTAAGATGGAATCTAAGAAAATGCAGTCAATTTAGCATTATAATAAAGCATTCTAGTATTAAGAAATGCATCAGAGTTTCAGTCATTTGCTTGTTTCTTTCCCCAAAATATCATCCATATAAAGTTCAAATAATAAAAATAGTAGTTGAAAAGGAAAAGAACAAATTTCTCTCAGGCATACTTTATTCTGAGTCAGTTTTTCCAACATGGCTGAAAAGAAACTTTAAGTGCTTGGTATTTGTGGAACAAACACACATCTAAAACCACAGAAAAAAAAGACGAAAGACACAAATTATTGTGAGCCTAGAACATACTGAGAGTGTTTTTAAGCGTTACTTAATTACTACTCCTCTAAATGTTTAATAGAATAAGGATTGGACTATTTGTGCATGCACAAAATGCAATATTTCAATATTTTATATTGTATTTTTTCATTCTTTCTATCAAATATACATTATCCAAACAATGAAATCACTTGAAAGAAAACAAAGAGCACTCACAGTTCTGAATTGACTTCATTTATAGACTACAGAATATTACTAGTTTGTTTAAACTTTTATTTGTGTTCTAAGGCAAAGCATTTTCATTTAAAACCATTAATTTCTTTGTGGTTTTTTCCTAATTTCTAAGTATTAAGATGATTTGTAATGAATTTTCAGTATTAATGTAAAAAAAGTTTTCGGTATTGTTTTGACTGCAGATAACTTAATGCACTTGTGCTAGTAATAAAAGGAACTAACACTCACCCTAACAATAATAAACTTTTTTGTTCTAGAAAAGATTAATTAGATTCTAAAAATTCACATATGTATCTCCCCCCTGCCCCCCAAAAAATATACATATTCTTAGAAATTAAGAATAATTAAATTATTAAATAATAATTAAATAATTAAATTTTATTTCTCCAAAGATTTTTTTAAAATCTTAAAAGACTGAAGTGTTAAACTTTTGTTAGCCAAATCAACCTCTTGTGGATGTCATACATACCTGCTTCTGATATCAGCAGAAAATTAGACAACTTAGTCAAGCTCCTAGTTAAAGCAGCCATAAACTTTAGGAGCTAGTCAGCTGACCAAACTCCCATGTTTGGAAATGTGAGTTTGGAAATTTCACATATGCTCTGTGAAATTCCCTGATTTTCATTGGTTATTCTTTATTGGCCAATTAAAGTTTCCTCACCTAAATTGCATGTAAAGTTTTTAATGACTACATTTTTCTGTCCAAAATTGTATTTGCTTTTCATCTGTAATGGTATCTAGAAGTAAGATTCATTTTGATTCTTCCTGGGTATATACTTTTCTTCCAATGTTTTTACTGTGTGTGTACAACTTTTCGTTATGCAGACAAGTATCGAGTAAGATTTTATCTGAGAAAACTGAAACTTGAAAGAACAGGGCTGAAAATTCTAATCTCCATCTTTCTGAGATGACCAAGGTGAACTCTGAATCTAGATTTAATTTTTTTTTTAAGAATGTTAGACTCTTCAATGTCAAGGAGTTGATACTTTCCCCATTGCCTGTGCTAAACATAGACACTAGTTATTACTTGTAGGTGATCTAAATAAATAAATAAATAAATAAATGCACCACCAAACCTCCAAAGGATTGACTAAAGAGACTCAGTTGTTTAATTTGTATTTTATTTGGTGTATGTATAAGCCTTTTAGTTCTCAAGCAGGCTGTTTCTGAACTAATTCATCCTTCACAAGGGAAAGAGGAGCACCAGATTAAAGATATCAGGACCCTTTTTTGTTATACAGGAACAGAGAAACTATGGGTCAATATTTGGCTATCTAGAGATAAATGGAAGGTTTACGAAGCAAACAGAACCTTAGCATTATGCGTGCAGCAGTTATGAAAATGAGATTTATTTGGAAGTGGAAGAGGCTGTTTTGTTGTCTTCAGAAACTTCAGGTACACACTAAAACGTATAATTATTCCTGCCTAATAAAATATGGTTTTATTTTCAGTACACATCTTCACAAGTTAACATAGTATTTTTAATATTTCATTCCATATGAACAAATTTTTTTTTTATTTGGAAAAGTTTACTTTGCTCTTATGATTGTGCAAATGTATTGCTGTAGAATTTCCTTTCTTTTTTTTCTCTTCAGTACCCTAAGACAAGGAACCTGTAAATGGGTAGAAACTTTAAAGTTTTGTCTTTGAAATAGTGTTTTTCTATAGTTTCCATTAGTCTGCAGTGATAACTTTGTTCGCATATAAGTCTGTTATCTCTATTTTACAAAGTAACTTCTAACCTTGGATTTTATCTTTCATAGACTTTTGGTTTGGGAGATTTATGGGCATGTGAGAAACCATGTGAGAAATTTGTATTTTACTTTCCAGCTAGGTATTTGCTGTTCATAGCAAGTGATTATTGAATGGAAGAAATGAAAATCAGTTTTTATTAACAGCTTGGTTTTAATTTTATTGCTCACAGAACACTCCAAGCTGGCAGCACACTGGAATGCTTTCAGTTGCTTAGCTGGGTGTAAGTACAGGATCATTAAATCTATGCTTTTGATAGTCCAATTCAGTGAAACTCCAGCTCTGCTTAGGTGTATGATACCTTTGGGACCAAGGGTTTATAACCATTCTTAAAGCTAGTTCAAGGTGTGTGAAGATCTACCTCTAAAAGTGCATGGTTTGTATGGTTTGGTAGGATTTTATCTTCTTTATGCCTTCCTCTTTCAGTCTTCCTTCCTCATTTCTTGCAGCCTTCATTGGCACATCCCCTTTTCCTTTCCCTTCTCTTGATCCCTAAAACAAACCACATCCCACATTGAACTTCTCACCATTTTCTGCTCTGCTACCTGATTGAAGTGAAATTAATCTGCTAACCAATGTTATTCCAATCTACAAAAATGCTGTGAGGGAAGGCTCAGGGAACTGTCGATCTGTTAGTCTAACTGTAGCTCCTTGAAAAATTATGGGATGATCCTGCTGGATACTAGTGAAAGTTATTAAAAGAGTAATGCAGTCATCAGGCACAGTCAACATGGGTTCAGAGAGGGAAAGTCCTATTTCAGTGATTTGATATCCTTCTAGGATAAGGTCGCTCCCCTAGTGGATTAATGGAAGGTTGTGGATGTAGTTACCTGGATTTTAGTAAAGCTTTTGATACTGACCCTTACAGTAGCCTTTTGAACAAGTTGTCCAGCTGTGGGATGTGTGGGTTCACAGCACTCTGGGTGGAGAGCTGGCTGAAGGGCAGAGCTCAGAGGGCTGTGGTGAGTGAAGTTACCTCTGGCTGGTGACCGGTCACCAGCGATGTTTCCCAGGGTGCAGTTCCAGGGCCAGCCCTGTTCAATCTGTAATCAGTGATCTGGATGCAGGAAGTGAACCTATGATGAGCTTGTTGATGATCCCAACTTGGAAGACTGGTAGGTAGTGATGGCTCTCTTGAACAGGAGAGAAAAAAAAAAAAAAAACCCTTACAATAATAAATTTATAATTATTGACAGGAGGGATCTAGATAGATTAGTGCTTTGATAATTGGGATGAAATTTCGAAAGTTCAAATAGTTCATTGTCTCAGTTTTGAGACAAATTTAAAAGAAGACACTCTGCAATAAGTAGTCTTCTCTAAAGGTAACAGTCATCCCCCTCCACCAACAGAAAAATGAATGCTAAGGAAAGTGAAAAAAATACAAAAAACAAAGGTTTATTAACAACAGAATGCTCACAGAACTCACCCGCTGCCCCACACTGTCACAGGAACAAAGGCCCAAATATGCCCAGAGAATGGGGCAAAAGTGAAAGAAATACTCCTGACATATGGGGTGAGATGGTGCTGGTTTTCATGCTGAGGGAAGGGGAGCTTCCATGGAAAAGTTTCAGCAATATGCAAAAACCTGGTCGCTCTCTGGCATTGACCTCACCATGGCAGTCATGGCAGGTAGAAGAGCTGAGCTGGAGCCTCTTGATGTATTTTCTCCCTGGCTTGGCTACCCAAGGTTTGAATAGGGTGGCCCTGCTCCCACTTCTCTGGTCTCGGACTAGCAGCTATTCTGTTCAGCTCGACTCAGCTGAAAGATTGCTGCTGCAGCTTCTCCCAGCCAGGGGAGGGAAATGCTTTTTGCCTGGGCCAAGAAAACCAATCAAAACTGAATAACCCAGTGCCACAGAGCACCTGGGCTGTGAGGTTTTGAAAAATGCCCTCCAAAGAGCCCAGAGATTCCCTGGCCACACACACTCAGTCCTGGGCCTTAAAGGTGGTGCTGCCATTTTTTGGGCATAAAGCAGAGAATCATGGAATGGACTAGCATCTTAAATCACTCCAAGACAGCCTTATTCTGCACCTAGGATGGAGTTATGATGGGGAAAAGTATAAGTGAAGTGAGGCTGGATAGCAGTCCTACATACAGGTAGGGATCTGGGGCTGCTGGTCAGCAGCAGCAGCTCAGTGTGAGCCAGCAGTGTGTGCCCTGGCAGTCCAGAGGGCAAACCACATCCTGAGGTGCATCAAACACAGCATCCCCAGCCAGTCAAAAGAGATGATTATCCCATTGTATTCAGTGTTTGTGTGGCCCCACCTAAAGTATTGTGTGCAGCTCTGGGCCTCACCATTAAAGAAGAATGTGAAGGTCCTACAGTGTGTCCAGAGGACAACAAAGTTGGTGAAAGAGGTGGAAGGAATATCCTGTGAAAAGCAGCTGAGGACTTTATGCTTGTCTAGGTTGGAGAGAAAAAGGCTGGGGGGGTGGACTTCATTGCTCTCTACACTTCTTGAGGAAGGGAAATGGAAAGGTGAGTCCTGATCTCTTCTCCCTGCTGTTCAATGGTAGGATGGAATGGGAAGGCTTCATAAATGCACCAGAAGAGGTTTAGAGTAGACGCTAGAAAGCATTCCTTCACCAAGAGGGTAGGTAAACATTGGAACAGGCTCCTAGAGAGGTGGTTGATGACTGGTGACTGTCAGTGTTTAAGAAGTATTTGGACTTGACAACTTGGTTAGCCCTGACATGGTCAGGCAGTTGGGCTAGATGATTGTTCTATGTTTATTCCAACTGATACAGTCTGTTCTAGTCTGTTCTGTTCTTATTCTGTGCATTTGTAGGGAGATTAATCTGAAAAATAAACCTGGCAAGTATTTAATTATGTATACAAAAACCTTTTACCTTTAAACACAAGGTATTGGACAGATATGTGCTTTTAAATAATAGTGAGCAAATTATCAACTTCACCGGAATTTGAATATCCCGATTTTGAATTTGTTCCTACTCCAGTATTGTTTTTGTAGCTGCAGTTGTTTAGAGGTTTGAAAATGTTAAGACCATGATAAGCCCAAGTATTCAAACATCTGTTCAAAGCTTACAGATGGTCTTTTGTGCTATCTCTGGGCACTGTATAATTACACATGACACTGTGCTTCTCAGGGAGATGTTGCAATGTACAGATATATTACAGTTGAAATGTTCCAAAGGGCTTTCCTTAATACTTATTATTATCTATTCCTCAGTGTATTCACCATAACCTCAAGACCAAAGATTATGGTATTGTACATTGATTTGTTCTTGTACAGAATTCCTGCAGTTGAAAATGACTGTCTTTTTAGGTTAAAAATATCAAAAAGCTTTCCTTCTCTTTCTGCATAATTTAATAGAAAAAAAAACCCCATGTTTTTAAGCTTTTCAAATCATGCTACAGAAAATTATGCTTTTGATATTTGCATAAAATGCATTAAATAAATATTAAAAAATTACTTTCTAGTAACATCAGCATAAACCTTTTGGTTCATGTTTGCTTCATTATTATTCTTTGACTTTTAAGTTTCTCTCCTCAGTGAGAATGCCTCCTTTCTTCTTTCTCAAGTAGGTTAGCAGTCTTAGAAATGTTTCTTCTGTTTGACTCCCAGAATCTCCCTGGTTAACCCCACAGAATAAAAGTGAAAGGGTTAAATATCACAAAGTGAATCTGCAGTTGATTGAAGGACCATGTGGAATTTCTTATGGATGAAATTTGAACACCTGAGTATTTAAGCAAAAAGGAATAGAACTATCTTGAATTATTTATTCTCCTAGATTCTAACACCTCTTTTTTTTTTTTTTTAAGGCTCTTTTCTTTTTGAATAAATAGCCAATTCCCAAAGGTATACCTGCTACAGTTGAATCATAATAATCCTAATATGAAAGACAGAAAGACATTTAAGCAACCAAAACACCCTGCAATGTATGAGGAAGAAGCGGCAATATTGTAGACAAATTCTGTAGAGAAAAAAAAGAAAGCTGCAAGATATTGCTAGAAGTGTATTATATATTTTACCCTTTCAAATCTCCATGCATCTTGAATATTTCTAGGTTTTCTGTTACTTAATAGATTTTTGTACTGCAAAGAGCATGGAAGCACTGTTGTATTAATGCAATTCCATAGTAACTAGAAAGTGTTTTGTTTGTTTTGTTTGTATTGTTAATTAGAAGATCAGGTAACGACAGGATAATTAGATAACTGCTTCTGCTGTCTACAGCAGGGCCTTGCAAAAGAGTGTATAATCTGTTGTTGGTCTACTCTTTTCATTCTCGGTATTTCTTGACACTGTAATCATCAGGATGAGAGCTGAATAGATTTTATGTTCATTACTTATAAAGCTTGCTGCAACTTCATCTGTACAGAACTTTTGCCCACTTGAAAGTACAGGAAGAGCAAATATTGACCAAATCATGATGCTCTTGTTATTTTCTGCTGAGTTTTCATTTGGTCCTTACTAAGCACTCCTTGTGTGAACTCTTGAGTTTCTAGTCATGTTTTAGAGCAGTTCAGCTCCACTGGAGCTATGTATAGTATAGTATCCATTGTAGTAGAACTGGAATCATGAATTCACTAATTAAAACTGCTGTTTTAAAAAAAAAATCTTTTCATTATATTTTTAGGTGTAAAGATTTTTTCAGCAGTCTGTATTCAGCAAAATAATTACCACAGGTTTTCTTAGTTGTGGTGACTTCGGTGATACTCTGGGTATTCAAAACCAAAATAGCAATTGAGCCTTCCAGTTCATCCTAAGGAAATATTTTTCCTTATTAAATGCTTTCTCTTTTTGTTTTCTCATTAGAACCATTACAATATAATGAAAGAAAAAAAAATAGATAAAAAATGCAGGACTTTCTGAGGTTTTTAATTTTGTATTTAACTTAATTTACCTTTCAGAATATGAATGACCATAAATGTATATTTATGTTAAGCAACTGATGGTACTAAAAGAAACCCCTCCATGCATACCTATTAAGTGTATTTTTTCTTTAATATAGCCATGAAATGTGCAGCTAAGGGGAGCAATGCACACTGAGGTAAAAATTACTTATACAGGATTATCTTCATTCTGGTAAAGAGCCCCAGCATTTTGACTCAAAGAGCACAGTGCTTTGAGGTATAATACTTTTTCTTATTAATTTCTGTTCAATGTGTGTGTCTATAGAGTTGCGGAAAGTTCTGCAGGATTTAAAAGTGGTGCTGACTTTCAGAATTGGGCTATGTGAATGTTGCTCTTGTTTTTTTTACTTAAAATAAGCTAACTTCCATTACAAGAAGAAATATTAATAACTGATTAGTTACTAATAGTTACAGAGAGAAAAATATTAATTTAAAATGTTCAGGCCATTGTAAAACATGTTCCAAGAAAATAAACCAAACAAGCAAGAGAGTAAAGCAAATAAATAGAGAACTGATTTTTGCAAAATATTCCTTACATTTATTGACTATGTAAACTCAATTATCAGTAAAAGTCAAAGCAGAAAGTAAAAGCCTTTAAATTTTATCCCACTTCCCTTGACAAGACAGTATTTTCAATGGAAAATTTTAGAATCAAATCAGATTTTTATTAGAAGTGATGGCATGTGGACATAATTTTTTTCGCGGGCATATGTTTCTATTAATTTAGCTAGAAATTTGATTTTTTCATTTTAGACAGGCCACATGACCACACTTTATTCAATTGCCATCTTTTAACCAAGTCCTGTAGCACGTTCTAAATGTTAGTAAGCTTAAATATGAATAGAAAGTCTTAATAAACCCAAATGCCATTGCCTGGTTCCATATAGATACATTGCATCAATTATTTAAGAATGTAGTTTGCTTTTAAAATCTGAATTTTGAGATAAATATCCACAATTGTGCTGAATTTCCACTTTAAGAACCATTTTTCTTCTCATGAAGTAGCTGTGACCAGCCAGAGAAAGGTATTTCCAGATGATCTTCAAGTTATGTGGCACTACCTTGTTTTCCCTTTAGTAGTAAGTTAAGCAGAAAAACAGGGGGAAGATCGAGTCTTAAAAGTGGCCAGTTGACAGCCAGTTAAGGGTAAACTTTAAGCAGTTTTTTGATTTTGGTAAATATCCAATCCTCATATCACAAACAAAACAAGATTACTCTATATCTTACCTGAAAAAAAAAAATTACTAAATTCATCATCATGTGGAAATACACCACTTTCTGCAGAAATACCTAAACAAGGAAAGATACACAAGAAACATAGTAATACAATAAACATAAAAATACCAGCAATGCATTGCAGAAATACCTTTGCAGAATACCTCATGCTTTTAGAGATTATCTGGAAGGGAGAATTAACTGTTTATCAATGAAACTGCACATCGCACTAAGGTGGAATTGTTGGCATTAATCAAAAAAAGACGAATAGGAAACTAAAGGGTATTCAAATATGAACAAAAACAAGATGAAAGCCATCCTGGGGAGGGAAACAGTTAGTCTAACTAAGAAAAACAAACAGCATGCTCACTGTCAGCTGGAAGGCAGTAACACCTGAAAGAACAAGGTTTACTGTCATCACAGGAGACAGCTACGTTTCCATGAGCGCATCAGGAAAAATCAAAGGAAAGACTAATGCAATGTTAGTCTTTTTTTGAATAACAGAACATTAGTAATGACAGTAATAGACCCTTATACATGCGGTCCAAGTGTGACCACATCCTGCCACATTACTCAGATTGATTAGAGTTATTTGTGCAGTTATTATAGCATAGTTCAATGAAATAATAGGGGAAGAAATAAATAGAAATAGAAGACAGGCCTTTCATTTGAGACATAATTGTTCTTCTGCTTAAATGGGAATCTTTTATTTTTCCCATAGAAGTAGTAAAATGTGCATCCCTTTAAACCCTAAAACCCTTAAAATATTTGGGCAGATTAGTCTTTCTTATCCTGAGAAGAGGGACTATTTAGTGGATGTTTTCCATTTCACATTTGGATATTGATAAAAAGAGGACATAGTTACTTTTTCATTCATATTTGAACTACATCTTCATTCTGTTTGTCCATGTCTATGAAACAGCTAGGTTTCCAGCATCCTAAAGAAGTAATTTTCCTGTATTACTATGCTTCCACATCTACCATAGGAATCACCTGGCTGGCCAAGCAGCATGTCCATTGGCCCAGTGACATATGACTGCAAGTAGGACTTACCTGGTTATTCTGTGACTAATGTTGCACACTAAAAAGAATTCATAAAACCCAAAAAGCTAAAAAACTTTTCCATTTCTAGCAGCATGCATTCTTTGCTTTGTATCAACATTTTTGTAAAAGCATTTGTCTAAACTGTACCATTACAATGTCCTTTTGAGGATGAATATTTAATCTTTAACATTTCTTCAAGCAGTTCTTTATGAACCACCTCCAACTCATATTCAGACCAAAGATGTGTGTCATAAAAGCTGGGTTTTAAATCACTTCTCCATAACTTGCATATCCCAAAGGCAGTTCTGGACTTCAGTCTCTGCTCCTAACCAGTTTAAACAAAAGAGAAATATTGCCACTTCTATATATGTGTGTGATTACACTTGGGCATGGAATTGTTCAAAGAATAAAAGCCAGAGAGGACAAATACTCAATCTTTATAAGAATGAAAACACACTCTTAGAATAGCAAAATGCAAGCAAGTTTAATTATCATTGCTACCAGTAGTCCTGCTGTAATACTGTTTTTAACAGTATTACAGCAGGACTACAGGTTAACTTTTTAACTTTTCCGTGAAAAAAGAGCTTTCTGGCTGTAAAGAAAGCATAATACAGTGACAAGTATTACCCTACATGTCACTGTTTAGACTTGTTGATTACCTGTAGCAGTAGACAATGAGTGTAAAAGAAAGTTGTTCTTTTTTGGATACTTTCAGAGTGCTTTTCTGCTTTTGAGATAATTTGAAATAATTTTATCAGTTTCTTTCAATTGGGAGTGATTAGTCATTAATAAATTGTTCTTAGAAAGAATAATAAAATCTTTTACATTGAGCTATAGTATGTGACATGGGGACTCCTGTCTGTGACCCTGAACTAGCCTCCATGAATATGAGAAGGATAATCCCAGAGGCATTTTTAGTAGACTAGAGAATGACTATGCCTTATTTTGGTGTGTTAGGGATATCTGCTTCTACAGACTTGTTTAATAAATTAACACAGCTTTTCAACAGTGAGTTCTTTGATCCTGCACAAAATGTCATCACTGCAATAATTTAAATTCTATCATGGATTTATGTAAAGATATTTAAAAATTTAAGTTGCAATTTAGATGTGCAGAATTGTAATTTTAAATACAAGAAAAAGCAGAGAGTTTTTCCCGGGGTGGATTGTAATGATCAGCAGTACTACACATAGTGAAAGCAGGAGAGAGAAACATATGGCCTTCCAGCTGTGGCAATATAGGTTGCTAAAGTCAGTAATAACTTAATAGAAAACCTAAAATCTGTATGCTACATTGCACAACTATTCATTTTGCATGCAAGTGTCTAGGGGCAGAATTACACAGTTATCTCTTTAAACTATAGGAGATAGAATCCTCAAGCTTAAAGAAAAGAATACAATTTTGTCATGCATTTGTCATGCTCCCTCCTTCTTTTCAGACCTCCTGAAATTTTCTGAATGAGATATATAAGATACTGCATTATTACCCAGTACTTATCATAGTGTACTGGTAATTATCCTACTCCAAATCACACAGTTCCTGTAGCACTGATAATCCTTTTAACTCAGTATGGCACTACTGAAAAAAAAAAAAAAGGAAGCTTCTTTGAGCCTTCAGCTTCATTAGGTCTTGGTGTTCTTTACATTTCAGTTTGTATTGCTCTTTAGGCATTTGGGATATCAGGAAACCATTTTCTCAAGAAACTCTCAAACCAGAGGACATCTTTATTATAAAGAAATGGTGTGAGTTTCTGAGGAAAGGGTAGATGGCCATCTATGAAAAGACATATCTAATTATCTGTCTAGTGAAATACATCCTTGTCAGCCTCCTCCTGTGCCAGAGCTTCCCTGCAGTAGGATTCAGATGATTTATCAGCAAAAAGTCAGACTAGAGCCAGAGTCCAGAGCAACTTGCAGCACTGAAAGGATTGTGGTGGATGAAGGCAAGCTCAAGACCGAAGTTAACAGAGATAGGAAACTTAGCTGGGGACCTCCATCTTTGCAGATTTTGAATGAAAACCAAATTCCAGGCTATTTGATACCACCTATAAGTATTAGTTAGTATTTTTTTAACAATATTCATTTATATAACATGTTGAAAGTGACTCCAACAGAAAATATGCCCAATATCTTAAGTTAATCAATATCTAAATCAAAACTAGCTCTCCAGCCTCAGAGTTCTCTAGCCTCCAGAAGAGGGGAAAAAAAATCAGTCTTAATTGTCATTTCTCATACGTTTGCATTTTATAGTAGGATGTGGTCGTGATCTTCAAATTCTAGAATAACAAACGGTGTTAAGTAGTCAAGTGTAATACGTCAAGTATCACAATTGAACAGAAAGTTCTTAACAGGAAGATCTTATTTACAGTGCAGATGCCTGTGTGCTAGAACAGATTGCCCAGAGAGGTTGTGGAGTCTCCCACATTGGAGATATTTAAGAGCCACCTGGACACAATCCTGTGCCATGTGCTCTAGGATGACCCTGCTTGAGCAGGGAGGTTGGACCAGATGACCACTGTGTTCCCTTCCAACCTGACTCACTCTGTGATTCTGTGAAAGTTTTCAGCAGTCACATGTACAGTAAAGGTGAACAGTTGTCTGAACATTTCAGAACATTGTTATCTGTGCCTTCTGCCAAACCAAGAGTTTCTAAAAACAACTGGGATTTTCTAAAGAAAAAAATCAATTATTTATAAAAACTTGCTCCAAATTATAAAATTACTTTAAAACTACCATGTGGAAAACCTTAAACATTCTTATGCTTTTTTTTTCCTTTTTCAGAAAAGAGTACATGCTTGTGCTTTTTTTCCTTTTTGTTGTTCTTGTTCGTTTGTTTGGAGAAGAGGGTTGCTTGGGTGTTTTTGTGGTTGGTTGGTTGGTTGTTTTTCTAGAACTTAAAAGTTTATACATTTAGAAGGGGAAAAATAGGTAATTTTTTCCAGCAAAGTCAACTGTTATATATTTGAAATAGTTTTCTGCAGCTGAGAAATGCAATCTTAATTTGTGGTGCTATCTCTAGATAAAAAACTGGTATTTCTTCTTTAAATCTAATGAGCAATAACAAAATAATATATTTTCCTAGATTTCTATTAATTTGTTGCTTAACTTCCATTTTCTTATCATACCAAAATGAGGTAGAGATTAGGGAAATTCTTAGACTATGTAAAAAGAAAACCAATTTGGTGAAGTGAATGCAGTGTTTGCAATTTACATTAGATTGATTCTGTTTATCTCATGTAAGTTTATTTATAAATGTACCATAGCCTGGCTCTTTTTATTGTGATTGTAACTGAGAAAACTAAAAAGTGATTTTGTTTTTCTGAATGCTTCGTTATCTAGAATGATTGTATCATTATCTGTTCATTACTCAGTTTGGGTAAAATTAATATGTAGAACTAGGTAAAACATTTTTTAGTGGTATATGTGGCATTAAACAAATGAAATTGTTTAATCAATGCCAGAAGCAGAAACGTGGGTTTACAGAGCCAAGCAGCAGTGATTGCACATGGAATTGCATCCACATACATCCAACAATATTCAGTCCTTGTTCTTTGGACAGTTAAATTAGAAGCAGTTATTATAATGCCTCCCATGAACATAAGGGATACCATCCACATGGATGCATCATAGCCAGCTCCTGGTGTGCATGGCTATCACATTTCTGCTCTTCAAACAAACTTCACTTCTAGATAACTCTTACTTTAATTTTACAAAGAGACTAACTGAGATGTTTTTCTGCATAATTTTATGAGTTAACTAATAATC
Source organism: Haemorhous mexicanus (assembly GCF_027477595.1). Lineage (NCBI taxonomy): Eukaryota > Metazoa > Chordata > Aves > Passeriformes > Fringillidae > Haemorhous > Haemorhous mexicanus. The sequence goes on from NC_082341.1 coordinate 77,654,604, forward strand.
TTGATGATTTTTTTTCTTTGGTTGTTTTGGTTTCTTTTGTTTTGCTTTGTTTTTTCTGGATTATAGCAAAACACTACTAGCATTTAAAATTTAATATGTGTTTATTTATTTCTTCCGTTAGAGTTTTAAATAAGCTGCATGGATTAATTTAAACTAGGATAGGATGAATCTAATTGAAATTTCCTCTTGGGGGAATTAGTTTTGAATACAACTCATACATTTTAAATCCTAAATTTTATTTTAAAAATCAGATAAATAATTTTAGTCTAAAGAATTATGCAAAAAATAAGATGGATTTCTTAACCTTACCTTCCTAAAAGTTTAAGTCACAAGGACTTCTTAAAAGTCTTTGTGAATATTTGTTAGTATATCAATATTCATATTCCTGATCTTGTCTCTTTAAATATATGTGGCATATTTTTTCATCCTGTAGAGTCAATCACAAAATTCCTGGTCAGAAATTACTCAGGAAAAAAATGCTTAATGAATGTCTAGGACTTATGAGCTAAAGGTTGAATAAAGATATTTGGTTTGCTTCTACAGAAAGCAGAATTACCTAGACAAATAAATCTATATTTGTATTCAAGTGTATTCCATGGAAAGTAGAAATTCTGTGGCAGATGTAATAGGAGAACAGGAAACACAGCAGATTCCCAAACTAGCAGTGCTTTGCCTTCTTCCTGGTAAGGAATAGTTCAGAGTTTTCTCTAACATACTAGATGTGCTTCAATATTTAGTCTGATTGCCAGAATATATTTTATTAGTAAGGGCTTTTATTTGGCAACAGGAATGACACCTTTCCCCCATGCCTTTTTTTTTAATATGTCATTATTTATCTCTCTAGTTTCTAAAGAAAGATTGGCCCAAAGATATTTGCAGTGTCTAACAACAGCTATGATAAAACAGGTATGAAAGAATTTTTTGACATTTAAATACTTTGTATACTTACCACATCCCCAGCTGTTACAACAATTTTCTCAAAGAGGAAATTTAATAGCAAAACATTGTGTCATATGGTTATATTGTTTCAGCTACAGCTTTAACAATGCTATAAAAACTTTTAAACAAAAAAACTGAAAATCAGAAAGGCTTTTCATTTTTCTTATCTCCTTATAAGATCCAGTTGTTGAATGCACTTTTTGCATTTCAAGATTGAACATTTTAGTTAGATTGGAACTCCAAATATCCAAACTTTCCCTTTTACATTCCTTCTGTAAGAGAATATTTCTAGCTTTCAAAATTTCTTCGAAAGCCTAAGTAAAAACTTTGAGATAATTGATGAAAACTACCCATTTTGGCAGAGACCATATGTTCTGATGCAATTCAGAAGTCCTTAAAAAATTAGCTTTCTCTAGGAAATTATGATTAAAACAAAGTATTTCTTTGATTTCTAGCATTATGTCTCAATCCTTTTAGCTGGTAGAAAGAGAAATTAAGTACGTGTGGCATGTAATTACAGGAAACTAATTGAGCTGTTTCTGAAAAGGGAACATATTTACCTGCTGAAACATAAAAACATTACAAGAAGACAATGCACAATTGAGCGATGATGATAATAATAATAATATAATCTCTGATCTTTGTGCAAGCCCAGAAACAAATTAACCATGAATGACAGGGTGCAATGAGTCCAAAGTAAATACCCTACATCCATCATTAGAAAAACCCCTTGCTCTTATCTGCTAAAATGTCTTTCTGACTTATTAACCTTATGAAAACATCCTTTTGAAAGACCTCGATTTTTTTTTCTCTGTTTACAATGTCTTTCCTACAATAATACTAATACTAATACTAGAAAGTGGAGGAGAAAATGGCTTTCCAATATTTACCACAGTTCAACAATAAGGAAAAATGCAATGGCAGTTTTAGGCAAGCTTAAAGCAAATAAACTAGATTACATTTTTAAAAGTGCAAGATTAAAAGTATCTCTGACTGCCCTGGAAAGTTATCAAAGATGAAAGTATGTTTAGAATAGCCATACAGTCATGACCAATAACAAATGTCACCCAGACACAGCCTCATTTTCAGTCACATACTTAAATGTTTAATATGTCTCTCAAGGAATTAACATTTTCTCTGCTGCTTCTTCTGCTCCTTCCTGAAGTGTCTGCTGCTCATCCTTCTCAGGATTTCAGGCTACACAGACCTTTCATATGGGCAATTACAGGCATTTTAATGTTCACATTATTCCAGTTTTACTTTCTGCCTGGTTTCATTTAGCTCTTTTCCACCACTTATGATCTCCATTAGAGCCTGAACATCTGTAACTTCCTTTGCCGTGGTCAGATTAAGCATCTTCCTTCTCAATGAGTCCCATTTCTTTCCCTCTTTCCTTCATCTTAGCCTTTTCTCCTAGCAAGTGGAGAGGGCATTTGCATTCTTGCCTCTTTTCATCATGGTGTTAAATGTCCTGAAAGTGCTTTTGGTTGAGTTTTGTCTCATCTCCTATATTTTGGGGTTAAGCTGTGAAAAGTCTATGTAGCAGTGCAGCCTGTGGGAATTATAACAAGGGTATCCAAGGATGCTGGCTTAGTGGAACTGAATCTGAGGAATTGCTAAAACACTGCAGTATTTTCAGGTTTGATTAGGCCCAGCAGTCCTTTGGTATCACAGGCACTGCCTTGGGACAGCACAGGCAAAGTCATTTCAGGTTGTTTGCTGATCAGCAGCTGTGCAGTGGGACAGGGGCTGGGACAAGGGACAGCCACTGGCGGAATAGCAATCCAGTCAGAGAGGTGAGGCTGACAGAAGCTGCAATTGCAACTCTCAGACCACATAAAATATAAGAAAAGGCTCTAGGGCTTTGTACGATTAGCAAAACCTGAGAAAAAATACCAAAAAAAGTTCATGTGAAGTAGAAGGTTGGTGGTTTTTTTTTTATTTTTTTTTTATTTAACAGCTTGTTTTTGTCCTCTAAATTACCTTCTAAGTTATCTTAGCTCGTGTATAATGGGAAATATATACTCATGAAGAAATTAATCTGCAGTCTTTTCAGAGAAGAAAAGTATTGTTTTCTGTGTTTCTGTTTGTGAGTCTTGAAGAAGTTCTGGAGGCCAGGAAGTGCCATGTTTTGCTTTTTTAAGAGGCAGTAATTAAAACAGTAGAATACAACAAGTTGTATTCTATTAATTTTTTTTTGTTGTTATTTCTGAGGGGATTAACAAGCATTTGTGTGCCTGGGGAATAGGATTTTTTATTTCCTACTAAATTTCAGGCTGTTTCTTTTTTGCTTCCAAAACCTCCCGTTTCTTTCACTTTTTTAAGTTGTCAGTTTTTGTAATTTTTCAAAGAGTCAGCAAACAACAAATCCCCCAGTGATGGAATTTTTGGAAAATGCATAGTGTGTCCAGGCTTCAGAAACTCTCAAAAAAGACTCAGTTAGATGAATTATGGCTGCATATGGAGATAAAAGAAAGGGTTAAGACAGGAGACAAGATGAAGAGCTATAGGGTGAGGGGGAGAGAAAATGACAGACTGCACTGGGAAAAGATGCAAAACTTTTATAATTGTCAGAGACTTCTGGGAAAGGTTTTCACTGCTGGTATCTCATGAAAGAGGGTTGTGGACAGTATTCCCTTCTCTCTGAAAATCAAGTTTCTTCCTAAGGCCTATGGGGGAACTGAACATAATGCACAGGACAGCTGTGCTGTGTACTCTCTGCCACAATCCCCTCTATGAATTAGCATGGTACCCCTTATGTTTGATAATTATGATTTATTTTCTGTTCCTTGTCTCCCCTTATGCTTTTGACACTTACTTTGATTTACTTCTTGTGACTCTGTAGCCTTTTATCTTTTCTACTAGAATTCTTCTGAATATCTGTTTTTAATACATTTTATGTAAAATCCTTTTGTTCTGAGGGGTTATCCTTTCCTTTCCCAGAAGTTTAAATTGAATATGATTATGATGCAGGTCTTCTAAACAACCAAATTTGTTCTGAGCCAAATAAAGTACTTTCCAAAATCAGCCAGCAGATCATTTCTCAGCCTGTCATTACTTTCACATCTGCTGCTGCTGCTGATAGAATCTTCTGCATTGAAAATGGATGCTTGAGATGAGTGCTGCACACAAATGGCAGGACATAAAGAAACATAATGAATGTAAATGAACAGTAAAACCCACTTTCAAATGCCATTTATGGGCTCAATCTTGCAAGCTGCTTGGAGGTTTCAGAGAACATACAGGGCAATCTGTACCTCTGAGGGAGTGTCAGGACCTTACCAGACCCAGATCTGTAAGACTGTGACTTTCCCTTCAAAAGTTACTGTCAGAAAAAAATCTTCCTATTGCCAAGATAGAGGTCTGACAGAAGAGAATAAAAGCATGGAGGCTTAATGTGATGTGAAAACGCAGCTCTAGCCTACTAAAATTCAGTAATTCATTGGAAAGGTCAGCCACCTTCTGTTGACATTTCAAGTGTCATTTTTAATTTCTAAAATATTAAAAAACTGAATTTTTTATTCTCAAACTGATTTTTGAATGAAATATAAATCAGTGGACAAGCCTGTCACTAAAGCCAAATCTCTGTAACAAATTTGAATTATGTCAGAAGTCCAAAATCGTATCTAATAATGTGCAGACATTTCTTGTTACAAAAGTAGAGTGGTACCATCACTGTATCATTCCCTGCTGGAAGAAGAGTGGGTCACTATTCTGGACTGTTTGTTTCTCTTCTGCAGGGTTGACATATTTCTGCTCATCTGCTTCCCATCCTGTATTTTTTTAATCTATTATGTTCTTTACTGGGATGTCAAACCATGAATATAGCTTGTTTGTATGTTTTCTGTCTCAGCATTAGTTGGTTCATAAATCATGATAATAACCGGCCTATCAATATTTTATTCTGCATTGGTTGTTCTGTCATAAATCTTTGCTTCTGTCTGTGTTTAGTATTGCCAGAATTTAACTCTGAGGATAATATAGTCCATGTTTACTGTCTGCTTCAGTCTTACTGTTTGTGAAACAAGTTTTAAGACAGAAGCTTTACTAATATGTTAAGAAAAAAAGCAGAGTTGTATTTACCCAAAAAATTCCATTGCTTCTTGGCATTGGCAGCTGATTTTTGAATGAGGCCAAACTGTAATTTTTTCCAATATAAAGGTCTATCAAGATCACCATATTTTTGTCCTATCTATATCTGAAAAATAAGACATTTAATATCCTTATTTTTATCAATTCTGTTATAATAAAATATTTTTCTAAAATAATTTGCTGAATGGATTGCAGGTGCCAGTTGTGTCCCATGTACCATAGCTCTAATATTATTTCAGTTGATTTTCATCTCAATTTTTCAGATGTCAGGCTTTTAGAAATAATTTCTTGAAGAGATCTCTAATGCACATCCCCTCACTCCTTCCTTCTTCCCACTTCCTTCCCTCTCCCCCAGTTTCTAATTAGCCTGACTGAAATCTAATTAATTCAGCAACAAAGTTTGGGCCCTTTATTAATAAGACTATGAATGTGTTTGCTCAATAACTATGTGATGCTTTTAAAGGAAATTGTCAGGATCAGAAGTTCTCTGCCTGTAGTGTAAGCAATTATTTTTATGAGACTAAAACATCCATCAGGTTTAATTTATAGTCTGGCTGAAAAAACTTCCCATGCTACCATACAGTATTAATTCAAATGATAGAATTCTACATAGGCTACCTAAAAAGTTTGTCAGGTTGAAGGAGGTGAGTGACAGGAGAACAATATCTTAAACCATGGAAATATGTGAAGGAGTGATACTGGACAAAAAAGTTGTTCTGTGAGCTCCATCCTTGGTTCACTTCCTGAGCTTCCAGGTGACACCAGACAAGAAGGAACAATCCATACAACAATGGCAGAAGGCTACAGAAGTAATCTTCAGACTTTCCTTTTCTTGTTTGTGTACTTGAGTTGTTGAATGGTTTTATTCCTTCAGTATATCATAAAGCCTATTTGGATGACTTGAAAGACTTGTTTTCCATTTTTATTAATAAAAGAAGGACTCATTTAGGAGTGGTGATACTTTGTTATCAAATTATAAGCAAAATAATGTGACTGGGTAGTCTAGATCCACTATCCTGCCATTCTGTGTTACTGAAAATTTAAGGATTCATTTAGAAGAAAAGACAGCAGGATTTAGACTGAGTTTGTGGGCTTTAAATTACAGTGAGCAAGTGTAAAAAGAACAAAAACAGAAATAAGCCTTGGAAAATAAATAGAGTCTCTCCAGAGGCAGTGATGGTATCTCTATTAGTAATACTGGCCATGGCACTTATTTTTAGGGAAGGGCACATGCTGCTTTTATCCCTATTCAATATAATAAAAGAGAAGGAACCTAGGATTTTGTTAGTCACTTATTGCAGCTCAAAATTACTCATAAAGTCTAGCCATTTGATGACTGGAGGAATATCTATAGGAGGAAAAGATACCAGCATGTAGCTGCTAGGGAATACCCTTCTCTTAGACCCCTTTAGAAGGAACTGTGCATGAAAAATGTGTGCCAGCAACCAAAGAATGCACTCAGAAGATCCCAACAGTAAAAGGTTAGGCTACTATTTTAAGTGACTACTCTATGCTTTCTCCTTCGAGCCTAAGAATTGCTGGAGATTTCCAATGCAAATTTGGCTTTCCTTTAAAGACAGTTTTACTTTGCTTATGCACAAGATGGCTGAACTAAGTCTGCAGAGATGATCTGAATTCTGGCATTCCCTGTCTTATCTATGCCAAATTTAAAAACCTTTGATGTCCCAGTATGTTGTTGTACATTAGTTCATATACAGAAAACAAAGCTTTCCTTCAACATTTATCAGTCTAGGCTGTTATGTAAACTGACCTCTGAACAGGTTACCTATCACCAGGTAGCCAAGAAGCAATTTAGGTAATAGTTTTTGCAGTTTCGGGTTACAGACTCACAGATTTTATGGATTTCTGCAAGAACATATGTACAGTTAATTACAGATGCAGTTTCTTGCCCTTTCCCCTGACTCTTACCTAATCTTGCTACCCTAACCTCCGACTGCTGTTTCTCACCTTTCTTCTACTGTTGCATTTCCATTTCTTACTAGGGTATTTTATCCATATTTGGCTTCCTAGTGCCTGCATCACAGCATGAATGGTTCGAAAGGAAAAACACAGTGAAACAGGCTAACAATCTGGTTATTGTCCATACGTATTTATCAGTTGGACTTAAATGTAAACAGTATTTGGAAAGTTTTTCTGTATAGTTTCACAGGCAGACAGGAGGTTCTGCTGCTGAAATACCATAAAATTGTCTTTTAGTATTAGATTTTTTGGTATTTACACTTAGGAACTCTGTATTGTTAAATATTGCCTAATTGTATAATGAAATAGATTTGCCCCAGAAATTTTGTTGTATATGGTGTGATTTATTCAGATTTTCATACCTTTGATCTTTGAAGATAATGAAAGACAACATTCCAAATCTAGGATATCTAAATAAGGTTATCACTTCATTGGCTTTGAACCTCACAGTTTTTGCAACTAGAAGACCTGTAAAATTGTGCAGTCTTCCCATTCTGAGATCTGAATTTTATTATTCTTTTTAAACGTCTTGCTTCCTGCCAAAGCCATACTCTTGCCTGGATCATTACCAGCAGTCATAGCCTTTAATTTCTAAAACCAAGACTCAGAAGTGATTCTGATCCTATGCAAGGAATGACCAAAATGAATAAACCACCATACCATATAGACTTGAAACTGCTTACGTGTAGTCTCGATATCTTCACTACTTTTCTGGTGACGTATTTTTAAAATAAAACTACCTTTCTTCATGCTTGTATTTATAACCTCAATTCACACTTAAAGTATTTTGTGTTCCTGCTGCCATCTATTCCAACAAAAACATTTTCATGTAATTCCAAGGGTAACAGTATGGTACTAATCTCTTTGAGGAAAGGAAATGCTTTACAGACTGAAGTGGGATGCACAGATTGATGTACATCCCACTTCAGTCTGTAAAGCATTTCCTTTTCTAAAAACACAACTGATCCAAAATAGATTCCAGTATCCAGAGGATTTACACCAACTAAAACTCTTTGTTCTTCCCCAGCTAATGCTGCCTTCTAAGCTTCTAGAAGTCTTTTAATAAGAAACAATCAAAGCAAGTGATAATATTTTTAAGAAGGAGATAAAGACCTTGGGAGCTACAGGATGGCCAATCTCACCTCTGTGCCTTGTGCGATCCATGATCAGATGCTCCTGGAAACTGTGCTAAAGCACATGAAAAACAGTGCAGTGATTGCTGACAGCCAGAATGGCTTCACTAAGGGCAAACCATGCCCAATAAATGTGTTGGCCTTCTATAACAGGTTTAGAGTATTGGTCAATGAGGGAAGAGCAACTGATATCATCTACCTGGATCTGTGCAAAATATTTGATACTGTCCCACATGACATCCTTGTCTCTAAAATGGAGAGACACAGAGTTGATCGGCAGACCAGTCAATGGATGGGAGTTGGCTGGATGGTGTCACACTCTCACACTCAAAATGTTGTGTTACATGGCTCCGTGTCAAAGGGGACACCAGTGATAAGCGGCATCTTCAGGAGTGCATATTGGGATCAGTATTATTTACCATCTTTTTTGGGGACATGGACCGTGGGTTTGGGTGCATTCTCAGTGTGGTGAACATGATGGAGGGAAGAGATGCTTGACAGGCAGAGGGATCTTGAAAGGCTTGAGAGGTGGGCCTGTGAGAACCTCATGAACTTCAGCAAGGCCAAGTGCAAGGTCCTGCATCTGGATCAGGGCAATCCCAAATATGGATACAGGCTGGGCAGTGAGTGGATTGAGAGCAGCACCATAGTGAGGATGCAGGGTTTATTGGTAGTTGAAAAGCTCAACATGAGCCTCAATGTGTGCTTGCAGCCCAGAGAGCCAACTTCATCTTGGGCTGCATCAAAAGCAGTGTGACCAGCAGGGTGAAGGAGGGGACTCCACTATTGAGTCTGCCATCAAGAGACTCCACCTGGAGTGCTACATCCAGCTTTGGGGTCCCCAGTATAAAAAAGTCACGGGCTTGTTAGAGTGAGTCCAGGGGAAGGCCACAAAGATGATCAGATGGATGGAGCACTCCTCCTGTGAAGACAGGCTGAAAGATGAGAGAGTCGGGGTTGGGCTGCATGGAGAAGGTAAGGCTTCAGGGAGACCTTCTAGCATGCTTCCTGAACCTATAGGGGCTTCCAAGAAGGCTGAAAAAGGTTTTTTTACAAGGGCATGGAGTGCTAGGTCAAGGCGTGATGGCTTTAAACTGGAGGGTCAGTTAAGATTAGATATTATGGAAAAGTTTTTCACTGTGAGGGTGGTGAGGCACTGACAGAGGTTACCTAGGGATGTTGTGGAAGTTCCATCCCTGTAAGTGCTCAAGGCCAGGTTGGATGGGGCTTTGAGCAACCTGGCCCGGTGGAAGAATACCTACCCACAGCAAGGGGGACTGGAACAAATGATCTCTAAGGTTCCTTTCAACCCAGACTATATTTTGATTGGCTGATTAATTTTTTGGCTAATTTGTTAACAGGTAGATACCTCCAACAGATTTGAAATTCAACTTGTAAGTATAGTCATGCGTGTTACACTTCCTAGTAACTGATAGTCTGTTTGAGCTATTTAATAATAGGTAACAAAGCCCTTTAAAAACATAGGCATTGAAAGATAAATGAGTCATCTTTGCTCAACTGTTCTTTCCTAGCTGTGTTAACAAGCAGGTGGTTATCTTGACAGTATACCAGCAGCTTCTGTGTAATTTTTCCAGCTGGAGGTACACCTGTATATTTCACCTAGGGTTGAATATTGAATATGTATTTTACCATACTGAATGTATGCACGTCTTACATGAGCTTAATTTTGCCTAATTTAGTTCAATGTTCACAGAATCACAGAATCATTTAGGTTGGAAAAACCCTCTAAGATCATCAAGACCAACCTGTGACTGAACATATCAACTACACCACATCACTAAGCATCACATCCAGTAATTTCTTGAACACTTACAGGGTTGGTGACTCCACCACCTTTCAGGGCAGCTTTTTCCAATGCTGACAACCCTTTCCATGAAGAAATTTTTCCTGATGCCTCTGGCACAGCTTGAAGTTATGTCCACTCACCGTATCACTAGTAGCCTGGGAGAAGAGACTGACCCCCAGGTCAGGTACCTGTAGGGAGTGATAAGGTGACCCCTGAGCCTCCTCTTCTCCAGGTTAAACAACTCAAGCTCCCTCAGCTGTCCCTCATAGGAGTCACTCTCTAGACTCTTCACCAGCTCCATTATCTGTCTCTGGACATGGTCCAGCACCTCAAAATCTGTCTTTCTGTGAGGGGCCCAAAACTGGACACAAGACAGTGTGGATGGTGAGGTGTGGCTTCAGCAGCGCTGAGGACATGAAAGCAATCACTGCTCTGGTCCTGCTGCTCCTGCTGGCCACACTATTGCTGATACAGAACAGGATGCCATTGGCCTTCTTGGCCACCTTGGGCACAGCTGGATCCTGTTCAGCTGCTCTCAGCCAGCAACCCCAGGTCCCTTTCCACTGGGCAGATCTCCAGTCACTCTTCCCACAGCCTTTAGCACTGCCTGGGGTTGTTGTGACCCAAGTAAAGGATCTGTGACCTCGTCCTATTGAACCTTATCCCTTTGGCCTCATCCTATCAATCCAGCCTGGGCAGATCTGTTTGCAAAGCCTTCCTACCCTCCAGCAGACAAACACTCCCACCCAACATAGTATTGCCTGCAGACTTGGTGAGGGTGTACTCAATCTCCTCATCCAGATGATCAGTAAAGATATTCAACAGGACTGAGCCCAATACTGAGCCCTGAGGAACCCCAATAGTACCAGGCTCCAAGTGAATGCAGCGCCATTCACCACCACTCTCTTTTAACAGAGTAAAAAGAGAATCTGTTCAAGCCATAGGCTGCCAGCTTTTCCAGGAGATTGGAGCTGAAGACATTATCCAAGGCTTTCCTGAAGTCCAGGTGTTGTTGTTATGTTTACCTGAATTTCATTTTGGTTTTATATGGTTGGTTTTCTTTGATCAGGGGCTAGCTTTCATTAAAAGAGGAGGAAGCATAAAGGCAATATCAGATTAATAACTGACTTGAAAGATACTAAGATTAAGCAGACAATGGAAAGAGGAAATGATTAGAAAGGGAAAAAGGAAATTAAGTCTGTGTTTTAGAGCTCAGTAATGAATAAAGTAAGAAGTGCCAAAAGTCAGGTTTGCAGAGGAATTAAAATGAGAACCACTATTTCTCAAAATAGATGCATAAAATGAGATAAAAAAGGAAAGAAATAATGAGACTGCTATGTAGTGGGGATTAGGCAGAAATTAAAGAAAATCCTTATTTGTCTTGATTTTCAGTAAAGATAATAATGGAGCTCATGGATCCAAACTAAAATGGCCCATAAGGCAGAAAGAACAAAGGCAAAATGAAGACACAAAACATAACCAAAAATAGGCAATTTCAGAGCAGATGGATCATTAAAAAAAAAAAAAAAAAAAAAACCTCTGGAAAAGGTTTATCCTGCCTGGAGAATAAGGGGCTTCAGGAGAACCTAAAAGCAGCCTCCTTGTACTTGTGTGGATTTACTGAGAAGACAGGGATGGGCTCTTTAGAGAGCTACACAGCCAGAGGAGAAGATAACCTAGTCTGACTTCAGAGCTGATCCTGCTCTGAGCAGAGGGTGGAACTAGGGACCTCCTAGGTGTCCCTTCCAGCCTGAATGAATCAGTGTAAAAACATTGCCCCGAATTAAAATAAGGCCTGAGAGAGCACAATCACTGTCTCAGATTATGTATGAGACTGAACAGAAGGAGGGAATGTAAAGAGAATTACTGGCTCAAGAGCAAAAAAATATGCATACATTGACCTTGAGTCAGTTCAGTCTGGAATGAAAAGATTTCTACCTGTTAGGGTCATGAAAATTTTGGAACCACCTTCCAAATGGCAGTAGTGAGGCCCAAGACTGAACTTGTTTTGTCTTGAATCTTCATTCCTATATGGAAATAATTATAGTATGTGTCTTCCTGCTACAGCATGTAACTCCAGATCTGGGGCTAGGCTGATCTTCACAAGACACATCTTTTTCCTACGAAAACTCCTTTGTTGTGACCTACTCTTGAATAGCCAGGGGTCTCTGAAATTTTTTTTAAAAACTTGACACAACACACTTTTAACATGCTCCCTCTGTGGGCAATCAGTTGTAGATGTTATTAAGAGGTAAGTAGAAGAAACCCATGCATTCACCAAATAGAAAAAGAAATCTTGTTTCTGCCAGTCAGCATTTGTTCACACTCATCATGCTCAGTAGAATAGCTCTTTGAGATATAGAGGCTATTGCTCCATTGTAGTTAGTGTTCAAGGATTCATTCCTATTTGGTTGTTATTAAACAGGTTGGTATTAATGTCCTTCCTTTATAATTGAAATTGGTAAAATAATTTTAAAAGTTCTTTAATGAAATGCCGTTGTGTTTTCTTCCTACTGATAAGAATACTTTCTAGGCTCTTAAATTCAGCTCTGCAAAAAATAAAAGTTGTGTGTAAACACTTCTAGAGTTTTAGATCATTTAAAGCGAGAGTTTCAAAACTTGAGATAAATGCCGTCAAAAGATAAGGGGGGAGAGAGATTGAGAACAAATTAGAGTCTTTCTATAGGATTATTCTTTTCATATTTCTGTGGTGTACTTACATTTGGAGCAATTTTTTTAAAGAACAAACCTAAACCATCTGGTAGCATAATACTTGGTTAGTGTTTCATATCTATGTACTGGATGCACAGAAAAGCTTTGATTTACGCAATGTCTTTCTGAGGCAAATGAGATACACAATGCATAATTCATGGCTGTACATCTTGGCGTTGCATGGCAGTCTTGATTCTGATGTTAGAACCATTTTCTTTTTTAGAAGATTGTGACTCTTTAGGAGCATGATTGCAGTTAAGTGCACTGATGAGTGTCAGATATAATGAGAGGTTGTAGCTCTGTCTTATGGCTCTGTTTTGAGTATGTTGTTTTAGGGCAGCCACAAGCTGCAGGCCCTCATGCCAGTAATCCAGTAATGAAGCGTGGATGGGTTATATTACCAGTATGCATGGAGAAAAACAGTGAAATTTGAGAGGAGTTTGTTCCAATCTTTGGATAATTCTTTACCAAAAAAAAAAAAAAAAAAAAAGGCAACTTTAATTGAGGTAAAAAATCATAACTTTAAAGATTTTAGGAAGCCATTGCTGTTGTCAGCCAGGTTGTTTTATAGATGGGTTATGCACCTGGCTCGTTCCACTCACTGACCCTTACATTTGCTTTAGTCTGAAAAAAAATAGGGGACTTGGAATGGTTGAAAAGATGCATTTTAGGGCCACTGTGTTTTGCGCGTGAAGTGCCTCTTGTCTGGGAGATCAGTGGAGGGAATGATTCCCTTCAGGGTGCTTTTGGGTTGATCCTAAGTTGATCCTAACTTCAGTGACTGGTGACATAACACTGAAGTAGTTGTCCCATCTGTTTCACTGTGGAGGGAAGTGAATGTTTTCCCCACGCACACATTTCTACGACTATATATTTTCTCAGTGAATCTCATTGTAGTTCAAGTCTTGATTTCTCTCCTCTCTAGGTTCTTCCTCATTATGTGTGTTTAACCCAGTGATAGAAATCTCTTCTGTAACAAATGTTGTGTTTATGCATTCTCCTGGATTATTACTGGAATTGTTTCATAAAATAAATCCAGCCTCTGAGAAATGCAGTAGTCTAGCAGATTAATATCCAGACCCAACATATAGCAATGTCCTTCAATGTCTTTTGTCATCAGCTGCAATGACATGGCTTTCATTACTTCCTAATTGTCCGTAACATTTCCTTGTATTTTTCTCATTAAAGTTTGCTTTAAAAAGCAGCCTGGTGGCTGAGATGGTCCGGAATCATCAGTAATCTAACCTTCTTCTGGAATGGCTGCACAACGACAACGCTGTTAATCCTTTATTTAAATTAAAGGAAATATGATACAAGCAGCAGTAAAGATGTTTTTGTCTCAGAGCTATTCCCACCTCCCAGATATGAACATCCTTGAGGGGCAATTCCCCAAGCCTATTTAGTCTTTGGCTTCTCTTATGAAATTACTTTTAGGACTGCAAATTAGCTTGCTAATAATAGTGAGACAGACGGCTTGTACATGAATTCATAAATACCTTTCCCCCTTATTAATAAAAACCTTTGAAGCTATCAAAGTTAGATAAGACATAACCTTGTGCTTTTAATGCTAACTTTTTTTTGTATTAGCTTTTTCCCTTTTAGTGTTGTACTCAAATGCTATTATATGTCCTCCATATTTTCCATTTTTATTTGTGGTAATCCTTGGGACATATTTTTTTTTCCTATTTCTACAGCATTTAGGAAAATGAGTCTCACAACATTGGTTAGGATTTCTCTTCTAGTAGAAGAGATTTCACAGCATGTGATATGTAATTACTTTTCTAAGATGCATCAAAGAAAAAAAAAGTCTTACATTATATGCAAATATGAAAGAATATACCCAAAAGGGACCATCTTTTTCATCCTCTTGCGTCAGCTGTCCCTGACAGTTATTTCAAATCCTGGTAAATACCTCCAATGATGGAAATCTCACAGTCTCAATTTAATTTAGTGCTTAGCTGTCTTTACAGTTAAAAGTTTTACTAATGTATAATCAAACTTAAGGCTTCAATTTAAGCCTCTTACTCCATATTCTATCCCCAATGGACATTACCAACAAGCTATTAATTCCTTATGTGCAACTTCCATGAAAATGGACAAGGCTGTGAATGCTGCTCTTACTGTAAGCCATCCAAAGCGCCCTTTCTCTTCATACATTGCTTTGTCTATAATTGGTCTCTTTCTCATCTAATGTTTATATATTTTAGGCAACAAAAAAAAGGCCTCCTGAATTCCCTATATATGGCATTTCTACATTTGACAACTTAAATTCACACCCTAATTCTAGACTCATAATTTTTATTATGAATATCTAAATCCTGAATTTTTAAATAATTGTTAATAAAGCTTGAATGTCTTTGCTTTTTTTCATAATTCACATTCTGATTACTCTTCATGAGATGATGTCTTGAAAGGAAATTCTAGTTGTACAATTCTGGAAGTCAAGCACCCTGAAATTACTTGGGTTAGCAAATGGATAAATTAGCTATACTTGTGTAACTCCCATGCCACTTGTAGATTTATCTTTGTTTAATGAGATCAGAATCTTGAATAGAGTTTTTAAAACCCCTTTTTTTAAACTTCAATTAACAACTTTATTACTTCAATTAATGCTAAGTCAGCCACTATAATGAGAAGTGGGTATTTGTCAATAATTCTAAATTCAGTGCAGAGAACTATTAAATATTAATCTCTGTAGAACAGCTGCTTGAAGTTGGTAGACATCCATGCCACTTATATTGTCCTTGTCCCTTGTCCAGGGCAATACCAGCTGTGTATTAAGTTCACTTAAAAATTTATATTTCTTTAATGGAGCATTAATACATCTGCTTACAACCCACAAAATCTATACATTTGAAATGTTTTTTCTTTCTTGGGACATTAATGAGGTGCATGGAATTAAGTAGATCAGTCTGACTCTTTAGGTATGCAAAAAAGCAGGTGCAGTGATTTAACCCACTCAAAGTTTAGAAAATCTATGTTAAACCTGAATTTACCAAGTTTAATGCCTCAGAGGTTTGTGGATGTCACTTAGTGCTCATGAAAGCACATGTGGATACTGAGTCCACTTTTAGGGTCCCAACTGAAAATAGTGATAGACTTGAGTAAATATATCTGACTGGGATCTGGAGCCATTATCCCATGAGGAGGTGATGAGGAGCCAGGGTTTGTTCAGCCTGGAGGGGTGGCTCCAGGGTGCCCTGGAGCATTAGCCACCACCTACCCCAACACCTTTGAGAAGATGGATCTAGGCTGTTCACAGTACATAAGGTGAAATAAGAGAGGATCAGGCTATAAGAGGGGTGGAAATCATCCTGAAGACTGTCCAGAAGTGGAGCACCTTCCCCAGAAATGTTGTTCAGTCTCCATTCTTGGAGTTTTTAAAGAAAAAACCAGACAAATACCTGAGCAGCCTGACCTGACCCTATGTCTTGCCCTGTTTGGACATCCCTTTCATCCTGAATCACTATGTGAATACAAACTATAGACAATTTAGTCACTATACTTTTTGAACTTGTTTGAAAATACTATGGAAATGCAGTTGCTCAGTGTCAACTGTGCTTGTTTTCTGCATTTACTTGTGGTTAAGTTTAAATAGTCCTTATTACTGATTTTGAGGTTTTTTTTGGATGATGATGCAGTTCCTTTCAGAGTCTTCTTTAGAGATTACTCAGATTGTTGGACATGTCAAGGAGTTCATTGCAGCATTTCAGCCCATTTCCTGAGATGGTGAAAAGATAAATTGTTAAAGCCATCATAAACAATTGTATTTTCTCTCCATCTCAGTAACTGATTCTTCATATGATTCTGAAAAGCTGAGTTGCATGGGTTTTTTTAGCAGCTGGGTATCAATCATTTCTGAATTCTTGAACTGACTAATTTGCGGAAGCCCTGACACATAAACTCTAAAGTTAACCAGAGCTGTGTTAAACCTTTGAGTTTATTATGAGAAGTGTTCTGTAAAAGCATACATTTGATGATACTTACCAGATACTTCTGACAGTCTTGTCTTAATTTTCACTGTCGTGAAACGAAAACCTAAATCCTGATGACATTAGGGAAAGGTTGATATCAGTGTTTCACTTTCCCATGAAACTTTGAAGAAATAAAAAGACATATGTGGAGCAAGTCTTCATTGGATTCATTGGATGACACAGGGACTTTGTGGAAAACAAATTTATATCACAATGTCATAGTGTGTGCAAAGTGGGTAATAGAGAATCAACCTGTTCTGTTTTGTTGTTTTTGGTTTTTTTTCAGTCTTAATATTTTTGAAGTAGTTTAGAATTATTTGTTACTGTTACAAAAAATTATTTGAGGCTTTACTAAGTTGCACAGTTTGATTAGAAATGCATTATATGATCTAAACACAGGAAAACCTAATACAAATTTAGGAAACTGGTATTTGGATTGGACAAGGGAGACTTGCTCCATTGTCACAGCATTGAAAAAAAGCTTCCTAATAACCACATTCAAACTCCTTTTTCCTTTGCTCTCTATTTTAGCTTCTTTCACATGAGTGGAGATTGAGGGACTCATACCTCATTGATATCCTTATCACTATTTTGCAAGTGAATTCATTGTATTGTCTTTCACTTCAATGCACATCTCATATATTTCTCCAGCAGAATACACAACTCTCTCTTAAGGAGAACAGCATAGCAAACTAAAAAATCCCACAGACAACAGAAGCCATCACTAGTCACACACCGCAGGTCATTATTAGTGTTGCTTTGCTATCATCTTGTTTTTCTCTGTCTTGTCTCTCCTCCTCAATGGAGAAAGCACAGCTGGCTATAAAAACAGAGGTTTTTCTTTACTGAGGAAAACATTTCTGTATTAGACATTCTTGTGATGTTTTTCCCCTCAGTTATGAACTAAAAACCATCTGTCCAACAGTGGTGAAAGGCATGCTTGAAAGAGTATCCTTGAGGGTACATAATTTGCAGAAAGTTTTCTTCTAGAAAAGAAAGTTTCAGAATGGATACCTAGAATCTGCTTGTATATAATCTACTATCCCTCCATTCTCTCATATCTGACACACAACTTTTGAAATAATTAGTATATTGAGCTGTTTCCTGTTGATTCATCCTTTTGGTCAACTTGGTTTCTCACTAGAAATGAGGGCTTCGAAATTCTGCAGCAGAATAATTAGACATTTTTGTATGCTGTTTATATAAGTGAGCAGAAGTCAAACCCAGTGTCTCATGGCCTAGATATTCATCTTAGTAAATGTGTATTGAGACTGTGCTACCAGATAAGCACAGTCATACTTTAATTTTTCAAAGGAGTGTTGCCACCTAATGTAGCAGTCAAAACTAATTTTCTATCAGAAACTTGCTTCCTCTACATTTACAAAATATGTGTCTAGCTTTAAACCAACCAGAGTATGCGCTTAGTCTATTTACATTATGTCACCTTGAATCTTTTCTCCCTGACAATTTAATGCAATCTGCTTTTCTGTATCTTGTTGAAAGGAGTGCCATACAAATAGATATCACTCAGTGATGGGTTTTTCTAGAATGTTTACCCAGCAGTAATATTCCCTCCTAAGTGCAATGCTAGTTTAACTTCTTTCCATTACTGAATTCACCAATTACCTAGGAAGCAGTTCAGGGCTAGCATAAGGTATTAGGACTAATCTTGTTAATTTGAGTTTATGGAGATATAATTCAGGGGCCTGACCCTACACCAATATTGAGAATAAGTCATAGAAGTCAGACAGTTTGCAACTCATTAGTGTGCCTAAGCTTTAAAATGATCCCTTCTCAGTATTTCTTTGGGAACAACCACTCCCAAGGAGGATGAATTGAGATGGAATTTCTAGCCTTGTTCCTTCCTTTGCTGAAACAAGGGCTGATGCATGATGAATGATAAACATTCATGTGGAAATGCTGGATGAATCAAAGACAAAGAAAAAGAGAAAACCCATAACATGATATGTCAATCTCTGGAGAGGGCACAGTCTTAAAGGCACATGGTCCTCTGAGGTTTTTCAGGTGAGTCAAGAGATGATGTCAGCTTTGATAAACAGACATTCTTCTGTTTTCATAACACTTTTCTAGTCCTATGCCAATAAAAGCTATTCAATAGTTGGCACCATGAAGCTGAAAGTAATTTGTCCCAAAGATAGTGGAATGGAAAGAAGTAAACCAAATTAAAATATGCTCTGCAACTGCTTTTGTAGCAGACTTTTTTTAATAAATAAATTTACAAAACATATTTCAACATGTTTAACACTGTAGGAAAGTGTACAGTAAAAAATGAATGACACAGGACTTTGTGCTGCATTTTTTTGTCCTTCAGGACTTCTCTTTGGTTGTCCGAAATAACATCACTGAGATAATTCTTATGCTTTCCCATGCAATTGAGATCCAATTACTAAGATGCCTTCTTTGTTTCTGAAAAATGTTACAAATTGGTAACAGATATCTTCTGCTGACACATTCCTATCTTTATTCTTCTTCATGATCTCACTCCCATTATTAAAGCTCTTTTATAATAAATATTATTTCATAAGAATGGAATATTCCATATTATCAGGAGAATATTTTTATTCTTTCATAGGGTTTCTATTTTCTTCGAAATGTTACTAGGAATTAGAGTATCCCTTTTTATTATACCAATAATACCTATACTTTCTTATCTATGTTTAAGCTCATTTCTACTTAGCTAGAAATTATTGTTAAAAAGATTGAAACTTTATGTAAGTATTATAATGTATGTTGAAACCTTTTTAATCACACTGAAGACAAACCACTATTGTGATC
The DNA here is from genome assembly GCF_027477595.1 of Haemorhous mexicanus. Lineage (NCBI taxonomy): Eukaryota > Metazoa > Chordata > Aves > Passeriformes > Fringillidae > Haemorhous > Haemorhous mexicanus. The sequence goes on from NC_082341.1 coordinate 77,674,037, forward strand.
AGTCAGTCATTAGTATTATGCATGGAAGGTTCACGGTTTGTTCTTCGAGGAAAAACCATTAATTTTATTTACACATGTTACATATTAATGTATTTGCATATGTATCGAAAAGAAAATCAGAGATTGCTGTAACAGGAGTATCTAGAAGACTGATGCCATGATTCCTGCAGCAGTAATCTCATCCAACTGCCTGACCACTTCAGCAAAAGGGTTATTAATGTCATTGTCCAAATATCTCATAATCACTGACAGTCATGGGGCATCCACCACCCCTACAGGAAGCCTGCTCTGATGTTGGGACACCATCATGGTAAAGAGGTGTTTCATAATGTCCTCCTCCCCTAATGCAGCTTTCCGCACATCCTGTTACTGAATAGAGGATCTCAGCATCTTCCTCTCCCCCTTCCCTCTTCAGGAAGCTGTAAAGAACAACGAAGTCACTTTTTGCCTCCTTCTCTCCAAGCTAGACAAGCATAAAGTCCTCAGCAACTTCTCATAGGATATTCTTCCCAGCCCTTTCACCAGCTTTGTTAGCCTTTTGCACACAATTTGACAGATCTTTTTAAACTGGGGGGCCGAGAAGGACACAATACACTTAGGGTAGGGCGACACCAACACTGAATACAGTGGGATAATCACCTCTTTTGACTGGTTGGTGCTGCTGTGTTTGATGGACCCCAGGATGTGGTCTGCCCTCTGGACTGCCAGGGCACACACTGCTGGCTCACACTGAGCTGCTGCTGACCAGCAGCCTCAGTTCCCTACCTGCAGGGCTGCTCTCCAGCCACTGTTCTCCTCATTTATACTCTTCCCCAGCATTTCTGTGTCCTAGGTTCAGAGTCTGTCATTTGAACAAATCAAATTTCATAGCCCAAAGCACCAATTTCTCTAGATCCCTCTGCAGGGCCTCCTATCCCTCAAGAGAGTCAATGGCACCTCCCAATTTGGGATCATCAGCAAACTTGTTAATAGTGCATTCAACTCCAGCATCCAGATACCTGAAAAACAGATTGAAAAGGTGTTGCTGCACCTGAGGAGCACCACCTGTCACTGCTCTTCAGTCAGTTCTTCTATCAACACACTGTGAATCCACACATCCCACAGCTGGACAACTTGTTCAGAAGGCTGCTGTGAGGGTCAGTATCTAAAGCCTTATTAAAATCTGGAAAAAACTACATCTACCACTTTCCCTTTATCCTCTAGGGTGGTGACCTTATCCTAGAAGGATATCAAATTACTGAAACAGGACTTTCCCTCTGTGAACCCATGTTGACTGTACCTGATGACTGCATTATTCTTTAAATAACTTCCATTAGTACTCAGTATGGTCTCTGTAATTTTTCTAGCAGTTGAGGTTAGACATAATAGGTTGGTTGTCCCCTGGATCTTTTATAATGCTCTTCTTGTAAATTGGAATAACATTGGCCAGATTCCAGTCACCAGGAACCTCTCCAGACTCCCAAAACCTTTAGAAGAGGATCAAGAGTGGTCCTGCCATTACATCCTTCAGTAAACTGGGATGAATCCCCATGGACTTGTGAAAATTCAGAAGATACAACTGGTGTCTTATAATTTCAATATCCACAATTATGTCCAGTGACAAGTGGTATTCCTCAGAGGTTGACATTGGGAGAGGCACTGGTCAATATCTTTTTTAGGGTCATGGGCATTAAGGATTACATGTAGCCCAAGCTGAGTGGTGTGTTTCATACCGTAGAGGGAAGGGATGTCATCCATAGGGACTTTAGGGATCCAGAGGGCTTTGGAGGTGGCCTGTGTACTAAGGGAGATGATGTGCCTATTTGTAGTCCCTTGAGCTTATCCTGCTGTCTTTTGGTTAATTTGGGTTACTTGGATGCACCTTTTGGGCAGCTGCAATGACCTTTGCCCTTTTTGGTTGCCAGGTTGCATGTGAAATTACTTTAGATGTTTTTTTCTGTATTTGTTGGATATTTCTTCTCTGTTTTGTTGCCTCTAGAAGAATATTTTGCCTATCTCCCAGGGTTACATCCTGTTAATGGCATATAATGCATATTGTTGGATCATTCATAGCTCTTCATATTATCCTTTCCTGGTGCTCCCAAGGCTTATGCTGCCATCCCATGCCTCTACTCAAATCTTTTGGCTATGCTAGTGTGCCACTTCTTTCTGTACAGAGTAAGTGCACACTAGCATAACTTACTGCTTTCTGCAAAGTTATTACAACAGGCATAACATGCAGTTTTTCAAAGCTAAGCAAAACTGAAGTAAATTAGACAATAATAACCTGACTGTTCAAGAATTGCTAATAGGGCAAAACAAGTTGAAAAAAAGAACTTGGGAAATGTAAGGAAGCCCAGACAAACGAGGACAAACAGGTTCTGGTTCTGAGATCTTGCAGAGCATTAATAGAACATTAATACAGCATTAATACATTCTTATCTGTGATGGGAATTTTTATTGCTGAGGTACAGGGCAATGTGTTTCTTAGAAGATGGATTTGATTGCATGCTTGTAGCAAATGAACTACATAATCAATAGAGAAAATAGTTTGAACAATATATTTAATGCTAGATATTTGTATATAACAACTGACATTAATGAAATCAGTACACTTTTTAGAAGGAAGAACAAAATGTTGGATATTGAAAACATTGACTTTTTTCTATTTTTATCCAACTACAAAATACAAAACCTGAAACATATTTTTACTGGTGAACAGAGATGAGTTACAAGGCTGGGTTCAGCTCTACGTGCAAATAAAATGATGGGAAAAGAGTTTGTTCCTGTTGCAGGATTCCACATTTAAAACGAACCCTACTGCTAGGAATACTTGTAAGAAAGTTACCACAGAAGGTAACTGAGGTGTGATAGCGACAGACTGGAAATGGTGCAAACTGAGTTTGTACATACAGATACACACCCCACATTCACATGTGTACACACACATATATCTCTGTTTAGAGAGCAGCAAGTCATTCTTCTGAGAGAACTCCTAAATCTTCCATCCATTTGCCTCTGCTAAGGCCCTGTAAATCTATTTTTCTCAGGTAATGTGTTTTTTTTTTTTTTTTCTTAGCTCACCTGGTTAAAAACTACCAAATTTATGCATATTCACATATATTCATATATTCACACCATAATAGCTAAAAAATCACTGTTTGAGACATATTCCTGTCTAGTCTCTGTATATGGAAGTATAAGACAATTCCAACACAGAAAGTGTCATTTCACTAGCAGAGATGGTTTATTACTATAAGGACTAGAATATTTACGCGTTAACATAACAGTGTTTTGTTGTCTTACAAGCCAAATAATTTGGTACAATGTGTTTGAATTTCAAAAGTCCAAGTATTTGGGTTTCTAATAAATATGATTAAAAAAAAAAAAAAAAACAAAAAAACAAAAAACCCTCCAGGAAACAAAAAAACTTGAAAAATAGTTTTAAAAAAATCCAGAATTTGATCCAGGAACTGGATCAGTATTTAAAGAACCAAGGACTGTACCTATCTTTAGGTCTTTAGGAATAAAATTGAATCTTACAGTGAATCTAAAGTACAAAACCCACACTTAAGGATAAGACAGGTTGTCTCAACAGAGAAAATATAGCTGCTTGCTAAAGCAGATAGTATCTGTTCCTAAGATCCCGTAAACTGTTCTTCCCAGCAAAGTACTTACATATTAAAATTTACTGACTGTGATAATCAGTGAACTTCAAATGCTAGAGGGTCTCAGGCTGATCATTTTATAGGTGGGTTGTGCAACAAATGAAACTACCCACAAAGCCTTACAATCACAGCCGTATCTCTGTGCTTTGGTACAGCTGTCTAATTAAAGATTTTAATTTATAACAATACTTGGCCTTAACAGAACCCAGAGTTCTCTGCAATTTATCAGGTATTGAAATGATCCAAATTAATTTTTCATATCAATGAACTACAGAGCTGCCCCAAGAGCTGCTGCTGTTGCTGGAGAGGAAGACTTGGGACAGTAGGAAAAGGCAATTTCATATAATATTTTAAAATAGGCTCACTTGGTAAAGCTGATAAACATTCAGAAATACTGTTCAGTAGCTGTAGGCCAGACTGGAAGCTGAGGTGATGGATTGGGTGTGAAGGGAGAAGGAGTTAAAACTGGGAATTGGAGACTGAGGGGCAGGTGGCTTCTTGGCTCAGCAGGTGTGGGCTTCCCACAGCCCTGGGATTTGGCAGGGGCTCCCTGGCACCTAAGAATGAGCAGAAGAAGAAAAAAATAAAGGGAAAAATGCAGGGAGCTTTTCCTTTGAGAGGTCAGTTGAAGTTTTCATCAAATTTAGATTGAGATTTTATCTGCTGCTGTAGTGTCTGCCCTCAGTCCATCCTCAAATGGACTCAGATCTTATCTCCTGTTACCCATCTCATTACAGCAATACCAGTCTATAAGGAAACACCCTTTAATGATGCTCAGAAAAATGGCCTGCAGAATAAAGGGAAAAAGGGGGAAAAATATATAAATGTATAAACTCAAAAGAATCTGAGAATTTCTGTTCTGAATATTTCCAGTTTTCTTAAGCATTTTGTGAAATTAATATTTTCTATATACGTTTATTGCTTTCAAACACAGGAAATGTAGGAAACTGTGGAGGAGAGCCCCACTTCATCTTTCTTTCTCACTCTTCGTCTGCTTTCTCAAGAAAAGCAAATAGGCTGAAAATGAATAGACCTGGAAAACAAACTTGCAATCCAAAATCACAATCTGAAATATTTTTTTCCTAAGAAAGTAATAGTAGTTCAAGTAAAATCAAGTAAAATGCAACTTTTTTTTTTAATTCAGATCACAAAATATTAACTCTAAAGGTATTACACGCAGTAGCTAAACAAACATTGTCAACATATTTTAAGCTTGGAAATTATTGTTATATTTTTTTTTTTTTCAAAAGTTTTCAAGAAGCCCTATTCCAATCAGACATATAGAACTATAAATTAATACAATCTCTTCTAAAAATTGTAGTGGAAGGTGATGATAATTTTTATATTTATATTTGTATTTTTATTCATATTTATATACATGCAATTTACCTGTAGATAATTCAAATTATAGTGTAGTATAATAAATATCCCTATTCTGAGACATTGAGAATTTACAAAGAAAAAGGAAGGAGATTTTATTTCCTTAATCTTCAGCTTTATGTTGATAAAGGAAGATAAAATATTAGGTTTCATTTTTAATACTGCTCAATTTCCTGTTTACATTGTTCAGAAAATGGCAATTAAGTTAAGCAGTACTGCAGGTTTTGATTTTTTTGTGCAGTGAACATTGGAATGTTGAAAAGTTGCTTGTTTTTGTGATTTTTTTCCATGTTCAAACAAAATGCATGAATGGTAGAAGTTCCCTTGTTTATTTCAGTTTATTGCCTCTCTCTCACCTTACTAGATTACATTTGTACTAACCAAAGTCACTGTTTACACTTATTTAACAGTATTGACTGAAGTAACACTGAATCTCTTTCAGTGAGGGCTGATTTAGCTACAAATCACTGTTCCAGCACCAAGATCATTCATCAGCCTCAGGCTAGATCCATTATGTGGATATTCAGTATAGAGAAAATATTAACAGCTCCACAGAAGAAATGTTACCATCAGATTAGTTCTGACTCCCTGCTGGAGCAGCAAATTACTCTGAAGTAATAATTATAATACATTAGTAGAGGTTTAATTTCCAATAAGTGCTGTCTATTTAAGGGCTGGCAATCTCACCATACTTCAGAGAACAATAGATCATGTTATCAGCAGGAAAAATCTACACGGAATTAAAAAAAAAAAAGGACAATAAAAATTTCATTACAGTCTCCAAATTGAAAAAAAAAAAAGTCCACAGAACTTTCCTAGCTAGAGCTTTGTGGAAAAAATCCTATTAGTCTATTTGCTAAAACATTCCTGCAGTGAGTAAGCAAGGAGACACATTTTACCTGTAAATAAGGCCTGATTATGCAAACTCCAGCCTTCTTTTCAATAGTCATTTCTGGAACATGCTGACATTTGGTCTAGGGTATTTATAAATCAAGAAGAAAGAAAGGTGTGCTGTGCCTGAAGCATTTAGCTTAATTAAGCATAGCATGTTGACTTTGATGGAGTTCACCCTAGCTCAGGGTCTAGACTTCTGTCTATATCCTTAAACCTGGCTATGAAAGGATTTGATTAATTTGCACAGAGCCACTGCACACCACACCATGGAGTTTTTCTTGAGAATCAGTAACAGCAAAAAAATTTGTTGGGTTTTTTTTGTATTAATTTCTTGTATCTCTCTGCAGATATTCAACACTTAAAAACTTTTCAAGTCACAAAGTCTGTGCTTGAAGACATTTTAGGTCCACATGTTGGCATTCTAAGGAAATAATTCCTCAACAAGATGGCTTTGAAGTCTTCAGTGCAGCTCTGATCAATGCTGTTGTCTAAAATCAGTTACTAGGATTGTAAAAAACCCTCATTATCTGATAACTGCAGAGGTGTTCCAGGAATGACCTGTTGCAGTGTATTAATTTTATGTACTTGGTGCTTGTTTGATTGTGAAGTTTGGGGAGAAAGGAGGAATGGGAAAAACAAAAATGCTGGATTGCAGGGGAAGAAGGGCAACATGACTCTCATAATGTGAGGATGAAGGTATTTAGCTACAACATGACCTACTCTACCTGTAGTTGCAAGTATTGTATCCTGCTTTGCCACTATTATTATACATTCAGTTCCTTTGCACAATCAGAAAAAAAAAAAAATTCTGTGTCTTGAGGTGGAGTAAAGCTTTTAAGAGTAAATACTACAGAATCCAGATAAATAACCTCACCTAGTTGTTCCATGACTGCCACCTTTGCCTCAGATGGGACCAGAAATGATAACAGAGACAGTCTTTAGTAACACAAGTCAGTTTTGCTGACTTGGAAGAGGACTGCATCTGCTTCCCTGAAGATGAGCAGACTGTCAAAAATTGTGGCCCAAAAGACGTTTCTAGACAGGGAATTAAGGTAGAACAGCATAGAAAAACCACACTTGGTGTGCTCCCCTCCTCTCATTCTGCAACAAGAATGATCACTCTGATTTATCTCACTCTATTTTAAAATGAAAAATTAAAAAAAAAAAAACAGTCAGGTTGTTACGTGGCAAAAATATCTGTAAGGGCACTTATTCAAACCCTATTTAGCTCAGGCTTGATTTTTTCTGTAGCCAAGCTGACAAATCTGAGGCCTTCAGGATTAGTGAGTTCAGGAGCTTGTTTTTCTCTTTCTGTCTATTGTATTGACATTTACTTTTTTTAATGTTACCTAAATCTGATCACATATTCTGAGAATTGTTCTCCATTTTCACTTAAACCTTGATTTATAGGTTTCTTTGTGGCTCCATTATAACTATAAAGAGATGAATATCTTTTAAATCTGTAGATTTCTGATTTGATTTATATCTCTCAAGAATGTATACACTTGAAGGTTTTTCCTGTTCTCTTTTTTTTTTTTTTTTTCAGTTTGAAAACATTTAAAGCCATATTGGCAAATACAGAATAAATAAAAGCTGTGCTGTCTGGATTTAAGCTTTTGTAGCAGAATGAAAAATATAATGTTGAGAAGATTTTGGGTCCAGATCACGTAAGTTCTGCAGAGTTTGCATTACAGAATTGAATTAATTTCATTCAGAAAAGAAATAAGCTTCTCTTTTCCAATGAAACAGTGATTTCTAAGATTTAAAAATAGTTGAGCATTCTAATTTCCTTTGTGTACCATCACACTTTCAAACTAGGCAATGAACCGGAAAAGACTATCACAATGTTTCAAGACATGCTGTTTTATTTGTGTATGTGATCAAATCAGAATTATTCTTTGAACTGCTTATGCTCAGATTAATTCTTGTATCCTTTAATAGCCCTGTTACATTAGGAGAAATCCCTCAGCTTTAAAATGCTTATGTGACACTCCAGTATTGAGACTTAGGCTTAAAGCATCAAAACTGCATTCATTTTATCATACTGCCCAATGTAGGAACTTACAAGGATATTTACACATAATTAGAGCTTTTGTGAATAGCTGAAATAGTAGAATAAGCAGAAATTCTATGAATTGAAAATAGAGATGGACAACCCTAGAAAATATTTCTTAAAATCTAGTACCTATGTAGCAGTCTGATAAATTTCTGCACCCATGGCTTCCAGAATGAATCCATCACTTCTGATTTTCTATGTAGCTATGAGTTTGACTCCTTTGATCAAAATAAATATGGATTTGTAGCTTATTCATTTGATTAGAAAGAAAGAGAATAAAATTATAATAAGCTTTACTTTCTTTCCTGCAATAGTGGATAGCAACTAAATTCTGAATAATGTATTATGCACTTCAAATACTTGTACAGAGAATTCTATTTAACTCCTTTTAAGTCTCACTGTATTTCAATGCAAAATGATAAAACTGTACAATCACAGACATGCATATTATTATAAATGTGAGTGCAGCAGATAACTATACTCAGAAATGCATAGTATATAGAATATATAGATTTTTTTAGCAAAAGAATTTTTATTGCAAACTGTGAAACTTGGAATTCATATAAGCTAATAGATTGCAAGTATTTTACTCTGTAACTTTAGGAAAATGATATTTTATTTATTTTATTAGTGGGTATTTTTCTACCTGAATTTTACTGACTGAACTTAGGTAATGTTTGCATGAGTGTGGGTTATGTTGAATTCATGCACGTAGTACTTTTCATGAAAACAAGGCATAATTCCTTGCAGAGTGCAGATGGATCATGGTAACTTCTTCACTGAGTCTCTTGCAGCTAGGATGGGATGATAGACTATAGTCTGAGAAGAATTTAATGTAAAAGAAGTATTAGAAACAGTTGGCAAGAAATGTTCTTATCATATTCTGCATGTTATTTTGAAAATTGTATCTTTTAATGACTTTCCTCTTTTCTCCTGTCCATAACTGGATTGAGAAAGGAAGAGAAAAAAGAGAAAGAAAAAGAGGGAGAAAATAAACCCTCTCTTTCCCACTACACCCCTCACCTTCAACGATTAGAGAAAAAAAATGTTCTTGGTATCAAAAAATTGTTTTGTAAGCTTCCATTTCATTTTAGCTACAAAAAACCTGTATAAAAAAAGGTGATTTTTGCTATCCCTGAAATTTAATATATCTTAACATTGAATCTCAAATCCCCATCACAAATAGAATTTGTTTTCAAGAATCTATACAGTTCTGTTCAGGGGAGTGGTAAAAAGTTTAAAAAATCAATTACAGCTCCTAGGACTCTGAGTCTTGATTCCAAAGCTATTGATCTTATCTCACAGTGCACTCATCAGGCTTACTACCTCAGCCAACTATTTTGGAGACTACAAGCTGAGCTTTATAGCTTACTGCACACTTGCACTGATTTAAGACAAATGGGCAAAACTGAGTATGAAAACTCCTTTGCTCACTTTCTATGCTGTCCTCAAAGTAAAGACAGAGGATTCTGGTCTCCTCAGTTTAATAGCATAATCTACAAGGTAATTACAAGTGTATGGAACACCAAAGCACTCTTTCCTTCAAACATCCTCTATCCTTTTCTCTGTCTCTGAGAGGTGATACTAATTAGCTCCCAGTCTGCACAATATTTTACCACATTTTTCAGCATTTCATCTGCAGGCCCATAAAAATTTGTTTCTGTAGATTTCTGAAGCAGTTCTTTGTAGAAATCCAATTCAATTTTCATTTTTCTAGAGAATGTGTTCTGTAAATAGCAGGTGAAACTGCAAAAATAACTTCCATACTTTTACAATCTCATTGTTATTTATTCCAGATTAAAGATCACTGGTAAAAATGAGATAAAGTAAATCTTAAAAAGCTTACCAAAATGGAAAATAAAGAACATCTTTTGAAACTCACTTTTCATCTACTGAAAACCAAATAATTATATTGTTTTATTACTATTTTTTAACTTAAAAATAGGATGATTTACAAATTTGCAGGTTGAGGGTTCTTTTTCATTTTTGTACTACATAAATCTTAAGACCATCAGATGATTCTAATGAAATCTGCTTATGAAAGGGGTGTAAGCATGATAATAGATCATAAAATATTGATCTACTTTCAACTGACAACCTCAAGTTCCAGGATCAGGAGCTGCAACTTCAAGGTATAGAATCTCTACTCTACTATCGCAAGCATAATGTGTCACCATCATGTTTTATGAAAAATCCTTTCCTTAGGATTTTTCCCTCCTGAGAAGCTGAGAGGCCTCAGGAACAAACTGTAAACAATTCTTATCTGCTGCTGTGGAATGCAACAGGGGGAATCTTTGATTGGTCTCATCTGGTTGTTTTTAATTAAGGGCCAATCACAGATCACCTGTGCAGACTGTCTCGGGCAGAGACAAGCCTTTTTTATTCATTCCTTTTCTATTATTAGCTTAGCCTTCTGATGAAATCCTTTCCTCTGTTCCTTTAGTATAGTTTTAATATATTATCTATCATAAAATAATAAATCAAGCTTTCTGATACATGGAGTCAACTTTCTCGTCTCTTCCCTCATCCTGGGACCCTTGTGGGCAATACTACAATAATGTTTTAAAATACTTTGAGAAAACACTTCCAAAAAATCAAAATAGTTATTAATCAAAATTAATATTATAAATTTTAAAAACAAAGGTGTTTCAAGACGTTCGCACTTATAAAAATAACTGGGTTCACACAGGCGTTGGTTTATCTAACTTTGAAACTCAAATTTTTTAAACGTCTCGTGTTTATTAGCCCTTTGGTTTGAATTCATCTCTGTCTTCAGACAAAAACCATCTTCTGAAACCTTCCAGCATTTTTCATCCTTTAAAACTTTTAGAAGAGCACCAAAGACACTGATTTCTCTTCGAGGTGTTGATGTGAGAATAGACTTGCTGCCTGAACTGTTACAGACGTGGGGAATTGCCATTCATTTCATTATTTTCTCCACTGAAAAGGGAAAAAAGCTATTTATAGGTCCCAGCAGAGACACAAGCATGTGAAGCAGAGAGATTTTTTTTAAATTTTAATTAGTACTAAGCATCCTAGTAAGAGGTTCAACCTCCGCAGCACCAGGTAAACAATTAATCAATGTCAACTATAAGAAAAATAGGACTTGTCTTAGAGAAATTTATTTTTTGTCTCACTGGCTTTGATATGGTCACCTATTTGCAAATCATTACACTTTACTAAAATTCCTTTTTTTGCACTTTCTTACTATATTAGTTGTGACATTCTTTTCTTTATTTTAAAACCAGAGAAGATGATGACACCCATTTTAAGGTACAATAAGTATAAATTTATTATACTATTTTTTTTTTTTTTTTTAATTCAGTAGAACAAGACATTTTCCTTGATAAGTTACTGGTGAGCCTGTTGGCTGTAAAGAGATTAGATAAAGCTCCTCACCATGTTTGGTGGATCTTGCCACTCATTAACTGCACAAGTGCTCAGGGTCTTAATGATGACTTCCGAACCTAATGTGCACAACATGGACAAGAGCCTCAAACAGATTTTCTACTCACTTCTGGTTGTCAGAGTAAAATGCTGTGTACCTCCTATTGAGGGAGAATTGCCTGTGGACTGTAAATTTTGAGAGCCAGGGGCAAAGTGCTCTATGGACTTTCAATTATTTAATCAATCTATTTGCTCAAATTTATTTCTTGGGAGACAAAATTATTTGGTGTCCACTGGATCAGTGCAGAGAAGAGAGATGATAATTAGAAATGAATATTTGCATGAGCATAAGATATGAAAGTCACACCCATACTGTGAAAGTCCTCATGAGGATGGAGTATTGACAGAGGGTATTTTCAGCTATTTGAAGAACAGCTGATGTATCTTCTTCTGTTTCTGGAAAGGTATCACCTTGAGAGAGTTGTCATGAATTGGAACATCAATGTTGGGCTGCTTATGGTCCCAATTTACTTAAAGATCAGATGTACTACAATATGGGACTACTTAATACCCTTTCTAGGGTGGTTCTAGAGCAAGTAGAAACACTTAATTAGCAAGAACTGCGAGCCTCATGGGAGTTCACAGGGCCATAAAATATGCACGGACTAAATATTCAGATTCTAAAAATATCTTAATTGGCATTGATTAGGATTATACCTAATAAGCATATTGTTCTTTAGAAAATAGCTATATTTTTTGTTGATGTGAGCATGGAAACCCAAACTGTCAAGACCTCTGCCTTAAGTTCCAAGTGTCCATGGTTTGATGCCAGCTGTCAACTAAGCCATGAACAGCCATTCACTTGCTCCCCTCAGTGGGATGTATGAGAGAATCAGGGGAGTAAAAGTAGAAGAACTCCTGGGTTGAGAAGAAGACAGTTCAAAACAGAAAGCAAAAGCTTCACACCAAGAAGCAAAACCAGGTGTAGGGACATAGAATATAAGAAAATAGTGTAGAAAGTAATCTTACCCCTGAAAGTTGCAGCTGGGCCAATTATCAAAGATTAGGAATAGACCTGACTTTAACAGGCCACAGCTGTAACCAATGAGAAGAAGAGTGCTATAAAAAAGTGGGATGGGTGGTTGAGAAGGGAACTTGGGTCAGTTGGTTACTTTGTGAGGATAAAATAGTCAGTGCTCTGAGGAGCTGCCCATGAGAAACACCAAGAAGGTATGGAATTTTTGTAATAAGGAGACAACAGTATGGAACCCCTGCAATAAGATGACAACAACCAGGAATTAATTAGCTGCTTCCCATGGACAGGCAGGTGTTCAGCCATTTTCAGGAGAGCAGGGCCCCATCGTGTTTAACAGGGACTTGGGAAGACAAACACCATCACTCCAAATTTCCCACCTCTTCCTCCTTTTTTCCCCCTACTATATTTATTGCACATGACATAAGGTATGGAATATCCTTTTGGGCAGCTGTCCCAGCTGTGTCCTCTCAGAACTTTTCATGCACCCCTGGCCTTCTTGCTGGGGGGTGTTGTGAAGTGCAAAAAAGGGGTTGACTCTGTGTAAGCTCTGCTCAGCAATAACAAAATCATTCCTGTCTTGTCAACACTGTGACAACAGAGCCCATTTCTAGGTACTGAGAAGAAAATTAGTTCTATCCCAGAAAAAAACAACAATGAGCACACAAACAAACTCTGTTTCTTGAGTTATGCTTTTGGTTCATCCCCTTTAATAGCAGCAAATAAAGTTAGAGATATTATAGTGGAGTAAATTTAGGTGAAGCAGACTTCATAGATCTTCACTGTAATATATTACTCTGTTTAAAATATACATCTTTCTACACAGAAACACATATATATATATATATATTTATCCTGAGGGTTTATTAAGGTAACTGGCCTTGTTGGAAGAATCAAAGTCTATTTTAACAGTGGAAGGTATTATATCCTCAAGTCAGACACAATCCCTATGGCAAGATACACAATGACCTTGAGTGAGACTGTATTTCATGCTTCTGTTATCCTGTTTTAGTCAATGTATTCATTACACACGTGGTATAGCTATAACCAATAGTAAGCATGGAATGCTGTATTTATTACATACTATAAGTGCATTCATACACAAAACAAAGTGACATTCCTTAATGTTTATTTAAGCTAAATTTTTTTTTTTTCCCTTTGGGCATTTGAAAAGGAGCTATTTTTAACAGATGTTTAAAAACTACCTGCTGTATATTTTCAGACCCTCTTATCTAGTTTTCTATCTATATTTTCACACTCTCTATACTTCCATCTTACGGCAAAAATTTATTTTCTTTGCAAATGATTTCTTTTCTTTGTAAGTTCTAATTTGGAATTCATCAAAAGGCAGTTTTCCTTAGTATAGTCTCCAGTCTAATCAAGGCAAGTGAGTTTTTCCTTTTAAACAACTTTTTGGTTTTAGTGTTGCTTCTTCTTCTCCCTCCAAAAAAAGCCTATTTTTACTCTCCAAAAACTTTATCACTGTTTTTATTTAGTCTTATCTAGCATCTTGTAAATAGACAACATCACAGAGAAAAAGGAAATACTGTTATGCTCCCAGGGACAATCTGAAGGGAAACTCCTTCTTGAATACCTTCTTTTTACTGAAAACTACGTGGGGTAAGCATAGCTGAAAATCTCACCACTGAGGGTAGTGAATTAAAGCAGGACAACTTATGTGATAGATAAGAGGAAATCAATTAGCCCTTGGCTCTTCATTAACCTGCATCGAGGAAACACCTGGGATCAATGTGAGAGGTTCTGATATATGAGGAAGTGGCAGGCAGGTGGTTTGGGTGGGTTTAGATGTGATGGGGGTATTTATGGATGCTCCTGGGATAGTCCTTGTGTTGCTGAATTGTTTTATGGTAAGCTGTGGTTGAAGCAAGATTCTCTGTAATTGTTTCTAAAATCTTGTGTTGCAGAGTAATTGGGTTGGTAGGGGAATTTGGGATTACTTGGTTTCTGTGTGACTGAGGTTTTATTGAAGAGTTTCTTACTGGAGCAGTAAGTTGTAAGAACCAAACTGGTATTATTGAGCAGCGTGATTGAAGTTGGTTTGTTTGGTATGCTTGTAGGGGCCATAAGAAGACTTTCTTGAGAATTTTGTTCTTCAAGCTTTTTACTGAAGCCTATGAGCAAAGAATATTTACAAAGCCCTGTGGTTTGTGTATAGGAGATGGTTGTTTTGTTTGTGGCATGAATTCTATTTAGATGTTTTTCTACTACTCACAAGTTCTCTTTTCTGCTTTTATGTAATTCTTAGAGATTTAAAAAGGAAGAGAAGGTTATAGGTGTGGGCCTTGGGTAATTACTACAATTTTCATGGATTTGATATTTCAAAGGTTTGTTTCCTTTTTTTAATATTAGCACTATTGACTGTAGCAGTATAAACTTTAGATCTGTTCAACCTTATTTTTTTTTCACATAGCCTGAACACCACACAGAGCAGTAACATCCTAAAGGATGTTACTGTTAAGTGCATTAGTTGTTTGATGTTTTAGGAGACACTGTGTTAAAAAGCAACAACAAAACAACCCCCAAACTTTTATTTCAATAAAATAATCACCAAACCCCTAAGACATAAGGGTAGGAGTCAGATATCTGTATTTCTAAAGAGCTTGGATGAATTTCCTTTCATGAATGATAATTCAACCAGGTATTTTCAGTGTTTGATTAAATTTTATTGATCTCAAAAGTAAATTTATACTGAAGTAGCTTGATGACTAAAGTTTTATTAAAAAAAAAAAAAAAGACAAAACTGTACAACATTAGTAGTTTGGCAGCATTAATAGGATGATATTTTGAAAAGCAAAGCTGTATGTATCCATGGGTGTAACTGTGAATAGCTTCTTGCATTCATGAAGTATTCACTTAATTTCTTGGGCTTTTTTGGCTTAGTTCTGGGAAATGTTTTTATGTTAGCCTAGTGGATACTCAGGCTTCTGTTGTATGCCTGGTTTCAGACTTCTCTGCAGCTCCCGAAGAGAACCTGGTGTTTTAAACTTTGCATGCTGAGTGAGAAATGCATTAAGCATTGTTTAAAGTTATTTCATGTTTGTTTTTTCTCATATTTCCTTTTGCCTTCACTACCTGCAATGATCTATCAAACCCAGTAATATTTTGAGACTTTGGTATTGCTCTTCTTTTTGTTAAATAATATTAAAAATTGTAATATAAATGAAATATAGATGTGCTGTATTATAAATTTTAGTATTTAATTTCAACTGATGAACAAAAATGCAGCCATGGTACTATTTTCTCCTTTTTTATTGCTTCTCTTATTGCTCATTGCTGAGTTCATAAATACACATATCATGGGCAGCTCTTGTTAACTAATTTGTTACTTCAATTGTTAATTCATGTTGTAAGTTATGAACAGAACACAGTCCAGTTTCTATTCCCAGTAATTTTACCAAACAATATCAATCTGGAATGTTACTAGAAGAGAACATGCCCTCTCACAAGTGTGTTAAATACAAATTTTTAATCACAGCCTAGTCCTGAAGTGTAAGGAGCTCTTGCAGTATGAGGAGGGAGAGTAGTTTTAATAGGAGACTCCCTTCTAAGAGGGATGGATGGCCCGATGTGCAGACTTGAGCCAACTCCCAGGAACATCTGCTGTCTCCTAGGGGCTCAGATAAGGAACATCCATGGAAAACTCTCTAGTAAGGTCCTCTGATTACTATCTGTTATTGGCTGTTCAAGCTGGCAGCATTGAAAAAACAAAGTTCAAAGGCAATCAAGAGACTTCAGGGCCCTGGGAGAATTGGTAGAGGTATCAGGGGTATGAATTGTGATTTCCTTGATTTTTTCAGTACCAATAAATAATAGGAACAGGCAGGTCCACTGGATCAATGTGTGGCTATGAGGTTGGTGTCAGCAAAATAATTTTGTTTCCTGACCACAGAATTTTCTACTCAACACCTGGTCAACTGACATCTGGCCAGATATGCCCTTCTCATAAGGTGAAAAGAGTTCTAGTACAGGAGTAGCAGAGCTCATTGACAAAGCTTTAAAACAGCTTCGAATGGAGGAAAGAGGCAAACCAGGGTTGCCAGTGATTAGCAATGGGATGGTGTGCCAAAACTTGAGGAATTGAGTAGTAATGGGATCCTTCAGTGTGTTTGAAGAGTAGTTGGCTACAAACAAGGTACCACACCTGAAATGTTTGTATACTAATGCACACAGCAAGACTGAGGCAGGGGCCAGTCCGAGATTTGACATCTGGTATAATTGAAACCTGGGGGGATGAGTTCAGTGACTAGATTTCCCTGTTGGATGGTTACAGGCTCATTAGGAGAGAAAGGGCAGAAGAGGTGGAGGGGTAGCATTGTGAATAACAGGGTATTAGAGTATAGAGAACTCACAGTTGCAAATAGCTCTCACAGTTGAGAGCCTCTAGGTAAGAATCAAGGGACAAACAACTAATGTGGATGTCTTTGTGGGAGTCTACTATAGAATTCCTGTCCAGAACAATGACACTGATGAATTATCCTATGAGGAACTATGGGATGCTTCCAAGGTGATTGCCTTTGCCTTTATGGGGGACTTCAGCTTGCCAGAAATCAACTGGGAGCATCACGGAGCTGGTGCAGCCCAAGCCAGAAGATTCTTAAAAGACCTGGATGACATCTTAATGGAGGAGGACCTAAGGGAGCTGACTCAGAAAGATGCCCTCCTTGATCTGCTGCTTGTCAACAGAGGAGCTCCTGAGAGCAATGTGGTGGTTTAACTACTAAAAAGGATCTAAAATTATTGCTTTCTTTGCTTCCAAACAATTTTTTAGGCAGATATTATCAAATGTGACTGGGTTTTTTCCCCCCCCATTGTTGTGTCTTTTTTTTCTTCATCCTATGCCTTTTCTTTTTTTATTTTGTCTTTCAGAAGTAACATTTCCTGGGTTATGCTGGATAATTAGCAGTATAGCAGTATAAGAATTTCTTTGCTTATGTCAAATAATTTCTTTAAGCTCTTATGCTACATCTTAGTTACGTTACTGAATTAATGTTATCCTTGGAGTGTCTGATCCAATTATACAGTCAGCTGAGCTTTGATACAGACAACTAAATTAGCATGTGATAAGAACTATGCTTTAGAATTTTTCATAAACAGATAAGTGTTGTGTTAAACTCTGCTGGATGTCATCCTTGTTGATTAATACCTGTAAAAGAATAATCATAAAGCAGTAGTTAGGAAAGATAAGAGACATAATTTCATTAGATATCCTAAATTTTCATCTTATTATTGAACACCCCCGCTACTTCTATGTAAAAGAAAAAAGTCCAAAGAATATGTACAGGTTTTATTGTGTTTTTTTTTGAACCTAGAAATATTGCTTTCAACAGGAGCCAGACATACTTAAAAATATTTTGTCAATGCAGATGTTGCGAGTAGTTATTAATTAATTTATCTGGTCACCTAGCTGGCTAACCTGTATTTTAGACAACATCTATCAATCTTCATTTTCCATGGGCTTTGTGGCATTTCCTGCTGATTGACTTTTATGTTCAAGACCTGACTCTCACAGAGGGAGAGCCATTAAGAGCTTCTCCTGAGCATCTTGTAGTGCAATTCCAATACATGCTCCAACATTATTCTGCTGCACTTAGAGCTCCCTGTAATGTTGAAGTTTTGACAATACGTAATTTCTTGTCAGAGTTAAAATAACCAGTGCTTGGCCAATATTTCTAAAGAATTCAGGAGTTTAAAGCTTTTGTTCTCTGTCTCAGCTTTTTTTTTTAACACCGCAACCTTAGAAGGAAGAATCTGTTTTTATAGCTGCGCTTAAGGCTTTCAAATAATTTGACTTTTTTTTTTTTTTTTTGGTTAATATATTCCACAGAAATGCAAGAGGTGGGGGAGCAATTGTTTTTTTTTCCATGTGTCACCTGTGATCAAATTCTTTGGGATGGTTTTGATGCATAACATGCTGTAGTAGATTTGTAACACTTCCAAAATAAGAGATTTTTAGATCATGCTGATGCTTATACATTTTCACTGTCCTAGCATCTAGTTAGATCAGCTGCATCCCTTAATTACTGTTGTACTGAGTGATGTTGCATAATCAGAATATGATGCTGCTAAAGTTACAGGCCTTTCATTATTGTTGCTGCTGAATGACTGTATTCAGTTTTCTGTATTGCACTCTAAGGGAGTACAGCAGACATCCTTTTTACAGATTCTAAAGCCCTGTTAAAAACACTTGAATTTTCCTTCCATTCAGTGTGGGCTTGAGCTGGTTGCATTTATAAGTGCAATAAGTTGCATATATAAGCACTGCATCAAACAAATTTTATAAAGCTTCTGATCCATTAACATGAATGTGAACAATTTTGAAGGGTGTCTAGAATGCATTGAAAGTGCCAAAATAATACTGTTTGGTTTTTTTTGGTTTTTTTAATATGCTTATTTACCCTCATCAGGATGAGAAGAGGCTAAGTACAGGAATGTGAGATTTAAGAAAGCAGTTCTCTCTGGTTTTATTTAATCAGCATTTTGGGTGAAGCTGCCAAACTTGTAGAAACCTTTGAGGCTCACTGAGCAATGACTGTGTCATATTAGCAACGGTAATCTCCACACATCTGTCAAACTGGGATGTGCAGCCTAAGAGAAGGCTCTGACCTATCCATCTTGCTTCTGTCCAATTTGTGCTGGGACATCATGGGTTTGTTTTGGGGGGGGGAAATTAAACTTCACTCTCCTTTTGAAGATTTACATTTTTTTTGTCTCCTCCAAATTATTAAAAATTTAAAAAGTGTAGCAACATCATATTCTCAAGGTAGACAGGAAAGAGAATTGAATACCACACTTCAGGTTGTGGGGGATCTTAAGGCATTGTTCTTGGGTGCCTTCAGTTACTACTGGAGGCTTTCAGGCCTGTTCCTTTTAGCTCCTTTGTCTAGTTACCTCATGCACAGTTTTCTAAACGTCTGATATGTGCTTCTCTCTTTACACATCTCCCCAGTCTGACTTGTGTAGGAAATGTTTCTTGGGGTTTTTGTGCTCTCAGAGGACATGAAGGCACTTAACCCCAGTCACTTAGTGTTGTAGAGAAAGAGAGTTGAGTAACAGGCTTTTGGAAATGTCTGTTAACTGCTCTGTTAATCCTGTTAGCAGGATTAATTGCTCTGTTTAAAAAATTCAAATATCAATATTAAGAAAACAACAAAGTTTGCCGATAAGGAGTGTATTATGATCTGATGCTGCAGAAGATTTGAATCATTAAAGTGAAATCAGTTCTCTAGTTTATAAAAAAATATACAAATGCTACTAAGTTATACAAAATATTTCCCAGACAAATCAGTAGGTTTTTTAAAGAAAAAGAAAAATCTTGCATACAATGAAGTGAACTTTTTCTTATTTTTTTAATCTGAAATTTAGAAAAGAGCGGGAAATATAAGAGCTGACTACTCTTGTAGTAGATTGTTTCAGCTCAGCTGAGACTTCTTGTAGTATATGTTAATTCAGTTCATCTTTCATTTATCTTTTCATACATCTTGTTTCTAATTGGAGCTTCCATTTGGCTGTTACTTGATAAGTTATAGATTGTTTAAAGTTGTACTGTTTATGTATGAAGCATGATTGGTACAGTTCAAGTGGGTTTACACAGTGTTGTATTTAAAAATTAGGTTTTGGGGAATATGATAATCTCATTTGTTAAAAAAGTACTACTGTAACCCTTTAAAGGGATCTCTCTTTTAGGGTTTTTGAAGCAACAGAATATTTTTTTTCCAGGGTAATATCTGTACAGCAAAATAATTTGTTATGAACTCACATTAGCTAATTTGAGCTAAGTGTTTGGTTGAAGATGTCAGATTTTGTCTAACTGGAGTTTAAATCTGCTTTTCTCCCTCCAGTGAACAAAAGAGATAAGAAACTGATGTTTGCCATTAAAGCTCATCATTTGATCCCCTAGCTACTGCTAGCAACAGCCAGGATAACCAGATTTTTTGTTTGACTTCAATATAAGAAGTAACTAAATCTTTAACTTGAGGCAGAAATAAATTGGCTAATAGCTTAAAAAATGATGAATGACCATGAATTAATAATTTTATACTCATTTTTCATGTCTCATGATGCAAGAATGAATGATAAAAAGAATAACAAAACAGGAGGTAGAGAGCAAGCAGAAATATGTATTTATCATACAAAATGCAATTGAGCTGTGGGAGTCTTCTTGCCAGCAGTCAGCCTGGTAAAGCAAAGTATAGCTGCCCAGAAGGATTTGACAAACTCAAATTCTTCAAGAGGTGGTAAACACTAAGGTGGAGACTCTAACTACTTTAAAGAGTCCAGAAAATGTAGATTAACATATGTCAGTACAGTGTGTTTCCAAGTTTGTCTTCTCAAGCACGCAGCATTCTTTGGTATAGCTGTTGGGTTCCTTAGTCAGATTGGATGCATCCTACTTGGTCAAGAAAATCAAAATGCCTTCTGAGATTACAGAAAATGAAGAAACTTGTCATTTTCTGAAATCTCGGGGGGGAATTAGGATAAGGGGAGAGCAAGGGTTTTTCCAAGAAACAAAACAAAACACAACCACATGAATTCTGAATGAGGTAAGCAAGTAGGGCAACTGAAAAAAAAACCAAAAAAACCACAAAACCAAGAAAAAACCCAGACCTAAAAACCTCCAGTACTTGCTGAAGGCATCCAAGAGGCCAATATGTTTTGCCTAGAGGCAGAAATATACAGGGAAAAGTAGATCTGTGGATATCCCTGACAAGCTTCAGGCAACGTTACCTGAAGTTTCTACTTGTTGGCTGGCCATTTCTCTAAACTTGATTAGTTTTGTGATTTGATGCTTTGAAAAGTTACCTTTCCTGCTTCCTCACTACCCCAGAAACTAATTGTGCTGCTGCTTTCATGCTTTCCTTGGTGGATGTAGCGGGGAGAAACGACTCTGATGCCCAGACTGTTTGGCTGACAGTACCAACATCTCAAGGTTATTTGAGCCTTTTTTCTCCTTTGTTTTCTCGCGCCAGTCTCTCTAGAAATTCTGGAAAAATACTTTTGCTCCTGCTTCATAGCAGGAGCAAACGTATCTGTGAACAGAAAAAATATCAAGATGGAGCCTGATAAACTTTGATTTCTCTGAATGCCTAGTTTCTATATGTTCTATAAAGGGGTCATCTTAAATTTCATTTATGATTTTGAAGGTATCAGACGATTGCTTTGACATTTTTGGTTATAATTGCCTGTACCCAATGTACTCAAGCATTCAGTTTGCATTCCTAATATCTGATAACCAAACTCATCAACTTGTCTGTGGTGAAGTCCAAGATTCATGTTAACAAAAAGGAAAAAAAAAAAAAAAAAACACTGAGAAATTCAAGAATGATTCTGGAGGTTTCTTACCCTCTGCTCACTGCGAACACAAGTTGTAATACTCCTGTTACGTTTCATGTACTATCATCTTGCTTGTTTTGTAACAGAAGCAGTGTAATGTCACTGGGGAAATGTCATCCATTTGCTAGCTATTTCTGTTTCCAAATCATTGACTGCATAGACCCATGAGATTTTTCTATTTAAAAATAGCTGTGGTTGTTTTGAGGAATAACTCTTAAACTTTATTTCCGATTGCTTAATTAGTTTCTAAATCAAGAAATTTGCCCCTTAGAAAACTACCTAGCACACAGCTGGTGACATGAAGCTAAATAATTTATATCCTTATGTGTAATTACAAAGAAATTAATATTCCTTTAGGAAAGATATAATTATATTATTTTTGAAAACTGAAGTTAATTAAGCACATTTTCATTTACTCCCTTTCCTTTCCCCCCCATTTTGTGTGTGCTTGCAAAAAAGTGTCTCTGTTGGGTTAAATGAGTGAGATTTTTCTCCTCTACCCTTTTTCCCCTTACTGGAGCCATGCTGGCTAGAGTCTATCAAGTTACATTTTTCCAACTGTTCTGCCATCCTATCTTTAATTAGATTCTCTATCAGTATACTCAGTAATGGGACAAATCTCACCAGGCTGTACATTTTAGATTATTTTTTAGCAGTATTATTTAAAATTAGGTACTGCATTATTATTTTCTTCACTATTCATCAGCAATTTAAATGTTTCTGTAAGGGTGTTCTGCAGATTTCTGTTTCAGCACTTTTTAAAATATTTTTTTGTTTGATGATGCAATTTGATCTCAACCTTTTCTCAAGTACCACCCAATCTTTAATCCTCTTCTTCTGTAGATAAAACTTATTTGTCTGATGTCAAGTCACTGGTTTTAAACTAGTGATTTGAAGACTAACTTTGCATCCATAAGGGATACTTCAGAAAGGAGTCTTTATTGACCAACATCTACATTTTCAGTGGAAGGCTTAGCATTTTATTGCAGAAACACGGTGAACCCACACTGCAGTAATGCCCTTGACAATAACTGGTTTGAGCAATTTCTCTCTTCTTCTGGTCTCTGCACTTTATAGTTAATTGTGCATTTAGAGTTTCCATTTCCATTTGGAAAAGTAAATGCAATGTGAATACAGTCAAAAATGAAATAGAAGGTAATTAACTGCAAGGCCAAAATTTTCACACTTGTGCTCACATGGAGCAATGCAGATTATCTGATTTACTTAACTTTAGTCATATATAGCCTCATTCATGTGCATAGTAGAAAAAAGTGTTTTAAATTGACTCTCAAGCACTTTAACACTAGATTCTTACTAAAATTTTATTTGAAATATAATTTTTACAAATTAATCTTGAAGCAATGTTTTTATTAAAAGAAAAAGAGGGGAATGTGTTGTGGCAGAGTTAGTATTTCAGCCTGGTTTCAACTGAAGTTGTCCACACTGCTCTACCACAAATATGTTTTCACTGCTGCTTATGGTAAAGTTAACACACCTGCATCATGCACAGTCTTTTGCTGGAAATTGATGCCTTTTACCTTAATGGGTTTGCTTATGATACTTGATTTTGTATCAATCTTATTTAGTCTAATTTGCATGTATAGAGCTAAACTTTTAAATGCCACGTTAATATGCAGTACCTGGATATTTGTGAGAAAAGGGATTGGCTGCAAAGTGAAAAGTAATCAGGGGGATTATTTGTTTTTCATCTGTATACGGACCAGAAGGCTTGATTTTTAGGATTTCTTGCTATGTCCAAAACATGATGATAAATCAGAATATATTTCTTCTGTCCTCTTATTCTAGAGGAAAGGAAGTAAATATTTTGGACTGTCATGAGGAATTCTGAATATTCTGCTGTGATAGGTAGATAACTGGGTGGCCACCAGATACCTGCCCAGCTGCTCTCTCACTCCCCCACTGGGAGAGACGCTGCCATGGAAAACTGTGGGTTTAACTAGAGGGTGGAATTCCTTACGAGTTACTATCAGGCAAAACGGATTTGACTGTGGGAGAAGCTATATTGGCATTTTAAATAGATCTGAGTTGTAAGAAACAAAGACAGACTTTAGAACAACACTTTTCTTCCCCTACCCTTTCCTGGGCTGAGCTTCATTCAAAGCTCCTTGATGCATCCTCAGGTGGCCCTGGTGTAGAATGTGGGGGATTGGATTGTAGTCAGTCCAAAACAGTTCCTCTGTTGCGGTAATCCTTGTTTTTCCTGGGCCTTACATGAGTCCAATCCAGCTAGTTTAGGACTCTAGCCCACACGGACCCGCACAGACGAAGGTAAAAGACGAGAGGCGCTCTTCTCCACGTGGGTGCAAGTATCTTGTTTATTGGCTTGGTGCAAGACACTCAGGTGATGGGGTCACCCAGGTAGGAAAAAAAGGTGGGGGAACTCTCACACAGGAGGTTTTATACCCTAGGGGATGGGGGCGGGGGAGAGAGGACCGGAGCCAGTGGGATGCCATTGGGGAGGGGTGAATTACCTATGGGACAGACCATGTGTATAACAGGGGGGGTGTGGGGGGGAGACCATGTAATGAGGGAGGGGGAAAACCCATCTACTTGACCCAACATGCCCAGTAGAAATTGCCCATCACCAGTGCAACAACAACTAAATAAACTATTTAGTGCAATACAACACTCTGTGTCTCCTTTCTCCTCACACTTGTCCCTGCTCCACCTGGCTACCTTCCAGAAACAGCAGAGGGGCCTTCCCTCCAATGCCCAGAGCTCCTTTTCCCTCTCTCCCCTCAGGGTTTGGAGGTACAGTTCCCAGTCTTATTTGCTTTGGATAAAGTGAGTCATGTGTCTTAATATGTGGGTTTTTTGGTAGGAAAGATAACATTTCCTCCTTCTAGAAATTGGTTTATATGATTTTGGGGCACTTTTTCTCTAGTGAAGGAAGCTTTTCGACACCACCTGTGTTGAGAACTGCATGCAAATAAAGAGGAGGACTTGGTTTTCTGGACCTCACTTCTGCCCCTTGGGTGTTTAATTTAATCTTTGTTTGTTTTGGTCAGGTTGTTGTTTTGGGTTTTTTAGGAACTGTTTGTCTGTTTCTAAACAACTCACATTGCAATTATGCTGCTTTAAATTCAAGGTCTCTTCAATGAAAATGGTGTTTTTACTCTGTAGGTGATAAAACCTCTTTTCTTTCTTAAAAAAAACACTTTAGGACTAAAGAGCTTGTATAAAATTGCAATTAGAGAAGTAAAAACCTAGATGTAGCTTAATGAGTAAATGAAGAGTTGGATAATGGTCGTCCCTTGTAAGAGATTTTAATGTGGAAAATGCTCTTTAATCATCTGATGATTATAGAAAAAGAGCAGTAATCTGTGCCACTTTGATGCCCTGGCAAGGTAATTTACTGTATTTTACTTTCTTGCTGTGAAACTGAATAGCCTCATTCTGTGCCCACACAGCAATCTGAAACATCTGGAGTCTGCTGTATTCAGGAGTCTTTTTTATTTTTAAGTGTTCATTCCAAATTGTGTGAATGGAGAGCGGGTGCTTTCTTCTGCTGATGCACAGAAACACACAGGGGCTGTGGATGTGATTAGGTATAGGATTATTGCAAGGTACATTTTGTAAGCACTTTGCTTTTCAGAAAATCTTTATACCTATTTCTGAAAGGTGTTTTTTTTCTAGGAACTGAGCCAAATGCTTCGACTAGCTGTCTCAAAATGAAAAGCAGCAGCCCCACCGAATGCTTATCTGCTGCCACAGTGAAGGAACATGCCTTTAAAACTAAAGGCTCTGAAGTGTTGTGGCACTTTCTTTACATAGTGAAATACATAAGGGGTTAAGCCTATAGATTCTGCCTTCTGTGTCTACGTGACAAACAGGATAGGGAAAGCACCACTCTGTGTGTGATCAACCCCTTGTTTGTTAGAGAGGGAAAGGAAAGGTAAAAAGGCTTCTCACCTTTGCTCCACAAGTAAATAGTATCTTCTTAATATCCAGTGTTATTTCTCACTGTGTAATTATATGTAAATTTCTCAGTTTAAAATGTCTATGCCACTATGAAAAGTCCCTCTCCAGCTTTTTTGTAGGTCCCTTGAGTTACTGAAAGGCCACAGTTAGGTCTCCCTGAACTACTACTCCTCCAGGCTGAACAACCTCAGCTTTCTCAGCCTTTCTTCATAGGGGAGGTCTACAGCCATCTTGACAGCCCTCCTCTAGACTAGCTACAACAATCCCATGTCCTTCCAGGGCTGGGGACCCCAGATCTGGATGTAGCACTGCAGCTGGGGTCTCACCAGAGCAGAGCAGAGAGGCAGAATCCCCTCCCTGGCCCTGCTGGCCACACTGCTTTGGGTGCAGCCCAGGCTACATTTGGCTTTTGGGGCTGGGAGTTCATATTGCCAGGTCATGTCCAGCCTCTCATTCACTAGCATCCCAAGACCTTCTTATCAGGGCTGCTCTTGGTCTGTTCATCCTCCTCTGTTGGTAGAGGATTGCCTCAACCCAGGTGCACCCCATTGCACTTGGGTGTGTTAAATTTCATGATGTTCCATGAGCCCACTTGTCAAGTTTGTCCAGGTCTCTCTGGATGGTGTCCCATCTGCCAGGTGTGTCAGCTGCACCACTCAGCTTGGTGTTGGGTGCAAAATTGCTGAGGGTGCACTCCATCTTGGTTATGCTGCCAATGAGTTACATATATTTATATGTATATATTTCTCACATTGTTTTCTAAGTATTTTCCAGCTGTTTGTTATTTTAAGGTCTTTTTAGTGTTAAGTCTTATGTTGAGATGTTATGACTCTTCTACTGCAATACAAGTGGTTACTTTGTGTGTAAATACAATATAGTCTTACGGCTGCTAATTGTTATTGTAGAAATCTTCTGGTAGAACCTATCAAAAAAAAAAAATCCAAAACAGTCCAAAAACTCTAAACCATTTCTGTGTGCAAGAGTATCTGTTACTGGGCTATCTGAAAACCTGTGAAGGACACTTTTATGTTATGATGACAAGATAAAGTCAACCTTTGAAAGACTGATCACGTTTTTCATAAATGGAGGCCTAATTAGATGGTTATCACGTATGTAAAGTCAAAAGAAGTGCTCTGATTGTGGTGTTATTATTTATTTAATTATCACAATTGCTTCAGATGGTAGAGTTGCTAAAACACTATTTAAAAAAAAAATAGGAAATGAAAAGTCAAAGCAGAGATTTCACAAAGCTATGGATTCAAACACCTGGGGTTTTATTGTGGAGTTTTTTTCCCTTTTTATTTCCCCCTCTCCTTTTGCCCTGTGTGCTTTAAAGAAAACAATGGCTGTGCAGAGTTTTGGTTGAAAAAGCAAAAGCTGTGTAATGAGAATACTACAGCTATCACAGTGCAATTCCATTGTGCTGCTGTGTCCGTGTCCCACTTTTCCAATAAATCATAATAACCAGCTGATAATGCAAATATCGCAGCATGTTGTCTGGGAATTTTTCTGATTAGTTTGTAACTTGCAAAGGCTCCTCGCACTCTTGAGCAATGAGTTTTTCTCTCATGGTTGCTATTTTTCCCTGATACTTTGTGTCATAAGAGTTACTGAGATTGCAGTGGCCAGCATTCTGGTTCAAAGGTGGTTGCAATAGATCAGATTTGTTACATTTCAGGGCTTTGGGGAGTATGCTGTTAATACAGAAGAATTTAAATTTTTTTACCATCTTTTCTTTCAGACTATCTATAACTACATTTTTAAATCCCTGTATGGAACTTCGGTTTTAAATCTCACACAAAGACAAAAATGTATATTAAACCACTGTAGGAGCATACAGTCTGCATATGTTTGTAATGTGTCTGGAATTTTATAATTTCTGTAGAGGCAAAAACATTATTAAATTTTAATTCTTTTTTTTTAATTTTATTTTTCTTGCAGAAATAACAAGGTTCCTGCTCTTGAAAGTAGAGATTTATTTTATTCTTTTTTTTTACATTTAATATATTTTGTGTATATCTTACTGCCATAACGATTTCTGTGTAATAAGTTATGGTGGTCTTTTCTGGGAATTTACTGTGTGCTGAAAGTCTGTATTCTCTGATGTGATGAAAATATGAGATTTCGACTCCAACATAAAGCTTGGAAATATGTTCTAGGGTTGTGGAAAAAATGAATAGAAAAGCATTTAAGTTTGCATCTAAAAAAATCTATTTAAATAGTTTTTTGGGTTTTTTTTTAGGATCCAAAAGTCTAACTAGACTTACAATATTTTAATTTAACACTGCATTTTATAGGGTGACCACAGTAAAAGACATACCAAAGCTTCTAGAATTGTTGTCCATTGTGAAAAACCTTAGAAAAGACAAAGTAACCAGCTAATGTTGTCATATGGTCATGTTAATTTTCTGACCTCCTTCTCTTGAGATGTTTGGTCTTATTATTGAAAACACGTGAACATCAAATTTTTCAAAATAGTTTGTCCAGATAAACTTGTAGCATTTGTATTCATGCATACATCATTAGTACTTATTGCGTGTGTTTTGGCTGGGAACCCAGTTTAGGCATCTAGATTTGATTTCTCACTCTACCACAAATTTCTCATGCTGTCCTGTGTAAGTAATCTAGCTTTCCTATAGCTTAATCAGCAATCCATGCAATAGATTATTATTTAATAAATATTCTTCTCATGGTGAGAGAATACACTCTGTAACTGTGGAAATAAACTTATGATGTATTCCAAAATGCTTAGGAAGTGTGGGATGGATCCACATGCCAGAGTTGGATGGGTAAAGAAGTAGTGATGTGTGCCAGTATGACAAATGAGTTCAATCAAACGGCCTTGTCCCAGCGGATATCTGAAATGTTTGGAGAGTTACAGTAGCTTCATGTTAATTGTAGGACCCTTGCAGTGTTAACAGAGTAAGCTTTGGTTTTAGGGAAAAATATCAACTCTACTTTTTTTCAGAAGATTACAGTATCACCATCTGCTCATCATGAAAGAAATTTTAGCTTAGAAGGATATACTTTGTAGGGGAAGAAAAACAAATTTCATAAAATTATGGAGGTGAAATATGGAGAGACAACAAATTCACTGTATTGCAAGCCATAGAATCACAGAATATTTTGGGTTGTGAGGGACATTTAAACATCATCTAGTCCAACCTCCTTGGCATGAGCAGGGACATTTTCAACTAGATAGGGTTTCTCAGAGCCCTCTCCAGTCTGTCCATGAATGTTTCCACCAGTGGGGCACCTTGCACTTCTTTGGACATCCTGTTTCCGTGTTTACCAGCCTCATTATAAAAAAAATTTCTTCCTAATACTTACACTGAATTACTCCTCTTTTAGTTTAAAACCTTTACCCCATGTCTTCCCAGAGCAGGACCTGCTAAAAAGTCTTACCATGTTATTTTCTTATGGAAGTACACTTGGTTTTTAACATGAAAAAGGAATGGTTATGCTTCATTTATTAGAGTATAAATAAAAATCCCATTCCTGGGTAATTATCTTTTTTTTTCTCATGCTTTCCTCAAGATGCATTTCTGGCAAAAAACAGATAAAGTTATTAGAAAAATCTACAAAGAGCAACTGCTTCACTACCAAAATATAAAAAGAAATTCAGCAGAAAAAGCAATTTAATTGGGAGAGAGCTAGGGGGAAAAGAACTGGAAAGGAGTCCCCATGCTTCAAGATTTCTCTGAAGGACAGAATATAAAAAAAATGCCATTTTTTTTTAGAAAGAATCATGGGCACATCTGAACACTTTAGATAAATGTTTTATTGGATGAATCCCATTTTAGTAGCATATGCTGGCAGCAGGGGTTATGACTGAACTACAGCAAATGCCAAGATTTAGTTAAATATGTTTCAGAATGGCTGGACTGGACTCTAATTACCTACTGTAAAAATAAGAAATTATCATGCCTGGTGTTGTGGTGTAAGCCCAGACAGCAGCTGAACACCACTTGCTCACCCCCCACCCTGGTGTGTGATGGGAGAGAGAATTGCAAGGGTCAAACTGAGAGCTTGTGGGGTGAAACAGAGACAGTTTAAAAGGGAGTGAAAAAGCCATGCTCTCCTGGCTCTGGCCAAGCCAGGGTTAATTTGTGTCAAGGAAGGGGCATAGCTAGGACATGGTAGCAATTCTATATCACTTCACATCATTCTCTGGGAATGGAGAAGGGGCTCCCTTCTGGGTCGGGGTAGCATTGTGGTGATTGGATTAGGGTCCATAGTGAGAATTTTCATGTGGATTTCTTGCCTCTCTCTTGTACACATCTGTTATTAATGTTGTTGCTGTTAGTGTTCACTTTATTGTCTCCTTGCTGTTTCTAATAAATTTTACTTTACCCTTGAGCTGTACCTTTTGTGCCTCCAGTTGTCATCTCCAGCCCATTGTAGGGTGAGGGGCGGAGGGAGAGGGTGAGGGGTGCATGGTTTCAGTGGGAACACTAAACTGGAGAATACTGTTCGTAAACCATGCCACACACATGAGCAAAACAAGGAATTCATTCCCTGTTTCCTATGGGCAGGCAACTGTTCAGCCATGATGCACAGAGCAAGGCCCCATCACTCACCACAGGTGCTTGGGAAGACAAATACCATCACTCTTCCTTTCTTTTCCCCTGCTTTATGTATTAAGCATGAAATATCTCTCTGATCAGGGATCAGCTGTCCTGGCTTTGTGCCCTCCCAGCCTCTTATGCACCCCCCAGCCTCCTTGCTGCTGGTGTGAGAAGCAGAAAAGCCTTGACGCTGTGTGAGCTCTGCTCAGCAGTAATGAAAACATCCCAGTTATTGATGCTTTCCACCACAAAAACATAGCCCCATACCAGCTGCTGTGGAGAAAATTTTACTCTATTGTAGCCCAAACCAGCATACGTGCTGATATTGGAAGCAGCAGCATCAGGAATTTGTACCTTGAACACAGCAGAATATCCAAGAGGCTCATGGATAGGCAGCTCACTGTATAGGTACCTCACCTGCTGCTCACTGTAACATCTTGTGCTGCTTCTTTGAAGGTTGAGTGCCCACCTGCATTTGTGCATCTCCTCTGAGTTTGTGGAGATGGGCCTGTGATGGGCAGATGCCTCCTGGGATGGGTCTGAGTGCAGCTGAGTGCTCCCATCCCTGCCATTGCCTCTGAGTTCCTTTGTGCTTCTGGGGATTAGCTTTATCACACAACCTAGCAGTAATGAATACACTATAATGCCTTATGAATAACAGGCTGTGTTTGCTAGTTAGTTATAATGAAGGATTACTGTTCTACAAGTTGCAATGTATGCAAGTCTCCAGAGAGGAAGATGTCCCTAATTGAAATAATTGTAAGTTAGATTGTTTTGCTGAGAATACTGCATTGTTTGCCTTTGCCTTGTCCTTAAAATACTCTTCATAACTGATCCCTTTGACTTCTGTTTTTAATGATTTTTCATCAGAATACTCAAACTGTCTTTCAAAAATGAGTTTGTAAAAGGGGAATTAAATTCACTTTGTTCTTTTTACTCTTCCCTAGCTATCTGTCATGTTGGTTATTTACAAGGTTACACTGTGTTCTACTAATTATTGAGTTATTCTGGCATGACGGCATTGTTTCATGCAGAAGTTTTGCCTGGGATAAAGTCAGCAGCAAAACAAGTTTAGACAGTCCTGTGATTCGGAGCTTTAAAAGGATCAGTCTCCAGTGCACAAAACTGTCTGTCACTGTTGCAGCAAGATGAAGCTGAATGGGCCCTGAGAGAGAAGGATAAGTGCTCTTTATCAGGGAATTGAGACCTATCTGAAAGGTGCCAACCAGCTGGGGACACACAGCATGAGGATATATGCCCTGCAGATGTAACTCTTCTTTCTGTGTTTTGTTTGATTTCTAAAATCACTGACACGGTGATAGTCAATGGAAAAGATCATTGTTCAGTAAATGCCCTTTTGGCTAATATAATATTTTTAAAAACAGAAAAAAGGAAAAGCTTCCAGAATCAGAGAAGCTAAAACAGTCAGCTGGTGCGCTATCACAGGAATTTTAACTGTAGTCATTGAAATGAGTTCTCAGTTTCTTGTCTGAGATGGGCATAAGAATTTATCTCCTGGTCTGTCAGTGTTTGTTTCCGTGTTAGTTATCTGCAAGGAAACACATAATTTTATAATGTAAGGTAATGTAAGACAAAGGAAATACTCAAAAGTGCTGATGGGAAGGCCTTTATGAGTTGAGCTTGACTAATTATATTCTGCTGATTGTAGGGAAGTAGAGATGTGCCGCTTTCACTGGTGGATGCCAGTCTCTGGAATATGTGTTTAAATAGGTTTGAGTGTGGAACTGCCTTTTCTCAAACTCTGCCTATGTCTTATCATTGGTATGAGAAGCCATGGTGAAAATACTGATGAAAACCAGCCTGACACTGAAGTAAAACCCTTGTATTTCCCAGATCTCCTCTTCTACGAGGTATTCTGGGGCTTTTAAAGGGAGGCAGAAGTGTTGTTAAAACAGCTACGTCTTATCCTGTTTAAATCTGCACAGATGATAAAGATTGAGTACTTTTCAATCTTTTTTATAAACTCATGTCAACAAAAAGTTGGAGTCAGTGTAATTTTAACATTCATATATTCTGGCAGCTTCTTGTAAATGGGCTTCTTTCTAACTATCCTACAACAATCCATCAACAAACAAGCATGAGAGGTAGTGATGGGTGTTGCAGAATCAGAATGTGAACAAAGAGCTCAATGTTCAAACCAAAGGATTTTAATGTAGATATATCTCATTCAGGCTTAACTTACTGAAAATTAGTCATTATTCCAGCATCTTTATAGGTTGAATTTTTAGCATTTTTATCTTCTAATGGGCAATCTGTGACTACCCTAAAATGATCTAAAAAGAGGTCTGGCAGTTTGGCTGTGTATTTGATGTAATAGATGCATCAATAGCTACAGATGTAGCTGCTATTACCAGTTTCATGTGCAGATGCAGTGTTTTCAGAATCTCTGCTTATAAGATGTCAGTGCTGCCAACTTGCAGATATTAAAGGAGTAAGAATAAGTTCAGTCTTTGAGAACATCAGTTAGAAGGGCTGGATGGTGCCTTCTGAACATGTTCCAGCCACTAGTGGTTTTAAAAAATTGAAAGCTGCAAAACTTTTATAGCAGTTAATTTAACAGAGAACATTATAATAATATTTATGTGATTTGTTAGAATTTTCTGAAAATTGTTTAAATCCAAACAACTAAGTTTCAACAACTTAGTCTTTAAAGTATTTTCCTTTTTTTCTTTCTCATATCTCATTAAATATTTGAAAAAGTTTTCAGAGACGCACTTGATGATATCCCACCTATAATGAAAAGTGGTCTGTAGATGGATACCTATCAAAGATACCTATCTTTGAAGAGATCTCAAACAGTCATTTTGTCATTATCCCTGCTTAATGAAATCAGGAGATGAGTTGTGTTTGTGTATTCAAAGAGCCACTTGCAGCATACATATGTTTTTTCTGTTGAATTCTTGGATTACAGTGCATTTACTTTGCACTGTAAGATGCAAAGTCCAATAATTAGTGTTAATAAACTTCAAAGACACCAGCATGGGAAAGCGTGTAGTACAAATGTAATTACAAGCTGTTATGATAGTTTACAAAAATATGTATCTGCTTTATGTTGCTTTCTGCTTTGATTTTTCTATGGAGCTTACAACAAATAAAATGGTCTCCAGAGATTATTTTTCTTGCTGCTTAGAAAGCACATCTCATACTTACTATGCAGCTTTCTAATTCTCCACTTTTTCCTTTCCCTTGGATATTAGTTTTTATCTTGTCAAAATGGGGGTTTAACATTCTGAATCTTAAATGTTGAACTAGTTCTGCCTGCTACCTATTTTCCCCACTGTATTTTATGCACCAAGTGGCCTGTAAGTCAGCATGGCTGTTGTTTCCAGCACTAGCTGGATTCCAGCACTTTCAGAAACAAGCTGTGCTCTGACTGTGAGGGACAGCTGCAGTTGTTCCACTGTTTGCTGCTTACAATAAATGTTGGGAAAACAGAAAAATTCTTGCCTTCTCTGAGGTAAAAAATGACTGGCAAAATGATATTGTGTTTTAATATGAAGCAGTCATACAAGTTCTGATCTCCCCACTTAGTAAGATTCACATTATCAGTCCATGGAAATAACTCTTGCATGAAGGTCAGCAAAATAGAAGGATGCCAAGTACACAAATCTTCAGTGCTAAGGAATGTACAGGATTGGACAGGATCATCTATTATGATGTCCAGCTTTTCATAGCTGTAATTATATATATAAAATTTTTCCTATCATTAATTTAGATGTATTTTGTTAAAAAAATTATTTATCCTAAAACAGGTTTGGAATTCCAATATTCCAAGAATTAGGTTTTCGGTTTGCCTATGCAATTATTTAATATTTCTCTTACCTGAGAAAAGACTAAATAATAGTGGGAGTTTGTTTTGTTTTGCTTCTTTTTTTTGGCATAGCATATCTAGTTAGACTTGGCCTGATTAGTTTTACATCATCATTTTTGCCAAAGGAACAATTCCATGATGTTATAAGGTACAGCTGGTCATGATATCAGGTATGTTGATGAGTGGCAAATGATATTTAGATTTATGACAAGGTTGTTTTTTTCTCTTAACCATTATCTGTAACATGTCATAATAGCTAAGCCCATCCTAGGACTTGCCTAATGCTTTCTGGTTTTTTTTTTTTTTTTTTTTTTTTTAATCTTTTTTCTTTTTGTTCTATGGGAAACCAGAATCTTATCTCACAAGGCTTTTTTGACTAATACTTTTTGGGTGTATTATGTGGTTATGGATGTACCCATCTCATTCTCTAGCTGTAGAATAAAAATGCCATTGCCAGTAACTGAAGTAGGTCAGGAAATACGAGTACACTGTATTCTACAGAAACATTGTTGAGAGCTGAATAAACAAAAAGCTGAATCAACTAGAATCCCAGAGGGATTTGGGTTGGAAGGGAATTAATGATCATCTAGTTCCAGTGTCTAATGATCATCCAGTTCAACCCCTGACACGGGCAAGGACACCTGGCACTAGAGCAGGTTTCTCAAATTTCTGCCCAGCCCAGCCTCAAACACATACAGTGGTGGGGCATCCACAAGTTCTCTGGTCCATCTGTCCTAGTATCTCACCACCCTCATTGTGTAAAATTAAAGTAAACAAATACTAATAAAATACCCCAAAATGCCCAACAGACAACAACAACAAAAAATTCTTCTTTATAGCCCATCTTAATCTACCCAAAATCTACCATCTTTCAGTTTGAAATGGTTGCCCCATGTTCTGTTTCTACAGGGCTTGGTACAGACTCTCTTCCAGTCCGTCATATGAGCCCTCATGCATTGAAAGGCCACAACGAGATCTCCCTGGAGCCTTCTCCAGGCTGAGCAAGCCCAACTTTCCCAGCCTGTTTTCGCAGGAGAGGTTTTCCACCTCTCTGACCAGTAATAGATTTACAGATACATTATGTATGAAGAAATAGTTATTGAAGACTTTTCAAATTACTGTATTGAATGCTAAGACTATAACTATCCTTCAGTCAGTTATCAGGAGACTAAACAACTGCACCACAAAAAGTATCTTTATTATTTAGGCACATGTACATTGTGAAAGAAAACAAGTAGCATGTTTCTTGTGATGACTTTCTCAGAAACAAAAAAACTTTCTTAATTAAATTACAATAATGATAATTTTATTTTTTAAATTATTTTTTGGAAACATAGATAACCTACTCAGGTTACAAGATCAATTGGCAAGCAACAGAAATGGATCTGCTGAAGGGATTGGTGTTAAAGTGGCACAAGTACACATATGTGCAAGTTCTTACAGCCTAGATTTGTATCTAGAAGTCAGGCAAACATATTAAAACAACACAAAAATTGTGGATTTCTTGAAAAATGAGGATTTCTTGTGTATAGTTTATTCAGAAAAATTATCCCATTTCAAGGTTGTGGATGATGCCAGCTAGAGAAATGTAATTTTTGTTAAGATCCTGGGCTGAAATCGGTAAATGTTTCTACTGCTGTTCAGGAAGGAATGGTTTTCTTTAGAACTCTTCAACAGTGAGTTTAGTTTAACTTTAGTGGTCTAAGCCTTACTGGAGACTTAAGCAGCTACCTCTTTCTTATGTAGTTTTTCTTTAACACTTTTTAAAATCCTGAGTAAAACCCAGATTTTTGGAAGTGCATTGTTAGTGTTGACTGTCCAGTTCCTAAGTTACTATTTGTCCAACAGCATCCAGGAGGTACCATGAAGAGTCAGTAATTCTGATAAGGGGCAGCTAGAATTTTTTTCAAGTGAAGCTCTAACATAAATTAATGTTCACATTCATTTAATGAATCTGTTCATAATGATGGGTTTCAAATTGCATCACTAATGTGTTAGCATATCATAATGGTCTGGTCTCTCCCTGTATTGCACTTAACAATACTGTTTTTAAAGAAACCAGAACATTACAGAAAATTTATACCAAACTCCTGGGAACCATTACTGAGTCAATGAATTATTTCAAGAAACCAGTTGATATGGCATGCTTCAACAAACTGTGATTTTTCAAGTGGTGTGTTCATAAGATTGCTTATAATGCATACATTCTTATAAGGCTTTTACTAGAAAAAGTTAATCTAAAAATAATTTTCTGTTTTGCTGCAGATATATCTGCTTTCTTAAAGCTGTCTACCAAGCTGAAAGGAAAAGTTTTTTTGGAAAAGTGTGTTTTGGGTTTGTTTTTTTTTTCCCTCTTGATTGCTTTGTTTCCATTCAGCAGTCGGTGGTCTGTAAATAAAAGAAAGGCAAACAAATGAAACCAGCGCTTGACAGGAACTGAAACAGCCCTGCCTGGAAAACAATTCCTAAACTGTTAGGAGTCCAAACTTTTTTCCTGTTTTCCATAAACATACTGTGACAGTGCATTAAGAAAACAACCCTGAGTTTCCAAGATGAAGGGATGCCTAGGATAACAATTATTATATAAAATCACGAAAAAGCTTTTGCTGGGAAAGAAGTAGATATGGCATAATGAGGAACCTATTCAAAGCATATATGATAAACTATGCGAGGTGAGAAGAAGTGTATGTTTCATGGAAATTTGTGAGAATTATGAGCACAAAAAGTAGTGTATGCATACACAAAAAAGCATAAAACTAAACTGAAGATGGTAGAAAGCTGAGCCTTAGGCTAATAAAGAGAAGACAGCTTTTTAAAGAAAGTAGGAATTCCATTGCACTTTTACTTCCTGATGCATCTAAGACTACATTTTTTTCCCCAATTTTCAATTTTTGCTTTGAATTATGATTTTTTTTTTTGGTGCGTATTCTATAGTCACTACTGAGACTGGATAGATGAGTTTGACTTCCTGACAAATCAGTGCTGCTTCTCACAAATTTATTTTGGTGTTTCACTGCTGTTATTTTATGACATCTCTTTCTACTTAGGATGAGTTGGTAGCTAAAGCTTTATGGAGACTTACTTTCAGCTGCCTTCTTGATATATTGCTTACTCCTAATATTTTTTGTTTTTGCTATAAATGAGAATAGGATAAATTTTTTCTCAATTTAAGCCCTGTAATAGTACATGGAAGAAATCTAATTTGGTGTTTCTTATATTGGTAGACTTAGATAAGTCTGATCTCTTGTACTAAAGAAAAACCTTGTGTTGTAAAATGAAGCAATGTGATGCTGATGTCTTTTGTCCAATAGTAATGATCTTTCTTATCAGTGAAGCATGCATGGTTAGACAACTTTACTTATTCGGTGTCCTTCCCTGTATAATGTCTTTTTCACCCAGTTACCTTCTGGGATTAGTTCATTTCATCTGAGAGCTCTTGTAGCACATAACTTCATGCTTTACAACCAGCGTTCCAAACCTTGTATGCCTTCTGAGAAGGTCCCTTCCTTATTATTGATAAGGATGCCTGTCTGAAATTATAACTCAACATATTGGGTTCCATTCTTATATATGCTCATGGGATCATTCCATGCAGAATGAAGCAATTTTTTTTTTCTTCCTCTTCCAAAAACCTAAAGGGAGTTAGATAAATTAATCTGGTATTGTAGTGGTACTAATATTTATTCTGTTGAACTCCAGTCTAAATGAATGTCTACTTTTGTCTAACAGCAAAATTGCCTGTAACTTCTCATAACTCCGTAGCTGAAAATGAACACCAAATTAGTATTAGATTAGTACTGATGCTTTATTAGAATGCTTAAATTAGTTTTAATTAGAAGTGTGTATGTATGTGTCTTAGCATCACATCATACTCTGAAATTTGAAAATGGAATAGAAATCAAAAATAAAGATTGAATTGCTAGTGAAAATTGGACTTGTTTTCATTTTAAACATTAATTGACTTGGACTCCTGATTATAACTAATTGACTCGGTATTTTAGGCCTGAACTTCACGCCTGAGTATCACCCCTCTTCATATGAACTTAATTAACCAACTTACTTTAATGACAGCACTGTAAACAGCCTGATAAAGTTCAACAAATTCATTCCCTTCAATAATGGAGAGACAGAGTGTCTATACTGATATATTATTTTATCCTGTTATTGGTTGAAATAGACTTGAGTACATGCAACTGGGAAAAACCATGAAAGAGACTTAAGCCCATGGTAAAAACATAGGATGTAGTGGTGTGTTTGGATCTCTTGCCAAATAGGTCCTGGCTAGTTATACATGTGTGTGTAACTGCGCTTATGGATGCATTTCAAATGCTAGTAGATATGGTTGCATGCACATAGGTTTAAAGGAAAGGGTTAAAATAAAAGAAAAATCAACAAAATCCCTTTGTGTTTTAGTAGCACTGCACTGGGAGCCAGTTGAGATTCCAGTCACATGCTCTGTTTCTCCTGAAGTTTTTCTTTTATTTTCTGCAGTTCTTGAACAGAGGCAGTTTGTAACAGGAGACTGCTGCCTGCTACAGTGAGTCTTCAGATTAGTCAAGACAACCACCAAAATCAAAGGCTCTATTTCTGCCAAAAATATGTGTGTATAATTCTGCATTACAGTCATAGAGTAATTGGGTTCAAAGGGGCCTTGGGAGGTCCCCTAGTCTGACTTCTTGCTCAAAGCAGGATCAACACAGATTCAAGACCACGTCTTAAAAAGCAAGGATGGAAACTGCACAACCTCTTTGGAGTACTTGTTCCACTGCCTAATTATCCGCACAGTGATTTCTCTGCTCCCCGCCACAAGTCCTTTCCCCCTTATATCAAACTGCAATCTGTGTTTTTTACTTCATGTTCATTGTGTCTCATCTTCCAGCTCAGTGCCAAGAGCTCCTTCCCAAAGGGCAAGAGCTTGGCTTAGCCCTCCCTTGCTGAACTTGACTCAGTTATTCAACATCTGCTTTGTACCTAGGGTCCAGAAGTGGACACAGTATTCTAAGTATTGTCTCACTAGCGCTGAGCAGGAGAGACTAATCCTCCCTCCAGCCTCCTGGCTGTGCTCCTGTTAGCACACACCAGGATGCTGCTGGCATTCCTTGCGGCCAGGATGCACTGCTAATTCAGGCTGAAATATAAACATCCCTGCTTGTCTCTTGGGAGTATGAAGTTTGCCACGCGAGGTTGAAATTGTTTCTTTGGAATTCACCGGTGTGGAGTAGTTCAGAGGAAAGTAGGAAGAGTCATGAAGTTCTAAATTGGAGCACAAAAAATTCTATGATCAATTTGCTGCCTGACGCATGGGTGTTCTGACTAATCTGTACATTGTTCTAAAAATGAAAAGGCTCTTTTTGGCTCTATGAGTGTTAGCACTGACTTTCACAGCTCCTTTACCAAGGACAAAATGATACTGGCTTGCATAAAACTGAATCTTTAATTTTTTTCATCACTACCAAAAAATACACCTCATACTTCTTTCTTCCACAGGTGTTAAATACAGTCAAAATATATCCTGAGGATTTATTTTTTTTTTTAAAGAAAAAAAAGGTCACTCAGTCAAGTATCTAACTATTTGTGTTGAATTATACCTTTAAGGCATATGATGCATCTGCTTTTGAAATTGTATTCATATTTGGAAATAGTTATTTATTTCAAATTGCTTCAAGCTGGTGGAAAGGTCCTCTAAGGTTTAATCAAATGCAAGTTATTTGCTTTAGGAATCTGACAGAAAAGTAGTTTATTCCTGACAAATTTTTAATTGCTCTGCTTTAAACTATAAAATAGTTCTCTTCAGTAACTTTCTGTAGAATAAATTTTAAAAAAAAGTTCAATTTAGAGACCTTTTCTATAATAGATAAAATGAACAGGAAAGCTCTTTATGCTACTTTTCTGGCTGTTTTTCCCCTTTCAGGTTAGTAGTAGTAATATTCAAAAATTTCATCTTTTATCATAAAAGAAATTTTGCCAAAAGCGGAAATAACGGGAAGAATTTTATATATTGTTTTGTGGCCTTTGTCTTATCACCTCAGCCAACATATATATCATGTCAACTGAATTTATTTCTGGGATTTTTTGAGCCCAGAACAAGAAGTGTAGTTATTATAAGGAATTTATAAGAGGTTATATTTGAAATTAAAGGATAATTTAATTACTCTAACAATTTATTATTCTTACAGTTAGCTAAAGAATAAAATGTTATATGCATATCAACAGTTTAATCTGAATTACCATTTGGTAGTAGATGTTAAACCAAATATTCTGTTCATGAATTTCAGTGATAACTTAAAGACACTAAATCTACTTGTGAAATTTTTCATTTTGCATTTAATTTCTTTTCATAAATCCCTACATTGATATCAACTTCTTTTGACAGTTGCACTTATGTTAGCTTGTCTCATTCTTAGTAATTCTATTTAATTTTGACCTTCATATGGGTCTTGTTTTTTGCCCACCAGTAATTATAAATCATTAATTGGTGGAAAAATTACTTGCAGAATTGTTATCCTTTATAAGGGAGCTAACTTGTTTGCACATAACTATGCTTAAGGGATAAATCTGGTCTGCTCTGGACTCCTGAACTAGCCAAAACTCATTCACAACAGATGCTGGTAATTTACCTTGCATCTTTAACTTCTACTTCTTCCTTTTTTTTCTATTTCTCCTAAATGAGATGATTTTGTTAGAATTGGAAAGGGAAGTAAATAAGACCTTTAACCTTATATTATCTATTCTAATACTTTTTCTTTCATAGAGAAAGAAATCCTCTCTAATTTTACTCTAGTTTGTCTGAAACTTTCAGTGTAGATGACCCGAAACTTGGTTTCAAGACAAAGAAAGAAAGAAAAAAAAAGGTAATATTGCTTTTTATCTGTATTTTACCATCTCTGTACGGCCTTTTATTTTATATAATTTAGCCCTGTGATCTGCTTGAGTTTTCCCTCTCACTCAGTCAAGGCATTTATACTTCAGGCTTGGTTTTCTCCAGCATATCTGTCTACCTTCATCTGTTGTAAAGAAGCAAATATAAGAGAAACTCCAAGAGGAACTTGTGATAAAACATAAAATAAATGATCAAATATCTCTGTGTAATCATGGTGTTATATAGAGGAACTGTTCATAGTACAGGATTTTCTTCCCTGCACCTTTGGTTTTTGCCCACATAAAACAATCCTGAAATGCTCTGCAGTGTCTATAAAGATGCAGCTAGTAATTAGCAGCTCTGCTCTGTAATGCAAAAAAACACCTAAGTATGTAGAGCATAGTCGTAAACTTTAAGCTCAAGTAGGTGGAAGGTGAAACTAAAGTCAAAATTAGGGAACTGGTTTAGGAGTATTATTTTTGAAACCAAGTTCAGCTACTATCAAGGCTTTAATGCTTTAGAAACTCTTCAAGGATTTGCATTTTAAGAAGGTTTTTAGTGTCGAGTTTTGTTGGTTGGTGTTTGTTTTGTTGGATTTTTTTATTCCAAAAAGAGTTGGAAATATTTTTTTTTGTTGGTATGCTTATGTTTTTGTCTATGAGAGATTCTTGCTAGTGGTAGTTGTGCTGGATCATGTTTCCTTGCAGCTTAATGTGAGTTTTTAACCTAAGCAGTTGGGTGCCATTCATAGTCCTTATGGCCTCTAATTAAATTAAAAAGGAAAAAAAAATCAACACCTGATGACTGTTTCAGGATGTATATTAGTCAAGCACATAAGGTGGTTTTATGTGACACTAAAACACTGCTTACAGTAGTTCCAAAACAGCCAAATTCTAATTTGGAAAATTTCCCAAGGCCAGGAACGGAGTCTAATGATTGCAATTAGAAAAAACACGTCACTATTATACCAGTTGCTCATACTCGTGTTATTTCCATCCCTTGACTAATTTTATTTTTAACTAGTCTCCTCCTTTGTTTGCAGCTATATGTGTTTCTTGCTGATAATCTTATGTTGCATGTTTTTCTTACATGTTCCCTTGTCAAAGTCTGTTTTGTGTTCAATGTTGTGCTGGTTGCTATTGCTAAGGCCAATTCTGCTCTGCTGTCCCTGACAGCTGACTGAAATGGTGGAGAAGTCAGCATGCAGTGTTGTAGATGCCTGTCCCTGTGGGAGTCTGTGAGCCATGCTACAACACTCTGACCAGC
Source organism: Haemorhous mexicanus (assembly GCF_027477595.1). Classification (NCBI taxonomy): domain Eukaryota; kingdom Metazoa; phylum Chordata; class Aves; order Passeriformes; family Fringillidae; genus Haemorhous; species Haemorhous mexicanus. The sequence goes on from NC_082341.1 coordinate 77,716,252, forward strand.
ACTACCTCTGTCTTTTCTGGAGTGCTGCTAGCTCACAGGTGTGATAGCTAGCAACTTGGCAAGATATTTTCTTTCTCCAGTATTGAACTACCAAAATAACCCTTTGCTATCAATACATGGCAGAGGTTTAAAGTAAGTTTCATGAGCATGAACTGAAATCCAAAAAGATCTGTATTGTATGACTCAAGAAACTGTAGAGTTAGATTATTTCATGTGTTTTGGACTTCAGGACACTACAGTATTTTCACTTGCTTTAGCTTTTCAGGTAAGGAAAATTTTTGAAAATCGTGTGAATTAAAAATCTTTTGGCAAAAGAGACAAGCGTAGTTTTGGCTTTGTAAGTCACTTGCTCTCTTAATTTATATACTAATTAATACAGTTTAAGGCTGATGTGGGAAACTTTATATGATGGATAAAATTAAAGGGGAGTTTTTCAGCATATTTATTTGCTTATGTAGGCAATATTACATATGGAGCTATGAAGGTTGTAGATCACACCATGGAATTCTATCATCTGTGAAAAAGTCAAGGGAAATAAAGGAGTTCAGGTAACAATGAAGAAGTCAGTTCAAATTATGTAATTATTGTCAACCTGCTAATAATTATGCAGAGACAAAAACATTGCCTCATGAAGTGTAACATTACGGATAAGTAATATTTCATCATCACAATAATAATAGATAAAAATGTATTGAATTTCCTGTTTATGAAGTAATTGAGTAGCACTAAACATGTGACAAACTGATAACTGCTAGAATGAACTCAAACAAATAGAAAATAATTATGCCTTTTGTAGACATAATCAAAATATTCCTGTTTCTGCATAATATTAGGAATTGAGATTAATCTAGATGTAGAAAAGAAATTCTGCTAATTTGCATTATCAACACTGTGCCAGGTTTATCCACCTACAGATTCTGATAATTATCACAAGAACCTTACTAAAAATAATGTCTTTACACTTGTATTATAATGTGCACACAAACCAAAGTATTTATATGCCTAATTCAAGATGTGCACTAGGTAAAATGAAAAGCCATATGTTTCATTTTTAAAGGAAAAAAATCACATTCTGTGGCATTTCCAGTGTATGCATACATGCTTCAAGACAATCCTGCAAAATTGTTGTGAAATATACAACTCAAAACCAAAATTTTATTGCATGGTTATAAACATGAAGGAAACAAATTCTGTGATCTCTCATCATTTAAAAAGATTGCTTTAGAGTGAGTGGAATTGTTCAGATGTATCAGTGAGGAAAATGCTGCCAAGTAAGTTGTGTAAATGTGCTTGCAGGCTTGACAGAAATCAGGTAAAAAGTAACAGCCAGTCTTCCAAATCCCCGGATCAGTATTCATCCAATAGACCTTTTTTTTTTTTTTTTTTTTTTTTAAACTGTTATGCAGAGCAGACTGTTGTTTTTGTTTCATTTTGCTGAATATACCAGCCTTCTCTTGTGGATGGCTTCCAAGGAATATAGGTGAATTTTTATTCCTAACACCCAGTGAACACCAGTTTAAAAGAATCACCTGAAATTCCTTTATTTCCTTATCATAGGAAGTAGCTTTAGTAAGCAATTTTCTGCTGTATGGAAACCAGAAAGTAAGTTTGGTTTTTTGGATTTTGTTTTTTATGGTTCTCAAGAAGCGGTGATTACAGAAATTTGGAAGATAATGTGATAGAGAAACTATATGCATATCCTAAGTGGGTAAAAAAGCTCCTTGATGCTGGTATTTGTACCCTCACCCTGGTTTGTTATTAACAGTCACACTTATAGTGCACAAAAAGCCCTGTAAATTACAACACTTCTGCTCACAGGTCCAGTATTTTAAAGCCTATCCAAAGCCTGTTTTGGCATACATTAGGCAAGATTCCTAACATACCTATGGTGTGTTAATATAGCTAAAATATATTTAAGTCAATGTCTGTCGCATCTGTGAGCATGTTACTATGAATGACAATTTTCAACATTTTCACACTTTTTTTCCTATTAAGTGTTTTTCCATATTTTTCATGCTAGCTTCAATAGAAATGATGCATTAGATAACCTTTCATCAAAAATCTGAGTTGTTTATAGACCCCAGCCCATCAGTTCTTTTGTTAATGAAGAAAAATCCTGGTGTCTGTCTTGATATGTTTAGCATAAAAATGCTTTAAAATATGTGCATAATATATATCTAGCAGTTCAGAGAATTTGGTTATATTGCAGCTGTACTACAGAGCTATACCATTTGAATAGGGTGTCACACAGCTTGGTTGACTGTAACCAGCTCTGTTCTTCTTGTACTTGGTGGTAAAAGGATGTGAAAGATGTGTTAGCACTGACAGCAAGACAGAACTCTGGTTGTCACAACACTTGAGCACCTTTGTTGGTTGCTGCAGCGGTGTTGGCATTTTCATGTTTTTGGAATATTGCTGAATAATTGTTGCCTGAATAACTAATGCAATAAAAGATTTGTTGCACATCAGCTTTCCTACCCGGATTCTTAAGTGTGCACACATATTTATTATGTCAATTTTTAAATGTGAGAATATATATGTATTATGTATTTAATAAACCCACATTTCATTTCTTACATTTAAAATAATAGATTTGTATCATTGTGCTAGCTGACATTGCAGAGACCTGACTTTTACTAGCTAGCTACTTTTTTTCCTGAATTTACAAGCTGAGGAAACAGGCAATTTCATAACTTTAGACAGTACATCTGTGCTGGTACCCATAGGATTAAATATTTTGCCAATTGTGATAGATAATTTGTTTAAGCCTAGGGAAGTTCAGAGCAAAAATGAAAATATTTTCTGCAGGAAAATATATAGAGAGGTAAAAGGATTGAGTGCCTAATAAAGGACTGCTAAATCTAGCTTTGCTTGTAAGCACCCTAGTCTTTTTCTCAAGTACTTTAATATGACTGGATTCCCTCTGCCAGAGTGTAGTACAGGTTGTGTACAGCACAGTGCCATTGTTGCCTGTTATATGCATCCACACAAATGCACAGCAAAAAAAAAGTCATTTGGCTATGCCACATCATGTTCTTGTCATGAGGTAAGTGACCAATGATTCTTTCAAACAAGGTGCTGTCCGAACTCATAAATATGTGCATATATCTTTATATATATATATCTATATATATCTGTATAAATATGTGCATGTCAACTTTTCCTCTCATACCATGATGACCAGTCCTGTATACTTTTTGCTTGGGTAAAACCAAAAGGGATTTCTGTGGGCAACGTTTTAAACCTTTTGATGGGCAATATATCAAATAGGGGAACTGACTTCTCTATGTATTTCTTGGTCATTACTTGATACTAGTCTTTATTAAAAATAGAAGACTATTCAAATCTGTCTTCTGTAGTTTGGAAAATGATCTGTACTTACAGTTAAAAATGCATAATTTGGGCAGTCTCTCCGTCTGCTTACTAATTTATGCATCTGTGGTCTTGTAGGGCATGAAATTTCTGTGTTAATAGAGTGTGGCATTGGTTTTCTGAAGTTTAGGAAATTGTACAGATTTCTGCAGCTGAATTACCAGTATGTGCTGAAGTTCCTGGGTATAAGAGTGAGAGCCTATGTCTGTAAAAACTATATTGGTTTGAACTGGGCTTTTTTCTTCTCACATTGCTCCTTTTATAGCCAACATGGTTGCTTGTCTGCTGATCCATGGAAAGATGTGGATAACGAAGCACTAGGCTTCCTATAGGAAAATTTCTTGTCTTGCACTTGCTGTTTATGTGTGATTCCCCTCTCACTTATGTTGGTAGCCTAAATATTCATGTCATGTCTAATATAAGTTATATGTCTGAGCCTCCTCTTAAGTCATGGGTATTGCAGTAAGGACTCTCCCACCAACCTTTCAGCAGGAAGACTTGTCCTTTTGGCTGTGCTTCTTTTTCTCCAGACTGAAGACCTCTGGGGTCAGCTGAGATGGAAAGCTGAGCTGCTCAAGCCAGCTCAAGTCAGCCCTACTGACCTTAACTTCTCATGTAGCAAAGGCCCAGATGCAGCTATGTCAGCTGGCTGGATTTCTTGCCTCAGATGCCAACTGAGTGAACCCCTGATTGTGAATTGAACCATCGTGATATTCTTGCTAAACCAGAAGGAGCAATCAGCTAGGTTCTTACTGCCTTTCCTTCTAGTACCTTATGCCAATACAGAAGGAGAAATTCCTGCTACCAGGCACTGCAAGGACATAGAAGTGTCGATAATGCTTTCAAAGTTGTAGTTTCTTAACTTTTTACTAGTTCTTTTGAAATTGTATGTACACAATTTTGCCAGCTTTACCAGCTGCTGTCAAACCTAAACCTAGAAGCTTCTTCTTTGGGATATCAGGGTTGTGGCACGTTTCATCAGCTCCCCTTAGGTGCTTTGATCTGTTGTTTTGAAGCAGACAGCAAGACTAGGGTCTAAGGGGAGAAGGCTGAAAAGGAAAAATGTTCTCAAGCGATACTGCCCCTTATGTACGTGAACAGCTTTTGTTAGTACCAGACATTTCTTCAAAGGATATTATTTGTCTCTTGTCTTGTGGTATTAGACAAAAAACTAGCAAAGAATTAATGATTAGGTGCTATGATATTTCTTGACTTCTGTGTTTCTTGTACCTAGTGCTGTCTGTTAAGCCCAAGCCAAAGTGGTGACTATCCATTATATTTCTTTTGCTACCTCCTCCTCCAATTAATTATTGACTCTGCTTTGCTATAAGCCAGTTCATAATGAGTGGTAAGATTTTTGTAAATTATTTTAGGCTCTGGAAAAAGAAATAGCTAATTAAAATTACTGAATGGTGTTATATTTCTGAAGATGTTTTATATTGGTGCTGAAATGTCCTACAAATGCAACCTTTCAGTCTAAGAAATCAACAGTAGTCCAAGTAATCACAAATTGGCTGTCCAATGCTAACTGAAAAGCTGAATCTACATATAGAGACTCCAACCATGTAAACCCCACCCCCAAAATAAAAATGTTGTATGTTGCTTATTGCATTCAATACACATGACTTCTTTGAGCCAAGAAATGTTAGGTGGTATCCTTTAGAAAGCTCTTTCAGTAATATGTGGTTCAGTGATTACATCTCCAAGATAAAAAACAAAACAAATAAGATAAAAATAATTTATCATTAGGCTACTATATTTGGCTTTAAAGGCAGACTAAAGACTATGTAGGAAAAATGTTGGTGTTTCAAGAAGAGGCTTAAAATTGTGTTTTGGAAGATGCAGCTTGGAGGTGTTTTTCTGATTTTTTGGTAAGCAGGTCTTACGATATAGTTATTTGTCCTTATAAATGCAAGTTGGGGAGATCAATGTTAATCTGAAGTTGTCTTAATGTGGTTGAGTCATCCCTATGTCAATCATACTACTACAAAAAGAAGTTAGAGAAGTACTTGCCAGACATCTAAGCAGGAAAAACTAAAAATGTTGACATAGTTTATCCTCACATGGAGAATATTCCACGTGTAGTTTATTCTATTATTTTAAAGGTTTTATTCCTTTTTCTTTTCTCTGCATTTCAATATTGACTTTAAATTATTTTTTGAGATTAAAAAATACGCTAACTAGATTTTTTTTGAGGGTTTTTTTGTACTGCTTTTGGTGACTGCATCTTGAAGTTGTTTTCTACTAGGAAATCTGTTCACTCGGTAAGTAGTTGCGGTTTAAAAACAAGAATGAGAAATTTCAAGACAAACTGTGTAATGAACCAGTGCTTCTATAGTTTTGGTACACATTTAAATATGCTGATGTAGCTGTTCTGAAGATGCATAGCCAAGGAAATGACCTATAATTCTGTTGTGTTTGAACACAAGGAAACAGCGGCTGGAATACAGTACATAGACTAAAGCAATATAAAAACAATTGATATATTTTTTGTGGTTGCTTGGCCAAACCCTGAAGCGAGAGTAGGACCATTATTTCTGACACCACTAAATTTGTTAAACTAGTTTTAAGAAACTTCAGGAGCCTCTCTTGCTGTTGGGAGGAAAACATTCAAGGCAGTTTTGTCTGAAGCATTACCTACCTGGTACCTGTTAATTCCCTGAATCATTCTCTGACTTTAATGATAGCTTTATAACCCTGGAATTAATTTAGTAATTGATTCACATAACCTTAATTACAGTGTGAAGTAATGGAACTCTGATTGTACATGAGCCAGATTATAATCAGCGATGCATGCACTCTGGAAGAAAAATCCTGTCAGAAGTGAATGATCTTTATGGGCTGTGGATATTTAAAAGTACAAGATGACAACAAAAAAAATCCAAATAAATAATCAATATCTTTTTTTCTTTAACTAATGGAAATCCAATTTAAGAGAATTCTACTTTGTCTGTATATATCAGGAAATTCAGCATAATTTTAATGATTTAGTAGCTTTCCAATAGAGTCAAAGTGTCTGTGTCTGTCAGTTTTCTGTGATAGCTTTTGGATATATTGGCCAGTTCATCTTAAATTAGTCAGGCAGTAGAAGCCTTCAGGCAGTGAAGGAGTTCTGGTAAGTGCTGTGAAATTCTGAGGTGGGAGAGGAGTCTGTGCCTCTGTCCATGCAGAGTGCAGCACTGGAGGAAGGGCAGCCAGGTGGTCTGGCCCCTGGTGCTGTGCCCAAGGCAGACACGTGGTACCTGCTGGGGCTTTGACATGGATCTGACTTCTGTTTTAGCTTTCTAGCCAAAAATGGAAACAAGGAGTGCGAGGAAGGAAAATGAAAGGTTTTAGAAGGCACAGAGGAAAAGGAGGAAAATAACACTGTGAGAAAGAGGGAGAGGGGAAGTGAGGCACATGCTTGTAGGTAAAGAAGCTACAGCTGTATGGACAGAGGACCCTGCTTACTGAAATGTTCACAATTTTTTAAGGTGACTTAAAGATGCATTTATTTTTGGTCTACTGCTCCATATAAAAAGATCAGGAAGCTCTATCATTAATTGTATACAGAGACTGTATGTCAAATCTTGACCTACATACACCAGGTATCTGCACTATCTAATGCAAACTGAGACTGAAAAAAAAGTTTTTCTGGGAATACATATGGAAAAAAATTGGTTGTTTATGGGAAAGAAGTTTATATCAAGATGGGTAACTGCTGACAGTTAACCCAAACCACAAGTTTTGTGTTACATGTTGCAGCTCTAGGAGATAAATGGGTAAGGAATTTATATCTGCCCTGCTTCTGACATTTTCAGCTATTCATTTGAATATCCTGCAGGATAAAAAAAGTATCTGTCTCTGTCTGTCCTTTCAACAGACCTAGGAAGTATTTGTGAAATGTGAACAGGTGCTGGAGGCAGTCTGCAAAAGTGTCCACATATATTTATATATATATTAAAGCACTTAGACTGCTTGGGAGAATGAAAAGCAGTATAACAATACATATTAATCTGAATCTCACTTAAAAATCAGGATTTTTAAATAACAGAACTCCTTAAAGACTTTTTTGAACCTGTTTATTCCAAATAAAATTAATGTCCATAGGAAAAAAAATTGCAAAGAAAAGTAAATCTGTTTGCAAAAAAGTTACTTTCTGCTGTCTGATTGTGTAGTACATACAAAATCTGAATATTACTTATATATTCAATTACTTATACATTAGATACTATATTTTGAAAGACTGGCAGCAGTCACCTTGACAGTGCTACTTTGTTGCCAGTAGCAACATCTGTGTTAAATGTGCTTTAATTAACTTTGAGTTTTGAAGTTTATTGCTGTCACAGTACTTGGTGACATTTTGTGAAAATGAGGTGAGAATATTAACGCAGCTCATCAGCCAGGTAGTTTCTGCCTGTTGCTCTCTTTGCAAACTTGATACTCCATGTCCACTGTCCTCAAGAGAAGGGTGTCATCCTGCTGGAAGACATCTAGTAGGAAAGGGTAGAAAATTCTGGGTAAGTTAATGCTGCATTCGGACACATAAGTCAGGTTCACTTAGGTGAACTCCCTTCATCAGTTCACTTCATGAGTTAACTCCAGTGTGTAACTCACGAACTTCTTTGAAGATAGAATCCAGTGAATTCGTATGGCTTCATCTTTTCCTACTACATTTGCAAAGTTATACATTGCTTAAATTGTCCTCTTACTTAACCTGGCTCACTCTTTGAGACTCTCCTGATTACTAGAAGCTCAAGTGGAAAAAATTACAAGGATTTGCAAAACCTATCAGGCAGAGGTTCCATTTTACCCAAAATCCACATTACTAATGACTTTTTAGAGACAGACAAAACATTTCATTGCTGCTAAACAGAAGAGTTTTACAATTAGGTATGTTGGGTTTGTGTGGCCAGGTTTTGGTAGCTGGGGGTGAGGGAAGGGAGGAACACAGAGAGCTTCTGTGAGAAACTGGTAGAAGCTTCCCCCATGCCCACAAGAGCCAATGCCAACCAGGTCTGAGATGGATGTGCCACAGGTCAAGGCTGGGCCAACCAGAGCAGGTAGTAGCTTCTCTGTGATAACATATCTAAGAAGTAAAAAAAATTATAGTGCAGATGCAATTGCGCTCAGAGAGGAGTGAGAATATGTAAAAGGAGCAACTCTGCGGACAAGGGGATGCAGAGATCCACCTGCAGCCCATGGAGGAGACCCACACTGGAGCAGGAGAATGCTGTGAACCTTTGGGAGGCCTGTGCTGGAACAGGGTCCTGGCAGGACCTGCAGACCTGCAGAGAGAGGAGCCCATGCTGGAACAATTTTCCTGGTTGGGATTAGGACCCTTGACATTTAAGCACGGTGTGCCTGGGGGACTGCGCCCTGTGGTGAGAGACCCACACTGTCACAGTGTGTGGAGAACTGTTGCCTGTGGGAAGGACTCAGGCTGGAGGAGTTTATGCAGTAATATCTCCCATGGGAGGCAGCTCAAGTTAAAGCAGGGAAAGGACTCGTCTCCCTGACTCTCTCGTGGCAGAAAATCCTCCTGTGATGAACAGACCATATCTCCCACTCCCTGTCTCCTTCCACCACTGAGGCAAGATGGTTGAGCCCCTGAAGGAAGGAGGAGTGGAATGAAGGTTTTTTTGAGATTCATTTTGATTCTCATTATCCTGCTCTGATTTTGATTGGTTCTAAATTCAATTAATATCATCAAGTCTACTTTGCTTGTGACAGTAATCGATGAGTGATCTCTTCCTGTCCTCATTCATCTTTCTCATTCATCTTTCATTGTAATTGTTTTCCTCTGCCCAGTTGCAGAGGTGAGTGATAGAGCACCTTTGGGGGTGGCTGAGCATCCAGGCAGGACCAAATGCTACACTTAGGCTATTTTAGGTCCTGTTGCTGAGGAAAAGAAGCATATTGGTAAACTAAAGCTTCAGTGCTCTGTGTTTTTTTGATGGTGCTGGGTTTTTTGTTTTTTTGTTGGTTTTTTTTTCTGTTGTGTTGGGGTTTTTTGTTTTGTTTTGGTATTTTAGTGGGAGGTTTGTGAGAGTTAATTTTTCAGCTTTCATCAGAGAAACATACAAGTGTCAGCAGTGCTGGATGAATGTATGTACTTTATGAAATACAAGACTAAAATGTTAAACTCTTCCAGATCTGTGTTTTGGACTACATATATATGTAAAAGTTGTAATACCTGTGTGTTTGATTTTCATTTGATATATTGGCTTATTTAGTGTTTTAGGTGCATGAGACAAGTAAGATTAATAGGGTTTTTTTGTGCAAATCTGCAAAAACAATAGAAAAAAATAGTGGAAATTTTAAGTAGGAATTGGAGAAATACTCTTAATTATATTATGTAAAGACACTTCAATTTGCTACTTAATCTGTTTAATAGACTAACCTGTCCCTTTTTTGCTATGCAGTATAGTGCTCTTTACTAAAGAGGAAAGGGAAGGTTGAGGTTACAGAATATTGCTCTAATTGTTATTATTCATGTGGTTGTTGGCTGTGAGACTTGTAGTATAAAGATGAGGTCGATTCAAAAATTCACAGATGTGTCTCTGGTTTTGTTTGCTATTTTCTGATACAAGCTGGATGAATATAGATATGTGAGATGAAGCATATTGATGAATAGTGCTAGAAGTTTATATGCTTTGAAAATGTTGAAAATATTAGCTATCTCTTTGCTAATTCTTCTATTCTTTTACCACAGATCTTTTCATTTGCAGCTTGTATTCAGCAAGGTAGATTTTAATGTGATTTTTTTTTACCCAGTATATAACCAGTGAATTTCCTATGTTGCCACTACAAAACCATTTGTATGTACAGACAGAATTTGTTCATATGTAAATATTGTTCAATAATGCAATTCTTTTTTGCCTATTGCCATTATTCTGTAATAAATGCATTATTTTCACTTGAAATGCAGGACCAGTTTTTTGTTGTATTGGTTCAGTGTAAAAATAGCAATTTTAAAGAGCAGTCCAAATTAAAAATTGCATGTTGCATCTTTTTCTGTTCTCAGTGGAGGAGGAAGAACTTAATTTCCCTGTTGATGTTTTTGATGCCATATTACTTAAAAAAATTAGCAGAAATATAAAGGCCTGTGTATAGATTTTGAAGGCATAATTGTTGTGATCAAAAACCTTATGGGAAACAATTCTAAATGAACTTAAAATTCAATTTCTCAGAAAACAAAAGAGCTCTGAAAGCTCAGTGTCACTCTGAACAAAGCAATTCATTACCAGCCTGTTGATACATCAGCTTTATTCTAATAGAAATCGTGGACGCAACCCATAATCGGGAAGTGCTATTTGAAATAAATAGCTGGTTTTGTTTTAAAGCTGCCAAAATTATAGTAGATTCTAGTGTGAGTCATTAGTTTAATGGCTGAAATGCCTGCATCAAGCCCATGAAAGGTAATGTGAGTTACCTTTGCCATGTGTATTACCAGTTGGAGCTGTGGCAAGATAAAACTCATTTCTTGCAGGTGCCAAGCTGGAGATCTTGCAAAGGTGCTCCTAGGAGTGTTGGTGTTGGCCAGATCAGTAACACAATCTTTTAATTTACCACACTTCTGAGCAGCTGTTACTTGCAAGTGAAAAGCATTCACAAGGCTCCCTGCATCCATTTCTTTACCTGCAGGCCACAGGTGGCAGGTTTCTGCATGAAGTGTGCCTTATCAGCAGTTGTGTTACTGTGATATATGATAATGGGTTATCAATGAAATAGAAGTAAACCAGGCCAATAATCTATAAAAGGAAAAGTTACTGTGATCACCGCAAGAACTGGATTATCAGTTGAAAGAAAAAACTCGAGTGCTTGTTTTATGAAGAGCCTCAATAACTGCTCACAGTGGAATTTTTATTGTTTGTTTGACAAATAATAAATATTGAAGAGAGCAAGTTTTGCATCTATAAAACACCTGCATGCAAAAAGTATTTAAGTGAAGCTAAACAGTGTAGATTGCAACATGAATATAAATTGGCAGGAAAGGATAAATGCTACATACAGCTAAGAATTGTGTTTCACTCTGTGCATGTTAAGAGAATACCAGTGGACTTTGGAATTGATAGCAGTTCTCAAAACCAGAGAGGAGGGCTTGCCATCCCTGCTAAATGCTAGGCTGCCACCTTTTCTCTTCCTGTTATCCCTAACACACCAGTGTACATACCTTCTCACATACACACTGAATGTGGCTGGCCATAAGAACATCCCCTCCAGTTGTTCAGGTGTCCCAGACCCACAAACAGCCCTCACACAAGCCAGACCCATTCGTGTCAATCTTGTTCTTTCCCACTGGCTAAACATGTTCAAACTTGACACAAAATTCCCTCTGGTAGCTCCTCTTCGACCTACCTTCACACTCATATCCATTTGCAGATTTACAGTCTCTCCTATCTTCACTTCCTGGCTGCCTAGAAAGTTTGAAATTTGCAAGCATCTTTCTTGCTTGAGCACACACGGAATAGAAAACACATTCCTGAAGTAGTGAGTTTGGAGTAGAGATGAACAAGAAGACAGGAGGGACTGCCATGGTCAAGCACCAGATTTCCTCCTGCCTGCATTCAACCAGCTGCTTTCATTCCTGCTTCTGCCCTCCTTGCTGTGCCTGCTACTTCTGAGTCACCTTAATCCCTCTGGTTTTCATCCTGTCTCCTCACAGATAAACAACCTGCCCCAATTTACTTTTAACCTTTAGGGCCACTGCTCACTACAGACATTCTCCATTTTGGTATTTCTGGCGTTACTGAAGGTAATCTCAGAGTCATTGTAGCCTTATGATGTCTGCCAAAGTTCTGATGGTTTACAAGACTCCCTAAAATTCAGTGATCCCATTGAGTTATTCATGTATCTGTTTCTCCCACATCCACCCCCTTGAACCATTCAATAAAATGAATTTCAGCCCTTTCTCACGGCACCAGGTAAAAATCTTACTAATTTATTGCCAAGGCCTGTGCTGTGTCCAGCAGATTCTCACACGATCTTCAAGAGTTTCTCTCACCCTCCTCAGTAAACTTAACCTTACTTCAGGGCTCAGTTACCTTCAGGCATGCCTCAGTATTACAGTTTTTCTCTTTTGTTCTTCATCCTGGATTTAACCTATTTTTCAGTCCAGCTTGTTGGAGTAGCTTGTGCTTAGATGCAGAGACAGTCAGTCTTACATTGAAAGAGGCAGTTTTAATTTTTTTCCATTTTTTTTTCATACTGGGTGGTTGATTGTAATATTAAGCATCTTTGTACAAAAAAAAAAAAAATCTCACCCTTGTACTTAATTTCTGAATACATGTGAAGAACAGGAAGTCTGATTTGCTGCAAGGTGGGGTAAAATATCCACTTTTTAGAAATGAGGAATTAGGAAAACATCTGATTGGCATTTTTCAGAATGTGTAAGAGGCTGATCCCTTTGCATATTTGCAAGCAGGCATGAATTTAAATTTCCTCTGCAGGTCATTATCCTTGTTGTCAAAATAAATTAACTTCTCAGAAATAACTAAGATTTATTAATTAATTGATTAGTTTATCAGCAAGGCTGATAAATCTTCCAGATATTTCTGTAATTTTATTTTGTGTGGGGGGGAAAAAGCCAGTCCGAATTCACTTGCCTCCTTGATTTTGATAAATTCAAATGAAATTATAAAATAAGCCTTCAGGAAGCTTATAGTACATTTTCAGTAAATAGAGGAAAAATCATTCTTACTCTCTCTTTATTCAACATCAGATGGAATTGATAATTTCTGAAGAAATATTTGAGAGTGGCCTCTGCAGATTTTACATCTGTCAGTAACTGGCAGATAATGTGACACTATTTAGAAAGACTCAAGCTCCTTAACTTTGTCACATAGTAATGCCCCCAATGTAATCCCAGTATAATGGCCCTCTACATGCCATAACCCAGGCCATTCTTCACAAGTACCTTGCCTTCTGGAATATGAAGATTGTCACTCTCATACAGGTAGAAAATATTGAAAAATTACATAAGAGTATATCATTATTTCACATAACCTACAGCTAATCCTTTCAAGCAGTGATTGTCTCCTGCCACTTGAGTAGGCTCCATTTGATTTGATGTTTTTAAGGAAATATGATCTTTCCCCAGTGTTCCTGGTACTGTTTTATATTTTACTATTTTTTCTTGTTTTTTATGTTTTAATCAATCTGTGATGTAATTTAACAGTAAATGAAAAGGAATTATGTTGTAGTAAGGAATATGAATGCCAAAACCATATACTATCAATTTAGCACCATGTTAACCACTCTGCAGCTGGTAGAAAATCAATAAGTTACTGAGTTCACAAGGCAACCAGTAAACCATGATGTTTTACTCCTTGCACAGTGTGAGATTGTTCAGGCAGTGGCTTCTCCTTTAACAATGCGAAGCTTATTATAAAGTTAAATATTTGAGCTCTGAACCCAGAAACAGTAATGCAGCATTTAACAGTGGGATTCTCATTAAACCTGAAGATAATAAGTTCTCTAGCTCAATATTAGCTGTCCTCAGCAATGATAGACTACCCAGGATCCCTTCTAAGAAGAAAGACAATTTCTGTCTTCCACATTCATGGTGTTTATCATTTAAAAAGGAAAGAAAATAAAAATGAGGAAATTTTAGTGATATTGATAATTCAAAATAGTGGAAAGGAAAATGAAATCGTAAATTCTGCCAATGTGAATATTATTCTTATTTATTAATTCTCCATGCCCGATTTTAAGAGCTGTGGATTATATTAACAGGACTTGAAGAAAGCTGGTTACTATGGGCCTGAGTAGATATAAGTATAAAAACAGTAAACATCAAAATCTAAGAGTTGAAAGAATCTTTCACAATTTTCTCTTTTGATCCTTGAAAATGAAATAGTGGAATTGATGCTTAAGTGCTCACAGCCCTTTCCCTTTTGTGCAGAAGAGTGAAGGTGTTGTGGGGGTGCCGCACCCTTGCATTCAAAACTTTGCGTGCAGAAGAGAATGCACCACGGACCTGTACTGGCTTAATTGCAGTCAAAATAAAATCTACATGTGAAACTCAGTTATTATTAGTCTATTTCCAATAATAATGATTGTAGTCCAAAATAATGCAGGACAGCCTTGTTAATACTACCTTATAAAATTATTACACATTACATTATTATAACTTGCTAGCACCTACTTATGTTTGTCAGTGTCCAGTGCTCCCATGTCTCTTTGGGCTTCCTGTAGCAGAGCAGTGCTGAGGTACTGCAGGACATTGTCAGCAACTGGGAAATGTTTGATGCTGGTGGTGACAACCACGGGTTCTTTAGTTTCAGGGTCTGTGTGGGGTTATTTTATAATGGAGGGATCATATTTGTATCTCCTGAAAGGTTTCTGAATAATTCTTTTTCAAACACTTCTGTGTCTAAGAAGCTATGAGAATGGAGGAGAAATAAAAGGAGTTTGGAGGTACTGTAAGATAACAATCCCAGTGGCACTCATGAGTTGTTTCTATATTTCTTAGTCTTAAAAGCTCATGCTTTTATTAAGCACTTGTTTCTGTCCTATTTGCTGACAGAGAGTATGTTTTTTGAAGCTGGTTATTTGGAATTGGCCTTACAAAACCAAGCTTTCTTATTTAGAGTAAAGGTTACCTCTTATTTATGACTTGCTATCTTCATATATTTTATTAGAAGTAGAAGAGCCAAAGAAAATCTTAAATTATTGCATAGTATCTTAATTAGGAGTTTGAAGAGAGCTTTTTTTAATTATGGAATTTCTATGGAATTTCTATTATGGACCTTTCCCTTGAACGAGCTCTGAGTTTCTTATGCAGTTTTAGCGAGACTACAGACTGGAGTTATAAAAAATTTGAAAAGGAGACTCAGAGAAAGATACACCTATGGGTGGTAGTCTTCTGAAAATTGGAAAGTAGGACATGGAGGGCTGTTTCATACTTTTGTTCTTAAAGGAAGCTTCTTTGGGTCGTTGGTAGTGCAAAGGTCATCACACCTGATGATTTTAATTGTAAGGTTTGCTGTAGTTGCAGCTGTTTTCCTAAAACCCAGGTTTCTGATAAAAGGGAAAAAATGAATCTTGGGTTTCCTTAAAAAAGAGCATTCTTCTGTTGTCTGTAGTGTAGGAGAAAATTTTGAAAATATGTTCTGCGTTGCAGAATTATAAAGATGATCTGAGAAGTAAGACTTTTCTCCTATCTTAAAAACATGGTCTCTTAGTAATCAGGCTGTATTGCATTCATAGTATGGAATTTCCTAATTGTGGTATCTCTACAAACTTAAACTACTGATTTCCTTTTTATAGAATTAGTGGGTTAAATAGCTTAATATTTGGAAATTATTTGCTTTCTGTGTTAGATACTTTTGCTCTTTGTTTTTTGTCTTGATTTAGTTTTTTGTGGTTTTTCTGTTTTGATTTTTTTTAATTTTAGGACTGCAACTATATTGGAATATTGGCAACAAACACGCCTTTTAAAATATCCCTAAGTATTTTCCTTTTTTTAGCATTGGCTTCTACTGTTATATATGTTTATTTTTTATAAGTAATTCTATGTCAAATTTAAATGTCCGTTTTCATACTGAGGAAGGTCAGGTGAATTTACCTTGCATCTCCTGCACTGGTATTATACATAGAGTTGGATTGGGCCATTTTGTTGTAGGATACAATTCAAAGTTCACATTTCTGTGGGCATGATTTCTATCAAATGTTTATTGCTGGTCTATGTATTTTTGACAAGGTCTTAATCTAACAGAATCTTGAAGTATATCTGCTGGCACTTTTTCTTTAAAATAAATGGACCTAAAATACTGAAAATCTTCCAGATGGGGTTTAATGAAACATAAGCAGAACAAGGTGTATTCTTTGGAAAGAGATTAAAATTTGACATCTGGAAATTCCAGGAACTGGAATCACTGTCTCCCTGTTTATTTTGCTCTTCTAGAGCAGTCTGGGTTTTTTTTTTCCCATGGCTTTGCTCTCCAAGTGATTTCCAGTTCTTCACACATATACCTCTAGATCCAAAGTTATTCTAACTTTGTCTGCCTCCTCTGAAAACTTGGCAGTACTCCCTGCCAATGGAGTATATGCTTCCTTTATCTCCTTAGGAGTTTCTCAGCATGTACCCTGTCTGCAAGTTCTTTCTGTGCTCTGATGCTGTTTCTGCCCATCACATTTTGCACTCCAGAAAGCTTTCTCTGATTGAGCATCCTCATTTGCTCTCAAAGACATCTCTCCACCCATCCAGCATGTCCTCTTAACACAACACACACAAGCACATGTGAAATGGACAGTCAAGTCCAAAGACTTGTTCATCATCACTCCCAGAAGTTAAAGGTAACATTGTTGAACTGTAATGTGATTTGGCATGGCCTCTAGCTAAGCTGTGTAGGAAGTGTGGAGTAACATGACATGCTAATATCCTTTTGGATGAGATTAAAACAACCATCAGACAATACTATCGCAGGAAAAATTGTCCAGGGTAACATATTTAGAAATGTTTTTAAGACATACCTCGTTTAATTTTGTTTTTTTTCTTCTGAAACAAAGATGGTAAATGCTTTGGCTTCATAGGGCACTGTACATACCTTGTTCAGCAAACCTAGCTTTACTGATGTAAGTACATCCTCCGTTTATATATAAGTATGTTAAGAGAAACTTAGAACAGATTATGCCTGCTGGCAGGCATTGGCAAGTGTCTGACAGTTTTCTGAAAACACATGTACAGACGTGTGATGTTTTATGGCCTGTCATTATCTTCTCACTGCAGAGTATCTGTGTCATAACAGGCTGAAGCCACGCTACATGGAATACAAATACTCGAGGAGGAAAAATACAGTCTTTTAACAATATTTTCATTTTAAAAACTGGTATGTCCAATGAAAAAAAATGTTATGATTTTAGGCCATCATGAAAGCTCAGTCCTTTCCTTCAGAAGAGAATATGATAGCAAGAAAGATTTTCTAGTCTTTAGGCAGTGAAGCTTCTTATTTGTTTCTGATTTCCCATATATTCCACCTGCCTGTTGAAAAGGGGGAAGCATATTTACTGTTGTTAGGATCTCAGCCTGAGATGCATGTAGATGATGTGTATATATGTGACCATGACCCCATGTGGTCCACAAGACAGCACCTGCTGCTCCATTGCTAATTAGCTAGGGTGGGAAGAAGTGTTGGAAAGGCAGTGAGTTGTGCAGGGCGTCTGCAGCTGCCCGGGTGCTTTCTTTGCCAGTCGTGACAGTGCTGTTGAGCATCAGTACAGCTGGGCCATGTGGGATGTTGTTGTCTAGGGCAGTGCTCTAAGCAAAGCTCGTTAGTGTGGTGGTTGAGATGCATACTGAGCTCTGGGTGGGAGCCTGAGACAAGGTGCTGTGAAGTGCCAACCTTTTGGTTAACAAAGGGCATGGAGAATGGTCCCACCAACCAGGAGAGCAGACACTCAGAGGCACAAGAGAAGCCAAGGACTCATCGGGAAGAGCCCAGACTATGACACGCACAGACTGTGAGGGTATAAAAGTCCAGGGGTTCCTTTGTCAGGGGTCTCTCCTCAGAGGCACCAGCTTGGGTTGTTTCTGTGTTACTGCACCATAAATAAGTGGCTTTATGGGAGGAGATCGGTCAGATTGTGCTAAGGGAAACCTAAGGTCAAACCGGTCAGAAAACCTAGTCTGACAGTGTGAGAGGGGGGTGTGTAGGGAGTCAAATGGGCACTCATCTCTCACTGGACCCATCAGCTGTGAAGTGTAGTATTGTCCACAAGGGTCCCAGGATGAGGGAAGAGATGAGAAAGTTGACTCCATGTATCAGCAAGCTAGGTTTATTATTTTATGATAGAAAATATATTAAAACTATACTAAAAGAACAGAAGAAGAGATTTCATCAGAAGGCTAAGCTAAGAATAGAAAAGGAATGAATAACAAAGACTTGTCTCGGACCGAGGCAGTCTGGACAGGTGAACTGTGGTTGGCCGTTAATTCCAAACAACCAGATGAGACCAATCACAGATTCCCCCTGCTGCATTCCACAGCAGCAGATAAGAATTGTTTACAGTTTGTTCCTGAGGCCTCTCAGCTTCTCAGGAGGGAAAAATCCTAAGGAAAGGATTTTTCCTAAAACATGTCGGTGACAGTGAAGGGCTTTGTGCCCAGCAGTGAAAGTTTCTGGTGCTGGCAATGTGACTGCCAGAATGCCTTCTGAATGGTCACAGTGAGGAGCATCCTTACTAGTGATCATGTACCATAAGTGCTGTTATCCACATGGGCACTCTGACTTTGCAACTGCAATTGCAATACAAGATAAGCAAAACTGAGATGTCAAAACAGACCGACCCAGCCATCTTTGACAAAGACACAGGATACCCCATTAAAACTGATGACTCTAGTGACTGAAGCAAACTTTCTTGCTAAGAGGTATCCTATCCCTATGCTAACATCCTAAGTGCTTCTTAAAATTAACCTGTCTTTTAAAGTCAGACATCCAAGACAGGAATAGGTGTATCTTGCTTTTAGATGGTAATATAAATTACCACAATAAAGCAAAGTGCTCAAACTGAGATGCAATTAATTTTCACTTATATAGATGGATTTTTTTTTTGTTTGCTTTATCTTCATGAGAGGTTAAATACAGAACCTTGAGATGCAGTTTCCTTATGCTTAGCTCAGATGCAAATCCTGAAGACTCACCAAAAACTCTTATGAAATGTGATTGTATTAAATAAGCTTTAAGGTTCTGCTGCTGCATATAGTTTGTAAGGTTTAGAGATATTTTCAAAAATGCACGCAGAGAAGATAAGAACTCGGAAATCCATTCAGGCATGTGATTGCATGATAAAAATGAGTGTGTAATTGAAGATTTAATTTGTATCGATTTTTATTTGGCTTTTATTTTTCTTGTGTTTGTACTTTCTGAATGGCTAGCTGACTGTTATAAATTGAGTACATAGGTGCACACCTAAGTGAGGGACTGAATGCTGCGCTATATTGAGCTGATTAAGACCTTAGATCATGTCAGAATGTGGATTTTCCTAAGTTTCAATGACTTGAAGCTATATTCCCTCCCTAGGTAAAGTACTTATCTTGCAAGTAATTATTTTTTATCCATGCACATATGAACAGTAACTGGAAAATTACCTGTTATTACCATGGAAATTCCACTCTACAAGATGATCCTAATCAAGTTACATAAAGAATTGCTCATAAATATTATCATGAGGGAAATTGAACCAGCACAGTAATACGGCTCTAAAGAAGTTTCAGCAATAGGATTCTTGTCAGCTCTGTTACATTGTGAACAGCAAGATGTTGCAGAACAGAAAATTACCTTTGGAATTTTGTATTCCTGAATTCTGAGATGAGTTAATGTCTTCTACTCTGTCCAATTTTTCAATTTCTATTTACAGTGTAAAATCCACTCCAGGAAAGTAAAGATGTGTAAACCCTAATATTTTACACTGATCTAACAGGAAAGTGTACAGAAGCCTGAAATTCAAGACACTCTGTGATCCTCTCGCTGTTGATGTGTGGTATATACATATTACAGCTGTTCACCCTTGGGGAATTCCAGCCAGGATTCACTGGTACAGTTAGTAATTTTAAAATTTTAGACAATTCATTCTTTATCAACAGAGCTTTTAATTTGCTCCATATTATTAATGTAATATTTAGTTTAGATGAGTGCTAAAATATCGTAGGATCAAGGCTTTACTTAAGAACTGTACAGCTAGTATAAAGCCCCATATTTTGGCAACAGGCAAGTTTACACAGTGTGCTTCAGTTTTTAACAAGAAGATAATTTTACAAAAATGTCACTTAAATCTATAAAAAGATTCTCAAAATCACTTCATTTGTTTTCTGTAAGCTGTACAGTTCCTTGCTGTTTTCAGGCTTTAAAAAAAGTCAAAGGGTTTTATTGCTTTAGGGATTTTTTTTTGATTTTTTTGTTTGTGTTTGTTTTTTGGGGTTTTTTTTTTTAATTTTGTTTATTTGGAGTGGGGTTTCTATGTTTTGTTTGTTCTTTTTGTTGGTTTTTAGTTTTTAAATTAGAGAGAGAAGTATAGATTCAATCTTATGGAGACAGTCTATATTTGGTCAAGACATTGACAAGAGAATGGTAGTATAAATTTATATTGATGTACTTAATTATAAAAATCTTTCAGATACTTCTATTTCTCTGACATTAGGAAAGAGACTTAAGATTAGATTATGGCAGAAGAGCATAAAGTTCTATATGTATGTGTAGTGTGACACTTCTGCCAATTGGTTTGACATGAAAATCAGAGTTTGAAATTATTTTGGAATAATGAGCTATGTTATTGTTACACACAGCATAGTTGTAGAGTGCTCAGCATTCTTTCATGGGATTTTTTTTTAACTTCCATGTTTTTCTGTAGATAAATTTCTACCTCTCTGTTTCCAGTCTTGACTATGGTGTTCAAGACAGGAGAAGGCAGATACTGTGTTGAATTGTTGGGTACCAAAGATGACTCAGAATGGATTACAGCTACATGTGCCCAGTTTTTCCTGTGGGACTCCTCCTCCATTGGCCCAGGTCATCCCTGCTGTAGTAGTTCTTCTAACATACAACTCAAATAAAAGTTTATTTTTCCCTAAAATGAAATTTTTTTGGGATGCACACTTGATTTCCTCACCAAGTACACCAAGGTCCTCTGCAGCCTCATGAATGTGTTTGTCAAAGGAGCAACCCAGTTGATCCACAGCCCTGTCAGTGCCATGTATGGACTGTGGTGACAAAGTGTACAGGGGCTTTGTTTGGGCAGTGCCTGGCCATTTGGCCTCTAGTGCTAACAAGGTGCTTTCAGCGAAACTTGTTGAAGATACGGTTAATTCAAGATTGCCAAAAAGGGATAAAACTGTTAGCCTGGGCATGATTTTGCTATACTCCTTTGAATGTGCAGGCAGACCAAATTTGTAGTACTTTTCTCTGTTCAGAGTATTCTTGTCACTCCTTATCGATTGTTGCCATATTCTTGCAGAAAAAACCAATTCTACAAAGACAGAGGGCTTTTTTCTTTGCAAGCAGGTAAAACTTCTTTAGTAGAGGTAGTTTTCAAGGCTGAATTAAGTCAATGGGAACTTGCACAGTCATGTGACCCAGAGCACATATGTTTTACTCTTTGATTAGTCTTCTAAATCCCCTGATAAGCTTCAACCTTTATTTACTCTCTGTAAAACCAAACTTTAAAATATATAGGGTTTGTTTTCAAATTCAAGTTTTTTGCTCCTATCTTCTGAGCATGTAAAATATTTTGTAATAGTTCTGAGGAAACATGTAAGCATGCTTTAAATTAGAGGGCATTTCTCCGGAGAGGAAGTCGAAAAATAAACTTTCATTAATATATTTTGTTCAGAAAAAAGACATACTCAGCTTCTTAAATTTTAGTATGTGCTCTGAAGATATGGGGATTCTTTGCATATACCAAATACAAGCTGGATTCTTCAGTTTAGTAATTTTAGCAAAAAATTATTGAAAGAATGACCCAGGTGGAATGGAGAAAGTTGTTCAAGGTAGATTGATGTATTTTCTTTATTTTCATTGAAGTTTTGAAGAAGAGAAGCAACACTTGTAGCAATTTCTGCGGACTTGTACACTGTTTAATTAGGTATCAGTTTAATTTACAATGGAGTATGTAGAGACAGGTTTCTGCCAGAATTCTGCCAGCAAACCGAAAGTGATATTGCCCAATTTTTGTTGTCCTTCAACAAAACCCAGTAGGTGGCACAAGTGCACAAGGAATTTGTACAATTCTTTTCTTATCGGAGTTCTTTTATGTTTGATTGATTGATTTCAAGAATTTTAACTAAAATGCAATTATTTAGCTTTTCTCTTTTTTTACAATGCTATACAAATTGTTACTACAATTTTCAGGTAAGAGTTTGCATTTTGTACAATAGCAGGAAGTTAGTATTTTGGAATACATAAAAACTGGTGTCCTTAATCATAGCAAAAGCTCTAAAAGCTTCATCAATGAGTGAGTCACACATGAGACTGATTTGAGACTTGGGAAATGATAAGGTTGCTTTCACTTCCACTTTTACTGTCATTTCATCTTTTGTAGCAAAATATCTACACAGTGAGTACATATTTTTTTCTCATTGGTAAGACTGGTAAGGTCTTCCTTACCAGTTTCCCTGACAAAACTAAAGTGGTTAGTTTTCTATGAAAACATACAAGGAAGTACATAGGAAGGAATTTGGGTTATAATTTTATTTTCCAAGTGATTGATCATAGGTGGAACACATTAATTATGAGGAACAGAGAAAAAACTGTAGTACCTCATTGCAAAGATATAGTCAAGGCTTGTTGTCTATCTACTGAATTAATATTTATCAGTTATTTGTGTAATTATCTGTTTCTTCTCAGATTACCAAAATAAGAAAAAACAATTATTATTTTACTATTATGCAATTGATAAAGTGTGGTGAAGAGCAGTGCACTTTAAGACCAACATGTCTCTACAATGTAAGTGCACCATATTTATACTGCATATTTAATGCTGTCCAGATCTACTGACTTAAGAGACTTCTTTGTCTCAGAATATATCATTAGATCCCATTCTTCATGCACAGAGACATTTAGATATGGTAGCTGTAGTTCATCAGTTTACATGAGGAAAGAGAGCCAATCTAGTTCTAAGGAAGCCCAGACATGATGAGAGACAATAGATCTAAAAAGATTGCTGAAAAGCTATCCTTGAAATCCTTCTGTGAGAAGACATTACCAAGTTTACCCATTACCAATGGGTAAACTCCATGGACTCCTGATGTAATTGGAAAACTTCAGAGAGGAGGCTGTACATGGAGCTTGTGCTGCCCCCCTGAGCAGCAAAGGCACAAGGACTGCTCAGTTTACTCACAGCAGCAGGCTTGTAAAAACGTCTTGCTAAAACAGAACCCAATCTCAAGTATCATGTTGCTTGGCTTGTAAAAATGTGAAGACAGCTATCATACTGTTTTTAATTTACTTCCTTGGCCTGTAACTGTGATAGTCTGTGTAACATTGTGTCAGTAGTGCTTCCTTTCAGAATACCAATTCATGATACCGCTGTGGCGACAGTGGCTGTGGCTGCTGAATTTTCCCATTCTTTTATTTTCTTTACTGGCATCTGAATGTCAAATGATGGGTTCCTTGGAAAGCATACCTGAAGCTGTATCTATATTTTAACTTACATTACTAGATGAGAGCTCCTCCTTTAGTGTCTAAATATGATAAGTTTTACAAATTATTACAATGGTGTAGTTTTTGGCTTTGTTGTATGGTTCTTTTCAGGAGAGGATTTGTCTGTTTTTGTAAGCAATGCAGGTTTTGCAGTAAGAAGAAACTACCTCGAGGTGATCTAGGAATCGCATTCAGCTTTTATTTTTTGTTGATTTTGCTGTTAAATAAGAAAACTGACACAGTTGATGGCAATAGGTTGTCTACGTAATTTGTATTTGCTTAAATCCCTAAAAAGCCCTTCATTAAAATAAAAAAATACAGTCAGGTGATCCTTGCATTAGCAGTTATATACCTCAGCTTTACAAAAGTGAAACCATATGATAGCATCTAATAACTTTAATTTCTTCCATGATGCCTTCTAGAATGATGGAATTAGTTAATAAATTTTGACATTATTACCCAAATAATGCAAAAAATAAAGTATGTCT
The DNA here is from genome assembly GCF_027477595.1 of Haemorhous mexicanus. Taxonomy (NCBI): domain Eukaryota; kingdom Metazoa; phylum Chordata; class Aves; order Passeriformes; family Fringillidae; genus Haemorhous; species Haemorhous mexicanus. Next base: position 77,740,229 of record NC_082341.1, read on the forward strand.
GTATCTAGAAATGTATCATGGTAGAGTTTGTTTTTGTTTAGAGTTTGTTGTATGGTTAGTTTGAAATACTGTATATTTGAAATAGACACAAAATCAGAATCTGAGAAGTAAAATAGGATAAATCAATGGTTTGGTTTAGTTCTAGGATACTAATTGAGTTATTTAATATATCTTGTTATCTTGAGCTATTTAATGTATCTTGTGCATGGAAAGACTTGTGAATATTGTAAGAGTTCTTACTGTTATGGAGCATAATTCAAAACTACTTTTAAAATGATGAATTATTACTTGAAGTGTTTTCTACGCTCAAAAACCCCCACTAGAGAAATTTTCAGTAAACTAACCTTGTTAAATTGATATTTTTTGTAAATTGCTAGGTTATTATTTAAATATATTTCAAAGGTATTTTTCATGTCTTTCTTGCAATGAATCTCAAAACTGCTTGGTGTTTGCCAAAAGAATGTGAAGGAAAACCATGTGATAGGAATTGTTATCCATCCTGATCAGTCCTCCAGGAAACAGCTAGTTGCTTGGGTTTTTTACAGGCTCCAGGACAGTGTTTTTACCAGTTGATAACAAATGTTTCAGAGAAATCTTTTTCTGAAATGAGCATTAATTGCTGCTAAATTGCACCTTATGAGAAAACAATAGTATTAAGTATTAAATTGACTGTTTTGTCATCATAAAGCATAAGGTCCCTCTGACACTGTAGCTGCACAAACCTTTGGCAATTTTCTAAAATATCTTATTTGCAGACCCCAACCTTTGTTATTTTGTTTGGGTGTTTTGATTTTTTTTTAATACTAGGATTAGAAGAATTTCAAATCTTCATTTTCAGCTCTTCTTTTTGTATGTGTTCCTAGAACTCATTGCTTTCCTGGATAGTGACTGTCAAAGAGAATCAATATAGTCCTAGGGAACTGGGGAATTTAAGGGATCTTGTTCATGTCATCTTACAGATAGGGGTAAAATACAATCTGAATATAAATGTAAACATTAAGAAATGCCAACCAGGTTTTACAGATAGTTTCATTTGACCTTTATCTGATGTGTACATTAACTGTATGTTGTATGTAAACAGATATTTTTGAAGTTGAAATATTTAGTAGTCCACAGGACAATCTGATTTACAAGTTCCAAATGTATCTTAGGAAATGCATATCAAATAAAATATATTTTTAAATAAGAAGTTTTGGTTTTAACTTAATTTTGTCAACTAACTTTTCAAAGAAATAATGAATAAAATAAGTGAGTTCTGCCAATAAATGTCATATCCGTATGCTGAATAGGGTGTCTTTGTCACTTTACAGATAGGTCAATATTACTCCAGAATTGTTGAGTGCAGATCTTTGCCCTTTCCTTTTTCTGGTGACCAACACTAGGAATTGCCTCAGGAACAGTCTGAAAACTGAGAACCCTCCTGTGGTGCCTGAATGCTGAGGAGAGGAATATGGTGGAAGCATCATCTTCTTCCACCAATTGTGACTCTCACTGGCCATTCTGTTACATCAATTTCATTCAACAGTATGGCAAAAGCTTCAACCAGTGTCAGGTTTTTTCTAGTGTCCTCAATGCGCACTAAAAATAGGAGAAGGAATGGATTAAAATAATCAGAGCCAGATGAAATAGATTTACTGTAGCCAAATAAAACCTTTGCTAATGTGAAATAGATTTCACAGATGAAGCACTGGCTATCATTTCCTTATTGAATGTGATCTTAGTAAATATGCCAAGAAAAACTCATAGTCAGTCTGTCAATGGCGGTTCTAAAAAATTCTTTGACTAAAAATGAGTGAAAGGAATTATAAAAAATATATATATATATAATATTCCAGGAAACTTCTAGAGGTTTAGTGGGTTTTAGAGGAGGTTTTTGTTCCATCAAGTGATGACAAAATAATGATAGGTTTGTTTAATCAAAGCTGATTTCACATGGCATATATCATAGTGATACAGTGACTTTCCTTCCCTTTCCATCACTCATAACAGGAAATTAAGATATACTAATAGTACACTGAGACAAAATTACCATGGTTAGGTTGAAATCCAGCCCACTAATTTTGCTCTTTCTGACTGCAAAGTGGATAATGTATGTAAATTTGGCTACTTGGGAGCAAACATCCTGGCAGATTAATAGACAGGATAGACCCTGAATCCTAGGAAGGTTTATAGTGAAATGCATATGAATAAAATGAGCAAGTGTTGCCTTTACTATTAACAGGTGAAGGAGAATGGGATGTGTGTTTATGTTCTGTAGTTAGATTAGTACAAGGATTGCACAATCATACAATAAAAACAAGAATAAAAGACTGGCAGCTTATCTGAAGATAATAGAAATTGTGTTTGCCCTGCAGTAAAATTACTAGTGAAGAAGTCCAAGCTAATAGCTTTGAAATAACCTGAGTGCATGAAGAAGCACATGGCAGGTCAAGTGCAGGAGAATTCTCAGTCACCAAGGATGGATCCCTGTAGGTCATGTATTTTGTAGCTAAGTTGTGTAGGGTACACACATGTTCAATTACACATCACTTTGATGTGAAAATTAGGGTTACACCTAGCTCCTAACTGGGAGTAAGAGTCAGAAATTTAAGTTGGGTTCCCAGATAATCAGTAATTGTTTACTCACTGTTGGCCAAAATGCATCCATTCATGGCTCACGTGTTCTCTATCATTAGTGAATTATGGAGTTGCCAGACTCAGTGCCAAAGGTGTATTGCTTCCAATCTGTCAGGCAGGTTTGATTTGACAAAGCAGAATATATGATGGCACAGAGAAGAGAAAGGAATCAAAAATAGGGTTATTTTCCAGTTCTTTGTCTTGTCTCATATTCATACTCTTGAAGATAAAAACATTAGAGGAACATCACATCCTCCCTGGTCATGGATGCTGTGGGCCTTAGTAATGGGTGCATCACTCAGAGCTGAGAAGAAACTTGGGTCAGTAGCTGTATTTTAATAGAACTGCAAAGACATGCCTAGCGTTTCATTAAGCACTTCAGTTTGACTTCCTAGCTTCAGACAATGCTATTACTGACACTGATGCTTGCTCCAGTGAACTAGGGAAAGAGAGAGAAGAGCACAGTTTGCATTTGTTTGTTCTACTGTTCCAGCTGGATTAAGCTAAATTTATCTCATCTCACTGACTTGCTGCAGACATAAAGGGTTGTGGTTCTTACTCTGTTGAGAAACAAGAACATTGCCTCTGCTCCAAAATCTCTTGTTTGTTTTTTTTCTCTTTTTTTTTTTTTTTTCCCCTTATGCATAATGTGTTCCTCCAATGTTTGGTAGTTAAGTGAATCATAAACTTTTCATGCTCTGCAGTGGGTATATTCATATGTAAAATTACTGCTTTGCTTGTCATGAAATTGTAATAGGACATAGCACTTATCACAGCTGCGGACTTTTTCCCAACCACCTGAATCTCCAGGTGTGCCCTTGAATTGACAATAACAAGGTGATATGCTACTGTTATAACTTTTCTGTATTTTATGTTAGTGTCTGGGAAAATAGTTTCATAAGAAAGAGTTTATATAGGTCCCTGTTCCTAACTTTTTTGCAAGATTCACATTTTTTACATGTTAGGAATTTCACATGAAAACATATAAATACATAGATGCAAAAAAGATATATAAAGCTTCATAAACTTTATGGATTTAAATGTTAAATTTCAATAAAGTAATATGATCTTTTATAATTCAGATTAATAAAAATATTCTATGAAACTGAAAGCAAAGATTTTATATTGCTGAGCATAGTTTCTGGCTGCTTAATAATTTGTGTCAGTGTAAATCATAATGACCTGTAATTAGAATACTTGAATTCCACTCTCTTTGCAAAAAAAGAATGAATGACAAATAAAACTTTTCTGCCTTATGGAAAATTCGCATACATCTGGGGGTTTCTTCGTTTCACACCCTGACTGCCTCCTCCCCGTGGTCCCTTCAGCTTGGAATTCCATTATCTTTGTTTAATATTTCTCAAAATAGTCAATAAGGGTGATATTCTTAGACTGATCATCAGCAGAAAGCCTTTTATTGCCACTGCATTTTTCATGTAGTTGGAGAGGGAACAGAGACAAAAGGAGTCTTGGGTTATATTAGGACTACCTGTTCTTTCCCTGCTACATCTGTGTAGTTGTGGCTGTTGGCACCACAGCTAAATGGACTTCTGCTGCCACTTTTACAGATCCTCCAGAGGACATTTGGGCTACTCAATAACTTAGAAATGCCATTATGTTGCTGGAATAATTTCACAGACTTTATCTTCACAGGTGTTTTTTCAGCAACATTATGTTTTATAAACTCCAGAACAGAAGAAAGTAATTTGAAAGAACTAAGTGGATTTTGAAGTGTTCTTTGTTAGTTGATTTCTATTAGTCTGCTTAGTAATTTGATGGTTTTGGAGGGATTGTTAGGGTTTTGCTTTATACTGAGAACTAATACTTCAGGTGATGTAGTGAACCTGATTTTAAACTACTAGAATTACATGTTTTTTGTTTCCACTTCACATTTGTAAAATTCCTATAATTAAAAAAAATCTTAAGGAAATTAATAATAAAAGGTCTTTTCATTTATAGCATGGACATCTTGGTAACTTACACACAAACACCTTCTAGTGTTATAATATTTTCTGATGGGAGAGGCGAAGAATCTGTTTTCTCTAATTTTTCTTTGAAAGTGGACATTTTCATCTGTAATCTGCCAAGAATTAAGTATGGAATCATTGTTGGTAAACTATTGTCCTGCCTATAGTTGCTATTCCTGCCCTTGAGGTTAAGAGAGGTTGCATTTTTGAGACCAGATTTAGGTGTTGAGTCTGCAGAGTTTTGATCCCTACCTTACTTACAGCCACCACCTTTTGGATGAATCTAGGCTTAACCACAGAATTTTGTGACACAGCCTCCTCAAAAGAAGATCTTGCCATACTTGCACATGGTATTGTATGTAAAAAATGCATACCTTGCATAGGTATCTTGGCTTAGCCTTTATCTGTAGACCACAGCATTTTTTGTTTTGCCTTAAGTTTCTACAATACTTATTTGTAAAGCAGCTAATGCCTACATCACATAAAAGCTGAATCTCATAGAATGCATTGAGAATCACTGATACTCAATGAAGTGGATTTTCCTTGGGAATGTGGGATTTCAAGTGATGATAATTAGTGATGCATTTTTTCTTTAAACAATGTAATCTTGAGACTATAGAGAAGCCAAATGAGCTGTTAAAATGAAAAGTCTTTTGGGATTTTACCCCTTCTTTTATTTATAGTTTCTTATTTTTAGGAGAAAATGTTGTCTTTAAAACTTGAAAATTACAGTTCTTATATTATTAGGTCTGCAACTGCTTGCCCTTTTCTTGAGAATTAACTTCAGAAATAAATTTACCAAAATATTTTACTCTCTTTGAAATTCTACTTGCCAAAAGCAAACACATAAAATTTTAAGCTGGAATGTCTATTGTGGAAAGCCTTTTAAAAAAGAAATGGAGCCTAGAACCCCCAGGAAGAGTCATGACCAGTGAAGCTGTGCATGTAATGGGGGAATAAAACACTATTAACACTGTCATTATGTTTAATAGGAGTGCTTAGATCAGTTCTTACCACAGAGATAAAAGAAAAAGAAATAACCTAGTTATAAGACATAACTGATAACCAGATACTTTAAACAATGATTTCATTGTATTTTTTTTTTTCAATTTTAAAATTGAAAAGCATAATTGTAAAGTGTAATTCAAAGGTGTTTTGCAGATAAGTTAATTTTCAACACTGGAGTCTAACCCAAGACCTGTAAACGGACAGACAATGTACATTTTTGACCACTTAGGTTCAAGTGCACTGCTGGTGAAAACCCTGGGTTCTGATAGTATGAAAGAAAGACAGCGGCTTCTGAGAAATAAAAATAAAAGGCAGCACACTGCAAAAAACTACTGTGTTTGGCAGTGGTTTTCAGAAGAAAGAAAACAATTTTGATTTCCTCAAGCTATAAAGTGATAGTAAAAATGATCTCAAATCCTGAGAGGTTTGCAAAACACAAGATAAATCATTCAAACTTCTGCAGAATAGATCCAAGGAGGGTACAAAATTGCATGGTCGTCCCGTTTTCAAAATGGGATATTTTCAATATTTCCTATTGTTAATTTAAAAATAAATGTTGAGGTGGATAGTATTTAGATGTGCTGGATAATAGCCACCTTATGAATTCAGCTTGGATCTGTTGTGTTAGACTAATAAGACTAGAAAAAGCATGGTAGTGTACTATATCAAATAAGAACATATGGCTTCATTACATTTTATTTCTTTTAATGTTATTCCATTTTTACATTGCCCATGTGCTTAATGGAAGTAGTGTTAGATTGATAGAAGAGTCAATGTTCCTTTTTTCCCTTAATTTTGACTTCTAATATTTTTATCAAATAAATCAATTGGAGTTACTGGAAAAAATAAAAAATAACAATGAAAAACATGCTAAGTTTAAAAGAAAACATGTAATAAAAATCTGTTATATAGTAGAAAGAAATTGTATTTGTGCGTTTATGAGTCTGTGTAAGTAGGTTTTTACAGAGGGAATGGAGAGAAACTAAGAGAAAACCCATTTGTTTTTCCACTTAGATAAATTATCTTTTTACAGCCACTAACCAAGTAGACATATGGTGTGATTTCACAGAAGAAGTTATGTGTTGCAAATATTCGTCAATTCCCTTTTGTTCTTGAAACAGGCATGCAGCACAAGTGTTGTGTGAGCTATTCCAAAAGAAAAAGATGGAAAAATATTTTGACTGTCCATGATGTTTTATTCTAAGAAGTAAGCCATATATATTTATATATTTAGAAGTAATCTTAAAATTCTTCTCTCTTTTTTTTTTTTCTTTACTAGAACATTAAAAAGAACATCTCATTTCTCTTGAGGAATGTGTATGTTATAAAAGGACACGAGAAAGACCAAAAAACTACCTAGAGAAAATCACTATACTTTTGATCTAGACATAGCAATAAACTCCCTAGTATCACAAATAGTCTAGCATGACCTTAGATAATCCTGTCATGCTTATCCTTCTGCTAAATTATATCTTTTTGGGGGAAGGAGATAAAAGCAGAGTGGAGTCCACAAGGTGGTTTTCAGAAGGCCAGGTATACATTTTTCTATGTATCTCATGAATTCTGTGAAAATTTTGACTGCCAAATGATAAGTCCAAATAGTTTTAGATGCCAATTTGCACTCTTGGTATTTGAAACCACATGAAATCCTGTCTAAAAATTCATACAAAATACAGATGTTTAAGAAACCATGAAATAAATTTGGTGTAGTGAGAAGTTCTTTGTCTTAATTCCTAGACAAATCTTGAACAGTCAATATTTAATTTTTTATTAATATTTATAGAAGAAATTTCATTATGGTTTTCTTGACTCATTTCTGTGAAGAAGGAGCTGTAGGATGGAAGTAAATGTCAGAGCCAAAGGCTTATTTGATTAAACTATGGCAACAGCATTAATCTTCAAAAGGAAAACAAGATAATAGAGGGGTCTGGATGGACCAGGAAATTGATAATTGGTTATAAAGCTTTTGACCTTTGAGCTGGTAGTTCAGATTCAAGCTAAGCCAGTAGTGACTGAAAATCATTACTCTCTGATAGGAGTGCAATTGCTGTGTGAAATGGGTGATTGGTTTCATTCCAGTTTCTAGAGAACTGGTACTCATGTTGCAAAAATAGCTACTGCCATTGTCAGGGGCTTAAAGAAAAAAAAGGATGAGAAAGTTCTTTACATGGTTGTCTTAGGAAGTGTTTTGGGCAGTGAGGGATAGGAGAAGCTGCAGTCCATTGGCACGTTGAAAACATCAACACTCTGTCAAGGCTCTTAAGGAATTAAAGCCACCTGTTTTCTCCACATGACACTTTTCATTGACCTCAATAAAAGAGAAAATTTTGTATGTGATGCAACTCTGTATGCGTTGTTTATAAAGATGTTTCTCATTCTCATGGATTATTTTCACCATTTTTAGCATGAAAGAATGTGATTTTGTTTTGTTCTTGTTACTTGTAATTCACAGAAAAAAATTGTCATTCAAGTAATTTATATTAATCTGTTTGACCTTGGACTTGTGCTTGACCTGTTTTAAGTGAATGGATGACTCATACCTGAATAGAGTTGCTAAAGATTTGTAACTGCTTGTCTGTGTTGGGTTGTGTTCTTCCTCCTTAATTGGATGACCTGATGTTAATAATTAATGCCACCTGATACCAGCACAATTAAATTCTGTAAGAAATCATTTAGGTTTCTGGCAATCTCAAAAACCACAGAGTCATATTAAAATGCTGGAGCATTACAAACTTGGTAGTTCTGGGTTAATGGCTGGATTTGATGATCTTAAAGGTATTTTCTAGCCTAAACACTTATATGATTTGTCCTCCTCTTACTCTTCTAAGTTATATTTATCATCTCCTTCACTATGCATTATTTTTCATTTTTTTTAACTGTGGGGAATGTGGCAATATTGTTTACTCAGGTGCTCTTCTGACTTCCTTTAGGTTTGCCAGTTTCTTCAGTCTGTTTTCTGAATTCTCAGCAAACCAGGAGGAATTCTGTTGCTTCAGCATGCTTGTATTCCCATGTCTTTTATAGGATTTATGTTTAATTTAATTATGTGTCTATTCTTGCCTATTTCTCTATTGCCTTTTCTTTTAAATGCCTTTAAATTTATAGTTTGACTGTTTAATGTGTATTGGCACTGTAAGGTATTAGATTCCTTTTCTTTCAAATACAGAGTTCATGCCACACCTGGAACCCCTCTCAAATCCCCAGAATTTAAACTGTAATTAATCCCTGTCTCATTTTTTCTGTAGCTAGTCCAACTAGTAGACTTGAGTGGTAGGGACTTTTGTGTAGCATTTAGTTCAAGAGTAAAAAAAAAAAAAAAAAAAAAAAACCAAAACCAACCAAACAAAAAAAAAAAAAACTTTGGACCATTTAAAACTCAAAGCTCATGCTGCTGTTGTAAAAATTACATTAAAAGATGCTGATTCAGAGGTTGCTGTATTCTTCTTTCCATGGAGAAAAAGCTGGTTTAGAAACCCACTGGACTGTTGTAGGGTTTTTTGAATCCTTTCAGATATGTCTTTGTAAAATGCAAAGTGCTAAAAGGGTGAAGAAAAATGATAATTTTATAGCAAATGGTGTAGGTTGTTTTAGTGTAATGAATGGGTCTCACTTATACTGCCAGCAATGTCAGGAAACAACCTCCATCTACAGCAGGCAGAAGAAACAGGGAAAATGCAGGGGAGAATGCAAAGACTTACTCTGAAGTACTGCAGATCATGAAAGCTTTATTACTGAATTCTGCCACAGGAATCCCAGAATTCAGCAAAGAGTTAATGCTGCTTTTTTTAATATTGACTTGTCAATAAGTAAACATGAAAGCATTATTAGCTGTACATTGTTGCATAATTGTGTTGGAAGCATATTTATCAAATAAGCCCAGAAGGAAATGTTGCTCTTTAGAAAATTGAGTATTATGGTTTTGAAGAGTGTGTTTGACTGCCAAATATCTGTAAAATGTAGTGCAGTAAAATGAAAAACTAAGAATATTGAAGAGTACAGGGAAAAGTGAGGCCTTTCAGTCTATAATTAAGTTCTTTCTGAATGACCTTGTGTGCGGGGAGTTTTTTGCCCAAAGACTTTTGTTTCTGGAGAATAAATGTTGATATAAACGGAATGTGAAAAAACCCCTAAAACACAGGCCCAGATGCCAGCTTCCCAAAGGATGAATCATCACTATCATTAGCAGTTGTGATCCACCTCTCCCCAGTGGGGGCAAGGGAGCACAGACAGAAAAGCACTATGAAATTCAGTCCACCTGCAAAACAGAAGGAGAGTAAGGAACCATAATTTCATGTAACAAAATTTAGGTGACTTCTAGTTAAATGTTTTACGGTGAAAAATATCTGTAAATGAAAGTGATATTTCACCAAACATGTGCATTCTTTTTCACTTGATACTTTCTGCAGTTTCACAGATGATAACAATCCTGACAGCTTTAACTTTGTTTTGTAAATGTGTTCAAAATGTTCTCTGAATGTGAATATGTTCCAAGGTACTCAATGGAACCACAGTTCCCAGTCAACCTCCTCAGATTAGATGATTATTGCAAAGTGTATATTACAGTTTTCATGCTGTACTTTTCCTTCAGCTAAGTAACTAGATTATTTGCAGAAAGATTTTTCAAATTTAATCAATGAAACTGAGAAAAAAATCAATAAGGTTTACAGAACCACTCCAGTCTTAATTTGCAGTAAGAGTCATTGGGATCTCTTTTTCATTGCCAATGTTTTTGGTAGGAGGTGCCAAGCAATAAATAACTAGGGCTGTATGCTGCATTTAAAGATTGTTTTTAAGGAATCAGGAACTTGCTATGCTAACACCAAAAAGCTGGATTTTTTTTTCTTGGCTTTAAGGAGGTTCTTTAGTTATTTTTACATCAGCAGACTCTAGAGCCCTGCAATGTGTGTAGTTCAGGATGTATGTTTCAGCTGCTCTTTTGAACTGATATCAAGTGCTATTGATCCATTAAGTTAATATTGTTGCTATCAAATCCAATAATGTGAAGAACTAACACCAAGAAAGAGCAAGTTGTTTTGTTTACAATTTCTGTTTTCTGTTAGAGGTTTCTGCAATGAAAGGAGCTTGTACGATGTTGGGATTCTTCTCCTTTTGGACTGCTTCTTTTTGTTTGTAAGTTTGGTTTTTGGCAGTTGTATTAAATTTTTAGTGTAAGGACCACAGGTAAATTCTTCAAAGGAAAAGAGAATTCAGTTGGTTTGGTTAGCCTGAAATAAATCATGTGATTCAAATCCTGTTTGCATTAGCAAGAAACTCAAAAAGAATTCTCCTTTTAATTGGGAAGGTTTGCTTCTGGAGCTGCCTTTCTCACAAATATGGTCAGTTTAAAGGGTGAAATATATCACTGCATCCACATGGACTGAGTGTTTGAATAGTACCAGCTATTACATTGGAGTCAATCACTCCTACAGTAAATTCATTGTCAGCAAATGGAATGTCTTGGGCATTAAAAAAATTGTGGTTGGATGATACTAATAAATTCAAAATTTTTTTAAACTAATTATTGAATAAATACTCCTTCCACTGAACTTATAGAAAATTCTATGATTCCCCCCTCTTCCCCCCACACCCCAAAAAGATATTAAAAGTTCTGAAGGTACCAAGATTGGTTCTGTATTAATTCAGTGGAGGGGAGTCAAAGTACTGTAATCAAGTTATATATTTATAAATATGCAGTTTATGTTGTAGTGTAATGTTAGGTTTTCTTTTAATGTTTTCTTGAAGTATGGAAACTTGGGTTGTTGATGTCTTATGAATGTCTCTTTCATATAGGCATGATTCACCTGCAACTCCCAAGTTTGTACATTCTTAAAAGCCTCAATTTAATGTAATCTAAATCTTGTTTGGCTCAGAGTGGGTGTTATGCCTCTCTTTAGTAACCTCTTATCTTGGATAAGGACACTGCCTGGGGTATGAAAAAAGACAGGGAGAGTCACCAGCTCAGCTGTTTGTCTTCCCTTGAGTTTTCTCTTGTTTTATAGTTTTGTATCTAGATGCCATCTCTCTCTTAATATCCCTCTAGTCTTAGGTTTAGAATCCTATCTATTTTAATTTCTTTTTTTCTCTTCCCCGCTATTTATTTAGCTTTCTGTCCATCTGTATTAAAAAAATTCCATTGTGCAAACACCTAGACAATAAATAAATGCAGCAAAGAACCTTCCAACTTCTCATCCTATTGAAGTAATTGAAAATATTTTCCAGTATTTTTTGTTTTCTTCCCCCCACCCCCATCATCTAAATATCAGATTGAAGTCCAAATAACAACATGTCTCAGAGCTGTAATAGGAACCAGATCACGATGGGCTAGTTATAGAAGTTGCTTCTGTGAGTTGCAGAGTTGCATTTAAGAGAAAAATTAGAATCCTGCCATCAATGATACTAATTTATACAATTATAGTAGTGACAAAATTTGCTGTAAAACCATTGTGAAAAGAGCAAATCATTATATGAGATGTCCCTAGCTCGTATTATCACTAATCCATCCTTTTCAAAAAGTTCTTTGTATGTTTATTTTCATGCTGTGATGAATGATAGCTGACACAAAGGAAACCCAGCCAAGGCAATGCATACAAATCAGAGCTGTAATATGATGTTCTGCAGTAATGCCTACTGGCAGTAAAATCCCCCAAGTTTTAGACAGCTATAAAGAATGTGAGCAGTTTAAATCTGAGTGTTTGCTCAGTGGGGTCCATCAACTTCAAGGGATGTCTGTCTCCTGCTCCTCACCTTGCCACATTCAGTCGAGAGGCGCAGAAATGTGCTATGTGGTGATCTGTTAATATTTTTTATGCTAGATTGATTTTCTAATAACACATCATTGTGCTTTGGCTGTTATTCTTCCTGTTTTCATGAGGAACAATCGTTGACAATGACAATTTAACTTTTGTATGTTTGTTACAGACACTAGTGACTAAGCTGTTGAGGATTGTGGTGAATAAGGCCAGCTAAGGGCTGAACTTCATTTGTATAAGGTCTTGGAAGACGTGGCATCATATTCACAGGTAGACTTTTCAAAAGATGTCTCTGTCATCTCAAAGAAATCTATAATAATTGTAATGAACTTACTGTGTTAAGCCTGACATATTCACTCATTTTTTAGTTGGTGGATTTTTTTTCTTATTTGTTTGTTTGCTGTTATTTATATATTAAACAGAATTTAGTTGTAGGCCCACTTAACTGAGCTCAAGAAATTGAGGATTATAATTATCCTTGCTGGCATATCTCAACACAAATACTTGATGCAATCTAAAGATATTTCACTGCTACAGACCAATTCACTATTTACAATTTCAGAGAGCTGTACTGTATGCTACATCCTTCAGACTATTTCAATTTAGATGTAGATTGGAGAAAATAAAAGCACCTTTGCAGTCTATTCTGTACCACTTAAAGGACAGAAACTTGTTTTCTCTCTGAGCTTTTTTTTTATGATGCTTTTTTCTTTGTATTTGCATGGTATTTTTGTCAAATGGTATTTGTCTGCTCTCAAAGGCATGCCTTGGCAGAACCCTTTTGCACAAGTAAAAAGCAGCGTCATAGGCTTCCTCATGTTTATTAATACTCTATTGTTTGCTTCAGTTGTTGCATATGGAGTGTACTGTAAACTGGTTTCACTATATTCTGAACAGCAATTTAATGCTGGGAATGACCAGAAAAAAAATAACCCAGATATGAAGGTATGAATTTTATAACTTCAGCTATAATGTATTTTGAAGTAAAAGCCTAAATGGGTTTAAAGTACAGTTTCCAAAAGATGGTAAGGTTGGTGAATTTTATGGTGTCATACTTTTTAGTAATTTGGTCTATGAATCTTGGTTAAAAGTGTCTGGATCCTAAGCTTTTTTTCTCAAGTCTGTCTTTGTTGTCTTTGGGACAAAGAGCACAAGGTAATTTTCAGTTATGTATCTTCTTTAACAAAACTCTGTGCTTCTGACTAGCCAAAAGAAATTAGGAAATACAGATTATATCTCAGTAACTCTGACAAATAAATGAAAAGAACTTCTCTGATGTCAATGCCATCAGCACTCACTATTGTGACTAGGCTTGCTGGAAATGTGCCAGAAGAGCTTAGGATGTGGCTATCATTTCTGCTTAGTAAAATGGTTTGGATGACACATTTCCATGCACTTTGCTTTTAAAACATTATTTTTTTGACACCTACATTGTAATTTAAGTTGCATTTTGTTTCAGGACACTCATGTAGACAGTGTGAGAATGTAATAAGAAGGATAATAGAGAGCAAGTAATGTGGAATTATTTTATTAAATTTTATTTGAAATTTAATGACATCAGCACTGAGTAGACTATCTTCTAAGAATGTCTGTGTGTGGACAAAGACAAACCTTGGCATGCTTGGTATATGATTTGTTGCTGATAATGAGTTTTTATTCTTACTGCATTTATTATGAAATAAAATTTTAAACTGCTTGATTATAAAATTAGGCACATAATTAAAAGTCTGGCTCAGCTTTTCATATGGCTTAGATAACCCTCCAAGTGTTTGATAAGTTTATATTGATACATGCACAAAAGTAGAGATGTGGAATTCAGCATACTAATGAAAATGTAATAGAGAGGTGGTAGAATAACAAAAAGCTATGTATTCACCTCATTCAGACTGGTTCTAAATGTTCATATGTTAGGTTTAGCTACATATATTTCTGGAGGAGGAAAATAATCTCCATATTTGTGAATTGTGAACTTTGAAGAGCTCGATGGATAAAACACACATTATGTAGCTGCCTGCTCTGTCCCTCAGAGCTCATTCCCTCCCCTTCCTTTTACGGTGGGTTTTTGCAGTGGAACACATTGGTTGAAAGTGAGAAGAGCAGGCAGTAATCAAGGTCATCATAGCATCACCCAGTCTGGAAAAACAAGAGTGATAAACTAGGGGAAAAAAAGCCTTTTGCTGTTATCAAAGAAATACTACAGGAGAGATCAGGAGGCAGCTTGATTGTGGGACAACAATCCATAATTTACTTTGCAGATGTCTCTGTAATTTAAGCAGCAGGCAGAACAACCACACAGTTGTGGATGCTCTGGGGAAAGGATACCCAGAGCCTCGTAAATCATGGTAAAGATTAAAAGCAATGAACATTCATCTTCTTAACCTCATAAGGTGGTATTGCAAAGCCAAGGATTATAACTTACTGTGCATGTAATCTTTGTTTGGGGATAGAGGGTGGGAATTTTTTTAAATGCTTCTCTCAATTAACAGTAAGACATTTTGAAAGGGAAAAAACAATTGTAAAGCGAATCCTAAAAGAATTTCTGCTATTAAAGGAATACTTAACATTTCCTGCAAAAGAAGGAAAAAAATATTAATTCTTGCTGAGCCCATTGTTTCTAAGCTCTGATCTGCTTTTAAAAGTTAAAATTTATAAATATGTTTGAAAACCTTGCTTAATTGATACAAGACAAAAAAAATACTAACCTATCCCATTTTAAATTGGTGGACTCCTGAGCAACCCTTTGCCTTTGAATTGAATTGCCCTTTGCCTTTGCTTGAATTCAGCTACTTTTTCAAGTATAAATATTCAACTCAAATACTCGCAGTGGTTGAAGAGCAATCTCACAATGAAAACACATAGCATGTGTGCAGTCTGCTAAATAAGCACTGTAAAGCCTGAATTTATCTGTTAGGTTTGTAAATGTTGCCAGTTTACCTGGAAATAAATTTTATCCACCAATGTATTGAAATATTTTACTTTGATACTCAGAATGCCAGTGTAGAGGGACTGAAAACATTTGTAAGAGTTGTGATGTATGTGATGTCATAAAGAGCCCATTTCATAGCCCTGCAAATTAAGAAAATCAGGGAAGCAAGAGCTTTTGGGCTTTGATTTGGTTTCGGTGTTTGTTAATTTTTTTCAAATTCTGATATGTGACTCAAAACTCTTATGTATTTCTATCAGGGAAAGAAATACAGGAATACGATGTTTAGCAGAGTTTTGTACTGCATGACTGACAATGCTGGTGGTCAGTTTCATGTATTATGAAGAAAAAAAAAATTTGAAACTTCTAAAGCTCTAATCCATTGCATAATTAGCACAGTAAACTGAGAAATCAAGAAAGATGGAGAGAAAACTTTTACGTTTACATGTACTGACAGGACAAGGGAGAATGGCATCAAACTGAAAGAAGTTTAGATTAGATATTAGGAAAAAATATCTTTACAGTAAGGGCGATGGGGCACTGGAACAAGTTGCTAATAGAAGTTGTGGATGCCTTGTCCCTGGAAGTGTTGAAATCAAGGTTGGATGGGACCTAAGCAGCCTGGTCTAGTGGAAGGTGTCCATACTCATGGCAGAGGGATTAGAAAGAGATGGTCTTTAAGGTCCCTTCCAACCCAGGGAATTCTATGATTCTGTAATCTAAAGGTGAAAGATAAAGTTGGACCACAATGTTATGTCTTGAAAACTTAAAAAAAAAAAAAAAAAAAATGTGCGTAGTTCGAGATTTTTTGAAAACTCAAACCTTGGATTGCCAACAGACAGGCAAACATGGCATTAGGATGTTTCTATTCAGTCATTATGTACAGATAGTGTTTTCTAGAGAGCACTTCCTGAGTACTGTCAGAAGATCACAATCAGGAGAATATTGGTTTGTCAACTGCTTCAGGCCAGACTATTTGATAGCTGCTTAAACAATGCTGTAAAGTTTTACAGGCCCCCAGCAAGACTTTTTTCATCTCTTCAGGATAGCTGTTTCCTCTAATTAGCTCATAGAGATTGTACTGGAAATGTCTTCCTCGGCAGATTTTCTGTGGTGATTTTTCTTTTAATTCAATTATTTTCCTTTCTTAGCTTTTTTCCTACTTTGATGAAGTGAAAGTTCGTTTATTTTCTAGTATTCCATTGGGATGTTTGATTACTCTAGAAATCCAGCCAATAAAACAGATGATGCAGGAAGAGAGAGTTTGCTTATACATCTACCATGCTAGTCAGGAATGATGCTGTTGCTATGACACTAAACACTGGTCTTGAATACTATTTGAGATAGACTGTTTTCTTTCTCTTATTTCCTGTAAACTTGAAAATTAGTTCTTTATGATAAAACATCCTTTTCATACTATAAATATGTGCTATATGCACAATTTCTTATCCAAATAAAACACATAATTCTGCTTTGGAATGGGTCACAGATTGAGAGTCCATGATTCACACGAACCATTAGAGTAAAACCATGAAGGAAACAGCTGTCTATTTAGTGAACTGGCAGAAATTGCTCTTTGTTTAGGAAGTTTAATTTGGCCCAATGTAAATGTCTTTGTTTTCTTTTTAATAAAGCCTTCTGTAATTTGTACTACGCATGACAGACATTGAACATGCTCTTTTGAGAAAGCAGGATGATTAGGTTATAAATGCATAGCTGAGACATGTTTTTACAAACTCATATTCAAGCATATGCACCTTTCAATGCCAGTTATTAATTTGGAATTCCTTAGATTTTAGTGTCAAGTTGAGATAATTTTAAAAAACGTTAATTTTATGAGCATGCATCAGAAACAAGCCGGTTGAAAACAGGTTTCCAAGAGTAAACCTGATGACATGGTGAATTCAAGAATGGAAGTCTTAATCTAATCCAACGTAATCAAGTTCTTTAGAAATTATGAATTTGTTTCTCATGGTTTAAATGAGAGAGCTAAATTAAACTGGAAGTATGCAATATTCCTATTCACCTGAAACAAATAATTAAAAATGGCAAGTTGTTGTTGCAATGCCACAACAATTTTACAATGCCTTGTAAAATTTTAAAATTTAACAAGGGAAACGGAATATTTTGGGGATGATAAGTTTCATTAGATATAAAAAAATAAAATTGCATAATCAACAAATTGCTTGTAAGTAATTATTGTGTCTCTATTTTTGTCCATCCATCTTGTGACATCATGCTGTCACCCATATCTCAAAAAGATTGTTTAGTTAGCTGCTTTTACAAGGCCTGTTGAATTTCTGTGACAGTGACCAGGTCAAAACATTGGAAATCTATATTCCTAGTGATTTAAAACAAAACAAACAAACAAACAAAACCCCTAGTTGCTTTCTTATATTGACCATTCACCTGACCAAGCCAAAAATCTTTATTTGTTAAGACCTCTGCTGTAAAAGTTGTAGATGGAATCAATGTCACTTTTACATAGTTCTAAACTTAATACATAATACTTCTAGTTTGCTGATAAGTGACCTCATTTATAACGTTTTTACTCCAGAAATGAGAGTTTAAAAATAAATTAAATGGTAGACATTCACATGTTTTGAATAAATTATTTCAAAGCTCTCTAGTCTTGCAGATTTATAGAGAGAGGAGAAAACAGGTGCCTTAAATCCTGACTAAGAATTTTGGTACTGTTTCACTTAGTGTTTTAATCTGTTTTTAATCTAGATGTATCAACAAAGAGAAGGCACAAAGTTGGTTGCAGAATTTTCTTTATAATGAAAAGATGTCTTACGTTTGGCATGAAAGTGTGTAGTCATAAGGATCTTGTTATGGGCTTAGACGTGGCTTTCTTCAATCTTATCATTAACTTGATGGGTGATGAAATAGAAACCTGTATTTCTTATCAATTATGTAAAGATAAATTTGTAAATTTTGCAAAAATAAATTTGCCATCTACAAAGCTGATGAGAATTAAAAGTGTGTAGAGGCTAGACTCTGCATTCAAAATAACCCTGAGGAGCAACGAAGTAACCACTAAAAGGTGTGGTGAAACTTAGACAAATTGAATATCCTTGCATAAAAATTACCAGAGACAAAATACAGACTGAGGAACAATTGATTCAGTAATGATTCAGGGGAAGGAAGGAAGAGAGGAGAGATTGCAAACTGAAGATGATGCTGTAAAATTATTTCAGAATGAAGCACAAAAAATTTAGGACATGATCTGGTGACTGGGGAAAAGCAAATTTTGCACATATCTGCTAAACAAGGCCCAAAAGACAGTACAGGAAATTACTGTATAGACATCTCATGTTAGGTTCTGAGGGAATCATGGAGTTCCAAAGTTCACATCTGGGCCCCTGAAGAAGAACGCAGGGCTTGGGAACAGTCAGGCTCCCATTCATGCCTGGCCAACCTGATCTCTTTCTGTTTTGTGAGCACAAATAAAGAAATGGGTCATTGCCTCGACTTAAATAAGTCTTACATTGTTAGTGTTGAACATTGCGCTCTGGATGGTAGAAAACTTGATGGATAAAAAGCTGGTTTTATGGCTGAGACAAAAGCATAGATCATGTGTTGCTTGAAGGACTATGATAAATTAAATATGTGAGGGATCTGACCCGGGCCAGCAGAGGTGGCATCTAGCCCGTATTCGTAGGGAAACAGAAAGAAGATTGAGGGAGAAGGATTATCCCTCTTCTGTTCGGAGCTTGTGAGACTCATCTAGCTACTGCTTACAGTTTGGGGCTCCTCAGTACAAGAAAGACATCATTTAGCTGAACTGGGATTAGCAGATGATCTCCAAACTAGTCAGGAGCTGGAGCATTTTTTCTCTGACGAGAGAATGGAGGATCAGGGCTTGTTCAGCCTGAGAAGAGACTGCTTTGGAAGAACTTGTCAGCAGCTTGCCCATGCCAGCAAGGCAGTTAGCAAAAAGATGGAGCTGGGCTTTTCATGGCCACACATCAGAGAGAATGAAAGGCTACAGGTATAAAGTGAAACAAGTGGAGTTCAGACTGGATATATGGAAAGATCATATAAGTCATAGGACAGTCAAAGTGTGGAACAGGATTTTCAGAGAAGCTGTTTAGTCTCTCTGTTCTTGGACATATTCAAGACCAGAGTGAATAAAGCCCTGAGCATAGTGCTCTGACCTCGCAGCTTACTACTGCTCTGAGTTGAAAATTGGACAAAAGATGTCCTGATGTCTCTTCAGCCTGAATAATTCTTTGATTCTATATATAGTTTAGGAGATGATTTTTCATCTCTATTCAGCTCCTGTAATACTTTTGTAGTGTTTTTGACATTATACTTCGAGATAGCTGATTGGTTTAAAAAACCATACTCATTGCATGAGACAATCTTTGGACAAGTATATCTTCAAAGTAACGAGAAGATGGAAAAAATTAGATATCTTAATCTACCATGAGAAGTTCCTGAAAGAGGGAAGAATAACTTGTTTTTCCCCAGGACAAATAGGGCAAGAATTAAGTGCTTTTTTACTTTATAGCAAGAGAGATTTGGATTACATAGAATTAAAATCTTATTATGAAAAATACCATTGAAATAGACTGTGTAGGAAAATCATGAATTCTTCATTATTAGAGGTATTTAGGAACATAAGCATCTGTCAGAAACATGGTGTTTTCCAGAGAAGAAAATTGAATATTTGAATATATTTTGTATTGTGCATTGAAGGCTATGCTGAAATGATTTTAAGCTTTCCTGACCTCAAGACTCTATTGTTTGCAGTATAACTGGAAGGTAATTTTGAAAAAAAAAACTTCAGACACTGAGTGTGTCAAGTTTTCTTCAAAGACTGACTTAGCTGTCGGTTTCACTACTTTTCTCTGTAAGATTTATGTCAAATCATGTTAAAATATAACAGTACATTTTTACACATGTCTATGTAAAAAACACGCAATCTTTTTAGAGTTTGGACTGCTGCAATTCAAGCCTTCAGAGCATGTATCCTAAATGCTTCTAATATTATATGATTTTTTTTTTTCTGCAGCTCATTAAAAAGAGTGAAAAGCAAGCCAGTAAGCCGGTATCACCTTACAAAGTTTAGTTATCTGAAACAGAAATAACAACTGACCCAGCAAAATAGTGATCCTGTTTATTTCAGATGTCTTGGAAACAAAAATATTATTTTTCCACCAGTCAGGCAGGGTAAGAGAGCCTTGTCTGAAGTATGGGTTACTGATGCTTCTTTTTCAGGTTCCTTTAAGTCTGTTTTTTGCTGGAATGCAGTCAAGCTATAGATGAGAATTAGGATAGACTGCTAGTCTGCCTGTATGGAGATGAGGGTGAAGGCTCTAATTCTTGGAAGATTAAAGGCTTTAAGTGAAATGAATTGTAAAGGGAATAATCTTTTTCCTATATTGTCAAGGTTGATAACTACTCTAAAGGTCAAACCTCAGTTTTAGTCTGAGGGATCTCTGAAGCAGACATATCATCTTATGCCAGGACTGACTCATGGACCAAGTAATTTTAGAACTGGATAAACAAAGGAAAAAAAAGAAATTTTATTACAATATGCCCTCTACACTGTGTTTTTAAAGTGCTGTTTTGCTCCACAGTCCTGTTGCATTTTTTTTCTTTCAGTCATACCTCACAGACTCCATTATGAACTAATTAGAAGTAAAAAAACCCTGCTCTTTAGTTGTAGACTATGTACGTTACAGTGGTATTTCACCTAACTGGTCAGGTGACAGAGAGAGAACAGGAAAAAAAAAGGTAAAATACAGTTTTAGTTTTTTTTTGGTTTAATATTCCTTTTGATGACTTTGTGGAGTATAATAGATGCGAGCCTGAAACAGACCTGAGATATCTTGGATGGTTTCTCTGTGAAAATGCAGGTTTGGACCAAGAGAACTGGCAAACATTTCCATGTTAATGGACAGCTCCTGTTTCTTACCTTCATAAATCATGATACTGCCTGTGGGGTGACTCCATGCACTTAATGTCTGATGACACTAGAAGAGCATTGTGTTCTGATTGACTTGCTTATTCTTCGGAGTGTCAATAAATGTGTTTAAAGTGGTGACTCATGAGATCTCTTGAGTCTCAGGTTTTCCCCTCACCATTGGCAGTATTACATGAATTTAATCAGTAGGGAGAGCTCCACTAATTGCTTTATCTGATTGCCAGGAAGAACATCCTTATTAGACCAAACTAAAGATTTTCCATTTTTTTTTCTGAAGTCATGGTATTCTCATCTGACATGCTGGATGTTGAGTTTGTGCTGCTAATCACAGTTTGTGTGTTTTTATTGCTCACGTAATTTAAGTTGCATTTTACATTGATTTATTTATATTGATAAAGATAATAGTGGCACCTGAAATTTTACTGCATTATATATTATTATATGGAATAATATAATAGTATAAGATACAATTATACAATTTATGAACTTTGCAACTAAGGGTGGTGTGGTAGTAAGTATGTTACAGAAAACTGGGAAGATTAACAACCCAGTAAGAATGTTAGCTTGGATTCATTCTGGTTATTCTCTCACCTACCAAGACTTTTGACATCTGCACGTCATTTTGTGTCCTATAGCTTATGGTAGCAAGATCAGATGGGTGTGTTGACTTTACGAGCTAGATGAGTGGAGTACAATGAAATATCATCTGAAGCTAACCAAGCATCACCTGATTTTGTAGTAAAGGTTTCCTCATATTTTTGTTTTGTGCATTTTTTACAGTAGTGAGGTTGTATTGTTTCTTTCTGAAAGTTGGCATACCTGCCTCATGCTGAGCAAAGTGTGTCCTCTCCATTGCTACAGATATTTGAGAGAAGTGGAGAATAATCCCTCAGTATGATTTTGGGGTGTTGCCAATTAGAAGTATTCTTCTCCTTAGTTTTACCTCTCATTTCAAATAAAAGGCTCAAAGATGTGCATAGAAAAGTGATTTTTTTTTAGATACTTTATAAAATTAAAAGAAATAAAAGGAATATTGGAGCTGAATAATACCCTAGGCAGAAATTTCTTGAACAAAACATCAAGTTAGAGTTCATGTCTTGAGTTTGGGAGAAGAGTGAAACTTTAAAATTCAGAAGTTATATAAAGTTTCAGAGTAACAGATCAGACTGGGTAATCTTGAGTGAATAAAAATTGTCACAGTAGAAAATTCATCTTTCTGGAGTCAGGGGCATTCACCAAGTAATGTAGTGACTGAATATGAAATAAAGGAAAGATAATAAAATCAAAAAGTAGAATATAGAATAGGTTATATTGATGTTCAATTGATCCCAACACTTCTTTACCTGGAAACAGGGAATGGATTAGGGAGACACACAGAACAAGTAACAAGATATAAAGTACCTTTTTGCTCCAGTCATATTCTATTAGGAACAAAAGATTTGTTCTGTGACTGAAGAAAGAATTGGGCTAGAAAAGATAAATATTTTACTACCTGAAAGTGCTAATACTTTGAGGCTGTTCTATGCAAAATATTAGATAGGAACTAGAGTAAATGCCAGCTTTGCCTCCTTCTGAAACCCACCAGCTGGACTGGTAAGAACATTAATTTTTTTTTGGTGAATAAACGTGGAAGCTTGATAAAAAAACTGCACATACTTACATGATCAACTGTTGGTATTAATAAATGTAGCAGACCTCTGTGGATGAAAAAGAAATATTACAGGCATGAAAGTGAGGCAAGAAGATACCTGCAAAAAGAATGCTTTATTTAAACTTCAGCAAGGGAGTTTAAATAAAGCATGATGTGTTTTTCTTACTAACCTGTATTTCTGCTGTCATTAGCCCCCATAACTGCCATGTACAGACCAGCTATAAGGTGCTTCAGTGCATCACTTAAAGCTGAGTTTTTGATAAATGTTGATGTATTTCAATACACTTTTCCATAAAATCATTGCATTTTATAAAATTTTTGTATGACAGTCAATTCTGTTTATGGAAAATTTTTTTTCACCATAGAGACACATGGCAATGGAGATAATAAATTTGCACAAGTTTTAAGAAATTGAGATGGCTAAGATTTGAGAATAAGTGTCACATTCTTTCATAACACTAGACATCTGAAGCATTTCTCTGAATCTCTCATAATCCCTCAACAAATGATCTACATAAAACCTTTTTCTGAATTTTCTAGCTTTAAAGACAGTCTCTGGGTTTTTTTTTTTTTTTGAACACTTATTTTAAGGAAATTAGTAATGAAATTAAGATAATTTTGTGGCCTGAACAAAAGCTTATAGGATTACTGTGTGAAATCTCTTTCCCTTCTCATCTTTATTTGCTATGATGTATTTTAGAAAAGTGGATGGGTGGGTGTCAGGGTAGGGCCAATATATTAATATATACAAATCTGAATTCAAGACTGAAAAACTAAAATATTTCCTCTTAATCAGAGATACCTTTTAGGAGTTGGTTATAAAAAGAGTTGAAAAGTCCTGCATAAGTTTCAAGATCTCATATATGGGCTATACATGGGAATTTTTTTGTTATCCTTGAAGTGTTATTTGTTGACAGAAAGTCATGATTTGTGTCATTAATTATAGATATTTATATGTTGAACTTTCACAGATTTTTTGTTCACAGCAAGCCAGTTTTCTATAGTTGCATATTTTCATAAGAGCTGTTTTAAAGTGTATAGGTGTGGTAGAAGTTTTGTATGATCTGTTACATTTACATTACATTTCATACTTGTCCATGAAGAGTTGAAAAGCCACTACTGTACCAAGTATGATAGCTTTGTTAAAATTAGTGCTAATTAAAGTAAAATAATCTCTAGTAAACATATAACGTGTAGAATTATTTTTTTTTTTAAATGGCTTTTTGACTATTATAGCTATTTTTCTGACCTATGTAAGGAGAGAAACTAATGTACAGAAATTGCATTAAGTAATTCCTAGGTCATGATCATTACAATCTTTCGCAGTATGGGATGACAGTAAGTTCAGAATAGGAAGTCAGTATTTAGTGCCTGCTAAAATTATATTGTGAAGTCATTGACTCATAAGTAGATTTAAATGCCATGAGTCTGACTATAGAAAATACTCTTACTGAAAAAGAGTAGGGATAGATTAGATCTCTTATAAGGAATCTTGGAAGTCAGGATTTCCTTTGTATTTTAGTAAGAATTGGAGTATGTAAATAAATGTGGCATCACGTGGTTTTAATTTACAACTGAAAAAAAAATTATTTTTGTTTGACATGGTAAAACTGATTTCTGTTCTGTCAGTGATTTCTAGTTTTTTGTTTTATTTTTCCTTTTGAGACCACATTTTTTGGATTACAAGTACTTTTTACTGTTTTTTTCAAATGGGCCATCCCTTTAATTTTCTCGATAGTCTTTTTTCTCTAGAAATCTCCTCCTGTAATAAGTTTTAAGGGAATTTTTTTTTTCTTCTTTTCCATTGCACGACTCTGAAAATACATTCTGCAGTTCCCTCAGTTGAAAAACACTAAACAGCACAGGTCAGAAAAAGCAAGAGGTAAAATCCTGCCTTACCTAGTGCTCACTGAGCCTGAATGAAAATTTCAAGATGGTTTGCTAATACTTTCATGCATGAGCTTCTAGACTCCACCAAAAGGAATTGAGTTTGTGTATGTTTCCAAGCCATGATCTGCACATAATACTGAGAGTTTTCAGTAAAATATATTATTGCCTTTGTAGAAGTAGCATTTTCTGTCAGTGTAATTGGGTTTTCTAACATCTATGTGCATGTATGGATTACACCTACAGACATCCAGCATGTATAGGAAGGTAGGAAGATTAATATTTTAAATATAACCTCATATTTAGTGTTTATTGTAGCACAGACTTGGATTAATCTGTTTGCCTATGTTGTTTTGTGTGTATGATTTTTTTGTGTTTTTTTTTTTTTAATTACTACATTTATTCAGATATTCTACATCATATAAAAAGTTTATATAGCAATTATACATATAGTTGAGTAGAAATTTTCCTTTTTCTGTATTTATGTGACAAAAAAATTATGAGACTTTGTTTAAGAGGTTTGGGATCCTCCCCACAGAACTGTGTGGATCTGTATGGTAGAAGCAGAAGAAAGAGGTAAATAAATGGAAAAACTGTAATTCTCAAGCCATTATTTGATAATCAGTTCATTCTGAAATCAATGCAGTGAAAGCCTTTTAGGGAGAAGGGAATTCATTTTAATTTGGTCCTAAAGTGCGGGAGTGCAGAGAGAGGTTTTGGGGATGGAAAGAGTCTGTGTAGTTCCCAACCTCTATGTTGATACTGGAAGAAGTATTTTTCACTTTCACTTAATTTTATTCTGCAGTTCAGTGTGGATCATGACCTGGTTATGTGCTCTGGATTGAGATGAAAGAAGTCCCACTTAAATGATTAAATGTTAAATGATTAAAGACATCAAATTATAAGTGAACATATGCTGGGGAAGAGAAAAGCTAGCAGAATAAAAGGGGAAATATAAATGTTTGTGTCTTCTTCTGAAATCTGTATGCTGTATTGCACAATAATAATTGTAAATTGACAAAATCTTACTGACATTTTGCAAAATGTGGAAGATGTGGAGTGGCTGTAAAAATGGGGGTGACTGCTGTGTGTTTTAGGATAAGAGATCTTTGATGGTTAAAATCTGGTTTCAAAGAAAATACTTCTGCAGCTCACGGATCCAGCTTAGGCATAAGGAGACTTCACAGAGTTGTGAAACTATAGCAGTAATATATGCAAATAATTGGTAATGATAATAACATAATAAAAATGGGATTCTAATTTGGTTCCAATTTTGTGTGTAAATATTTTCAGAAAAGATATTTCAAAAGAAGGCAACTAGAACTACTTGGTATCTACAATTACACAGACAAACTGAAGTGTTTTTTTACTTTCTGAGATTTTTTGATAGTTCTTTTAAAATCTTAGAAAAATAATGGGTATGTGTAAATTCTACTCCATGTTCAAATTCAGTTATTTGACCAAACATTTTATATTGCTTACCACATAGTTCTTCGACTAGGGCTTAGAACACAGATCTCCATTGCTGTAAGGGCTTTGCTAGGTATTTCTACATTGATCTGTTAATGGCTTGTCCTGGTTCCAGCTCAGATCAGCAGAAGAGGGCAAGGCCAAGACATTGTGTTATTCAATAACGCATCACATCATTGACAGGGACAGGGAATAGCTTCCAGGAAAGGGGGTCATGTTTTTCCAGTGGAACAAGTGTGACTGCTGTGGGGTGGTGCTGCTCCTGACAGGAGAGAGTGGCTTGGGTGGAACGGCTGTGGCCAGATCGGGCTTAATGTTGATGCTGCTACTGTTTATTTTCTTATCTCATTGCTGTTTCCAGTGAACTATTCTTATCTCATCCCGTGATCTTTACCTATTGTGCCTTCAACTCTCCTCTCTCTGCCCCTGGAGAAAGAGGGGAGGAGAGGGGAAGAGTGTGAGCAGCATGTGGTTTTGGTGTCTCAGGGGGAGGAGGCGCAATAAATTGAGGAGTACCATTCCTAAATCATGACATGCTTTAAGAAAATTAATTTAATTTGTAGATTATAAAATTCAACAACACTTGGAAGCTGCTCTTATTTATATATATATTCTATATATACTCTTATTTGTATATATATATATAAAAAGAATTTATATTTATATAACAATAGTATATTTTACAGCCTGGGTACAAGGCATTCTGCTGGGCTGAAACTGCCCAGACCAAAACAAAGAAAAAAAAAAAATTAGTCCATTTTCACGTGTGATTTTTTTGCAAACTCTTTGTCCTTAGCATTATATGTAGAGGCAACAACATTATTTTTCTTTTTTGTGAGTCCAAATCAAAGCTGGTATCATTGCTATGCTTGTGTGGACTTCATTTTCTAAATGTGAGTACAATTCATCATCTTAAGGAGTCTTCAGATGAAGATTGACACTAAGTCATCCAGAGACTTTGAGGCTATTCCATATGAGCACAGAGGCATTCAGGAAACATGCTTTCTGACTGGGGCAATTTATGGGCTTATGCTTGAATTTGAGGATGAGACTGCTTAACTTGAGAGATTTTTCCAGATGCTGTTTTTATTTCTTATCCTTTTTTTTTTTTCCCCAGCTGCTAGTTCTGCGTTTCCAAAAGGGAGATAATAGCATTACTCACATTGCTGCAATGTGTCTATGCATCATACTTTAAAGGGAAGTCAAAACTTTCCTATGTGGCTGTCCCAAGCACCTTCATTGACTTTGACAGTCACTTTGCATGGGGTTTAGTTTAGCATCTGCCACTGACACATCCTGTATTTTGGTTTTTTCCCCTATTCAATTCCACTATCGTTTGGCTTACTGCAGTGATTCTTAGTTGCTTATTTGTTGGCTGCTATACTG
Organism: Haemorhous mexicanus; assembly: GCF_027477595.1. Lineage (NCBI taxonomy): Eukaryota > Metazoa > Chordata > Aves > Passeriformes > Fringillidae > Haemorhous > Haemorhous mexicanus. The sequence continues at coordinate 77,767,821 of NC_082341.1, forward strand.
TGCTCAGTCAAACACAATTTTAAGCTGCTCTTGAAACCCACTTTCTGTCCTGCTGCAGGGACATGTATATTTTTTCTGACACCTTTTTGTTTTGTTTATTGTAGATGGTTTTTATTATTGCCTCAAAGGAAGAAGTACACATAGGATGTATTAGATTAGGAAGGAAAGAAAGCAAAGGAGAGCAAAGGAGTTTCAGGAGCAAAAGGGGAACTTAAGAAAAAGATGGAATAAGCAGTGAAAGCATTAGGTGTTTTTGGGACACACTCTCTCTCACACAAGGAGAGTTCAGAGAAAGGAAGTTACATTCAATGCTTGCCAAAGCATTTTGACTTTTATGTTTGGAAAAATTATACTCAGATAGCCTCCAGCATGAAATTACACCTTAATAAATGCTGTAAATGGGTGTAATAATCACATCGTTGCAAAATATGACTGAAAGAGAGGCTCTTAATTATTAGCTAAGAATTTTTTTTCCTGTGAATTGATATCTTGAAGTTGTTATCCCAGGTAGAAAACTCAAACTAGTACTGATGAAGTAAAAAAACATTTTCCATCTCTTGTTTATTTGTAGCTTCTTGACGAACATGGCCTTGATTCTGTGGGTGGGAATAGGGATAGGTGTGAGTGTTCATTATTTGACTTCAGTAGCAAGGAGGTTTCTTTAAGTTTGCTACATTAGAGCTCTCTTTTGGTGTAGTAAATAGGTGAGGTTTTGTTTCCTGGTTTTGGTTGGCTTATTTTTGTGGGGTGTTTTTTTTGTTTGCTTGTTTGGGTTTCTCCAAAAAGACAAGAGTCAAAGTTAAAATGGTAGATTATCTGGTCCTTACTTGATGATGTTGACATTTTCTTTATATGTTGACTTTTTAATTATAACATTTGAGAAAACACACTGAAAAGCAGATCATTTCAATGCACGAGTTTAGATATTATTCTGCTTCTTTTCAAGATGTTTTCTTCCCAAGCCACCGCCTTCTTTTAGAAAACAGAAAGCTTATAGTATTGTTATACTTTTCTGCAAAACCAGTTGTGAACACACAGGACCTATATTGAGATATCAGATCAGGAAACAAATATATTAAAATAAAAATTCATGATTTGCAGAATAGACTATGAATAGGATTTGATTCCACCTTCTTCTGGTCCGTAAATGAGTATTAAAGAAACAATTTTTTGCTTATATTCCTAAAAATTTCACCATGTGGAAACACACAGTCATACTGTATTTCTAGTATATGTTACAGTTTCCTTATCTCTGCCATAGTAAGTAATCTCTTGGGTTCTTTTTTTTTAGAAACATTTACTCCTTATTTTATCATTACTATCTCTGGTTTGCATCTATCACCAAATAATTATTTAGAAAGGAAGAGAGAGGTTTTTTATGTTTTTGAAAGGATGCATTTCAGCATGAATAAGTACATACTTTTGTTGTTCTCTGTATTTAGAATTTCATGGAAATCATGTGTTTTCCACCTTGTCGTTGAATATTGGTTTTGATGAATTCAGTGTAGTTTCATAAAGAATCTTCTTGGGTATCACTACAAACTAAACACCTAAACTAAAAAACTCCTAAAACAAAAACATCAACCAAAAAACCCCAACCTTGGTGCTAAAGCATAATTTCCGTTCCTCAGGCATTGAGTTAGTATAAGAACAGACACTAAGCAGGAGTGCAGAATTTCAAAGCTATTGTAATACCAGGAAAAATCCATTTGCTGTCTTTATCAGAGAAGCTATTATTGTGATGTCTGTAATCAAATATTTTTCATATTCAAAATAATCTATTCAGACCTGAATTCTTCTTTCTTGTGACTTTTCATATATTTACTTTATTTGAAATTCCATAGTACACTACAAAATATATTTAGCATTGAGTTCTTTGAGCTTTTTCCAAGGGAGCATTGTACTATTGCAGAGAGTTTAGAACTTATAATCTCCTGATGAGATGGGGGTAATGGACAAAAAACACTCTAAGTCACATTCTCTTCTTTAAAACCTAAAATAAAATGTTATGCACAAATAATTCCATGATTAAACATGGAATACGAAGAGTTGCAAGTTTTGTAACTTGTGCCATAAACCAGCAGTGCCATAAACCAGAGTTGGATTAATAGAGTTCAGAGGCTTATCACACTATTGAAGGTCCTTACTAGAAACTGGCAGCTCTTCAGTCTGAAGTAACTTGAATTGTGGAAGTTAATTTCTATTCCTTACTGCAGGATTCTGATACATCCAGAAAAGGTTTTTCAAACTGTGTTTATCCCTTGAAAAAAGATTTTGAAGGAAAATAATGTTACCTGTATCTCCTCTGGAAACCAGCACGAAAGTGCACCCATTCTTGGGTAACTTCTTGTTACAGGCCTGTAATGAAAAAAGCAGGGTTTCTCCCCTAGGGCATTTTTATTTTCTCTGTAGATCCAAGAAATACTAAGCATAAAGTGAGAACTGATTGTAACCTTTTGGTAAACAGCAACAAGGAATCAAAATTATTTTCATCTTGGATTTCATACCAGTGTCTTTACTAGACGCCATATGTAGGTAATAATATGGGAAAGCCAAAGCCCACCTGGAGCTGAGTGTTTCAGGGGATGTAGGAGGAAATAGCCAGTTTCACAAGTACATAAACAGCAAAAGGAACAGGAAGGAAAAGGTATTTGTCCATCTTGATATTGAATATTTATATTGACAAAAAACAGAATTAGGTGCAGTTCCATAAAGAATTCTTTTGGGTAGTCCTTCAAACCAAAAACCTACAAAAAAATCTCCCAAACTAAGAGCGTCAAAAGTGGGCCTGCTGCTGAATGCATCTGATAAACTGCTGACAAAGAATGTGTTAAAGGCAAAGACTTTTAATGCCTTTTCCTGCTCAGTCTTTGCTGGTAAGTAAGCATTCAGGAACTGTAAGAAACTCTGCATATGTAAGTCCATGAAGCTTGATAGGTGGCACTCACAAGTGCTGAGGGAGCTGGTTGATGTCACTTTGAAGCCACTTGGTTGTCTTTGAAAGATCATGGCATTAAGGAGAGATCTCTGAACACTAAAAGAGGAAAAATATCATTCATATTCAAGAAAGCAAAGAATAAAGATCTGGGAACTGATGCTGGTCAGTCTCACCTTAGTGCCTGGGAGACCAATGAGGCAACTAATCCTGGAAACCATTTCTAAATGTGAATGAGAAGCAGGTGCTCAGGAGTAGTCATTGTTGACTTATGAATGAGAAACCATGCTTAGCCACCCTGATAGTCTTCTACAATGAAGTGTCTGGCTTAGTAGACAAAGAGAGAGCAGTAGATGTTTTTTTTACCTGGACTTTAGTAAATTCTTTGACAGTTTCCCATAGCATCCTTAGATGAAACTAAACATGGATTAGATAATTAGACAGTGAGGTTGATTGAAAATCTACTGAGTGGGTTGTCCTAGAGGATGATGATCAGTGACAAAAAGTCCAGTTAGAGGCAAGTCACTAGTGAAGTAGCTGAGGGGTGAAGGTTGGAACCAATACTATTTAACATCTTCAAATATGAGATAGGTGATTAGGCACAATGTGTGCTCAAATAGTTTACAGACAATAAAAAAAACCAAAACTGTGAGAAGTGGCTTTGTTTGGGTGTGATTCATCAAGCTGAACCCAAGTTCAGTGATGGGCAGAGAAGAATCTCATGAAATTCAACAGTGGGAAATTCTGAGTTCTGCATTAGGACACTGGTACTGACCATGGCTGGCCAGCTTTGAAGCAGCTCTGGAGAAAAGAACCTTGGGATGATGAGGGACACTGAGCTCACCACGAGCCAGCCAGCATGCCTGTAGGGCAAAGGTCACCAGCAGCTTCTCAGGCTGCATGTAGAAAAATGTCAGTAAAGGAAGGTGGTTCTTTTTCTTCTGGTTGGCACGGATCAATAGACCCACTTTGGGAGTGGTGGGTCCAGTTCTGGTTCCCCCAATCCAAAAAAGATATGGACTTTACTAGAATAAGTCCATTGAAGGACCACAAAGATGTAAAGGCAGCTAGTGTATCTGCAATATAAGGAGAAGCTGAGAGACTGTTCAGCAAGAAGCCAAGAAGGCTCAAGGGGACCTTATCAATTTGGAAAGGTACCTGATGGAGAGGGAGTGAAGGAGAGCTCTTGTCACTGGTACCCAGTGACAGGACAAGAAGCAATGGATATAGGTTTGAAAATATGAAAACACATCTGAACACAAATTCCATGGTTCTGTAAAAATGGCCATACAGACAAAGAAAAGAAATAGAAAATCCTTTCTATGTGGGTACAATCATACCATTATTGATTTAATTTAATTCGAAACAGCAGTCTTCTCACAGTGAGTAAGAACTCACTGAGCTCTGATACAGTGTAAAACTAAAAGTCATTGACATGAAGAAGAACCACAATCTCTGTTTCATCATTCATAATTGTAATAAATGGATGGTTTATGACAACAATAAAAGCTGAAGCCATTGCTCCATCTAAACATAGACAAAAGAGGAAAAGCTGAAATATGGATAACCATATTCCCCACAGCGAGCCCCTGTGAGACCTGATAGTTTTCTTGCCACAGAAACCTGGTCAATGCTTCAGTCAGTCCTGTACATAGCAAATCAAACCAAACTTTTATCTCTCTCTAGTCTTGTTAAGGTAGAGATCCTGTTGTCAGGAGCAGTCTAAAATGATGGATAGCAAAGGCAGTTTGTGTGCATCAAGCTGAATGATAAGTAGCATGCTGGTGTAGGACATGGATATCATTAAATTAGTTGTAAGGCTGTTCTGCCTTTCTGTTCATTTTTACTGCATACAAATCTAAAAACCTCAGTGGTGGTTACATATTATGGGATATATATTTTTCCTTGACTTTTTTCATAGAGTGTACATACAGGCCATAGTCATGAAAGAGATTAGGCTCTTTTTTTTAATAGCAGATAACAATCCAGAATTCCTTTACAACATTGCTTTTTGCCACAGTCTTCAATGACAATTTTAAGTTGAAGCTTCATTGAAGCAAAAATAAGACCAAAAAGTATTTTGACTTCTACTTTCAGTACACAGGATTTAGAAAACTTCCAAATGATCTGAGAATCTAATGTAATCTTCAGTAAATTATAAGCAAAGAATGAAAAAATGAAAGAATTGCAAGATGAGAGCTTAAGACTAAATCAGAATTAATTATGTGAACAACTGAATGAATTGACTAAATTTAAAGACACAATTATTTGGCAAATTATGCTGGAAATTAAATTGCTCACTGAAATAGAAGCAGCTCCCTGGAGGCTGTGTATGTTGTGCAATAGTATCCTGAAAAGCACCAATGTAAAATGGCGTTGTCTTACTCAATGGATTTATGTAAATGGAGAACCAGTTTGATTATTTTGCTGACTGAACGTCCAGTAATTTTTGTCACTTGTCTCTTAGTACTGAAGTATCAACACACAAATTTAGGAGATTAGGATGAATCATTAGCAGGATTCTTGACTTAATTTAGATCAATTTGGTGAAACTCACTGTTAAAATGTCATCAGCATAAACACCCAGGATGCCTTAACTTCTAATTTTCATGGCTCTGCTAAGCATGCACATTTCATATTGCATAGTGCTTTTAAGAAAAAAAAAAAAAACAATGCCAATGAAGCTGGCAAATATTCTGAAATATAAAATATTATTTTTCTACTCAGTTAGATTTAGTTTTTAAACATTTATAACATGTTTTAAAACATTTTTATAGCTGAGTTGAAAAGGTAATTAAAGAAGAAATGCATCAGAAGTTTTGTCACTCAGTTGTCTGTTCCTTTCTATGGCTAATTTTTTGTTCTCTTTAGTATATCTTAATATGCATAAATGTGTAGTATTTATTTACATGTGTATCTGCATCTGTGTATCTTCATTGTATAAAAATTAAGAAGGCAGTATTTAAAGGCCACAAGATAGTTTTGATCTGTAAGTATAACAAATAAATTGAAAATAAAACAAGGCAAAATGGAAGTCTAGTGATTTTTAAGTGGTAATAGGAATGTAAGTGAAACAAAGTCTTGTTGATTGTCATTTTAAAAAAAGGAGAAGAAAAATAAAGAATGAAGAATAATGCATAGATAAAGTCTTTTGGAAAGAAAATGTGGTTTTAAGCTTCTAAGGGAGCATACTGTAAATAGATATGAACAACAAATTTTGAAGTTGTTGAGCAGTAGCTGAGTTTTCCACTAGAGCTTAGTTCTCTGGTTATTTTCTGGTGTACTATATTTTATGAGGGCTGTGTCACAGAGGCTGGGAAACAGCAGATTCAGTGGGGAAGGATTAATGTTCTAAAAGACAGGTTCAGGTTTTTACAGAAAAGGAGACATCCCTTCAGAATATTCTGAATTGTTTTCCTCTTCCAACATAACATTTCTTTTGCTCTGGATATCAGATGCTAGCTGTTCTTTTAGATAAGATAACAGAAAAGAAAGAAGTAAAGCGTGAGAAGGGCAGGCAGATGGAAGACCTGCCGGAGGAGGTCTGCTGATGTTATAAAGACTGTCTGATGCTGTAAGGAAGGATCAAAGGAGAGGGTTGCAAACTCTCTTTTGGTGCTTTCAGGAGATGAGGTTTGGCAGAACAGACAAGATGATGGAACTCTTCCATCCCTTTACAAAAGTTCTCTTTTTTCCTGTCAAGGCTGTAGAGGAAAGAACTTCATGAGAGATCAAATAAAAATGATCAAAAAATACTCAGAAATTTCAGTTTTGCAGTAAGCAAGGATTCTAGTGTTTTGGGAACCACAGTTTGGATTTTAATCAATAAGAATATGGACACAGATCACTTGTCCTGTGTTTGAAGACTAATAGAATTACAGTTGTAAGAGCTAAAAGTTTTGTTCCAAGTCGTGCATAATTGGCAAATGGAAGCTGCTGAGATCTGTAATGCCCTTGAAAAAGTCCTGCTACCAAGCAGCCTCTGCTAGAGGCACTAAGGTAGGCATTATTAGTAAAAGTGTTGTGTAATTCTAGTGATTGAAGCGTGATCCTTGACATTTTTTCTGCTCTGGTCTCTAGCTCTTCTTATCTGACATGAGCAAGCTGAGCTAGGCTATTAGTCACTTCTGAGGAATTATTCAGAATTCAGATTCAAAATACATGGTCTCTGTTGCAGGGGTGAGGGACAAATCTATAGCTGAAAATTCACAATAAGGACTTTATGACACGTAGGTAGGACAATTCGTTGACCTTACTCGAAAGTTGAAGTTTGGATGCATCTGATTATACCAGAGGAGGAATAAATTGACATAAGAATGGTGAGGAAGAAAAGCACTGAGTCCCAATTAAAAGAGTTCATTCTTTTGTAGCTCAAAAGCTTGAGATATCCAAAATTTGCAGGTTTCATTTCATTGACATTTGCTATTCTTGGCTAATAGGATCTCATAGCTCTTCACCCTTGCTAACTGTTCCTGCATCTTTCAGATGAAATCAACACAGATTTGTGGTTGAGCCAGAAGAAAAGTAATTAAATTCCATGAACAAACTTTTTCTATTTTTGTTTTTTGAGGAGTTGCAGATGACACTAGAACCAAGGTTTTGTCTTCTGTTATAGGAAGTAGTTTGGTCTTTTCAATTAGTATGACCTATATGAAATAAAGTGCTGTGTGATGGTATAGCTATATCAAGTGACAGCAGTCGTGGGTTTGCAATGAGTCAGCCATTCTGTAATGGTGTGGATTATTCTGTGTGGATTAAGTGCTTTGCAATTCTGAAAAAAATATATTTTAATGCAAGCAAACACATCAGTTTCTTTCCTGGGCTATAATCAAGGGAATCATAAATAAGAGGAATGCATAATACAACTTGGAGCTGAGCAAGGAGTTGCCGAGTTCCTTCCTATTTATATGCACCCTGCATAAAGCAGGTCATAGCAGAGATTGTGGTCTTTCTCAGCTTTCTCTGCTTTTATCAATATAAAGCTGGCAAGTTGTAGTTGTGAAAGCAGTCTGTGCCTCTTCAAATTATATTGTAGTACACACTGGATGTTACCTTTGCATGAAGTACCACATGTGAGAAAAGATTCTGTTTCATGGCACTTGATTCCATTTCAGACTTCTCTCAAGAATGTTGTAGAGTGTTTTAATGACACAGTTTGGGCTTAAATTCAAAATACTTACCTTTAAGTTTGTAGTGAATTTGTTTCAATAGGTTGATATTTCCCTGAATACTTAGGTGGATATTTTGAATGCTAGAGAGAAGGCTAAGTGGTACTCTGTATCAAAAATTGCTCTGAAACTGAAGCCATGTAATGGCAATGAACTTAGACACATGCAAAATTGTTGTTTTCTTTGTTGTGGGTTTTAGTTGTTTTCTTTGTGTTTGGTTCTTTGGGGTTTTTTTTCTGGGGAGGAGACTGGAGGTTGGAACTGAATGAATACAAAGGGCACAACTTCTCTGATGCTGAGTTGAACAGATCTCCGACAGGTCAAGTATCATTAAATTATTCTTGAAATTATTAAATAACTTCATTAAATTAATCTTGTCTTCCTGACGTAGATTGATTTGAGGTCACATGAAGAGAAAGAAGCTTGGGTTTCTGGTTTTAATTATGGACAATTTAACCCATGTAAATATTTATGAGGAGGAATAATGTCCAGAATGCCCATGTCATGTTTGTCTCAGAAGTAGTCTAAAAAAGCCTCACATACTGCAATTTATTTAGTATTTCTGCAAAAAAGTTATCACAAAATTCAAAGTTTTTAGGAAACATAAAGAAATGTAATATTTTGACAACACATCAAAAGACACAAGGAAGGTGGCTTAATAAGCAATGACACAAATTATTTTGGGGAGGAAAATACCTCTGTCTTTGAAATATCTTGTTAGAGTGTAGGCTTTTGTAAGACTGAAATTCTGGAAGTTTCCATACCTCATATCAAAATGATATAAAAATACTGATTGGAGACATTTTTTATTCCATACAGGATAACTTCAGAAATTGCATTAACTTGTTTGTTTGGGGTGACTATTGGATTGCACTTCTTTAGTTAATGGGTTTGACAGTACAAATGAATCTGTCAGCTTATTGCTGGAAAAAAATCAAAGCAGGTAATGAAAATTGGGTTTCCCTGCCAACCATTTTGGAATTACAATGCATCTTCTTGTGCCAGTCAAAGTGGTGCATGCATAAAATGAAAAATTACAATTAATAATGACTATTATACATTATAACTTTCCCTGTGCTTAGTAACAAAAGGTAAAGTCATAGAAATACAAATCTGTGCTGTACATTTATTTCTGGGGCAGAGTGCAATTTTCCCACAGTGATCTAAAGTATGTCCTACATATCTATATACTTTATATCTATGTATCTCCATTCTTGTTAGCTTTTTAACTGAATTGTCTACATAATTTCTGCATCTCATTGTTTACATAGGTTCACCTAGGCAAGCATATATATATAATCTTAATCTTCATGCCTTCTAAAAATTTGAAATAGCAAGAGGAGATATTTTTGGAACAGTGGTCCATTAGTTATTGTTAATTAGGACATCTTTAAAAATTTCACTCACGTATTGTCTGTGGTTTGAGTTGTGTGTCCACATAGTATTTCTTGGAAAAAACCAAAAGTGGTGCAGATTATGCTGAAGTTCTTTGAGAATGGCAGGTGTGACCAGTATACCTCTGAGCAGAGGCTTGGGTTCTTTATTTTTTTAAAATCCCAATTGTATGAAAATCATCAGAATATGTAAAGGCAGTTTTGAAAAAACAAAGTCTGTTCTGTTCTGATAATTATATGGACAACAAATAATGAACAACCCTAATGTAAACCAAAGCCTGAAGTAAATCTCAATACAGCAAGGACACGTATACCAAAGGCACCATGATATTTATTGTTTCAGGCTCCCATCTTAAATTTTACCAAATCACTTCTGCCCTTTGAGTGGCATTCTCCTGGAGTTGCCTGGTAAAACCTACCTGGCATAGATTGGGAAAGATAACCTGTATGGATTTTCTCAGTGCCTTTTCTAAGTGGTATAGTCTCCTTGCTAAAAGTGATTTTACACAATTGAGAAAAGTCAGCAAAAGGAACTAAATTACAGGGAACATTTCAGCCTTTAGTGACAGAACTATTTTCCATTGGGGTCCTTCCTCTTTCTCAGAGTTAGTACCTGGAACAGATAAGTATTTAATTCTACTGCTAAGGTTGCAGTTAATAATGCAGGTAATAATTACAGCAGTGAAGTTAATGATCTCATTTTGTGCAGTCCTAGATACTGTAAAATGCTGCTATAACCTGGATACATCAGATACTTGGTGGTAATAGAATTTCCTTAAGCTTGCCTCGGGTAGACAGAAAGAGAAATACAATATAAACTCAGAGTTTTAGTGCAAGAATTATATTAAGATTATAAAAGTTAAGTCTCATGGACAATAATGATTTTCCATTTCTACCTGTAATTTCAGGATAAGTATCTTCACAAATGCCTGTTTCAGTCCTGTTAAAAAAAAAAAAAATAGAATTGAGATGAATTATGCCTTTTTTTTTCAAAAATAGTATCTTAATTTAGTTTTCTTTTTAAAAAAAACTATCTCTTAAAAAACTTAAAAATCTCCTAAAGTGTTTTGTCCCAAACAGTAATTTTGGCAATATTAATGACTCTCTTTTTGGTTTTTTTTTGGTTGGTTTATTTGTTTGTTTTTATTGTTTTATCTGAATCTTATCATCAGGAACTCTCAGAAGTTCCCAAGCAATGTTCAAGGATAAATGCTGATATAGATAAATTTATATAATACTACATTATTTGTTGTCCTAATATTAAAAAGAGATATTGAAATCATGAGAAATTCCTGTTCTGACATGCACCAAAACTTTTGGATGTGATTCTTTGAGTGGAAAAGAAGGTAATTTGAAATAATGCAATTTCCATATGGCTAAAGAACACCAGAATCCCACCCATCTCAATATGTTACTGCCAAACTCAAGCTTTCAGAACGGTGAATCTAGCTTAGAAAAGCATGAGATTAAATTAGAACCCAGAAGACAGAAATTAGAAGAATTATATAGGCAGAATAATGCATATATATGTGTGTGTTTGTGTGTGTATACATATGGTACACATGTATTATATGCAATTATGTACATACACATACTTTATATGATGTATATAATATATAATGTATATATTTTATATGCATAGGTACACAATACAAATGGTGCATACTCTCTGAAATATATTTTAGAGTTCGGTATAGTTTTGGCAAAGAAATTTAAACTTCTAAAAAAATTTTTTTTCCCAACTGATTATTCAGAAACTCTTCAAAAAAAAAAAGTAACATAATTTGATTGATAAAGGTAATCAGATGCCTTAATAAGTTTCCACAAGCTTATACTTATGCATTGTAGTGAGTAGGAAAATATATTCTGCATTTTATGAGAGAGAAAACAAAAATAAAAAATTGTCAAATTTATCTTCATAAATTTATCTTATGTATGGTAAAAAAAAATTCTGTCCAAATGGGTATATGTTAATATGTTATAGGCTTTCAGTTCAGTACAATAACTTTGTACTGGTTCAAATCCTACTGAAATAAATTATTTCCATAATAAATAAATAAACAGACATTCTGTCTTTTAAGCTGCTCCTTCTGGTGCCTGAACAGAGGCACCAGGTATGAGGAGAAGGAGGAGAAAGTTAAAGTGAACTGGTTAAGGGTAAACAGGTGAGCAGAAGTAGAACAAAATCCCCTATAATCTTAAAATTTAATTCTGTACTGTTTTTTGAACCATGTACCTATACCCTCCAAAGTCAGAGGTCGAGGAGTAAATCAGTGCCTTCACCTGAAAATAACAGTAAAAAAAAGAAAAAAAAAACGCCCGAAGGGAAGACACTCAGTCTTAAGAACTGAAGAAAAAAATATTTCTAGCAGAGCTAGGCCTAGGTTTCTGTTAAAAGATTATATATTCTTTTTTCCTTAAGAATTTTTAAATTACATTCTTCTTTGTAGTAAGACAAGAATTTACCAATTACCAGAAATGCCAGGTACATAGCAAAAATTTTAGGTGGTCTCAGTTCAATTCTAGGTGGTCTCAGTTCATATATTAAAGACTAATGCTTTTTTTACTAATGATGACTGTCTGGGATAACTGAGGCAATATGCATTAACCTGTAGTGCTGTTAGGGGTGCTGTGTGGTGTTCCAGGGAATTTTTCACTTTTTCTATAAAATACTAAAAATGAGATTTTTTGAATCAATTTTTTTTTTTTAATTTATGGAGGATTTTTATAGTTTAGGCATATTAATTTCAGGACATGTGTTTATTGGAAATGTCATTCAACAGTTTTTTTGACAATGATTTAATAAACCCTGTTGTTTACTTGTACATATTTTCAGGTAGACATATGTATAATTATGCCTATAGGACAGATACATTTTGTGTATGTATATATAGGATAAAATAATCCAGTTTTGCCAGGTGCAGGTGCCAGCAGGAGCAGTGAGGGTCTGTGGGACTGTGACAAGAATCTGGTGCTGTCCCTTGCTGCACACAGCCAGCTCCAAGAGAAGGCCCAGGCTAAAGCAGAGGAGACATGAGGAGGAGGCAGCAACAATCAGCTCTTACAACTGGCTGCAGCCCCCAATTCCCCATCCCTCTAAGCTGCTGAGGGAGGAGGAGGTAGAGGAATTAAAAGTGAAGGAGTGAAGGTCAGCGTGGGGAGAAGCTGGAGGAGACGAAGATATTTTGATTTTGCTTTTGTTCCTCACCATCGAATTGTGTAATATGGATGATACATCAAATTAATTTTCCCTAAATCAGGACGGTTTTGTACATGGTGGCAATTAGCCAGAAATCTCCCTGTCTTTATCTCAACTTATGAGTTCTTCTGTCTTATTTTGCCTCACTGTCTGGTTGAAAGGAGAGAGAGATTTGCTGGATGAGTGTCTGGTATCTGGCCAAAGTCCACCCATCACATCTTTGTAATGAAAACTAGAAATTAGAATAAAATATCAACCTGACAAATGGTTTAAAGGCTTGTTTTAAAAGACTAATTTCAACAGCATATTGGGGATACATTCATTTTAAGTGAATATCCCAGGTAATCTATTTCCTGGCAAGTATTTTCCTGTCTTCTGGTTACCTCTGTGTACAATGAGCTTCAGCAGAACTTGTCTTTTTGTGAAAGACAAAACTAGAAAAACTAGAGCTGTCACAGCACAATGAGTACCCACCTGAAATGATTGCATCATAGAGTCATGTCTTTGGATAGTGCTTTTCCAGTGATAATGGATTTATTTGACAGTTGAAGGCAGTCTTTTTCAGAAAAGCTGTGTTGTTGTCATTGTTGTGGTTGTTGTTGTTGTCGAGGCACCTTCAAATTAAATACTCGTGTTGTCTTCCATCAGCTCTGTTGCTGAACACATTGAGGAATAAGCAGTAAGTTGTATATACAGTCCCAACAAAGCTGTAGGTGATGGGGGAGTAGAAACCACAAAATTATGGAAAGAAGAGGGAAAGGATAAAAGCACTTTTTCATACTGGGTAATTTTTTTCTTATAGTATATAACTAAAGCCTCAGCAAACAGTCTTCCAAATTGTTACGAATGAGCTCTTAAATATTTAAATATTGTATATCTATTACAGTCTCTAACTATTTGGGAAGAAATAAACCTTCCGAAATACTTGAAGGATAACCAGTTAAGTTATTTTATTAAATAGTCTGTGCTTTTTATAATTATTAAGAACATAATGCATTAATTAATTTTATGATATTTTAATCAAAAGTAGTGCTGTATAGTGTGACAGCTAAGTGCACATACTTTTTAACAAAAAAAAAATAGTCCCTGGCAGTAAAATTAGAGCCATGCTAAGAAATTGTTTTCCTTTTTATAATTTAAGAGACTAATATATGAACCTGCACATAACAAATAAGACAAATGTTTCAATTTTTTTTTTCTTTTTAATTCATGAGTAAACTTGGCAATAGATATCCAAGGCCCACTCCTGTCCACTCTTGTTATTGGATAAAATCTTACAGTTAGAAATAGAATAGAAAACGGGAGATGTCGCTCTCATTTTTAAAAATGGGAGAAAGGAAGATCCAAGGAAGACCAGTGAGCCTCACCTCTCTGTCTGGGAAGATCATGGGGCAGATACACCTAGGAGATGTGGTAAGGCACAAAGGACAAGGAGATCATCTGAGGCAGCCAGCACAGCTGTTGGAGTGACAGAAATGTTTGACGAGGGAAGATTGACCAAAGTAATCTCTTTAGACTTCAGTAGGGCCTTTGATATGGTCCCACATGACATCATTATCTCCAAATGGGAGAGACATGGATTTGAGCAGTGGACTATGTGGTGCATAAGGAATTGGCTGGATGGATGCAGCCAGAGAGTTGTGGTCAGTGGCTCTATGCCCAGGTGGAGACCACTGACAGATGTGTCCTTCAGGGCACCTGCCTTGGCTCCAGTGTTCTTCCATATTTTCATCGGTTATACAAATGTTGAGATCAAGTGCACCCTCAGTAGGTTTCCAGATGAAACCAAGCTGAGTGCTGCATTTGATACACCTGGCAGATGTGACAACATCCAGAGACACCTGGACAAACTTGAGAAGTGGGCCTTTGAGGACCTCATGAGGTTCAACACAGCCAAGTGCCAGGTGCTGCACTTGATTTGGCGCAGTCCCAGACATGAGTAGAGACTGGGAGAGGAAGTCATTAAGAGCAGCCTTGTGGAGAAGGACTTAAGGTTGCTGCTGGATGAGAGGTGGGACACAGCCCAGCAATGTGCACTCGCAGCCCAGAAAGCCAAACTTTCCCTGGGCTGAATCTAAAGCAGCATGGTCAGAAGGTCAGGGGAGATGATTCTGCCTCTACTCTGCTCTGGTGAGACCCCACCAGCTGCTTCATCCTGCTCCGGGGCCCGCAACATCAGAAGTACGTGGACATGTTGGAGCAGGTCCCAAGGGGAATATGAAGATGAAGGGTGGGAACACCTCTTCTGTGAGGACAGACTGAGTGAGTTGAGGTTTTCCAGCATGCAGAAGAGATGGCTTTTTGGAAGAGCTTATAGCAACTTTTCAGAACTTTAGGGAGGCTTATAAAAAGGAGGGAGAAGAACTTTTTCTCTGGGCAGGTAGTGACAGAGCATAGGACAATGATTTTAAACTGAGAGAGGGCAGATTTGGATTAGAAGTTAGGAAGAAATTATTTACTCTCCCTTAGGAAAAAGGTCTTTTTAGAGTGGTGAAGCACTGAAACAGGTTCCAGAGAGTGGTGGCTGACCCATGAAAATGTTCAAGGTCAGGTTGGATGGGGCCCTGAGCAGCTTGAATGTAGTAAATGGCATCCCTAGGCATGTCAGGGTGTGCATTTGGATGATCTCTAGAGTCCCGTGCAATCCAAACCATTCCATGGCTCTGTAGGTTGCACATTGGTGCTGATCCTAACCTATAGGACACTTAAGAAGTATAGTAATAGTGATTACAATGGCTAGCATAGAAAATGCAGGAACCTCAGAACCAGTAATTTAATGAGTGCAAAACTTATCAGAAAATTTGTCTGCAGGGAAGATAAATTCTACATTTTCATTAAAAAAGCATGAGTCTTTGTAATTTTTCACTTGCTGACTCTAGCACAGTATGTGTACATCAAATGCATGAAGTATATATAGATAGATATATATATTCATATATATACTTCATATATATATATAAGAATTCAATCCAGTATCCTGTAGGTTCATTGAGTTGAAATATTTTCCTTTTAGCTCACAAGGTACAGTTTAATTAGCATGATGACTTCATGAAAACTACTGGTGTTTGTGGAGGTATATCAGAGAATGTTTTATTTTCACAAAAAAAAAATTAAAAACAGAAATTATTTCAACGGAAATCAAGCAATACCTCAGAAATACTAATATTCAAAGATCTTTGGTGACAAAAATATTTAGCAATCATTTAGCAGAAACTTCATCACTTTGTTAGATGTAAGCTAGATGGTTATTTTGCAAGGTTGCTAAATCAAATTCTTCAAAGAAATTTAACAGCTTATTAATATGTAGTTATTAAGTTTGACATTAATGATTTAAAATATTTTAAAGGTAAAAGATTGTTGTTCTTTTTTCATAGAATTGCCATAATTCTGGCAGTTCTGCATTTTATTTTTATAGCAGGTGATACTGTTACAGGATTTATAATACAGTTATGCAAAGCATATTTCATGCTTTGAAATAAACTTTGAAGCCGAATTTGTTTTTTCCAACTGTATTTCAACTATGAATATGCCAAGTGTTGGGTGGGTTTTCTTTCCTTCCCATTGTTAAAAATCCCTAGAACTAATTAATCCTGT